>NC_072792.1:94945675-95550675 GCF_028583425.1 Eublepharis macularius
CTAGAAATGAGAATATATTTCGAAAGCTGTTCAGAAATCAAACGTCCTATCGTTTTAACCTATTTACTCTTAAAATTACTACTATACACATTAATGAAGAATTTTATATTATATACTTATTAAATATTTTTACCTTGCATAAAAACCAATTTTAACTCAGAAAAGTGTACGAGCCCTTCTTCTCTCAATATGGTGGCACTGAAGACACTCTAAAACTGAATATATTTGAAAAACTTAAACAAATCTGAACTTTTAGAATGAACTACTTCAAAAGGTACTGTTATTCACTATAAGAGAATTATAGGTATTTAATCCAGCTTTTTCCCAATTAAAAAGGGAACTGAACTGATACCTTTGAGTCCTATCAAGGTACCTTACCACAGATAACAAAGGAGAGATAATAGGAGACAGTTTATTTGTATACTTATCCCAACAGTGTAAAAGATTATTTATAACAAGATTAGCAAAATCATATACTCTTTTTCTATCTACTTTTTCCACCCACAAGAGAGAGCTTAATGGCATTCTAACATAGGATTGTTCAACAACTTCATTTGAATCTTTACCACCACTATAATGATAAAACCAATGAACCAGCCAAGCTAATTTTGCAGCATTTTTTTAAAAAGAAAACAATTTATTTTTATTAGTGCAAAACAAAACAAAAAAATTAAGAAGAAAACAATGCTAGCTTTAAAAAACCCTATTAGTATATCTGTTTACAGGCATCTATACAAGATTTCCAGATATCTAAAAATGAGTCCATACGCAATTACCATTTATATGATATACATTCAAATGTTGATAAGATCCTCAATCCAATGAGTTACAGGATGTGGGCTTTAGCAACTTTAAAGGCTTGGAGGGTCCATTTACATTGACAATCCGTTAGATTCCAAGAAAGAGGCAAATATTTTAACAATATATCTTGGTAGTTTCCAGTGCTTAGAAAACAAAAGCCGACATTTTTTCTTATTTTGCATAGAAAACTGGCTTATCCTAAATTCTTACTCTATACAAAATCCATTAACAATTTCTGTCACTTTCTTAGTATTGCTGCTGAGATTTCAACAGGAAGATTAGCCACTAGGCAACTCAATTTTGTAACAATCATCATTTTAATTGTGTTAACCCTTCCCAGCAGAGACAAGTCAAAGGACTGCCATGAATCTAGCTTACTGCTTTAAAGTTAATATCAAGTAACTTTGAGTTATCTAGGCTAATTGCTACTCCTAAATATGTAATCTGATTTCTATTTATTTTCATGTTTGCTATCCAATTATGAGATAAATCACTTCTCTTTTTTAATAATGATTCTTTTTCTGTTTATAACTAGAGACATCAGAATATGATTTTTTTGACTTCCGGCTTGGGAATCATGGTGGTCTGACGCAGTTCAGGGAGCTGAGGTGTCCAAGTTGCTGTTTGTCAGGGCTGGTGGGGTGCTAGATCACCCACGGCCCCCTGCTCTCAGGCGAAGAGCAGGCAAGAACGCTTGAGACCCCGAGGGCGTGTAGATCTCGGCTGAGGGGGGGTTCTGCATAAAGGATTCTCTCCCAGCCTTGAGGTCCCGCTCTAAGAAGGGTGGCAGAAATCTCTGCAGCAGCTTTGGAGTCATTGAGTTGGCACAGGATCTCCGTACCCAAGCTTCAGTAACTAATTTGGACTAATCTGAACATCTGAAACAATGATTACAACCCAGAAAAGACCCGGCAAGGTAAAGATCGTTATCTCTTCTACGAGTTTGAAATTGGACTAGAGGATTTAAATTCAAGCAGAAAGCTGAAGTAGAAAGTTTAAAAGGACTAATTAAGTCCACCCCGGTAAAAGAATTGTATGAAAAGAAGCTTTTAGAAAAGAATTAGAAGCGAAGAAAGGATTATTATTTACATACCTGTGGTTTAAAGAGATAGTGAGCTGTGGGAACGGAGAAACATCGCGAGAGAAAGTAGCGGTGCGACGATGGGGAAGGAACAGGAAGTGCGTCATAAACATCGAGATGCGAGGCTAGAGCGGCTGTGAAGGAAAAGGCGAAAGTGGAAGTGCGCCATTTTGAAAGAGGGCAAGGGCAAGCCCTCATTGCAACCAGAAGTGGGCCATCTTGGAGAAGGGTAAGGGCAAAGCTTTGACTTAAAACCATAGAGAAAAGACGCCCGCCAGTTTGGACAGTTAAAGCGCTAACTTTTGGACAAAATACTAGCAAAACAAGAAAGTTAATTTGGGAACTTAAATATTTAAGCCACGGAACTGTGAAAGAGAGCACTCATGGGAGCAGAGCAAAGCGAGCCCCACGATGTCGAAAAAGGACTGGCAGTCAGCATTTGATCATTTGGATAAGAAAGTGGCTGAAGGTAACAAAGAATTAAAAGATGTAATACAAGAGATGATGAAGGATCTCAAGGAGACAATTAAATCTGAAGTGGAGGAATTAACAAAGAGTATCGACGAGGTCAAGAAGGAACTACAGACAACGCAGCAAAAAGTTAACGAGGTGGAAGAAAAGACGGAGAAGCTAACCACTACATTTAAAGCAGAAACCACAGGCTGGCATGAAAAGTGGCGGTGATGGAATGTAAATATATGGAGAGACAACTTAGATTTTGTGGCGTTCTGGAGAAGGAGGGGAAGGTAGCCCAAGAACAGATATCGGAAATATTAGCAGAATTCTTGAATAAAACCATGGAAGAGATCGTAAGTCATGTGGACGTGACGTACAGAATTAATTCAAGGTATGCAGCTCAAAAAAATCTGCCTAGAGATATGATTGTGCAGTTTACTACCAAAAAAATGAAAGAAGACATTGTGAGCAAGCAATTTCAAAACCCACTGGTAATGGAAGGGGAAAAGGTGAGAATAATGAAGGAGTTACCTTAAAACATCCTAATAGAAAGGAAAAAATATAGAGATCTCACTCAGATCTTGAAAGAGTTGAATATAAGATATAGATGGGAGATTCCAGAGGGTCTGAGTTTTGAATTTCAAGCAATTAGGAGATCTATCAGATCGCGGCATGAGATGGAGATGTTCTTGTTGGACAATGATAAAGACTTACCTAAAAGACCCAGAATTTGATTATGGAGTGTAAAGTAGTATCATGGAATGTAAACGGACTTAACTCACCTTCCAAGCATAAAACTATTTTTCATTGGCTATCCAAGCAACGTTGTAATATAATTTGTTCATAAGAAACCCATGTTAAAAAACAAGATCAAAAGTACCTAAAAAATTACAAATTAGGAAAAGAATTTGTTGCCGCAGCAAAATAGAAAAAAAGAGGAGTTGTGTTATATATCAAGGAGGAGCTGCAACCTAAAATGATATTTAGTGACTCTGAAGCCAAATATCTTATTTGGAACTCCCAAAAGACACTAATAGTAGGGATTTTTGCACCAAATGGAGCTAAAGACAATTTTTTTTAAAGAATTACAGAAGCAATTAGACGGAGTGACTTATTCACAAATAATCCTGGCAGGGGATTTTAATGGAGTGGTAAACTTACAGGAAGACAAAAAAACAAAGGGGACTCAAAAGAAACGGGGATTATTGCCAAAATCTTTTTTTTGAAATACAAAAACAAGAAAATTTGGAGGATGTGTGGAGAAGAAATAACTCCAAAGCCAAGCAATTTACCTATTATTCTGCAAGGCACTCGTCGCTATCGAGAATCGATATGATCTGGGCCTCTAAGGAATTGGCAATATGGACTAAAGAAGTTTAAATTATGCCCAAAGTAAGCTCAGATCACAATCTAGTTATGTGGAGATTTGGGAAATGTATTAAAAAATTTAGATGGAGAATTAACGAAGATTTACTGCAACAGGAGGGCAATCTCGATTTGTTACAGAAAGAAACAAGATTTTTATACAATATAATTTGGATAAATCTGTACCAACGTATAAAGTATGGGATACGTATAAAGCTGTAATGAGAGGTGTCTTAATGGACTTAAACGCGAGAGACAAAAAAAGAAAAGAAGAAAAAAGGAAAGAAATTCAGGAAAAGATAAAAATCAAAGAGACTCCATTAAAGAAAAGACCGGGGAAAAAGAAACTACACCTGGAGATAAAGATTCTGCAAGAACAATTAAAAGCAATGGACAATAAAGAATTGGAATGGGAATTGAAGAAACTAAAAAAAAAACATTTGAGGGTGACAACAAGCCGGGGAAATATTTAGCTTGGCAATTAAAGAAGAGGAGGGAAAAAAGAGTGATAACTAAGATTATAGAAGAAGATAAGACGTTAATGGATCAATCAGCCATAAGTAGAGCATTTTATAAATTTTATGCCAAATTATATGAGAGTAAAGTGGTGAAGGAGGATAGTATTGATCAATATTTGAGCAAAATTGACTTACCAAAGCTATCTGAGCAGTGGAAGCGAAAACTAAATGCTGAAATAACAGAAACTGAAATTATGGATGCAATACAGTCGACTAAATTGGGGACGGCACCAGGATCTGATGGTATAACAGCTAAATTTTATAAAGTAATGGCAAAAGAGGTGGTGCCTTTCCTGAAAAAAGTGATGAATGGGATCTTAAAGGGACAAAAGATTCCAGAAACCTGGAATGAGGCTAATATATCACTGATTCCAAAAGAAGAACAGGACCTATCTAATGTAAAAAATTATCGACCTATATCACTGTTAAATAATGACTACAAGATTTTTGCGAAAATATTGGCGGAAAGGCTGAAGGAATGGCTGGCTGAATTTACTGCAGAAGAGCAAGCAGGATTTTTACCAAACAGACAGATTAAAGACAATTTAAGGACTGTAATAAATGCAATAAAATACTATGACAGACACTGTGAAAAGGAAGTTGGTTTCTTTTTTGTGGATGCAGAGAAGGCTTTTGACAATTTAAATTGGAATTTTATGTTCGCCACAATGGAGAAGTTACAGACGGGAAAAGAGTTCATCCAAGCGGTAAGAACTATATATAAAGACCAGTGTGCAGCAATCGTAGTAAATGACGAATTAACTAAGAGACTGGAAATACGGAAGGGTACAAGGCAAGGTTGCCCATTGTTTCCACTGTTGTTTGTCTTGATATTGGAAATTTTATTGATGCAGATACGAGAAGACGATGCCATAAGAGGTTTGAAGATTAAGGGATTTACATACAGTCAGAGCTTTTGCGGATGATGTGATGGTTATTGTAGAGGATCCAATCCAAAATATGCCAAGATTGTTGGATAAGATAAAAGAATTTGGTGATTTGGCTGGATTTTATGTTAACAAAAGAAAATCTAAGATATTATGTAAGAATATGGTGAAACAAAGACAACAAGAATTAACGGAAATTACCAACTGTGAGGTAACACATAAAGTAAAATATTTAGGAATAGAGCTTACTGCTAAAAATATTGACTTATTCAAGAACAACTATGAAAAGCTGTGGCAACAAATTGATAGAGATTTAATCAAATGGAACAAGTTAAATTTGTCGTGGCTAGGAAGAATAGCAGTAATAAAAATGAATGTACTTCCACGAATTATGTTTTTACTGCAAACAATACCAATAATAAGAGACAACAAGCAATTTGACAAGTGGCAAAGGAAAATATCGGACTTTGTATGGGCAGGGAAGCGGCCTCGAGTGAAGATGAAAGTTCTATGTGATGCCAAAGAAAGAAGGGGATTACAATTACCAAATATAAGACTATACCATGAAGCAGTATGTTTGGTGTGGCTTAAAGAATGGATGTTGTTAGAGAATCTTAAACTCTTAACTCTCGAAGGATATAAAAAAAATTTTGGTTGGCATGCGTACTTACGGTATGATAAAATTAAAGCGGACTCTATGTTTCTGCATCATTATATTAGGCGAAGTCTCTTTACGGTCTGGCAAAAATATAAAAAATATTTGCATGTATCCCGATGTGGGTGATGCCAATGGAAGCCACTGACCCGAGGATAATATATAATAGGGAACAATGTGTGCCATATAAAGAGGTGTTGAAAATGGAGCAGAATATGATTAAGCTTAAAACAGAAGATGAAGTATCTTATTATGGATGGTTCCAATACAGGCAGATTAAAGACTTATATGATTCAAATCGTATAAAATCGGGATTTAAATGGAAAAACTCAGAATTGGAAGAATGTATATTACAAGAAGGCAAGAAAAAGATTTCGAAAGTTTATAAGATCTTGTTAAAATGGTATACAGAAGATGAAACTGTTAAAGTCCAGATGGTGAAGTGGGCTATAAACTGTAACAGAGACATAACAATGGAGGCATGGGAATACTTATGGAAAAATACATTGAAGATATCGACTTGTACTAATATTAAAGAAAATGTTTACAAGATGATATATAGATGGTACTTAACGCTGAAGAAAATAGCATATGGGAATAACAAAATGTCAGATAAGTGCTGGAAATGTAGAAACCATGAAGGTTCATTATATCATATGTGGTGGACCTGTGAGGTAGCAAAGCAGTTCTGGGGAGATATTATAGAAGCTATGACTGCAATTTTACAAATCCAAATAAATAAGAACCCAGAACTGCTTTTGTTGAATTTGAATATGGAGGGGATTCCCAGGCAATATAGAACATTACTATTTTATATGACAACAGCAGTGAGAATTTTATACGCTCAGAAGTGGAAGACAAAAGAAGTACCATCTATTGAAAATTGGATACAAAAATTGCTGTACATGGCAGAAATGGACAAAATGACAAGAAAGCCGAGAGAACAGAATCCAGAGGAATTCTTTAATGATTGGGGGAAACTAAAACAGTATTTGGAAAAGAAGTGGGACGTAAAGGGAGAAATGTGGGTGCCAGATAACTATTAATTTAGCAGAGGAGAGGAGAGGGCGATCTTTACAAGAGGAGAAGAGATAAGTTAGAAACATGTTGTAATTGTTAATTTGATATTAGGTTTTTTATAGTTTAACATATAGTATCTATTTTAGTAATATATTAGAATGAATAAGAAAAGAAAAAGAGATATAAGCAGTAGATTTAGACAGTGGGTTGGAAAACTGTTGAAGTCTGAGATAAAGGGGGGAGGGGAAACGGTGGGGGAATATGGAAATGAGGGTATTAATCAAAAAAATTGTAATATTAAATTTTACTCACCCAATAAAAATCTTTAAAAAAAATATGATTTTTTAAAATTCCATAGACTCCATTACATTAGTTAAAAATAACATATCATCAGTGTATACATTTATTTTATAGCGAAACAAATCAATTTCTATATCCTTAATTTTGTAATGAAATTCTAGCTACAGAGGCAAAAGATTCAATAGAAATGGTAAAGGTCAGAACAGAGTCTGGACACCCCCGCTTGACTCCTCTTCCAAATGGGACCTGAGCAGATAGTACATTTTTCACACTTAGCCTTACATATGAGTGAATATAAAATCCTTGCCCACTCTTAAGATTTTTACCCAAAAAACAGGGTTGCACTTACCTGTAACTGTTGTTCATCAAGCATCTTCTGTGCACACACTGGGATTGCGCATGCACAGGCAAGCCGCAATGAGATTTCTCTAGCTTTTCAAGTCTGTAAAGACATCAACCGCACAGGAATTTCCGCGGAAATGTGGGTGGAGAGGCGGAGCACTCCCACTTCCCTCAGTTCTCCTGAGCCGCTGGAGGTATGATATAATACAAGCAAACACACAATAGGGCAAGGAGGGAATGTGTGTCTACACAGAAGATACTCGACGAACAACAGTTACAGGTAAGTGCAACCCTGTTTTTGTCATCATCCTGTGCAGCCCCACATTGGGAGTATAGCGAGCTATTTACCAATGGAGGAGGGTGAGTGGATCAGCCAAACAAAGAATGCAGGACAGCTCCCCTCTGGCATTTGTGTCAATATAGTAGTGCTTTACAAAGGTGTCAGCTGAGGACAATGAGGCAGCCTGAAAGATGTCTTGAAGAGGGACTCCTCGTAGCTTGAGCCCTAGTCAAGTGCACTCTGATCATCATGGGGGAAGGAAACTTTGCCTTCTTGTAGCAAAGTCTAGTAGCTGCCACTATCCAACAGGGTTAAGTTTGGGAGGATGCTGGTAAACTCCTTTGATGTCCAAAGTAAAAAGGGTTCTGTATTTGTGAAAACCCTTTGTTCGGTCTAAATGAAAATACTAAAGACCTTACCACGTCCAACTTGTGTAAGGAAAATTCTGCTTCTGAAGCAGCACTGGAAAATACAGGTAATTCAAACCTTTTGATGTAAGTGAACTGTTGACACACCTTATGGAGAAATATGAGGCTGGTATGCAAGACCAGGTCCTCCAGAAAAACTGAGTATGTGGAGAGTCAACCCAAAAGACCATGAGTTTTGCCACTCATACGACCAAAATTATATCAACCAGAAGCACCATATTCCAACATAACAAGGAAGGGGGCACGCATGCATGCGTTCAAGGAGTGGTAACATTAAGAGAGCGAGAACCAGAGGGGGACTCAATTGAGGAACAGGTGGGGTTCTCAGACAGAAAGTATTAAAGACATTCTTGAGAAACTGTTTAGATATGTGAAGGGAGAAAGAACTGTCTAGTTGTCATCCCCCCACATGAAAAGCTGATATAGCAGCTAAGTGCACCTAAAAGGAGGACATTTTGCTTGTTTGTTTTGTTCATTTGAAGTAATAACAAATATTCAGAAATAACTGCTATTGGGCAAGATAAGGGTCAAAACCCTTTGGATTCTAACTGTGTCATGAAACGATTCCACTTGTGACTATAAGAGGTATGTGTGGAACACTTGTGGACATTTGAAATAATTTGGGTCACCTCTTTGGAAAAAAAGATGATCTGGTGAGTTCAGCAACCACATGGTTGGTTTCAGGGTTGCCACATTTTAGAATTATATCTGACCCTTGTGAAGAGGGTCTAGCACTATCAGAAGTAGAGGCATTGATCCTGGGACAAAGTACTCAAGAGTGGAAAAAAACATTTCTGCCCTGGCCAAAAAAAGGTTAGAAGGATGTAGTGATTGCAGAAATGCCGAGATTTGCAAAGTGTCCCATTATGAGGTGTCTAGGTGAAAAAACGTAAGAGAACCCTTTGGTCCAAGGCATTTGGGAGGCAGCCCCTAGAGAAAAGGGTCAGTGCCTGTTGGGGAACAACAGCATCTAGCCTTGTGCTGAACCAGGTTGTATGACGGTTCACGATAGCAAATCTTCACTGTTGAAAAGAAATGGACAGGATTACTTGGTGCTGATTGTCCAGTTGTGGTGAGTGTGAAAAACCATGCTGGGTATGTCCATTCTATTGTACCTCACACCCAGTAAATGTATGGCTTGTGGCAAGATACAGATTTGTATAGCCCATTCCCACAGAGCTGTAACCTCGGTACAGAGAGTTAGCAATGCCATTCCCCCTTGCTTGTTCAGATAATATAGAACTGCGATATTATCTGTCTGAATCTGAACCCTTTTATTGCCCAGTAGATCTGCAAAAGTAAGGAAAAATGGATAACTGAGTTTCAATACATTAATGATCCTGTGGGTGATCATGTATCCTAAATCAAGGTAGGGTCGCATTGAGCACCACAGCCTAATGCTGAAGCATCAGTGGCTATAGAAATGTCAGTCCAGGCTTTCCCAAAAGGGCACCCTTAGGGTAGGTTTCATTAAAATAACGATCTGAGAACAGATCTGGATATAGACAATTTCATATGTTGATGAGTAGTCATAGGATTATGATGACATAAAAAAAAACCAATTTTGCAACAACCTCATTCTCAGCTGAGTAAAATACAACAAAGGTAGTAGAGGCCATGAGATCAGTAGTTTCTGAATTAATAAAGCAGACAAGCCAATAACTGCAGCCTTTGTATTCTGATCTTAGGAAGGAAGCCCTCTATATGGAAGAATCAAGTTCAGTCCCAATGAAGTGAATAGTTTTGCTGGAGTAAGGATAGACTTCACCAACAGTCCCCAGTTAGAGATGGTGTTATGGACAACATGAGCACGGTCATCAAATAGTGGTGCAGATTCCTCTAATAGAAGCCAATCATCCAAATAAGGGCATCCAAAGCAGCCCTTAGATAGGAAGGGTGCAACTACTACTGCCCTACACTTGGTAAATACACGAGGCACAGAAGCCAGGCTGAAGGAAGGTACTTGTGTATTGAAACATTCACCTCCACATTTAAAACAACAATAACCTCTGTGAATGGGGTACATAGATATGCAGAAGTATTTGTTGCAAGGAAACTTTACTAAACTTATTCAGGTTACAGTGGGTCTAAAAACTTCGATCCGTCTTTTCTACCAGGAACACTGAAGAAGAGAATCATTAGAAACTCTGCAAATGGCATCCTCAGCCAACAAACCATTAAGAGCCTCCTTGGGAGAAGGAGAACAGGATTCTGCACCGAAGGAGCATAGACAATGGCGTTTACTCAAGAAATATAAATGATAACCTTGTCTAACTATACAAAGCACTCAAAAGCATCCCACAGAAAGCAAAGAGATACAATCTGTCCAGAAAGAGCACAAGAGTATTCGACTCAGTATTGTGTCCCTGAGGAACAGGCTTGCAAGAATGCAGCTGGGTTAGTTTCACTGTTGATTTTGACACCCTGCCAGTGGTATGGCATTAAGCTGACAGATAGGGCCTTTGACCAGAAGGTTGATGGTAGGGATACCTTACAGGACAAATCCAGTAAGTTTGAGGACTTTGGTTGTTGTGATAGGGAAGAGGCAAATTAGCCAAGAGACTTTGTGGTCTGGCGATTTTTCTTCATTTGGCTCAAAGAATTGTCAGTTTTCCCCGAAGCAGCAATATGCCCTGAAATGAAATCCAGCTCTCAAGTCAAAGTTGACTTATGGCGACCCCTAGTGGGGTTTTCATGGGAAGAGACTAACAGAGGTGATTTGCCATTGCCTGCCTCTGCAACCTTGGTCTTTATTGGAGGTCTCCCATCCAATTACTAACCAAGACCAACCCTGCTTAGCTTCTAGAAGGGGGAAAAATCCTCATTCTTGCTCTTTTTATACTGAAGAAGAGCTGTTTAATGTGACCAGGTATGATGCCTGATAAGAAAAGCAGAAGCCATGGATTTGGCTGGGCAATCTGCTTCCATGTTTTTCCACTGTCACTTGTTGTTTGGCTAATTTAGTAGTCTTCCACTGAAGAACCCGCACAAGGGCTCTGCTGTTACCAGGGAAAGCTTGCATATAAATGGAGAGCCTCTCCCAAAGAAAATAAATTGTAGGAGCTCATGATGGCTTGAAAGGTTGTTAAATTAAAGTTGAGAGCTGCAGGCAAACATATTCTTGTGGCCTGTACATCCAACTATCTGTCCTCTCTGTCAGTCAGGGCCAATAAGAAACTATGAAGGTATCGGGCTGCACATCCTTGGCCACCAAAGAAAAAGGGGTGAGGGGTGGTTTAAGAACGGCCCTTGGATACTCACTGTGAAGGGTCCTTCTCCTCTGAGGAAAGGAGGACATCTTGGGTGATTCCCACCATCCAATCGGGGAGGCAGGAAGTTAATTTTTCTTCCTCTTCCTTGATGAGTGGGACCACCCCTTGACTCTTCAGTTCGGGTGACTCCCCTCATCAGTATCTGTCCGTCTATAGTTCCTAACTACAACTATGAAAAAGAACGTTATAACAACACAACACTATACATGCTCTGCAACCATGAACTAACAGCAGAGAAACAAAGTGTAAAACAGACATTATGAAATCAATGGCACTCAGGTGCCATTGCACGAAGGGAAAAATAGAAACAGGAAGGAAGAAGAGTGCGGCTCTGGCTTGGCTTCTGCATATGACGAAGATCTTGGGAGGGCAACATGTCCTCCTGTCCTCAGAGGAGAAGGACCCTTCACGGTGAGTATCCAAGGGCCATTCTCCCTCTGAGGCGGAGGACATCTTGGGAACTCCCAAAGCAGTCCTTTAATGTTCGGGTGGGAGATCTTCGTCCATTAGTACATGCTGAAGCACTCTTCTTCCAAACGCCGCATCAGCTGACGCATATGTATGGATGTGGTAGTGTTTAATGAACGTGGACACGGATGACCAGGTGGCCGCTTTACAGATGTCATCTATTAATACATTCCTTCTTAAAGCTGCGTTGGTCGCTGCACTCCTGGCCGAGTGTGCCGTAATTCCCAATGGTACTTCCAACTTAAGTGCTCTGTAGGCTTCTGCGATGCATGTTTTAATGCTGTATGCAATAGCCGAGGAAGACATTCTTTGTCCAAGCTTGGGACGAACAATATTCACAAAAAGAGTCCGTCTGACGAAGCGGTTCTGTTCTAATAATGTAGGCCTTGATAGCCCTTCGGACATCAAGGTTGTGCCACTCACGTTCCCTGTGATGATGAGGGGATGGGCAGAACGATGGGAGATTAATCTCCTGTGAACGATGGAATCTAGACAGAGCCTTGGGCATGAAGGCCGATGACTTCTGGAGTATAGCCTTCTCTTTGGAGATAGCCCCATTCAATTTCCACCCTGTCAGAGACCACCATTCTGGACACGGGTGCCAGATCGGACCTTGCCGTAGCATGTCTGGCTGCACTGGGAGTTTGAGTGGAGTCGCTACTGACAGATGCAGAAGAGACTAAAACCACGGTCTCCATGGCCACCAAGGGGCGACCAATATTATTTTGGCTCCTTGTTCTCTGATCTTCCGCAGAAGTTTGGGTATGGTTGGAAGTGGAGGAAAGGCGTATAACAAACCTTTCGGCCAGGGTGAATTGAGAGCGTCCGTGCCCTCTGCCCTCGGATGAAAGAACCTGGAGAAAAATCTGGGGACTTGATTGTTTAGGTGAGAGGCAAAGAGATCCACTAGTGGAATTCCAAAGTGCGTTGTTATGAGAGAGAACGTTTCCTTCTTCAGGGACCATTCTCCCGGATGCAGGGACTCCCTGCTCAGCCAGTCCGCATGTACATTGAGGACTCCTCTTATGTGTTCCGCCTGGATCGATCTGAGATTGCTCTCTGCCCAGCCGATGATCTTGTGGGCTTCTCTCTGGAGTCGAGATGACTTGGATCCCCCTTGTTTGTTTATATATGCTTTCACGGCTATGTTGTCCGTGCGTATCAGGACATGGCTGTGGAGGATCCTCTCCCTGAAGTGTGTCAACGCCAGCAGGATGGCTCTCAGTTCCAGGACATTGATGGGAAGAGTCGCCTCCTTCTCGGACCACTTGCCCTGGGCTGGAATGCCCTCCAACGTCGCTCCCCAGCCCTTGAGGCTGGCATTGGTGAATATCTGTATGGTCTGGTGGGAGAGGAAACTCTTGCCCTGCTGTAGATTGGCATCCACTGTCCACCACATCAAGCTGTCCTTGACCGCTCTGGGTACCTTTACCTTGATATTCGACCGCTGTGCTATCTGCAGTTGGAAGGGGCGTAGCAAGGCTTGGAGTGGTCTGGAGTGGAATCGACCCCAGTAGATTGCCTCTGCGTTGGATACCAGTAGGCTCATGAACTTCGACAAATCCATGAGCATGGAGGAAGCCTGCTTGATTATTGCTCCTGCCAGTATCCTGGTCTTGTCGCGCTTTTTGGGAGGAAGGAAGAATTGGCCCTCCTTGGTGTCGATAATTAGTCCCAGATGTTCCAGGCGTTGAGAGGGTTGCAGTGAACATTTGGCTAGGTTTATTATGAAGCCATGCTTCTCCAGAAACTGAATGGTGAATGTCGTCACTCGGATGGATTCCTCTCTGGATCCCAACCTTATCAGCAGGTCGTCCAAGTAAGGGTGTAGATGGATGCCCATTTCCCTCACCCTGAGGACTGGGACGATCAGTAGCTTGGTAAAGACCCTTAGGGCGGTCGCCAGGCCGAAGGGCATTGCTCTGAACTGAAAGTGAAGGTTCTTCACACAGAACCTGAGGAATCTCCGATGCGCTGGGGACACTGGCACATGTAGATAAGCCTCTGTTAAATCTATCGAAGTTAAAAACTCCCCCGGCTGTAGAGCCTCTGCGATGGATCGGAGAGTTTCCATCCGGAAGTGTCGAATTTTGATGAACTTGTTCACATATTTCAGATCCAGGACTGGCCTCCAGTCCCCATTCCTTTTGGGGACTGTGAAGAAAATGGAGTACACTCCGTGTCTCTCTTCGCAGAGGGGGACTGGTTCGACCGCTTTGATGGACAGCAGATGTTGAATGGCCTGCATTGTGTTGAATCTTCTGAGGGGGTTTTTCTTTAAGGGGGAAATCAGAAAACGCTCCGGTGGCAAGGACACAAATTTTATCGAGTAACCATGAGAGACTATTTCCGTGGCCCAGGCATCTGCTTTGGACTCTATCCAGGCTTGTTGAAACCAAAGTAGTCTGCCCCCCACCGGAGCTGGTTGCAAGTCAGGGCTTCTGCCCCTTGTCCTCGGGGTCTTGCCTGTTGCCGCGATGGCCCTGCTGCCTGTTAAACCTGTTCTGGAAGTTCCCTCTGTGTGGTCGAGTTTTTGGGAGATTCCATCCATGTCTTTGGTCTTGACAGTGCCTGGGCAGGGTATGGTGGGATCTGAAGGTTTGAAAGCCGAAAGATTGCCTTTCAGGTTTCTTTAGGGACTTCGGAAGGGCCTTCTTTTTGTCCCTAGTTTCTACCAGAATTTTGTCTAATTGGTCTCCGAAAAGTTTCTTTCCCTGGAAGGGATATGCCATAAGGATGACTTTGGCCTGTAGATGTGCTGGCCAGGCTGGTAGCTGTGGCAGCGGCCATCGCTCTAGAGGAAAACGATAGGGCTTCTAGAGTGGCATCTGACGTGAATGTGCAGGCTTTTAAGATCCTATTCGCTCCCTCAAGCAGTCTTCTGTTGTTGTCTGGAAGCAGTTGAAGAAGTCTCCTGATCCACACCACAAACGCCCTGGGGACGACAGATGCTATAGAGGAGGCTTTGATGGAGAAGGCTAGGGCTTCGTGAGCTCTTCTCAGGAACAAGTCTCCCTTTCTGTCTAGTGGGTCTTTGATGTTACCCTGGCCATCCTCTGCGAGCAGGCCTTGGGTCTGTAGGGCAGCCACTGGAGCGTCCACAATGGGAACCTGTAATAACTCTGCAGCAAAATTAGGCAAGGCATGTAACTTTTTAATTGCATTTGGCACCTGTTTGCAAGCCCCCGGCATAGCCCATTCAGATTTTAATTGACGCCCAAAATAATCTGGGAATGGGAACACTTTGGGTTTCTCATCCGACCTGGGGAAAAATTCCCTGTTCCCTTTGGGCCTTTGGAGTTTTTGATCTTCCTCCTCCTCCCCCCCTGGACTGGGTTCCCTCAAATCCAAGGCTGCTAAAGTCTTGGCTAACAGATATTGGTAATCATCAGCCTGGAAGAGCCTATTGAATTGTTCAGTGGTACTGATCTCCATATCATGCTCATCCTCGGATAAAAATTCCCCTTCTTCAGAACCCTCACTGAGAGAGGAGGCTTCATCTGTCCAACCAGGGTTTTTGTACGTGACCCATCCCTGGGATTGTTTTCTGGCCGCCTTAGTAGGCCATGAACCACTCTGGCCCAGACCCTTCTGAGACTTCTCAGGTCGATTGGTAGAGGCAGTCAGTGAAGGTCCGGGTCCCTCTGCCTGGCAGAGTGCCCTGAGCTCATCTCTCAATGTTTGTCTAATTACTGACCTTATAACTGGTGATAAGGTGGCAGTAGAATCACGTACATGCTGATCTGGAGCTTCTCTGCAGTAGCCCTCTCTGGAAATGGGTTGATTTGGTGCCATTTCTCCTGCCGGGAGGTTGGCAAACACGTCTTTCGAAATTGGCGGGAAATCGCCAGCTGCGGCTTTTCCCGCCGAAAAAGGGCTCTGCTCTGCCACGCCATCTTTATGCTCCGTTTGGCCGCGTGCAGGTCTTTTTGGCTCCCTCTGCAAAAGTTGGGGCTGCTTCTTAGAGGGCTGCGCTTCCTCTGATGCTGCTCCATGGCCGGGTAGCCACACAAGCCGAGTAGGCAAGCCGGTGCCGGCAGGGCCTGTTCCCGCCGCTGGAAGGATGGCTCCAGGGGAACATCCCTCAGCCCTCTCCATAAAGCTGTCCTCGGAATCTGATGACTCCCTCGAGGCCATCTGTCCCCGATGGGACGATCTTCTTCCAGCCGCTCCACAGAGAGAGAAGGGGTTAAGGAAGGTAGAGAGAAGCTTGGGTAAGGAAGGGAATGGAATAAGGAAGAATAAGTGAGTAGAAGGTGTGAAAAAAGGAAAGAAGGTAGCAGAGCTAGCCTACTAAGAACTGCTCACCCCTGAGGCAGGAAAAGAACTGAAGAGTCAAGGGGTGGTCCCACTCATCAAGGAAGAGGAAGAAAAATTAACTTCCTGCCTCCCTGATTGGACGGTGGGAATCACCCAAGATGTCCTCCGCCTCAGAGGGAGAAGGAGCAGAAACCTGCTGATTGGGCTTGTGGTATTTTTGGATCTTTAGTGAAATAGCAGGAATGGAGGATGGAGTCCCCCCCACACACACACACACTGTGAGCGATGTCGATGGAGTCCCCACCCGCCCACAGACACAAGCTAAGAGCGATGTCTAACAGGTTCTTCAGTGGTGGAAAGGCTATGAAAGCAGGATTCAAAATACAAGCCTGCTAAAATACCTTACTGCCGGGCTTTGGAGTAGAATTTTAAAACGTCCAACTCCAGTGCTCTGGCCACACATTTCACAAAGAGCAAGCGATACTCCTCATTTGGGGGAAAAAAGTAGTATCAACTATAGGCTCCTCAGTGGAGGTGCCAAGGCTAGCTCACATGTAACATTGGAATGTGAGATCAAATCATCCTTGTCATCCAAATCAAAACGGCAGACCATTGGGATTGGAACCAAAGAGTCGGGACAGATGAACCTCCTGGAATGGCCATTGTTGGAACAGAAGAGGGTGAGACGAGTTGCAGCGCTGACACCAGTGGGAGGAGCGCTGTTGTGCCATGGGGCGCCCCCTGGCGGTAGCAGCGACGGGTCCGGGGGTGGCCCCGACGGGTCCGTTCTGGGCGCCTCAGTGGGGCCGGGGGGGTGCCCTGGTCGACGGAGGCTCCTTCCCAGGCGGCCTCAGACACACGGGCGGCCCTTACCTGAACCGGTGGGACCGGTCAGCACTTGGCTCCACCCAGGCCAGCTGCACCTTTTCTGCACAGGGCAGCCAGACCTCCTTCACCAACATCAGCCACGCTTCTCACTGGCAAACCACAACCTTCCTCCTCGGCCTGCCTCCAGAGCCTTCTTAAATCCCTTTTCCCCCTCAGCTCCACCCACGCTCCCAGGTGCCTCCACCCAGCGTCATGCCCACCACCTGGGCCACCTGTGGCCACGCCCAGTGTACCCACCTCCCCTTATCCCATTGGTGGGTAGCCTGGAGGGTTGTCTTGCCTCCCTCCTGCCTCCCCGACCTATTGCCTTCCTCCCCCGCCGTGGACAGCCGCCCCTGCCACTGCCACATGTGCTTGGGAGGCTCGGCTGCCTCCTGGTTGGCCCTCCCGCCCTGGGCGAGCCAGCCCCTTCCCCCACCCCACAGTCTCCGGCCGTCGCCTGGGCCGGCTCTGTGCACCTGCGCCGGCGTCTGGCGGCCCGGTGCGGCCTCGCTTGGCCCGACACGGCCTCGCCTCGCACCAGGGCCTCCGGCCGCCGGCCGTCCTGTTCCCCAGCGCTCCTGGTGGCGGCACGGCGGCGGCGGGCAGGCCCACGAGAGTGCCGCGGCTCTCTGCTGCTGCCGCGGCCTTCGGGACGCCCGGGCTCCTTGCCGCCACCGCGGCCTTCGAGGCGCCCGGGCTCTTCGCCGCCGCCGCGGCCTTCAGGGCGCTGCGACTCTCCGCCGCCGCCTCCAGGCTCCCCGCGGCCCCGGTGAGCAGGGCCAAGGTCCCCGTTGGGGAGGGGGGGCAGCTGCAGTCCGAGGGCGCTCCGCCCGGCCTCGGACACACACACCCCTTTGCGTTGTGATGGGCGGTACTTCACCGGCGAACATCCGGGACAGGAAGTCGGCGTTGGCGTTCAAGCTTCCTGGGCAGTGCCGGATCGAAAAGCTGAAGGGGAGAAGAGACAGATACCACCTCATCACACGGGCGTTATGGTCTTTTAGGCGGGACATCCAGACCAGAGGGGTGTGGTCCGTCACAAGAGTGAAGGAGTTGTTGGCGAGGTAGTACTGCAACGTTCCAACAGCCCACTTAACGGCGAGGGCCTCCTTCTCCACGACGGCGTATTTCCGTTCGGCCGGTTGAAGCTTCCGGCTGATGAACAGGACCGGGTGCTCTTGTCCGTCGTAGTCCTGTGACAGGACCGCCCCGAGGCCACTGTCGGAGGCGTCCGTCTGGAGGGTGAAGGGTCGGTCAAAGTCGGGGTTGCGCAACACCGGTGACCTGGCCAGAGCCGTCTTGAGATCTCGGAAGGCCTGCAGCAGCAGAGGTGTCCGTTGTACTTGGTTGGGCTGGTCCTTCCGCAGGCAGTCCGTCAGGGGGCTGGCTCGGCTAGCGTACTGGGGGATGAACTTACTGTAGTAGCCCACCAGCCCCAGGAACCCCCTCAGCAGTTTCTTGGTCTTCGGCAGGGGGCACGCCTCCAGGGTGGCTACTTTGTCCGGGAGGGGCTTTAGCTGCCCGCGCCCCACGAGGAAACCAAGGTATTTCAGCTCCTGGAATCCGAGCCGGCTCTTGGTGGGGTGGGCCTTCAGCCCGGCATCGCGGAGGGCCTGTAGCACTTGTCGGAGATGGTGTAGGTGGGACTGCCAATCGGGGCTGTAGACGAGGATGTCGTCTATGTATGCTGTGGCGAATCCCTGGCACTGGGCAAGGGCCCGATCGACCAGCAGTTGGAAGGTGGCGGCCGCCCCGCGTAGCCCGAAGGGCATAACTCGGAATTCGAACAGGCCTTGGGGCATGGCGAAGGCGGTCTTCTCGCGGTCCCTGGGGGCCATGGGGACTTGCCAATACCCCTTGGTCAGATGCAAGGCCGAGAGGTATAGCGTGTGGCCCCCAGCTGGTCGATCAGCACATCGGCCCGGGGCATGGGGTATGCGTCGAACTTGTTCACTTCTTGGTTGTCGACGTAGAACCGCACGGAGCCATCCGGCTTCGGAACCAAGATGATGGGGCTGCGCCACTCGCTGTGGGAGGGCTGGATCATGCCTAACCGCAGCATCTCCTCCACCTCCCGGGCCACCGCCTCCCACTGCTTCCGGGGCAAGGGTCTCCAGGTGGCCCGGGCGACCTGGCCGGGGCTCGTGGGGATGGCGTGTTCTGCCAGCCAGGTGTGCCCTGGCTGGGTGGAGAAGCAGCCTGGTAAGCCCTCCAGCAGGTCCTGGAGCTGTTGCCGTTGGGAGGGCTCCAGCCCTTCGTCGAGTCCTGGCATGGTCTTCTCCGGCTGCTGGTCCATCCAGGGGAGTTCGCCGGCTGGGGGGTCTGCGGGGACATCCGCCAGCTGACAAGCCCCTTGGGGTCGCTCTTGCCATCCCTTGAGGTCGTTGACGTTGAGGCGCTTGGTCTGTCGAGGGGAGGGGCCGCACTGGACTTCATAGGAGTGGGTCCCTAGCACCCGCTTGACTGGCAAAGGGCCTTGCCAAGGGTCACCCTGTCGGGTGGGCCCGAAGACCCTGCGGTTAACTAGGACGCGATCCCCCTCTCGAAAGGTCTTTAACCGGGTCCCCCGGTCATATCAGGCTTTCTGGGCTGTCCGTGCCTTCTCTAGGTTCTGCCCCGCCAGCGTTCTTGCTGTTTCCAGGCGTTCCTGGAGGTCCCGCACGTATTCCGGGGCTGGCCTCCCCGGCAGGGCTGTCTGGGACGTCTGGGACGTCGGGTGGCCTTCCATCACCTCCAGGATTCCTCGCAGGTTGCGCCCGTATACTAACTTGAAGGGGGTGAAGCCGGTCGAGGCCTGGGGGGACTCTCGGACGGCGAAGAACAGCGGGTCCACGAATAGGTCCCAGTGGTTGGGGCAGTCGTGGGCCAAACGTCGCAGCATTTGTTTGAGCGTCTGGTTGAATCGCTCCACTAGGCCGTCCATTTGGGGGTGGTATATTGATGTGAAGATCTGCCGTACCCCCATGGTCCGGCATAAGTGGCGCGTGATGGCAGCCATGAATGGGGTGCCACAGTCCGTGATCAACTCCTTTGGGATGCCCACCTGCGCGAAGAACAAGACCAGTGCGCGCGTCATGCCGGGTGCCTGCATAGTCTGTAAGGGTACGGCATAATCCACCAGGACGAGTAGGAATCGACACCCCCGGGCGGTCTTTGGTAAAGGCCCCACAAAATCCATGGCCACTCATTCGAAGGGGGTCTGGATCACGGGCAGCGGTGCCAGCGGGGCTCGAGAGGGCAGGCGACTGGACGTCCGCTGGCAGACTTTGCAGGTTCGGCAGTGAGCCTTCACATCATGGGCCACCGAGGGCCAGAAGAACCGGGCTAGCACTCGGGCGAGGGTGTTGGCGGGGCCCTGGTGTCTGGCCCAGTTATGGTCGTGGGCGTGGATCTGAAGATCACGGTGGTAACCCTGGGGAACCAGGAGCTGTCGGACCTCGCCACCCTGCGCTGTCGTGATGCGGTACCACACGCCCCCTTCCTGGACTACCCGAGGTACTCTCCCCGCCCGCTGGGCGTCCCTCACGACCCCCTCACTCACCGCCACAGCATCTCAGAGGCCCCCAAGCGTGGGGTTGTCGGCTTGACGTGCGGCGAAGCTGGGGTCTGTCAACCAATCTGGGGGTTCCGGTCCAAGGCTGGGGCGGGGGGCTGAGGGACTCCCACCCGCCAGGGCGTCCGCCAGTAGAGCCTCCTCTGGGCCTCGAGCCGCTTGCAGGTGTTGGTGGAAGCTGGGGGCGTCGCACCCAAGGAGGACCGGATACGGCAGGGCGGGGACGCGGGCCAACTCCACCTCCCAGGTCTGGCCCTGGCACGTCAAGGGCACCCGCACTATGGGGTAGGTCTCCGAGTGGCCGTGGAAGCACGCTACCGATATCAAGCGGACGGGCAGGTCCTGAGGCAGCAACCGGGTGCGGATCATGGACAGCGAGCTACCGCTGTCCAAGAAAGCCGATAGGCGTCGGCCGGCCACTTCGACCAGTATCAGCAGCGGGGGCAGCCACGGGGGTCGAGCCGTCACCGGATATGCTTCCTCCCAGCCGGCGTTGCACGCCAACAGGGGGCAGTCGCAGATGAAGTACCACGCTGGCCGCACTTGAAGCATGGACCTCGGTCTTCTGGGTCCCGGCAGGGGTCGGCCCAAGGCCCCCTCTCTGCCGGTGGTTGTCACCGTTGGTCGAGTGGGCCCCTGGCAGGGGTTGGGAGCATCCCTAGCTCCCGAGCGGGCATGCCCCGGCCTCGGGGCCTCAGTGGAGCGGGTTGCGGGCCCTCCACCTTGTGCCCCCGGCGTGGGGTCCCTGGGTGCCTCACGTGGGTCTGCGGCTGCGGTGAAGTTCTCGAGGAGGGCTGTGGCCTCCCTCAAACTCCCAGAATGGCTACACGCCACCCATTGGCGGGCCTTGGGGGGAAGGATGTTGAGCAGCTGCTCCATGACCACCTGGTCCACGATCTTCTTTTCCCCCTCTGTGGCGGGCAGCAACCACCTGTATGCAGCATACCTCAGCGAATTGACCAGGGACCTGGGGCGCTCAATCTTCTTGTAGGTGATGGACCAGAACTTCTGGCGATAGGAGTCCGGCGTCACCTCGTATCGGTCGAGGCTGGCAGCCTTCAGCAGTTGGTAGTCGGCGCCCTCTTCTTTGGGGAGTGCCTTCAGGGCCGCCTGAGCCTCACCGGTCAAGTACGGTCCGAGGATGAACGCCCACTGGTCCCGTGGCCATTGGGCGGCCTCTGCCGTACGTTCGAATATCTCCAAGTAGGCGTCAATCTCATCGGCCTCCCCCAACTTGGTCAGCTGGAAGGGAGCCCCTCAAAGGTGTCCTAGGGCCGGCGTGGCAGGGCTGGATCCGAACGCCTGGGCTAACCCTAGGAGTAACGCGGCTTGGGACTCCTGCTGCTGCGCTGTCACGTCCCGCAGGAGCCGTACCTGTTGCTCCGCCATCCACTGCCCTAGCTGGCCCAGGTCCACCGGTTGTGGGGCCGGGGGCTGTCCCGTGCCGCCAGTCGTCCCGGTGGCCGCCTGATCCATTGCAGCTCCTGCTTCCGGCGTAGGGTTCAGTTCTGGGGTGGGAGGGCAGAAGGTCGCCGGGCGGAAGTAACCGTAGGGTCTCGTCCACCCTGGCAGTGTTGGCAGGTGGGGCCTGGGCCGCCTCACAGCAGGATCCGTGCCCGCATTCTCCACCACTAAGTCGTGCCACGGGGCGCCCCCTGGCGGTAGCGGCGACGGGTCCAGGGGGCGACCCCGACGGGTCCGTTCTGGGCACCTCGGTGGGGCCGGGGGGGTGCCCTGGTCGACGGAGGCTCCTTCCCAGGCGGCCTCAGACACACGGGCGGCCCTTATCTGAACCGGTGGGACCGGTCAGCACTTGGCTCCACCCAAGCCAGCTGTGCCTTGTCTGCTCAGGGCAGCCTGACCTCCTTCACCAACATCAGCCACGCTTCTCACTGGCAAACCACAACCTTCCTCCTCGGCCTGCCTCCAGAGCCTCATTAAATCCCTTTTCCCCCTCAGCTCGACCCACGCTCCCTGGTGCCTCCACCCAGCGTCATGCCCACCACCTGGGCCACCTGTGGCCACGCCCAGTGTACCCACCTCCCCTTATCCCATTGGTGGGTAGCCTGTAGGGTTGTCTTGCCTCCCTCCTGCCTCCCCAGCCTATTGCCTTCTTCCCCTGCCGTGGACAGCCGCCCCCGCCACTGCCAGCTCTGCTTCGGAGGCTCAACTGCCTCCTGGGTGGCCCTCCCGCCCCGGGCGAGCCAGCCCCTTCCCCCACCCCGCAGCCTCCAGCCGTCGCCTGGGCCGGCTCTGTGCACCTGCGCCGGCGTCTGGCGGCCCTGTGCGGCCTCGCTTGGCCCGACGCAGCCTCGCCTCGCACCAGGGCCTCCTCCCCGGCCGCCGGCCGTCCTGTTCCCCGGCGCTCCTGGCGGCAGCGCGGCAGTGGCGGGCAGGCCTGCGGGAGCGCTGTGGCTCTCTGCTGCTGCTGCGGCCTTCGGGGCGCCCAGGCTCCTTGCTGCCGCCGCGGCCTTCGGGGCGCCCGGGCTCCTTGCCACCGCCGTGGCCTTCGGGGGGGCGCCTGGGCTCCTTGCCGTGGCCTTTGGGGAGCCCGGGCTCTTCGCCGCCGCCACGGCCTTCGGGGCACTGCGACTCTCCACCGCCTCCACAGCCTCCAGGCTCCCCGCGGCCCCCGTGCCCAGGTGAGCAGGGCCGGGGTCCCCGTCGGGGAGGGGGTGGGGGCGGCCGCAGTCCGAGGGCGCTCCACCTGGCCTCGGACAAGCGCCAATGAATGACTTCCAGCCTATGAAATTGGACTGGATTAGACCAGTAGCTGTGTGAATCCGAGAGCAGATTGTAGCCAGTTTACCAGGTCCTGCCAGCTTTTTACATTTAACTGCTACTACCAAAACAATCTGGAGGTATAAGTCCTTTTAAATTTTTGAAGTTTTTATAGAAAATTAGCAAAGTGCTAAGTGCAAAGAACAGATTTATGCAAATCAGTATTGTCCTATAAATTCATAAATAACATGAAAGTATTATATCTAGCAACAATTCATGAAGGTATTATATCTAACAAAATTCAATTTTAGTCCAACAGGTGAAAAGTCCTTGTAAATAATCCTTAATTTCCTATGCAGATGTTATGATGGTCGACGCTCTGAAAATAACATCTGCATAGGAAATTAAGGATTATTTACAAGGACTTTTCATCTGTTGGACTAAAACTGAATTTTGTTAGATCTAATACCTTCATGAATTGTTGCTAGATATAATACTTTCATGTTATTTGTGAATTTATAGGACAATACTGATTTGCATACATCTGTTCTTTGCACTTAGCACTTAACTAATTTTCTATAAAAACTTCAAAAATTTAAAAGGACTTGTACCTCCAGATTGTTCTGGTAGTAGCAGTTGAGCATACTGGAGGTGTCCCGGTTGGTTAGCTTTTTACATTTGCCAGTATCGGGACTGCAGACCAAGGTGCACACAAAAGCGGGGTCAGTGAAGAGGATGCTTCCTGTGGGGCCAGAAGACGAAGGGCAGTTGTTGGAGGCCCATGTCTTGGGGAGGCCCCTGTGTTATTGTAGAACCACTACTGGTTCTGTGGGTAGCTAGAAACAGTAAAGTCATCTAATGAACTATAATCCCCCTCATCTCCCTGGAAAGGTGGAAGGAGGTGGTGGAGGCCCTTTGAGGTGGATTAATGACCACCTCCTGCATAATAATGGGCAGAACTTTGGCCTGTGAGTGGCTACACTTACTCCAAGTAGCAGAAGCCAACTGCTTTTGTTGATTAAGTTTGCTTCTCGCCTTTTAACTGGCGGTTTGGGGACAGTCCGTTCTGATGTTTGGATCCGGTGAATGATGTTTCCTGCAGGGTGGATAAAAATCAATGATTTTTTTAAAAAAAAAATCAGATTTTTTTTATTTAAATCGGATTTTTAAAATTTAAATTGGATTTTTTAAAATAAAATGCTTTTTGAGAAAAATATATTACCATCCAAAGGTTATTCCATCATGAAATAAAGATTAGTTTTTAATTATGTAGAATAAGGCTGTATATGTTTAATTTTTTTGGTAAATAAATTCCATTAATCCATTCACAATGTCATGCTCTTCCAGAGCTTTTTGTAAGATTATTGGGCAGTTTCTCTGCCTACAAGATATTATCACAGATGCTTGGTTTTGCAGTTCTCAAAACTGAATTTGTGTCACCTAAGCAGAGATCACATGCCTCTTCTTCACAGCAAAAATGTTATAACATGAACAGAGTTGAGAAAAAGACCTTAATCCTATTGTTCTACAAACCTATGAAGACAGAATCAACCCCTTCAGTGCTAAGTTTCAAGAAGTTCAGTGAATAGAAACAATATTTTTCTGATTGTTTGGAGTGGAATAGATCTGCACAAGAAGAAACTAAGTGTGAGGAGGGAGGGGCAAGCAGTACAAAATGAAAGTGAAACTTTTTGAGCACAATACTGCACAAGTCTTTGGATCTTTTGTGTGTATGATCTGAGGTTTATCACATTCTTTCCATGGAGGAAAAAACCTATAATGGCAACAGGCCGTAAAAGAGACCCAGTTTGGGAATACTTTAATGAAGTTCCTTTACCTATCGGTAAGGCAGGCATGCGTGCAAAATGCAAACACTGCAACAAAGAAATGCAAGGCCTGGTGGCCCGAATGAGACAACATCATGAGAAGTGCTGTGATGAAGATGACCAAAGAAACACATTTGAACAGGCAGGATCTTCAGGTTGGTAAACATTTTTATTGATTCATATTTCTAAAGACTGCCTTGAACTGTCAAGTTTGAGCAAAATTATATTTCTTATTATTACTGCATGTTACTGTCATTTGGTACAGTTATGAAGAAAAGCAAATATTCCTTTTGGGGCAGTGCTGTACAAAAAGCAGAAATTGTATAAACAATAAAATAACAGCATTGACTTTTTTGTTTAGGGGAATTCATCGTCAACATTAAGGATTCTGGAAACTATCCACCTTCAAGATCACCGTCCTCCTGTTCTACAGTTTCAGAGTTATCCATCCCGGATAGTGCTTCATTTGCATCATCATCAGACACCCACAGTATATCACCTAAAAGAAAGAAAAAACCCTTCCCTCCTGGAACCACCATAGATAAGTTTGTGATAAAAACTAGCAGATTAGAAAAAGAGTTAATTGATGAAAAAACTGCCCAGTTTGTTTATGCAACAAATTCTTCTTTCCGTCTGACTGAGAACCCACATTTCATTAATATGGTTCAGTCACTGAGACCAGGATACAGTCCACCCTGCAGAGCAGATGTTGCAGGGAAACTGCTGGATAAAGTGTATGACAGAGAAATGGAGCAATGTGCAACAGCTCTGGAGGGTAGAATTGTTAACCTAAGTATTGATGGGTGGAGTAATGTCCACAATGATCCTGTTGTATGTGCTTGTATAACAACAGAAGAAGGGAAAGTCTTCCTTGCACAAACAATTGATACGTCACGAAATGCACACACAGCAGAATACTTACAAGAAGTGGCAGTAAAAGCTATAATAACATGTGAACAAAAATTCAAATGTCTAGTACGCAGTTTGGTCACAGACAATGCTGCAAATGTATCCAAGATGAGAAGAAATTTAGAAGAGCAGGAAGGGAATACAAAGCTAATAACATATGGTTGCAATGCTCATTTGCTGCACCTCTTAGCCAAAGACTTAAGTGTTCCAGAAATAAAGACTAATGTTGTTGAAATTGCTAAATACTTCCGTAACAATCATTTTGCTGCAGCAGCTCTGAAAAGGATGGATGGAACCAAGCTAACGCTCCCATAAGATGTTAGCTGGAACTCTGTGGTGGACTGTTTTGAGCAGTATATCAAGAACTGGCCTATTCTGATGACAGTTTGTGAATAAAATCGAGATAAAATAGATGGCACTGTCACGGCCAAAATCCTCAACATTGGGCTTAAGAAAATGTTGAACATATGCTGAGCATCCTGAAACCCATCTCTGAAGCTTTAAACAAAATACAGAAAAATAGCTGTTTTATTGCTGATGCTGTTGAAATTTGGAAGGAACTGAGTGAACACTTAAAAACAGAACTACACGTGGACAGAATTAAATTACAAGCATTAAAAAAACGAATGGGACAAGCACTGTCTCCAGCTCATTTTTTGGCAAATATTGTCAATATCCAGTACCAGAGTCAAAACTTAAGTGCTGAGGAAGAGGAGTTAGCTATGACATGGGTATCCAGCAATCATCCATCTGTAATGCCAACTATAATAAACTTCAGAGCTAAGGGGGAACCATTCAAGAAATATATGTTTGCTGAAAATATTTTAAAGAAAGTCACACCAGAGAACTGGTGGAAGTCACTTAAGCACTTGGATTTAGAGACTGTTCAAGTAATGATTTCACTTTTAACAGCAGTAGCTTCTTCTGCAGGTGTTGAAAGAATATTCTCTTCCTTTGGACTCATTCATTCTAAATTGAGAAATCGTTTGGGACCCGATAAAGCAGGAAAGCTTGTTTTTCTTTTCCAGATTATGAACAAAGAAGAAGATGAAGATGACGAGCGAGCTACAGAGGACAGTATTTAAGTTTTTCATGTGTAGGCTGGGCTGACAGTCTAAGTTCCTTAAAATATATATATTTTGTTTAGCCAAATTAGTTAACAAACATGGATGTTTGTTTAAGCAAATAACATATGCTGTAATGTTATTGTTTCAGTTGAATAAATAAAACTATTTAAATTGTTATTATTAAGGTAATGATTATTTTTCTCCTTCCAATAAAGTATAACAGAAAAGTTGTCCAAATATGAATGATTAACCTAAACTGGGGATAATTCATCTCACAATAAATTAACTATAATGTGTTTCTAATAATATTAAAATCAGTATTTTATACAACTGTAAAACTAATATGAAAAGTTGTTATTCTAAAAATCTTCATCTACTTGCATATTAAAGTTATACCAGCAAGAATTAGTCTTTATGTAGAAAACTATGATTTAAATCAAGCCTTACTGACTAGTGATTTAAATCGTGATTTAAATCAGTTTGATTTAAATCAAATCCACCCTGGTTTCCTGCATTTGGGTGAGTGACCAGGAAGAGTACTGCTCATTGCTGAATGGGAATCCGACAGAAAAACAGTTGGAACTGACAGCCAATGTTTGTTCAGATCTGAAGATCTGGCCCCTCGGAACTGATGGTTGTGGTTCAGAATGGGCTGATGGCTCCATCACAGCAGATAACTTTACTGCCAGGTAAACGAGCCTGAGGAAACTTTCTCTCGCAATTCTGTTTTAGGCCAAGAAGCTCTGTTATTTCTGGCATTCCAGCGCAAATCAAACTGGTGGCTCCATTGTGGCAGACGACTTCACTGCCGGGTAAACGAGCCTGAAGGAGCTTTCTCCCATACAGCTGATATGTTGTGTGATCCACCCAGAAACAGCACATAAAAATCATGCTCATCAATCTGAAGCATTTTATTTCACCTTGCAAACATTTTTCTTTCTTGAAACATGATGAAATTGAGAGAGACACAAGTGAAGAAAATCACGGTAAGCGAGGAAAGAGCTAGGAAGAATCCCAACAGTAGCAAAAGAACTGAGGGAAGTGGGAGCGCTCCACCTCTGCACCCGAGTTTCCGTGGGAATTCCTGCATGTGCGCAGTGGAAGTGGAGCGCCCCCTCACAGACTTTAAAAGCTAGAGAAATCTCTCCATGGCTGGCCTGCGCATGCACAGTCCAATGTGGGGCTGCACAGAAGGACGACAACGAACCAAACGCTTCCAAATTCTTTTACAAGTATAGGTGTTTCACCCAATCAAAGGCCTTTTCCATGTCTAAAAACAAAAACAATGACTCAATTTTCTGCTTTTTAACTACTTTAAATTTAACTACTTCAATTAAATGTATCTCTTTCCTTATATTAGTTGTATAATAGATTTCAGAAATAAAGATTGATTAGAATTAACATACTTTTCAATAATTTTTTTTAGCCTTGTTGCTAAAATGGTAGTCAAGATTTTGTAATTATAGTTGAGCAAACTAATGTAGCAATTTTACTGGTATCTTTACCAGGCTTTAAAATAACAGTTTTGCTTCCAGCCAGGAAGAGGGGAGTATCTTATTTCTAAAAGTTTCATTTATAGCCACCAATAAAGATGGTGTAAGGTGTAGTTTATGTTTCTATGATTCTAAACTCTTGGTCAAAGTTCTCACTGGGATTGTAAATCTAAGTCTGGACTGTATCATTCCACACTACAAATGATAGTTTGAATGCTCTTTCAGGGAGGAGGATTCCAACCTAGCGTTCTTCCTAACACACCAACTTTTTATATGCAGAGAATTTTTTAATAGAGAAGCACTCAATTCTGTGAACTGCCAGCTGCAACCTGATGAAATATTGCCCAGACACAAGTTTATCTCTTCAATAATTATTAAGCCTAAAGGGTTGCTTGAGTAAGAATATTTTATATTTCCCATGGAAGATGCCCTAGTTCTGATTTTATTTCACACATGTATCCTATTTTTTTTCAAAGGAACTCTGCACAAAGGAACTCATGCACAAGATTATGATTGGCCTAGTATCACCCTGTAAACTTTCAAGCTGAGTGGGCATTTGAACCCAGGTCCCTCAATTCAACACTAAAAATTCTGTTCACTACACCAAACTAACTGATGAGCTTCCAATGGAACAAATTCTGCATCAGGGTAGAGCTGTAAAGGCCAAGGACAGGGTAGATTCAGAAGTTAGGCCATTTTTTCAATTTTACCAACAGAAATATTGGGAAAGTTGGGAGACTGCTGGAAAAAACCTCCTATGAACATTTTCTCTTTTTAGAAAGTAACATTAGCATTTACCATGTGGGTTCCTTCTGCTCTGTGGAAGGGAAAGTATCATGAAATGAGTAATTCCCATCTGTCCATCAATAAGGCAGGACTAAAATTCTGTCTCCTCAGTGGCCACCTATTTCTCAGTTTGATAACTCTAGAAGCAGAATACACACACACACACACACACACAAAAATCTAAGTTAACCTTAACCATTCAAATATTGCAAACATGTTAGGACATGAAGCAAGGAAGTGGTAACACAGAAGTTGACAGAAAACAGTTGGTCATCCCTCCCTTTAAAAATGGTGGGACAAGATGTCCTAACTTCCTCAGAGCAGACAGATCTCTCACGTTCTTTTCTAATGTCATAGTGGTAATGTTCTTTTCTCACTCTGAGGGAGAGAGCATCTTAATATGGGATGTCCAAAAGTAGTTCTATCTCATGTTGGGTGGGGATTATTTAGTACATCTGCACCACTTCTTATAATACTTTCCTTCGAAAGGCTGCATCAGCTGAGGCAAAGGTATTTATTTTGCAGTGTCTGACAAAAGTCGATAATGACAACCATGTGGCTGTCTTAGATCTCTTTAACAGGAGCTTCAGCATCTAATGCTGTATTAGTTGCAGCACTATGAATGGAGTTGCTGTAATTCCATGGGGTACATGAATCTTGCTCACTCAATATGCGTTTGAGATATGGTCTCGGAGTCTTGCTTATTGCTGACTGGACATTTTCTGTCCCCTCTTTGGTCGGCTTACCAAAACAAAGACTGAGTCAGTTTTATATATTGTCACTGTATGCCTGATGGAGATCCTCAAGGCTCTGTGTAGATCTAGCGTATGCCATTCCTTTTCTCTTGGGTAGGATGGGTTTGTGCAGAATGAGGATAATACCGTTTCCTGAGAGCAGTAGAAAGACATATTGACCTTTGCGTTGAATGTGAGATCCATTCTTAGGACCATTTGTCCTTGTGAAATATGCCCAAACCTTTCCTAATAGATACCATGCCTAATTCCGAGACCCTTTTGGCTGAAGTAACTGCTGTCAAAAAGAAATCTTTCATTCTTAACCACTTCCAACAGTGGTTCTGTAAGTGCTAACAACAACAAGGAAGCCCACTAGGGAGATATGAGGTAACCAAAAGCACAAAACAATCATGCGAAACAATCATGGCTAGCAGGTTGCTGGGCGGAGCCAGTCTCGTTGGCATTCCTCTTCCACACATAATAATAATATTCAATTTATATACCACCCTTCAGGACAACTTAATGCCCACTCAGAGTGGTTTACGAAGTATGCTATTATCATCCCCACAATAATAATCACCCTGTGAGGTGGGTGGGCTGTGACTAAAAGCTGTGACTGACCCAAAGTCACCCAACTGGCTTCAAGTGAAGGAGTAGGGAATCAAACCCAGTTCTCCAGATTAGTCCTGCACTCTTAACCACTACACAAACTGGCTCTACGTATGAGACTTCTACATAGATTGAAGTGCTGATTTATTGCAATTGTTCCTTTCCTCATATACCATATCAAGTGTGGTCATCGTGGGAGCCTCGGGAGTTCTCCAGACCTTGAATACACAGTGGTCTCAATGTGGACTGTTTTTTCTACCTGTTAATGTTTACATTGATTAGAGAATTATCTGTGAATGTGAATATATGTATTGCTGCTATGTTTATATGGATGTGATTTATGAACTGGATGTATACTATTTATTAATTACTGAACTGACTATTACTATTTATGAGCTATTGACTGTTCATTATACTTTGCACTTTGGCATTGTATTAACACATTGACTTCTGTTTCTCATTGTTAATTGTTGATTGGGAGACCTTTGTGTTGTCTAACTGCTGACAGGACTATATGGTGTCTCCAAGAAGGAAATCTATGAGTGACTGGAGAAGTAACCTTAAGAAATGATACTATAGTGCCTAGATAGTGAACATTCATCCACCTGTGGAACAACTGTAACCACAGCTGCTACCTGTCTGTATAATGTATTTTCCTTCAATTTTTCGTTGAAACCATCTTGTAAGAATCTATGTATCTAGATGTTTTCATTTGCACCACCTGGTATACATCATCAAAGATGAGTTAATTCTGTAAAGTGGAAATTCATCTAGATGCTAGCATGGTGTTTGTGATTCTTGTAGAACAGCTTAGCCGTAAGAGCCTTTCGATTTCCATGCATACTGTGTTTGGGTGCCACAATGCTCTGCTGGAACACATCCAAATATGCCATGGCATTCTATTGATAATTCCATTAACACTTAAACCAGGGTCTGTGTGGCCAGTTGATGGCTATGCAGATCAGGGGGTATCTTTTTCTTGTCTTAGTTTTCTCAGCATCTTTAAAATTAGCAGAAAAGGTGGAAAGGCACAGAGGAGGTTTGATGGCCAGAGGGACATCAGGGCACATTTTTGCTCTACTCTGAACATCTGGAGATGAACCTAGGCACATAGCGATTGATATTTGTGGAGAAAAGTTCTTCCTATGGGTTCCTGAAGCATTTTTTAATCTGAAGAAAGATTTCTATGCCGAGAGACCATTCATTGTTATTCAGCTGTTCTCTGTTTTGCAAATCTGCTAGCACACTCTGTTGGCCCTTTATGTACTTTCTCCATGCAGTGTCTGTGTGTAGAGTGATTTGGACACACATTTCTTATGTGAGCTTTCGTCAAGACACAGAGGAGTTAGCTGTGCTAGTCTGTAGTTGCAAAATAGTAGAGCACCTTTAAGACTAACCAACTATTGTAGCATAAGCTTTCGAGAACCAGAGAGCTATGATTCTCGAAAGCTTATGCTACAATAAAGTTGGTTAGTCTTAAAGGTGCTACTGAACTCTTTACTATTTTGTCAAGACATTGTCTGTTCTTATCCAGACATGTTTGTTCCTGATCATGTTCCAGAACCTGACCAGCACCAGCCTTACTGCTAAGATCTTGAGAAAGATGGTGTTCATTTTCTGCTCCACACGTTTCTCAGTCTCTTGTATAAGTCATCCCTGGTTTCTCCCCAGCCTGTCAGGCTCGCATCTGTAAAAACCTAGATTATGCTGGACTTTATATACATTCCTTTTCCTTGGCCAAGTTGGACCACTTAGTTTATCATACCAGGCCCAGTTGCAGCAGGCAGTTGAGATCTAGAATATAGTTTCTGAAGGCTATATAAATGGAAGGGTCTTAGGAACCACTGCTGGGGACAGGAGCAGAACACTGCCCAAGGAACCAAGTCCAAACAGGCAATCATTAATAATAACAATAGTAATAACAAAAATAGTGTTCTTATATACCGCTCTTCTGAACAGATTAGTACCACACTCAGAGCTGTGAACAAAGTCAGTGTTGTTATCCCCACAATACAGCTGGGGAGCTGAGGTTGAGAGGAGTGGCTTACCCAAGGCCACTTGCAGAATTCATGGCAGGAGTGTGAGTTGAACTGGCAGAGTGCTGATTTGTAAACCAGCCACTTAACCAGTATGCTATAGCAGCTCCCCTGTAGCCTTTCCAGAGTAATTAAGAATGATGGCCTGGAATTTATCAGTTGCCTTGCCATGCCAGAGATCTTTTGTATTTTTTCCTCCACCGGGTAGAGCCTGTTTCCGGAAGAGTCTATAATGATCCCAGGGTGTAATATCTATTGCGGTGGATTCAGGTTTATCTTAGATGACGTGATGAGAAATCCATGGCAGGTTAGGCATTAAGTGGTGGATAGAACATGCATGTGTGCTTGTTTCAGACTAAGAGATCTTATTAGTAAGTCATTAAGATACAGATGAAAATGGATTCCCTGATGACAAAGTGCTACAAAGACTACCATCATCTTGGAGCTGTGGCTAACCCAAAGGGTAGAGCTCTGAACTGGACATGTAAATTGTTGTATATGAATCTCAGGAACCTGAGAGAATGTGTATGTGTCGAAATGCTTCGGTGAGGTCAATGTAAGCCATGAAGCTTTTTTTTTTTAATAATTTTTTTATTTTTCAAACTACAAAACACTACACAGCACTACACAAGACTATCACAAGGAAAGGGGAAAGGGAAGGGACAAAGGGGGATGGAAAAAGAAGAGTGGGGGGGGATGACCTACAAACACTAAACACTACACTTCAATGTTTTCCCTTCATACTGTCATAATACAAAAATAGCTCCATAGGATAATGATGGAGTGGTTAATCATACAGAGAATAAGCATTTCAAATTCTGATTAAACTTTCCTCCCCCTTCTAGGTCCCGGACGCAATTCTCTCTGTGCAACCGCTGTTGCGGTGCTCTCCTCCTCCCCCCCCCCCCAGCTTCTCCTTTTCTTCGTTCTCGGTGCAGCAGAATTCCGGGTTTTTATCCTCAAAATCCTTTAGTTGATCTTCTGATAATATCTTATAGGCCTGATCTTTATATCTAAACCATATTCCTTCCGGGAATAACCATTTGTACTTTATTCCATGGTCCCTCAGAAGAGCTGCAAACTTTTTATACTTAAAACGCCTTTTCTGGACTAGAAATGGAACGTCCTTCAAAATCTTAACTTTCAAACCCATAAAGTCCAAATCCGCATTGTATGAGTTATATAGGATGGTGTCCCGAATCTTTTTAAATGAAAAGTCAATAATGATCTCACGAGGCAACTGTCGCTTTGTTGCATATTTTGAAGAAGCCCGACGGACCTCCAAAATGGCGCTTTTAACCTCTTCTTTAGTCGTCCTCGCGGGTATCGCCAATAGTTCCGAGACCACCTCCCACAGATCCTCATTTTCCTCCTCTTTCACGTTTTGGAGACGCAAAATTGTCTGCGTTCGTTCCATCTGTAGCCCGATCAGCTGGTTCCCAACCAACTTCAGCTCCTTTTTTGTAGCCTTCACAAGTGACGCACTTTCCAGAGCAGACTTCTCTGCCCCCCCCGCTACTTCCTTAATGGTTTTCACTTCGCTTTCAATTAAGCCCACCCTTTGATCAGTTTCGTTCAGCTTGTCAACAAAGGGTTTTATGGCTTCCACCACCGCCCTGCGCACCAACTCTTCGAGCGACTCTCCCTTCAAGGTAGCCGAGATTGACTTACCGAGAGCGGGACTTTGCTTCTTTGCTGCCATTTTGGAGGGGGGGGGGGCGCCAACAAAATTCTGGAACTCACCGAAGGGGAAGAACGAGTCTTCTTCAGATCAACCTCTCCTTCACGAACGCTTGTAGAACAGAAGGGATTCGCTTGTTTACGGGCTTCCGCCTGTTTCTTTTATTTGCCGTTTCTCGTTGCCCGGCGGCACTCGAGGCGCCGCGCACGTCTGCCGGCCTCCATAGGGACAAACGGGCAATTCCCCCCCCGCATTGATTTCGGGGAGTTCTTCCCGCAGCGTCCCGGACCCTGGCTCCCTCCCTGGGAGCTAATCCTTGCGGATCAGCCGCCCAGTCAGGGTGCCCGGTCGTTTCCTCCCGGACCAGCCGAGAGGAGCATCCGGCATGGCTGAGAAAACGAAACCGACGTAAGCCATGAAGCTCTGAGGGCAAAGCCTTTCCCTGACAGATCTGAGAGTCTAAAGCGTGGACCACTAATTTGTTTAAGTAGTTTAAGTCTAGAATCACTCTCCAGTCCCCATTTCTTTTGGAAACTGTGAACAAGACTAAATAAACCACTGACAACACATCACAATGGAGAACCTCTTTTCTATGGTCTTGATGCCTGTTAGATGAATAGCTTTCAAAATCTGCAGGTGCTTCTCCCTCTTTTTAGATCTCAGAGATAAGAGAAATCAGCCTGATAGTAAACATTTGAATTCTATTGAGCATTCCATGTTTATTATGTCCAGAACTTATTGGATCGTGTTGGACTGACTTCATTGAGTGAGAAAGTGGGATAAGTGGAAAGTTGGGAGTCATGCTCTATCTTGTTGTAGCTTATTCCCTTGATTAGAGGTAAAGTGTTGAGGTCGGTTATTTCTGGACTGGTAATATTCATGTGCTCTATTGTCTGTTTCTGTTCTAATTGGGGGGATTTCAAGTGACCCTCAAAACACTTCATCGTAAGCTGGCTCCAGAAGGAATGTGAAAAATTCTGCTTTCTATCATTTCTCCTGTAGGCTCTAGACACAGCCTTCTTTTTATCTATTTCTACCAGGATGTCATTCAAGTTGTCTCCAAAGAGTTTGTCTCCCAGAATGGATGCTAAGAGTAATTTGAGATGACAACCAGCTTGCTATATTTGGAGCCATAGATTCCTACACGCAGTGACTGTCAGCTTTTAAAAAAAATTATTTTGTTGATAAATTTAAAATCCCATTAAAAAGGCAAAAGAACAAAAAAGAGAGAAAAGAATATTTTAAAAGGGCAGAAATTAGAGAAAAATGATATACACAAAAACATTTTCAATATCCTCTACAACACCTATAACAGGGGTGGCCAAACTACGGCTTAGAAGTCAGATGCAGCTCTTCTAGACATATTGTGTGGCTCCTGGAGGTCTCTGAGCATGACAGTGGCTGTAGTTTATTTTAGCAGGAAAGGAAGAGGAAATAAGCAAGCTTCTCCCCTCCACCAGAGGTCGCTGAGAGAAAAGAGAGAGCGGGAAAGGAGAGCGCACAGCCACGTAACTCAGTGAGAGATCTCATGTCTGGAGGCTCCATGTGCAAGCCTACAGCAGCAGCAAAAGGTGAGCTGGGGAGGTAGCTGGCCGGCCAGCCAAAGCACGTACGTGCGCCACGTCCCCTTCTCTTGGCCAGGGGGATGGGCAAACGGCAGGAAAGCATGGTGTAGGGTGGGCGTGTTCGAGCTGGACTGCAGATGTGGCCATGGCACCAGACCAGGACAATGCAGGCAGGAGGGCAAGGCAAGTGTTCCCAATGCTGCCCTCCCTGGCTGTTTAATCAAAATTTGCAGCATGAATCCTTTGCACAGTGGTTTACACAGGAGGCAGGCCATCTCTTCTTCCCCTGTGAGAGTGTGAATGAGGGAAATGAGTGAGTAGGGGCGAGAGTCTGATCTGTTTTCAGAACAAACAGGAGGGAGAGAAATGCCTGTGGTTTGTGTTGGTGGGGGTTCCTTTCCCTTCCCTTGAGGAAATGGTGGGAGGGGGTTGCCTTTGGAGGAGCTGGTGGGGAGGGAAATCATCTGTGGTTTTCTGTTATTCTCCCAAACTTTTATATCCCTGCCAACTATGCTTTTGGTCTTCTTTTCTCTCCCATTTCCAAGCCTTTTCTATTCTCTTTTCTTCTCCCACCACGCATAAATTTTAATATCCTCCACTTTTCAGATTGCTTTTCATGTTCAGCCCTTCCTTCCCCCCCCCCAAACCCTCATTATGCATTTCATTACGCATATCAAGCCAAGCTATCCCAATGTTTCCCTCCCTGGCTTCCTCTCCAAGCCTTTTCTATTCTCTTTTCTTTCCTCTCATCACACATGCATTTTAATACCCCCCCTTTTCAGATTTCTTTCCCTCTCTTTCCTTCTCTCCCTTTCCTTCTTTCTTTCCGCGTCTTTCATTTTTTCAGTAATAGGTCCGACTCAGAAAATACCTGGGGAATTTGGGGGTGGCACCCAGCAAGGATGTGACCTCAATTTTGTGATGTCACTTCCAGGTCAAAGGTCAGGTGATGGCACTTCCCAAGCTCCATCCCCACTTTCAGCATACTGCATCAAAACCCCACCCCCTCCTGAGATGTCATTTTCACAACACTTCTCCAAACCTGCCTCTTTCTCTGAAGTCACTCCAAGGCAGCATCTAATGTTTATTCTATGCAGCTCTGCAGGTTCAGCCACTCCTAACCTATAATATCCTTACAAACATTATATTTGCGGTTCTAATACCTCAAAAATTTACCTTTTCTATATTACCCCCCTTTTATTTAATTTCCCCAATTTTTATCTTCTTAGAAATCGAGTCCAGAAATCATCAGTTCATCTTTTTCTGTTTCATGCAGGAAGTCAATAAGGGGTTTTCAAATTGTTATGCAGACAATGTTTTAATTGAAGTTAGTATTGTACTTTTTTATTTTTGTGCATATAAAAGCCTTCCCACCATTGTCATATATAAAAATAAAATATCATATTCTGGTTTAAGTTGTATATTGCTCTTCAAAATTTTCTGTATTATCAAATGAATTTGTGACCAATTTTTTTTTTGCTTTCTGACAAGTCCACCAAAAGTGAGAGAATGTTCCGTCATGCTGCTCAGATTTCCAGCTTTTGTTTGAGATACCTTTACCTATTTTTGCTAATTTATCTGAAGACATGTACCACCAATACATCATTTTATAGAAGTTTTCTTTGTGGAACTCAAAGTAAATTTCAGCCCCTTTACCCACATATTTTCCCACTGGTCCATTTGTATATTATACCCATTTTTTTAGCCCATTTTACTATACAGTCTTCCACACATTCTTCTTCCATTTCCACCCTGAAGAGCTACAACTGGGGCATCTACTAATGGTATCTGTAAAAGATCCATCGCAGGGTTAGTCAGACAATAAAACGTTTTTGGTAGGCCCAGGTTTTGTTTATTGGCATTTCTCTTTCATTTGAGTTCCAAAGAAATCTGGAAACATCACTAATCTTTCCTCACCCAATAACCTGGGGGGGGGGGTTCTTAATTCCCTTTGGGGTTAAGCTTTAGGATTTCTCTATTCTTCCTTCTCTTTCAAAGGGTTCTGAGAGATCCAGTGCTATCATGGCCTTAGCAGACAGTTGTCCTGATTGCTGACTCTCACAGACTGCAGGCAAGGGAAGTTGTCAGAGCAGGTCAAATCATGGTTCCAAGGTTCAGGCACAGGTTAGAGAACAATAACAGCTTTGAGTCCAAAGGGTGTATTCCAGATTCAAGTCCACAATAACAGACTGAGGTCATAGATGAGGGAATCAGTTCCGAACACAACTGTAAGGTCAGTAGTAAGCGGACGCGTTGCTTCCATACAGCCACTTGTGCTGCATCATGCACCTGCCAGCTGTTTCAGTCTTGCTCCTGCAAGCACTCATTACCACTGTTCATGCTGGGCTGGTGCTGTGCTGCTAACCTGGCACTGCACCTTCTGGCTTGGAGGGCTCTCCTTTCCCTCCTCTGTCGGCACTCTCGAGACTCTGGTGATGAAGGGCGAGAGCTGGCTGGTGCCTGGCTCCCCAGCCCAGGGCTGGGAGGCTGAGGGGCCAATGTGCTGGGACCTGGCTGTGGGTCTAGGTCTGATCCTTCAGAGACTGCCTCCTGCTGCAGTGACTCTGCCACTGGCGGTGGATCTGGGTCAGGTTCACTGGCTGCCTCTTCCTCAGAAGAGTCCTCCGCATCTCTGTTCTGCTGGGCTGGGCTGGTCCACAATAGTCCTCTTGGTTAAAGAAGCATTTAGGTTGTTCCAGAACTATTGCCTCCCCCTCAGACATCTCTTCTTCCTTATTGGAAAAAATGTTTGATTCTCCTAAATCCCAGGAGGAGGGACCTGAGGTCTATGAACCACCACAAGATTTTTGTTTCACCTTAGTAAATCACAGCAGGTGTTCTGCAATCTTCCCCCTCTCTCCCTACTCTTCCATACCAACGATCTACAGGAAGGTGGGGAATGTGATCTGGAGGACTGACAAATATTTTTCCAGCTTCTGCATGGGGAGGGCATGGCCTGCTCTTGCAAGAACCTAGACTACTCCAATACTGCATGCTATGTTGCTATCCCTAGAGGGCATCCAGAAAACAAGGTATGGGAGGGAAGGGAAATATCATTATGTTGATCCATGGTGGTGCTCCATCTCCCTGACTGCTCTGCTGAGCCAGCAAGTCTGCCATTTTTGCAGGCACAGAGGATCTTCCCACCAAAATTGGCAGCCATCAAGGAGGCATCCTTCAAGGCATGTTCTTCTTACGGCCTCTGCTTATCTGCTATTGGCCACTCTTCTGCTCAACTGAGTCAGTGAGTAGTCCCTTCCTCCCATTTTTGGGAGGAAAAGGGGGTCCTCATCCTCCTTAGAGACAAAGCCTTGGAGAGAAAATAAAATCTGCACTAAGTGGCACCAACCTTTCGGGATGCAAAAGACTGCCACTATCTTGCATGTTTGATGATTCATCAACTCAACTATTACAACGAATTCCACTTTCTAAAATGGAGCTCCATATACAACTGAAATTTGTAACCCTACAGGTTCATTCCTAAATGGAATCATTGTGGACCTTCTACGGTCTACATGAGTTATCAAGTTCGAGCTCTAAATAGCAAAGATCCAGGATACCTTAAATAATAAGGAAAGCCTATTCCATATGTTCCTATGTTAAAAGCAAGAGAACGTATTCTGTTAGGTACTCTCACCAACAGCTAATACACAGCCCTTTTCCACAGTGATCCCAGTATTATGGAATTCCTTCCCACATGAAATCGATCATGTCTGCTCCATAAGAATTTTTACATTGATAAGGTGAAAGTTTTAACTAGAAAAAGATGTTGAGGCCTCAAAGCTTATTGATTTTAAATTGTTCTGCTATTTATAAATATAGTGGTTTGAAGTACTGATGTTATTTAGAGAATGATTGTTATTGCTTTATTATTATGTTGTGTAAAGGACCTTACAGATAGGGGGCATGAGGTAAAATAAGTGAACTTTGTGATAGTCACATAGTCGGAGTTTCACATATTAGCAAGAGACACAGAAACACTCACTTATTTTCAGCCGCTATCAATTGTATTTGACTAATATTTATAAATTGTTAGCCAGCTGGTTTATAAAAGGGAGAAAACAGAGAGGAAGAAGAAACAACGCCACTTATTCACCTTGTAATAGTAACTGGTTTATGCCTCAAATTCCACTTTCTTTTCTTCATCCCAAAACAATGTCCTTTATGTTATGGGGATTATGGCACAAGTAACTAATCATTACATGGCTTCTGAAAGCAATGCTAAACTATGTAGCAGCATTAATTATGGCAATCTGCTAATATACCTGGGCTTATAACAGTTGCATGATCATACTACATTATCCTGTTTTCCTTGTAAATAATTTTGCAACCATACCTAAAATAAAAGTATAATAAAAGTTCTTCTGTAAACCAGGATCCTGTCAAATCCAATTGGGACAATGTTGTACATCCCCGCACAGTTTAACCGAACATGAAAATTACAGGAACTTACACAAGGCTCAGTATTTGAACACTCCAACATTATTTTATGCTCTTATATGTATTATTTCAGTTAAACTCTCAACAGAGTAACTTGCACAGTTAGTTACCAGAATGTATTAGATGCAGAGGTCGCTTCCACACATCCTTAATGGAACGGCCTGCCAACGGAACTCTCATGGGTTATCTCACTCATTACACACATTTCCCATGGGCGAGCAGGTCATGATGATCCCAGTTTTTAAGCATTTTTTGTGAGACCTGTTTTGGTCTGTGTTTATTTTTGATACAAGTTTTCCACATGATTATCCTCCTACCGTATCAATGCATGCAGAGGCTTTTTTGTGCTTCAGAAGAGCCCTCCCACAAATCTCCAACCCTTCCTCTCATCATCACCCCTCCTTTAAATATCACACATGCATCTCGCTCACTAGTATAATCATATAATTCTCCCCTCCTTTTAAACTTTTTTAATGGTCCTTGAACTATTACAATATCTACGTATATAAAGGGAATCATACTGCACTCAGCAATTGACCTATAAGTCTAGGAACAATACTGAGAACAGAATGCCATTTCTGCTTTTATTTTAAACTAGCAATAAGGCCCATTGTTTGGGAAAATATAACGGGACTTAGCAGCACTTCCCCCCCTGCGCCTCCCCCAATGGCATCAGTCGAGGGGGGGGTCGGAGAAGAGAACAGAGGCTCCCTCCTCCTCTGGCCCCTTGGCCACCGCTTGGCTTGTGGACAGCCCTCCCAAGACCCCGCGTAGGCAACGGCGAACCATGCCCCCCCAGCCGCTGTGGGGCTTTGGGAGGGCCTTGCTGCCACACTGTGCCTTTCCAGGTCTCTGGAGGGCCGAGGAGACAACAGGAAGGCAAATCATTTTGCCCCCAACTTGCTTCTTATCCCTGCTTACTACACCTGCATGGGGATAAGGAGTGAGTTGTCAGGAACACGGTTTGCCTTTTATATAGTAGTTTATGGAATTGCGTGATCGTGCTACTCTACTGTTCGCATATTTATTAAACACGTTTGGGATAGGGAAAACTTGAAAAAACTGGGATATGTGGAAGCGGCCAGAGGTCTGCATTCTACCATTCCAGTACATAAAGTTTAAAGCCTTCATCCAGTCTAAGAGCCTCCAATGGAAGAGTCGATTAACTTGGAAGCTCTTCCTCCAGTGAATGTGGACAATTCCAGATATTTATTATAACGTATTTATGTGGCATGTGTGTGCATAAGTCACAGATTGTATAATATTCCAATCCAAGTACATGTGCATAATATTACACCCGAATAATGCTAAATAAAAATTCACTGATGTGTGTTGTTTATAATGAGGTTAAAAAATATATCAAGACACTACAGATATACATGATATTGTACACCACTTTCTATACAATGGGATACTACTTCTCTATCTGAAGGAATTCTTTAAAACATCCTGTACAAATACTATACCTCATGATATTATTTGACAATTGCCAGTGTATGTCAGAGTCATCAGCTGTAGCTATACTTGAGCCGTCATCTTTCAATCACTGTATCTCTCTAGAAAATGAAAGACTCTGCTGAGCAAAAAGTAGCTTTACTGGTTCATTGCATTATTTTTGCACACTGCTAGCAATCATTGCCCTTTCATATAACTATATAAACTTCTTTCAGTTAGGGAACATTGTATGGTTCTCACCAAGATAGTTAGAAGGTTAGCATGGCAGTCAAACAACCACCGTTTTGATTGCAGACAAATACTGCCAAATATTCCATGAGAGAAAGCGACAGCTTACCTTTATATCTAATTATAGTGTTATTTGTTAAGAAGGGCAGGACAGAGAACTACCTGTACTCCAGCTTTGCTACAGTCAGGGGCAGACCTAACAGCACAGTTTCAGTATATGTACTGAAACATAAAGCATCATCAAAGAGAAAAAAAGTTACTTGCTGCCTAGTTACCACAATTTCCTTGGGAAAGAGTGTTATTTTGCTTTATTTCAGTTTTACTTTCATTTGTTTTTCTAATTCTGAGACTGTACAATGTTCCTGCAAACATTACCCAATTAGTTTAAAGGTATAGTAATTCATCTGTAAACTTGCAAAAAATAGTTGACAAATTTGTTTTTGTAATCAGTTCAATTATCAGTTCTTTATATTGATGTATCCTTTTTGTTCTCATCAGAAAGTTAATGCTTTAACAATATATGAACAAAAAGCCAACCCTAAATAGTAAATTTGTGCTTGGGCTGCAACACTTCAGACTGCAGTTGACAGCTCAGCTTCTCTACACAGAAAGAGAATAAAAAATAGGTGCCACTTTCAGACCTTTGAGGATGGGTACATAGGGTCTGTTTCCACATTTTGTAATCATCCTCAAGCTTTAAACAGTACCTGCTGAGAGTGTACCATCAGACATCACTGTCCAACTCCTGAGGTAGCTACAAAGAGTAGACCTGCAAGGAATCAAAGAGGGGAAAAACACACTTCCTCTCCCCCCTCTGCAGTTGACTCCTCTGCCCTCCATCCTACTTCTGCTTTCACCTTCTCCTCTTCTCACTCCTGCTAATCCCCCGCCCCACTTCTAAACTTACTGCTTTTAAAATGCCCAGTTGTAATGCTGACTGTGATCTTGCATGGGCTTGGTTTAAAAAAAACCCAACACTTTAACTTTTTCAGATTTTTCTGCAAACCCCTACATTTGTGCAGAAATCACTTTTATTTGTACATGGCCCAATGTGGAGTTTTTTGATCCATATTCTGAGGCCATGGTCAGAATTAGAATATAAACATAGTAGGTGGGGGAAATGACATAAGATGACAAGCATCCAAACATCTATAAAAGTGGAAGCACCTAATTTTCAAAAGCATTTAATGAAACATTTCTGCTTATGATGAAACTGTAACCACATATATATGTTTAAAATGGTACCAGTTATGTTACAAATTCAGTTGTCTTGCTGGCAACACAAATTATAAACACAGAATATACAACTATGGTTGATCATAATTAAAATCTATGTTTTAGACAAAGCAACTAGGGAAGTAATTAATACTGTATTTGCCTGTCAGAAAAGAAAGTTTCCTTTAGTTTACATCCTCATTTTAGTATGAATGGCTAGTCTATGTCTCTGGCCTTTTTCACCAATTAACCAACAACAAACTGACATTTAACTCTTTTTCCTTGTTATTTCTAGTCAACTGGGATTGAGAACTATTGCTTGGAGAGGGAGGGAATCAGCAATATAGACTACAGGATAGAGATCCCAGAAGACTGGGAGGAGGAGGGAATTAGTGGTTTTGTAGGTATTGAGGCAGGGATAGAAAAACAGGTGAGCAGATGTAAACGGATAGAAGTTACATCAAAGTTCAAAAGAAATTATCATTGACTATCAGGCAAGTATTAATGTAAAAACACTACCACTCAGTGTGTAACCTAAGGTTTCTTTTCATAGTTAAGTATTCCCATTTAACAGTCTTGTGTTTTGTTATAAAAAACTCTTAGAAGTTTCCTTAAAATAATACAAAGCCAATTTTATGCATTGTTTGAGTTCAACAGGAGCTGACTCCCAAGTAAATTGGTATAGTATTACAGTAGTAAATTTCCTTTAAAAAATTTTTTAGGGTTAAAGTGTCAATGTTATGACTAAAGTACATGTGCAAGCCAGGCACTGGCTTTTTATTCATTTTAAACACAAGTTCCAATTAAGGCAAATAAAACTTTAGAACCTCCAAATATAAAAATCAATGACAAAACATAGAATTCTACTGAAGTCATATGTAGTTGATCTAAACCTGAATTACACATTATTACTTCAAGGTGCAAAAGAAGTAGAGAGGTGCAATTTCTAGTATTCTGTTCCAGTGCAACTGTAGCCCCATCCCCTACTCCCACTGCATTTCATGGTGTTCCTCAAGGGACAGCTTTTCTAGCAGCACAGGATGTTGCAGCATGAAAAAGGAAGTGGAAAGATTCATTCCAGTCATAGTTCTCTGGATTCAAACCACTGTATGCATGGTCTTGGACTTCAGATTTAGAATGTCATCTGAAGGTATATGTAAACAAATATTCCTCACGGAGGTTAATAAGTCAAATTTGCTAGAGGTCAAAAATAAAACTAACTATAACCTTCTAAACCCCTTTACAGAAGCAGTTTAAATATTATATAGAGTTTTCAAAGTATATAAAAATTAGTATGGTCTTCACTGAATCTGTAGTTAAATGATTCTCAAACTTGAAAACCCCCAAATTTGAGGACCCCCATTCTAATTTTAAACTTTTCACTTGGATACTCAAACTGTCCCATCCTCCCTTAACAGAGACTGTCATGCACTGGACAGTCCCGTCAAAGTGCATAACAAGCTGTGCTTGTCCAGAGGCCTCTTTCCTCAAAATAATATAACCATATCATTTATATTTTAAAAGCAAGTAGAAGTGCAACAGTCATACTGCCTGTACATGGCAAACCAGAACAGGCCTTAGGTAGACGGCTCTATAAGGCCATAATGTAAAATGCCCTGACCCTAGTTCTAATCAATTTCACTTCTTGATTAGAAGGGGCAGAAGAAACATCCTTACGGGTCAATGACTTCTACCTAGAGGTGCCACTTTCAAACCTTTGAAGGTTGGTGCACAGGGTCTGTTTTCACATTTTGTGACCATCCTCAGGTTGTGGACAAATAAACATGGGTAGGAAGATGTCTAAAAAGCTTTTGCTACTGCTCACAGAAATAGAAGATGAACGGCATCATGCAAAAACTAAACTTCCAGTGTTTAACTGAAAACCTCCACCGGCTTTTATGACCTGTGTTGGAGGCATGGACACTGACACCCCTGACTGGTGACAGCTCCAAGGGTGAGGCAGCATTGGCCATTCCCCAGATGTTCACTGGGGATCCTGGCCTTATAAGGGTACATTTGCTACTTGGCTGAGCAACAGTAGATGAGGAGTTGATTAATGTTGCAGAGGCCTGGCATGTGGGTGTTCATGGGGTCAGATCTCAACAGCATGTTAGCTCCCAGTGGGGCTGACCCATTCATATACAGCCTAGTCAAGGGCAGGGCTGGGCCCCAGCATTAGGCACCAGGAAAACCACCCCTGCCCTTTCATAAGATGTTCTCTTTCCACAAGAGGCTAGGAGCACCCAGAGGGACTGCACAGCCCATGAAGCTGCTTTCTAATGAAAAGGCAACATGATGAGGGACTGCCAAACTCTCTCTCCTAATTCTAGGAGAAGGGGGGTGAGGTGGCTTGCCTTCCCTGTTACTTCCAAGGCATGTAGTGCAGGGATTGCTACTGTGGGAAGAGTGAAGGACAGGACCATCATCATCACCACCCCTCTCCCAGCAGCATCTCTGAATCTCTATGGTGAATTCATTGGAAAACAGTGAAAAACAGACATTTTATACCTAACGTAACTACAGCACAGTAGTACTGAACAACAGTATTAACAGTATAGTTCCTTGATGATACTTGGCCAATTAAGAGTTTCTAGGGCTGAGACAACGGAACTCGGAAACCAATCACTGAGTGTTCTGGTTGGCGCTTTAAGGTGATTGGAAGGGAGAGGATGGAATAGTGGCAGCTATATGAATTCCTGCCCTTTGAAAGAATGGGAAGACAATTCTGTTCTCTTCCCAAAGCAGAAAGTTCCTGTTCTCATTTCTAGAAAAGTGAGAGGACTCAATTCTCATGTTAAGACATAAAAAAGGCTCTCCCCTCTGTCTTTTCAAAGGACACATGGGCCACTTGGAATACCCTCACAAATGCTACGAGTCCCTAAACCTTAGCTTGGAAAAATGCTGGTTTTGCTGATAACCACAACTTTAAAAAACTTATACATATTACCTAATTTGCTTAATATATACAGTCTCCATGAATTTAATTTGTATAACTTTAATCAACACTAATCAGTAAACGACAATACCAAATATGTCACATAATTAATATATTCAGTTTCATAAAATTCACATAAAAGCATCAAGGCCAAAAGTGTTTCAAAATGCATGAGCAAATCTAACATACATGTACTGATTAACAAACTTCTTCCATTGCCACAGTCACTACTGTGTCAAAATTAAGTAAAGCTTAAGCTTATCTGCTTGTGTCCCAATCCTGTAATTACCCATACAGAGAAACATATCTTTCTCTACTCAGGATAGAAGAGAGACAATTCTCACTCATTTTAAGAACCATAGCTAGAGTACACCAATCAGAATGAAAGATTTCTTTGAAAATAAGTTAAACATAAGTATCAACTTATAATACATTAGAAACCTTGATTGCATAAAATATAAGAAAAATAAAAATACACTTACCTTTAATAAAGGCTAAATAAACAAGGGTTCCAATTATATGCACATTTAATTGTAAGTCTCACTCTACTCAGTCTTTCTTCTGAATAAACATTGGTCTATCACCTCACAATTTTATCTCATAATGGAAAAATCTCAACGGTTATTTTTTTAAATAATTTGTATTTTTTTGAAGTTAAGCTTTAGCTTTAAGGTTAAATCACCCTTTTAAAAATTAGCTGATCTTCACTTTTTAAGAAATCTTATTTAGAAATGTGTGGTGCACAGGTATCTATTTTCTTTCATCTCACTGTCCTATTCAATGCAAAGGATCATCTCGTATGAACACCCTTCAGCCTGATAAAAATCTAGACAGCTACAGATCATACCTTCCTTGGAGAATAAAAACATATGTAACAAGTCATGTAATGCCAAATCGCACAACACTCCAGGTAATAAAACCATCTATCCTTCTCTTTAACTAAATCATTCACAATCCACAACTGAGTTCTCCTTCTAAACATGCCCAAACTTTGATTCAGTGACTGTACATATAGTTCAATTGGGTCCTGCCTTACATTTATTAACTTTATGATTTTGGAAAAAATACTAAAGTGCTTGTCTGGAAGTACTGGCAAAAACAAGAAAATAGAATCAAGAATCAAAATGAAGGTGGTAAGAGAATCAGTTCTATACACTGATTTTAGATTCTAGTGCTAATGTATTTAATTCTCCTCCACACTTTTGCAAAATAAATCAATATTTTAAACAGAAACAAAATAACTTTACTGGAATGCTACACTTTTCAAATAAATTATGGATTGATAATCCTATGAATAGGCCTATTTAGTACTTTATACTGGATTTCAGTCGTTGCAAACTAATTTCCAAACTGAAGGCACTGACAAAGTACTTAAAGTAACAGTACTGAATACTGTACCAAAGGTACACCCATAACAATGTAGTCAGATTGTTGCTTAGAATTCAAAGCACTACTCAGTAGTGCTTTGTACTGCAAAACTGTCTTCATTTAGAGACAACAAAACCAATACTTTTATATTAACAAAATTCAGAATTATTCTTTACATATATAACCCTCCAAACAACATATACCAGATTTCATTTTGAACATGTAAAAGTAGAGAGTACACTCTCTCAACACTCTGCCAGCAAAGAACAGAGTATAGCACTCCTTATGACAGAGTTTTGTCTTGCATGGTATCAGGTCAACACTGCAAGTAAATGCACTGGTACAAGTATTTAGGATTGAGATGCAGGTCCTCCTGGCATGCCATGTCAGTTCTCTCACTCTCCCACCCCCATTATTAACTACTTAAATAGTCCTCAGAGTTCTAGGGAACCACACACAGGATCTTTTTCACATTTTACAAACTTTCTCCAATTAAGAGGTTATAATCATAACACTCAGAACTTAAATACTTCAGGAGTTTGGTTTCTGATGTGGAAACGTGGGGCAGTAATAGCAGAGAAATAACCTTGCTACATAGACACTGGCAATAGAAATAACACTTGCTATAACAATGTAAATAGCATTTGCTGATTTTTGTTTAGTTCTGTCTCTTGATTTGACTTTTTAAAAGATAGTTGTCTGATTATAAAAGCAAGGGAGATAACCAAAGAATCTTGACTAGAAAACCTCTGGCCAGGTCTAAGCACAGATTCAAAATGAATGTTCAGGGAACTCAATTAGAAGTTCTTTTGAAATCAACACAACTTAGTAAAAATGTTAGGGGCCTAGCTAAAAGGTTATAAAATAATGTAAATTTAATAATTATTGAGAGATGTGAATATCCCAATAAAGTATTTCTTTCAGACCCTTATGCAAGACTCAAAATAATTTTTTGTTTCTAATTTCCTTAGTAACACAATTTAATTGCCAAGTGACCACCCCGAGTGACCTAAGTGTAGCATTTAAACGCTGCAAGTACCCTAAATTGACAGAAACCTCACGAGAGACTACTTTTCAGCCACCCCAAGCAATCATCTACGTGCATGCAGACAAGCACCTAAAACTACCGCTACAACAGGTGCTAAGAACTATTACTTTCCTCCTTACCTGACGGGAGGGGGGGTTGAAGAGGGGGGAAACCAGAACTTCTTCCATCTCTTACCGGGCCAGGAAGAATGAGCAACGCCGAGCTAGCAAGAGCAGATCCTTGGCCAGATGGGAAGGGTCTCCCAGGCCTCGAACGTCCCCTTCCCGGCTTCAGACAGACGAGAGAGCCTTCTCTCCCCTCCCCAGGCCTAACCCGAAGTAACGGCCCGAAAACCAACCGGTGTCCTCTCCTCCCCCCAAGTCGGCCGTCTTCTCTTTCGCCTCACCACCGGGGCGGCCCAGGCTGCCTCTTCAAGATGGCAGCGGCCCCTCTCCCCGTAAGGGTGAGCCAGCGGCCCCGCTGCTAGAGAAGCCCTTTCCACTTACCCGTTTTTGGGGCGGTGGCCGCCTCTGGTTCCAGTCCGGGGGCCGCGGTCGCCCTGACAGAGGCCTCCTTTCTCAGGATGCGGGGAGGTGGCGGCAGCGGCACTCGCGCAAAGGCGGGTGGGCTCAGCTCATTCCCCGCCTCAGCCAGCGGCCCAACCCAGTAACGTCTCCCTCTCCGCAGTCTCCTCAGCCGGCTTGCAGACTTAACCCGCCATGCTCGGGCCCGTGCAGAAAGAAGCAAAAGCGAGCCTCGGCCCCGGAGCGGAGCCCAAAGCGCGCCTCCCTCTTGCGGGAGGAGGGCGGCCCGGTCCGGCAGGCGGATCCGCGGCGTTTCCTGGCCGGGCAGATTTTCTATCGCTCACAAAATGGCGCGCGTTCCAAACCTGCGCAGCGATCGGCAGCGGGGCCCGGACCCGGTGCAGAGGCTTCCTTCTACTGCTGCTCCCGGAGCCAGGCCAGGCAGAGCGGAGAGCGAGAGAACGGAAAAGGGTAGCGCAACGCTGAACCGAGCCCCCGGGAACTCCTCGCTCGCTCGCGCCCCCTCCCTGCCACCCCCCGCTCTCCTCCCCCTTTCGAGCGCCGCCGTCTCTGATGCCTCCGAGCCGGCTTCTCTGGAGGTGTGCGCCGGATAGCTCCAGCATACGCACACACCCGCTTCGCTTTTGCGACCACCGGCGAAAGTGGGTAAATCCCCTTCCCCGAAACCCGAGGGAGAAATAATCTATGCAAAGTTATAAATCGGGCGGGAAGGTTTTTTTTTTTTTAAAAACCCAACTGACAAAATGGCGTCTGGAAGAACCTGTTACTATGGCAACTGTCAATCATGCCGGACGAGCCCCGCCCAAGCTAGGCGGGAATCCACGCTGACGAGGAGGGGAAAGGAAAAACCGAAGAGGGGAAAGGCCGAAGGCGGGGCTTGGTTACTTTGGCAACCACAGCTTCATTCCCTTCCCCCCTGTCGTGTAGTATATAAATTCGGAGGGACGCGCTGTATCGCAGTGATTAGCAACAGCGCCGGAAGGATTTTGTGCTTTCCTTTCGGGAAAGGAGCTTTAGCCCCTTCCCATCTTCGGAGACTGCTGCAAGGTTACTAGAAAATCCGTGGACTGAAGCTTCACTGAATCCCCACTTAAGACCAAATACTGTACGCCACCGTCGATTTTCCTACATAGAACTGATGGGGTAGGGAATTGGCCGCTTCGTAGAAACTAGAGGATGGGATTGTCGCGTATTCTGGATGCGCACGTCCGCTACAGAGCCGCAAGGTTCAGGAAGGGGATGGCTGCCTCCTGTATCCCAGGAGGGATGTACTAAAACGAATGACAGGATTGCCCACTGAAAATAATGGGAGCTGCTTGAATGCCCATTGGAAATAATGGGAACCTGGAATGCCCATTGACTTGCATGGGCTCCACTGAAACATATTAGAGCAAAAAAAAAAAAAAAAAGGTGCAAAGAAAACGTGGAATGGATTTTCAAGGAAAATCTCTGGGCCCAGATAGACTGTTCTGGGACTGGATTGACAGGCCCCTGAGTGCAATGATGGCCCCTGGGTGTGACAGAAGGGGTCTGGGACTGGACTGACAGGCCCCTGACTGGAATGATGGTCCTTGGGTGTGACAGAAGGGCTTGGGGACTGGAATGACAGGCCCTTGACTGGAATGACGATCCCTGGGTGTGCCAGAAGGGGTCTGGGACTGGAAAGACAGGCAAGAGACCATGATTCTACTCAGGGGCATCTCATTCCAGACCCAGAACAATTCTGCCATATTTAGAGACTCTCAGTCCTTTCAAGAATGAGTCATTTAGGTCCCAGAAAGCTTCCGCTACACCCAGAGGCTTTCATTGCACTCACGGGCCTGTCATTCCAGTCCTCGATCCCTTCTGGCACACCCAGGGGCCGTCATTCCAGTCAGGGTCCTGTCATTCCAGTCCCAGAGCCCTTCTGTCACACCTAGGGTTCGTCATTCCAGTCCCCAAGTCCTTCTCTCATACCCGGGGGTCATCATTCCAGTCTCAGACCCCTTCTGTCACACCCAGGAGCCATCATCCCAGTCAGGGCCTGTCATTCCAGTCCCACACCCCTTCTGTCACACCCAGGGGCCGTCATTCCAGTCCCCAAGCCCTTCTGTCACACCCAGGGACCGTCATTCCAGTCGGGCCTGTCATTCCAGTCCCAGACCCCTTCTGTCACACCCAGGGGCCATCATTGCACTCGGGCCTGTCAATCCAGTCCCAGAACAGTCTATCTGGGCCCAGAGACTTTCCTTGAAAATCCATTCCACGTTTTCTTTGCACCTTTTTTTTTGCTCTAATGTGTTTCAATGGAGCCCATGCAAGTCAATGGGCATTCAAGCAGCTCCCATTATTTTCAATGGGCAATCCTGTCATTTGTTTTAGTACATCCCATCTCAGGCACATGTACTGACGCTCACCTCTCTCTATAGGTTTAAACGGATTTGTGTTTATGCGGTTTGCCAGACCGATTCTTTCTCTAGGATATCACACCAAATAATCTGATTCCAGTGCAAGCCACTGGAATTGTGTGATCAAAGCACAAACTTCTCCAAAGATGCTGTGCCTTCTTCTAACACAACACACAAGGACAGGAAACTGCACATGGTCAAATGAATTTATCTCAATTGGGATTTCTCTCAAATGGAATTATTTTTACTTTTTATCACATTTACTTCATTGGTATAAGTACTTTTAAACTATTGTTCTATGATATAGCCTAACACATTTTAAAACCTTGCTTAAACTTGTTCTGCAATTCCTCTTTCTAGTTACGTTTTTAATATTTTCAGTGTGCAAAGAGAGTTTAAATAGTTCTTTGGCCACTTTCTCACAGATTATTTGCTTCAGGTTTGATGCTTTGGGGAAAATGTTTTTCCCCCTACTTCCCCACAGTATCATGGAAGTTCGGTGCACAACTCAGGTTTTTCTTAACTTGGTATTTCCCAAACCTGCTTTGCTGCAACATTTTGAGGGAAACTTGCAAAGGTACTTTGGCTACCAGGTAGGTGGGAAGGTCTGGATCTTCCCAGTTCCACCAACACAGCAGCCATTTTCCCTGTCCTGACTGTGATGTTTCCTTTTGCTTGCAACTCAGGAATAGGGTAATCATTCAGGTTCTTGCTCTGAAGTTAATATAACAGAGAGAGGGGCATGTTCAAAACAATGTCCATTTGTTAGCATGCTTTCATCTTGACTACAATGATGCCTGCTGTTTTATCAAGCAAAAACATCACTTCAGGATATTTTGAATAACAACTATAAAATAGGAATGGCCATTGAGCTCAATATTAGCTGCTGGTCTGAAGTAAAGCAAGTTTGGGGTCCCATGTGAGATCACTGGCTCTCTGCAGTTGCTAAATTGTGAACCATGCCCCAAACTTCAATGCTCAACCCTCTGATTGAACATTCAGTATGGGCTAATGCATGATTTGATAGGCCTGTGCTTTTGAGTTCTGCATGTCCTGACAGGAAAGAAGCAGGGTCTTCATGTAAGACAGTGCCTCTTTAGGAAGTTATCTTCAATCCTGTCTGATCTCTGAAGGGCCAGTAAGATCTAAGATTTGGTTTAATCTGCTTCTTTCTGAGTAGACATCCTTGGGCATGCATAATTCATGGTCCACCTTCCTGTGATTCAGCAGCTGTTTTAATAAGAAGTCACCAAGAGGCTCCATTTCTGGCTAAAGGGAGATGATGGTGGCTTTGCTCCATGTCCTCCACTGCCAGCTTGCTCTCCAAAAGGCACCTTTGGCACTCTCTTGCCTGAGCTGCTGTGCCTCATGCTGAGGAGAGAGCAAGAAGGCACACAGTCTTATGAAGATGCTAGTTGACTCAGAGCAGTCTTCTGCAGTGGGGAGCTTCAGCACCCTTTCTTCTTCTGTCACTGCCTTCTTGCTCCCTCCCTGGCATGAAACAGATTAGCCCTGGCTAGCCCTTCTTAATAATCATCGCCTGACTCAAACGGGCTCCTGAAGTGGGAAACATCAGTGGCCTTTACTTCCATATCTGCATTCTTGCTCTTTCAGAAGATTACTAATTGGTAGCACTAGCAAATGAGCATACTTCATGCATAGGAATTTTTTTTTAAGATTCAAATGCCATCCACAGCACAATAAGCCCTTAAAACTATCTTCCAGCAATTGTATTTATGAAAAAAACATTGAGTAAAATAAATTATGTTGCTGTCTTCTAAGTGCTGTAATACTTCTGTTGCTCTTGCACTATTATTTATAAGATTTATATGTTGCTTCTTCAGAGGCCTGCTTGAGGTGTCAAAATAAAAACAATACAATAGCATAAAAACAAGAATTGGCTAGTCGGGGGCCATGGGCTTCAGGGGTTAAAAAATGCTTTCCTAGAAATATAAAGATGGTTTTTAACTATCAGAAGACTTACTGGTAGGATTCTAGACTTGTTTTTATTCACGTTACGGTTGGATATAATCATAAAGCAGGACTCTGAAGAGGCAGCATAGGAATGTAATAAATAAAGGATTATTTTGTAATTTCCATTGTGGCAACTAAGTTACAGTCTTATTAGTCAGGTGATTTTTTCCATGGACTATCATAAGTAATGACAAGATGTTAGGTAACATGGAGTTGCAATGCAAATTTTTTTGATGAGGGATTTCCCAATATTGAAACATACTAAATATTCCATTTCAAGAAAGAAGTATCTTCTGGGATGGATTGATAAGAAAACCTGGTGTTTTCATATCATCCACAATAATTAAACTGGAATAACTGTCATTCCAAATTCTGTATTTCAACTACTTAGAAACCAGTCCATTCATAAATGCAATGCAGAGGGGTGCAGAAAAGGAAGTTGCCTAATAATATTCTTTTCACACCTTTATTGTGGTTGGAAGAGGCTGGTTGAAATGTGAGTAATAAACATGAGTAATAAACATGAGTAATGGAATTCCGGTTTGGGATTAATGGCGATCTGAAGGAGCCTAGAGATCTGGGCTGTCCGAGGCACTGTTTTTTTGGAAAGCGAGGCACTAGAATGCCTGCTACCGACCCAACTTCAGGGAGAAGTTGGGATTGAACACTTTGCACCCCGAGAGAGTGTGATCTCGGTGAAGGGGGGAGTTCTGAATCAAGGATTCTCCCAACCACCTTGAGGTCCCCTCGGAGAAGGGCGAGCTACTAACTCTGCAGTACCTCAGGAGTCATTTAATTGGCATAAGATCGTCAGAAACCAAGCCTCAGCAACAGCTTTGACCAAAAATAAATGAAGGAAACAACACAGACAACACAGAAAATCATCGAAAGGTAAAGATCGTTATCGAACTTTGTAAATTGAAATGGAGCGGTAAGATCAAGATTTTTTTTTTAAAAAAAGGCTTAATCTAATAGAGTAAACAAGGAACAATTATTGCGTAAAAACTTTGACGCTGGTGAAGTTTTAAGCATTAAAAAAGTGATAAGAAGCATTGTTTATACATACTTGCGGTCAGAGGAGAGATAGCCAGTGTGAGAGAGGAGGTGTGAGCTAGAGGAAACATCACAAGATGTGAAGTAAACAAGGGAGGAGACAACTGGGTGCCTAGAGAGGACAGCAGAAGCCAGGAAGTAAGAAGATGGATTAGAAGAAAGAAGACCCGGAAGCAAAACAAAGGAAGCATCGAGAGACTACAAAGACTACAGGAACAGGAAGCGCGCCATCTTAAGTGAGGCTTGAAGCGAAGCCAGTAATCACAGAGAAGCTGCAGGGAAACCATAGAGAAAAAACGCCCGACATTTTGGAATTAAGAAAAAATATTTTTTAATTATTAAACTGGAGACGGGGAAATATATTGAGAGAAGACAAGAAGAAAAGAAGCCAAAACGGATCTAAGAAAAAGAGCAGATACGTGGGGAGGCACTAAGCCGAGTCCTACGACGGCAGGGGGAAAAGCAGATAAGGAATGGCAAGCCTCAGTGGATGCAGCGATCGAAATGATTGGGGGGAAAAGTTATGGAGAGCCATAAGGAACTGAGTCAATCGTTGCAAAAAATGCATGAAACTCTGGCGAAGGATTTAAAAGATATGAAAGACACAATTAGGGCGGAGGTAGTGGGACTGGCGAAAAATTTAGAAGGAATAAAAAATGAATTGCAAGCAACCAATAATAAAGTGGAAGAAGTAGAGCAGAAGACCAAGGATTTATCAGTGAGTATAAAGCAGGAAAACCAAGTGATGCAAGAAAGAATGGCACTGATGGAATGTAAAGCGATGGAGAGGCAATTAAGATTTAGGGGCGTGCAAGAATCGGATACACAAAGTGTTCAGGAACAAATGACAGAAATTCTAGCAGAATTTTTAGACAATCAGGAAATAACAGTAAACATGGATCAAGTATACAGAATCAATTCATCTTATGCACAACAAAAGAAGATACCAAGAGATATTATTGTACAATTAATAACAAAAAGAATGAAAGAGGAAATTATCAAAAGGCATTTTGAAGATCCCTTATCAGTGGAGGGAAACAAGATCAACATAATGAAAGAGATGCCAAAAAGGATTCTCCAAGAAAGGAAAAAATACAGGGAACTGACCCAAAAACTAAGAGAAAAGAATATCAGATACAGATGGGAGCTACCAGAAGGATTAAGTTTTTATTTTAATGGGCTAAGAGTCATAATCAAGGCAAGAGAACAGATGGAAACGTTTTTTGAAGAAAATTTAGAGGACTTTCCCAGATTATTAAGAATGTAACACAATGGAGTACAAACTACTATCATGGAATGTAAATGGACTAAACTCACCCCAAAAGAGAAAAGCAATTTTTCACTGGCTAAAGAAACAAAATTGTAATATAATTTGTCTACAAGAAACACATATTAAGGATCAAGATATTAAATATTTGAAAAATAAACAATTAGGAAAAGAATATGCAGCATCGTCAGAACAAAAGAAAAAAGGAGTAGTGATGTATATCAAAGAAGATATAGACTCTAAATTAATTTTACAAGATCAGAATGGAAGGTATCTGGCTGTGGAAATTAATGTAAATGCAAAAAAAAACACTGATAATAGGTTTATATGCACCCAATGGTGCAAAAGACCAGTTTTACAGAGAAATAATAGAAAAATTGGATCAAGACTCATATGACCAGATGATAATGGCTGGAGATTTTAATGGTGTGGTGGATTTACAAATGGACAGGAAGTTAAAGGGAGGCAAGCAGAAATCTGGGAAATTACCGAAAGCAGAGACTGAATGCTCCAGTAACAGATGAAGAAATCATACAAGCAGTAGAAGTAGCAAAGATTGGAAAAGATGTGAGAGTGGTTATAAATGCCATTGAATATTTTGACAAGCGACCAGATAAAGAAGTTGGCTTTTTCTTTGCAGATGCAGAGAAGGCCTTTGACAACTTGAACTGGGACTTTATGTTCGCATCAATGGAAAAGATGGACTTAGGTAAAGAATTTATAGAAGCAGTAAAAACAATATACAAGGAACAAAGAGCGACAATCTGTGTCAATGACGACCTGACAGAGAAGTTTGAAATAAGGAAAGGTACAAGACAAGGATGTCCACTATCACCATTGTTATTTGTTATGGTCTTAGAAATATTACTAAGGCAGATTAGAGAAGATGACAACATAAAAGGAATAAAAATAAAGGGATCTTCATATAAATTGAGAGCTTTTGCAGATGATGTGATGTTTATAGCAGAAGATCCGCTACAAACTTTGCCAAGACTACTGTATAAAATTAAGGAATTTGGAGATTTGGCAGGCTTTTTTATAAATAAAAAGAAGTCAAAAATAATAACCAAGAATATGACCAAGAAGAAGCAACAGGAACTGAGTGAATTAACAAATTGTGAAGTGGTACACAAGACTAAATATTTGGGAATAGAGCTGACAGCTAAAAATATTGATTTATTCAAGAATAATTATGAAAAGCTCTGGACATGAATTGAAAGAGATATGATAAAATGGAATAAATTAAACTTATCGTGGTTTGGTCGGATTGCCAAGTTAAAATGAATGTGCTGTCTAGAATTATGTTCCTAATGCAAACAATACCAATCATAAAAGAAAAAACAATTTGAAAAATGGCAGAAGAAAATATTGGAATTTGTGTGGGCAGGGAAGAAACCAAGAGTAAAGATGCAAGTACTTTGTGATGCGAAGGAAAGAGGTGGAATGCAATTACCTGATCTTCGACTTTACCATGAGGCGATATGTCTAGTCTGGTTAAAAGAATGGGTGTCTTTAGCCAATCATAAATTGTTAACTTTGGAAGGTTATAACAAACTTTTTGGATGGCATGCGTATATGTGGTACGATAAGTACAAAATGGATGCAATGTTTCAGCACCACTATCTGAGAAGAAATTTATTGTTGACTTGGCTAAAGTATAAAAAATTTATACATCAGAAGAAACCACTGTGGATTATACCAGCTGAGGTGATCAACCCAAACCTAGAATATGAAGGAGAAGAATGGCTTACCCTCAAGGACTTAACAGAAGTAGTAGATAAGGAGGTAAAACTCAAACCAAATGAGGAGTTGCCATTTAAATATGGTTGGTTACAATATAGACAAATTAAAGACCTATTTGATACAGATCAAAGGAAGACAGGTTTTAGAATTAAGAATTCAGAATTTGAGGAACTTTTGTTAGGAGATAGTAATAAAGCAATTTCTAAAATGTATAAATTGTTATTGAAATGGTTCACAGAAGATGAAACAGTCAAGGTACAAATGGTAAAGTGGGCAATAAACTGTAACAATGAAATAATGATGGAAGCATGGGAACAATTGTAGAAAAATACGTTAAAAATATCAACATGTACCAGTATTAGAGAGAATGGCTATAAAATGTTACATAGATGGTATTTAACACCAAAAAAATTAGCCATAGCCAATAAGCAGCTATCTAATAAGTGTTGGAAATGTAAGGAGCATGAAGGTTCTCTCTTTCTTATGTGGTGGACTTGCTGTAAGGCTAGAGACTTTGGGGCTAAAATATGTGCTGAGATACTCCAGTATAATGTTGTTAAAAATCCAGAAATGCTGTTATTATCTTTGCACTTAGAAGATGTTAATAGAGATAAGACATTGCTATATTATATGATAACAGCAGCAAGAATATTATATGCTCAATACTGGAAGAAAAAAGAAATACCTGAAATTGAAGAATGGACAAGCAAATTGTTGTACATGGCTGAAATGGACAAACTAACAAGAAACTTGAAGGATCAAGAACCAAAAACATTTTTGGAAGATTGGAAAAAGCTGAAAAAATTTATGGAAAAGAAATGGGATGTTAAGGGACAATTATGGTCTTTTGAAGGGTTTTAATGATACTAAGTAAGATAAGATATAGTTAAGATCTTTACCAATAACAAGAACAACTATAATATAGAAATAATGTGATATTAATAGTGGGGGGTTCGAGTGCTGTTGGAAGTCAATATTGAAAAGGGGAAGGGGAGGGGCTGGGGAAATATACTTGTGGGAATTGAAATGGACTGTATTTGTGTTTTAATCTGACTATATATTGACCCAACCAATACGAATTTATTAATTAATAAACATGAGTAATAAAAGACCTAATATATGCATCTTTAAACAACCAGCACAGAGAACAGAATTGCTCCTTGGACTGTTTATATGCAACACTACACTTATTTTTATTTAGTTACATTATTTATAGTCCACTTTTCTCACTGAGGCTCAAGGCAGATTACACAGTATAAGTCAATATGATTAACAGCAAAGACATACAATAAACAATAAATAATAATAACATTCAAATACCACCCTTAACGCCCACTCTAAAGTTGTCTGGGGTCTGAGGCACAGCCCCCGGACTTGCCAGAAGGAGGGGACGGGATAGCCGGGAGACAGCTGCCCAGCCACCCCAGCAGGCACCCAGGGCCAGAACCTGCCTACACAGGAGGGAGGGAAAGAAGCACCCACGCCTCAGAGGGTTAAGAAGGGGCAGGTGGAGGCCAGCTAGTCCCACCCTCCAGTGGGAGTCTAGGAGGCCAGGCAGGGAGAGTGGGGTCAACCCAGAGGGGGCCAGAACAGAGGGAGAGGGCAAAGGCAGTGGAGACAGCCAGCCAGCAGCTAACCAAACAGAAACCTTACAAGCCAGGAAGGAGAAGCAGCCACGGCAGCTCAGAGCCATGCCCCAGCCTGCAACCCAAATGGAAGGCAATAACCTGGTCCAGGGGATGCCAGGAACAAAGCAACTCCAGGTGGAGCTGCCTGAGGCACTCTGTAGGAGAAGCTTGGCAGCTAGCCAAGGAAACACTGCTGTGCCTGCCTCCAGCAGTCAGCTCAGTGGAGAGGCTTGGCAGCCGGCTAATGAAGGACAGGTGGGCTGGCCCAGTGCTTCCAGCCAGCGAGCACAGGTACAGCTGCCTGGGCCAGCCAGAGCCGTGGTTAGAGGGCAGGAGGAAGGCGTGGTTGACAGGTGAATCAGGGAAAGGCTGAAAGGATAAAAGAGAAGTCCACACACAGGACACGGTGGGTTGTGTAGGAGGAGTGGAGTAGGAGTTGGTAGTTGGATGGAGAAAATGAGTGAGCAAGGAAAGAAGGTGGCGAAGGAAGTGAAGGAGGTGGACACAGGAACAGGGCTAGGTTGAGCGGGCTTGCTGGTGGCTTGAGAGGGTGCATGGGTGAGGTATACCTCCCCTCCTTACACAAAGCGGGACCCTACATGATCCCTAGCGGCATCCCCGTGTCAAAGCCAGGTACCCCAGTACCCAACACAGTAGCACCCGGGGGGAAACCTGACAAAAGTTTGTTGTTATATTCACAACAATTACCCTGGGAGGAGAGTGGGGCTGAGTGAGCTCTAAAGGAGATGTGATTGGCCCAAGGTCACTCAGCTGGCTTCAAGAGGAGTGGGGAATCAAACCTGGTTCTCCAGATTACAGTCATGCCGCTCTTAACCATTACACCAAACAGCAAAATTTGCAGAAATCTGATATAGAGTTGAAACAATGCTGAAACAAAGCATAAGAAATTAAACAAGACATTTTAAACATGCAGAAGCTACCCAGCAGGAACGTACTTGTAGCAAAAGCCAGTACACAGTAGTACAAATTATACTCTTCTCTTTACCAGTGCATATTTTTGAATAATTTCCTCACAGTACAGCCCTCCTACCTGTGTAAAAAAAAAAGCCCTCCAGAATAATTCTTACCTAGATTTCAAGTTACCTCTGTGAATGTGACCGCTTCTGAAGAATCCAGTACACCTCTTTGCTGATATTTATTTTGAGAGTGTTACAAAGCTGAAAAGTGTAAACGTTGAATAGTTTAAAGCCATTAATAGGAAAGCTGTAGCTGCTTTAACAAATGAAGCCAACTGCATATTACTCAATTATAATGATTCAAGACAGAAGAAAAAGTGCTTTTTTATCACATAAAAAACCTTTAAAATGTTCTTTATAATCATTGAGACACTATTACAGCACTATTACAGCAAAATGAGCAACTATTACAGCACGGTCGGGGACAGAGGGTGGCACCTGGGGAGAAATTGTCACCTCGTCACCCACTGGTGTGTGGGGTCCCGCAGGGGGCGATACTCTCCCCTTTATTGTTTAACATCTATATGCACCCCCTTGCCCAGTTGGTGCAGTTTCGGGCTTGGGTGTCATCAATATGCAGATGACACCCAGCTGTATCTGATGATGGGTGAATGGCCCGACTCAGCCACAGATGTCCTGGAACATGCATTTGCAGGCGTAACTGATTGGTTGAAACAGAGTCGACTGAAACTGAACCCAACAAAGATCGAAGTCCTGTACTTGAACCACGGGGGACTGGCTTCAGGACTCTGGCTCCTGACCCTCAATGGGGCACAGCTTGTGCCAGTTCTGAGGGTCAGGAGCCTGGGGGTGATCCTGGATGCCTCCCTGAAAATGGAACCACGGGTTGCAGCGGTTGTCAGGTCTTCTTATTTCCACCTGCGGCAGACCAGACAACTTGTCCCCTACCTGTCTACCTGTGACTTAACTACAGTGATTCAGGCAATGGTCATCTCTAGGCTTCATTACTGTAACTTGCTCTACGCAGGCCTACCCTTGAGCCTGACCCGGAGATTGCAGCTGGTGCAAAATGCAGCACCGCATGTCATTATGAAAGCACCAAATAGGGCGCATATTACAACAATACTGCGCGAGCTGCATTGGTTGCCAGTGGAGTACCGGATCAGGTTCAAGGTTCTGGTACTGACCTATAAGGCCTTGTGCAGACTGGAGGCAGCGTACTTGAGGGACCATCTCTCCCTGTATATTCCCCGGAGGACCCTCTGATCGGGTGAAAAAAAAATTGTTATCGGTCCCTGGTCCCAAGGAGGCCTGCCTCACCTCGACTACAGCCAGGGCTTTCTCATTCCTGGCTCCTACCTGGCAGAACACTCTGTCTACTGAGACCAGGGCCCGGCAGGAGTTACTATCTTTCTGCCAGGCCTGTAAGACAGAGTTGTTCCGCCAGGCTCATGGCTGAGGTTGGGCCTCCGCTGGCCAGAGGATGCAACATCTACCTCCCTCCCTGTGAAAACTGCCCACCGCTGTTTGTTTTTCAGCTGCTGTTACTGTGCTGCTATATCTAGTTGTACTGCTGTATTGTTCGTTAATAGTTGTATTGCTGCTGTCAGGCAAAGAATGCTGCTGTTTTTATATGATGTTTTAATGTTTTAATATGGAACGTTTTTAAATGATTTTAAGGTTGTTATCTGCCCTGAGCCTGCTTGCGGGGAGGGTGGAATACAAATATGATATAAATAAATAAATAAAAGACCAACTTAAACCATATTCCAAATTACTATGATCCTATATTGAAATTAAAGGATGCGGGGATTACAAAGGCGGCAGCAGCCAGAAAGCAGGATGCCATTATTTTGGTAAAATGTTGACCTTAAAAGGATTATTCAAACAGCACACACCTTATTTACAAATTGTTTTTTATGTAGATTGATGTAAGTGGGGAACCCACAAGGACTCACAGGAATGGAGCTCATATTGCCATTCCCTCTGTCCTGCCAGAGCATACAAGTTCTCCTATTTCCTTCCTTCCCATTTACTATCTTTTAGTATTTAGAATTTCCCACTCCTCCCCCTCAGCTTTACCTTCAGTCCCTCCTCTCTTTTACCTTTTGGGCAGCCCAATCCTAAGGCCCGACCCAGCACCCCCACCCACATGTCACCATAAAAGAGGTGCTGCTCCGCCACTCCCTATGGACTTTTGCAGGAGAGCCATGCTGGCGCTGGAGTTCGGCAAGGTGAGGCACAGCCACCGCCAAGAGCACCTGCCCATCGTTCCCCTGACAACCAGCCACACCACTCCCCTGACAGGCAGGCAAAGGGCAAGCAGTGGCTCAGCCAATGGGGACACCATGATCCCCACTGCCCACCAATACCTCCCCCCCCATCAGGAAGCAGGCATCCCTGCCATGGGGAACAGAAATGACACTGAATGTACGGATAGGGCACCCACCCTCTCGCCCATCCAACCCCCATTTTCGACAAGGGCCAGGCCAGTGGCTGTAGCTCTGCGTGCCTGCAAATCCCCCCCGCCACCACTGCTGCTGCCGCCGCCGCCACCACAAGAAACAGGTTCCCTGTACTAGTGTAGTCCCCCAGGGGCCAGAGTGCAGAGGCCAGTCACGACTTGGGAGCAAAGAATAAACAGAGTCTAGTCCAACAGTCAGTGTTCTAGAGAAGCCAAGAGTCCAGTCCAGTCCAAGAGTCAGAGTTCCAGTGTTTGAGCAATAGCAAAGCCACTGGAGCAGCCATAAAGCATACTAGTTGCTTCCACAAACTGCTGCTTCTTCCAGCTGTTTTTATGGCAAAGTCTTAATGAGCCAAACTGCCAGCTACTTACTAGGTAGACATCCTGACCTCACTCATTCATCCTGGTCGTTTGACAGTTGCTGACTCATGAGTCACACACTCCTGTGTTCTTGCAGCTCTACACGTCTCTGACAGCGCCGCTGCAAGGGTGTCGGCAAAGAAGGAGGGTAGGAGTGGCCTTCTGCAGCTGAGTCTGTTACAGTTGAAGGCTCTGCTGATTGATTAGCCGGTAATTGCTGTTTATCAGACTCAAGGTCAGCTGCAGCTGGGTCAGTGTGTGGGGTGAACTGCAGGCAGCTCTTCCTCTGATTACTCTTCACTGAGCACAGGGCAAGCCTGACTCATGACATTCCCACTCCTTGAAAAGTGGGACCAGAAAGGAAGCAGGACCCAGCAAGGGTCACACTCACAGCCTGCAGCACTTGGGATCAGCCCCCAAGTCACAGAGAGGCAGGTGAGTGGGGGGCAGGTTCTTCAGTGAGTGACAGGAATGCCCATTGGAAACCACGTGAGAGGCAAGAAAGGCCCATTGGAGGTGATGGGAGTTAAACATGCCCACAAATTTGTGATGGCACCATTTGAACACATCACTGCATCACAAAGATGTGAGAATGCAGGTTGGACCTTGAGAGCCATGCTCCGGTCCTGGGGTGACACGCACACACACACACCCCGAGTGGACTGATGGCTTGCAGTCTCCTATCAGTGCCAGATTTCCCAAGTCCATCCCTGCATCCACAAACAGCGAAAAGGAGGATGGCCCACCCCACTTCCTGAAGTTACTTTGAGGGGAAAAGGGGACAGGGAAGATGGACAGGGCCCTAAGGCACCACTTGACATCTGCTCCTTCTGGTAGCAGAGCCCACCTCATCCATCCCAGCCTGCAGAGATAGCTGAAGACGTTGTGAGGTTACCATTGGCAGTGTGGGTGGCCTATTTGGAGGCCCCCCTGCAGGGAGCTCACCTGTCAGTGAGCACTGCATGGCCATGAGCAGGTGGAAGCCCCTTCATCAACCATCCAGAGGTTTGTGTCCTCTGGTCATTTCTGCGGCGTACTCTGGGGGCACCTGGCTAGATACCTATCCCACCTGGGTCCTTCCCATTCAACAAGGCAGTCTCCCTATGCCTTCCTTGCAGTAGTCTGCTCCTTCTAAGGAGGATGTGTGAAACTGCATTCCAGTATGGCAGCATGATGGAAGGGGGGTTCCAATTGGGTAGTATCTCAGCTAGTGGCCTGGTCCTTTCTGAATGTGAAGGGGCATGTGCCCTGCCTGCTGATTGGCTGAGCAACTCCCCTCTCAGGCCATTTATTTCCATGGAGGTGCAGTGAGTGTGATTGCAGGGAATCTTTGCACCCGAGCACCCCCTCTCTTCAGGTGAGGCATAACATCGACAGGCAATGCTGGGGGGGGGGTGTCCGCAAGGGGGCAGAAACTTGATGGCCCAACTGGAGAATGAGGGGGCCTGTCCCATCGGCAACTGGGCTCCCTCCACAGAAGCCTTTCCCTGAGCCAGATACCTTAGTATGGGCCCTGTGCTCACTGGGGCCTGTGGTCATCGGTCTCCCGCTCTCTGGGCGGGGGGGGGGGGCAGCGGGGATTGTTACCCATGCATTGGCTGTGCTTTTGCTTGCCATTCATACGCCCATCAAGAGGGGTGGTACAACCATTGGGGAATGCTGGCAGGGTTGTCAAATAAATGGGGGGAAGGGGCTCTGCTCCCTGTTCCAGCCTCGCCACACCTTACCAGGTTCGGCAACTGGTGTAGCTCTCCCATGAAAGTCCTTAGGGAGGGGATGATAAGTGTCACAGATCCATGGGCATGCGGGCGCTGACAGGGAGGCAAGCCTTAGGATTGCACTCTGAGGCCAAGAGTTTAGCTGGATTTTGAACGAAGGCTATTAGATGTTGGGGCTTAAATGAAAATTGCTACATTAAAATATCAACTTTTCAAAAGTAGGTACTTTAAAGTGAAATCGAATCTATTCTTGTATAACAAAAATGAAAAACAGTTATTTGTTGAAATAATTTCTTAATAATCCATTTGTAAGGTTTTTTTTAAAAGTATAAGCATGGATTGTGAGATACAAGACTAAAATTATATTAATTTTCCAGTTCCTTTGCTTTTTAATATAAAATGCTCTATAGCAATCTTCATACATTTCTAGATAATCATCAGAAACACTAGGAAATGAAAAACTGTCCAGTGATTAACAATTATATTTATTTGTTTGTTTGTCCATTTATACTTTGCCTTTATCTCCAATGAGGACCTAAAGCAATTTACATCATTTCCTCTCCTTTATTTTATCCTCATAACCCCGTGAAACAAATTAGGCTGAGAGCTAAACTACACAAGAGGAATTACTTGAGGACTCTCAAGTGAAAGGAGACACAATGTTAGCTGGGAACTGTAGTTTGAATTTCACCTCTCTCTCTACAGAACTGGCTAGATTGATCCTCAGAGGGTTTGTTAATTTCCTCTTTGCCTCCCTAAAGGCTCTGTCAATTATTAACAAACCCTCTGAGGAACCATTTTTGCAGGCTCTGTAGAGAGGTGAAATTAACAAACCCTCTGAGGAGTGATAGACAGCTCTATAGAGAGGTGAAATTAAAATCACACTTCCAGGCTAACATTGCGTCTCCTTTCACTTGGGTGTCCTCATGTAATTTGTCTTATGTGGTTTAGCTCTGAGAGTATGTAACTAGCCCAAGGTTACCCAGTGAACTTCTATGGGTGAGTTGGGATTTGAACCTGGGTCTCCCATATCCTATTCTGTCACTTTAATCACTATACCACATTGGCACATAAACTGGTATGCATAATAATGTGTTCCTAAATCAATTCTCTAAAAATAGCAAGGATATCAAATATCACTGGAAGAATCCCAAACATGGTATTAAAATTAAATGCAAATTTCAAACAAATGCAGATTTTTTTTAAAAAATGGGTAAAATATTAGCGAAGAAACTATAGTCGTCATACTATATCATTACTTTTAACAACTTTAAATTTAAGTTGTCTGGCTTCATTTACTTTTGTTCACTTCTGCTAAATTTAAGGACATATAAAAGGCCCTGTAATGTAAAGTATGTGACTGACTAGTTATTTAAAGTTCTGTCTTCTGATTGGCTGTTTATAGAGAGAGAAGCAAAGGCATCCATGTCTTTTTTAGCTTTCTTGGTGATAGACAAAAATAGAACTAGACAAGTTAACCCACTCAAATAACTTTCCAGCTCAATTTATTACTTAAATATGTCAGGTAACGTATTAGAAAAAATATCTCACTAATACTTGAAGATTTTAATGAGTAGGTAGGTACCCATGTTGGTTCACAGAATTTTTTTAAAAAAAATGTAATACCTTTTCAATTAGGATTGACTAAAATATCACAAAATAGCATGAAAGCTTTTGATTTCTGGAGCATTCTTTTTTTTTAAGAGAAGAATTTTTCTTTATTTAAGCTTTATTTACATTATCCTGCAAAGGAACTTGAATGGGAGTTGTTAGACATCCAGGACTTAGCTCTCCTCCCATGTGTGTGTGTGAGGTACACCCCCATTTTCACAACCTTCCTCCTGTGCACTCTTGCTCTGCCACCGTGTATACTCTCCTGCCTCACACTCTAAGACTCCATGGCAGAGCCTCCAGCCACTTCTCTACTTACCTGGGTTCATGAGCACTTATTTCACTGATTAGAGAAAAGACATTAGTTACGTTTTTGACTGAATGGAAACCGTTTATAGACTTTTAACATGAAATAGGTAATAATGACTTGATGACCTCTGGATTTATGTATTAAGAATCATGAACAATAGAAAAAAGAGAGCTCTTACGTTTAACAGAGTAAGTGAGACTTTGAAAATGATGTATATTTGTTGCGGAGAAAATCAGAACTCAATTTGTAGTTTAGTTTTAGGGTTTTTTCTTGTTTGTTATTCTGTTTCTGTGTATTGTTAGTGTGTGTGTGGGGGGGGGTTGCCTACAATGGAGGAATGGAGGATAAAAGTTTTGGAGTTTGCATCAGTGGCAAAACTTACTTCACTGAGCACTCTTGCTGGAGGTTATGTAGGATGGAGGTGGAATGATTTGTCACCAAGAAGGGGCTCAGTTTCCATGGAGGCACAAGCGGATTGGTCGCCATGGTAGTTAGCATCCTATGCTCCACAGGGCCACTTGAGTGGGGCCGAGAGTGGGAAGGGAGACAGATTTTCCCTTACAATGTATGCATATGGGTTATGCTACCTTTTTTGAGGCGCAACTTTCCACTGTTGCTGGGTGTGTTCCCATGCCTGAAACAGCTTAGGGAGTGGACTACCTCGTACCTTGGCCCCCCAGCCTGCCAACGGAAGGAGTTATGCCCCAGTTCCACCCATGCTCAGCCACTGTGGCCAAACACCAGCAGGGGCACTGGGTGGAGTGGTGCCAGGATGCTGCACTGTAACAGGAGGGGGTTACAATGGTGTAAGTGCAAGATACACCATTGTACCTCCTAGTCAGCTTCCTGAGTACTTTCACTACCATCCCCTCAAGATTGTGCTCTATCTGATTCTAACCTATATTTCACTATCAGGGCAATCCCAAGAACATTTTCCTGGGAGTAAGCCCCATTGAATAGATCTGAGTAGATTCTGAATATACACGCTCAGGATTGCTCTCCAAATTATCTCAGCTCCATGCTACTGGCTCAAGGTACAGAGAGGTATAGGGTTATCCGAAACCACATTTTAACAGTGCTATCCTAAACAGTGTATTGTCAAAGGCTTTCACGGCCGGAGAACGATGGTTGTTGTGGGTTTTCCGGGCTGTATCGCCGTGGTCTTGGCACTGTAGTTCCTGACGTTTCGCCAGCAGCTGTGGCTGGCATCTTCAGAGGTGTAGCACCAAAAGACAGAGATCTCTCAGTGTCACAGTGTGGAAAAGATGTGGGTCATTTGTATCTACTCAGGAGGGGTGGGGTTGAGCTGAGTCATCCTGTGAGAGTTTCCCAGGGTGTGGAATGCTAATGGCGGGAGGCTTCACTGTATCCTGAGGAGGTTCTTTTGCATATGGATTGGTACTTGATGTGCTAATCTTCTCTGCAGGGCTATTGTCGGGGATAGAATGTTTTGTTAGCCTGGTGTTTTTCAGAACTGGAAACCATGCTCTGTTCATTCTTAAGGTTTCTTCTTTCCTGTTGAAGTTTTGCTTATGCTTGTGAATTTCAATGGCTTCCCTGTGCAGTCTGACAAAGTAGTTGGAAGTGTTGTCCAGTATTTTGGTGTCCTGGAATAAGATACTGTGCCCTGTTTGCGTTAGGCTATGTTCAGCCACTGCTGATTTTTCAGGTTGTCCAAGTCTGCAGTGTCTTTCATGTTCTTTTATTCTTGTCTGGATGCTACGCTTTGTGGTCCCGATGTAAACTTATCCACAGCTGCAGGGTATACGTTATACTCCTGCAGAGGTGAGGGGGTCTCTACTGTCTTTTGCTGATCGTAGCATCTGTTGTATTTTTCGGGTGGGTCTGAATACTGCTTGAAGGTTATGCTTTTTCATAAGCTTTCCCATCTGATCAGTAATTCCTTTGATATATGGCAAAAGCACTTTTCCTGTAGGAGACTGTTTTTCCTTGGTTGTTTGATTCATCCTGGGCTTGATTGCTCTTCGGATTTCATTTCTGGAGTAGCCATTTGCCTGAAGTGCGTGGTTTAGATGGTTAATTTCCTCATTGAGAAAGTGCGGCTCACATATCCGTCTTGCACGATCCACTAATGTTTTCATTATGCCTCTTTTCTGTCGGGGGTGGTGATTGGAGTTTTTGTGTAAGTACCGATCAGTGTGAGTTGGTTTCCTGTAGACCTTGTGACCTAACTGAAAGTTTGCTTTGCGGATGACCAAGGTATCCAGGAATGGGAGTTTTCCGTCGATTTCTTTCTCCATTGTGAATTGTATGTTCAGGTGGATGTTGTTGAGATGATTCAAAAACCCCATCAATTCTTCCTCCCCATGGCTCCAAATGATAAATGTATCATCCACAAACCGGAACCATACACTAGGTTTGTGGGGCGCTCATTCTAAAGCTGTTTTTTCAAAATGTTCCATGTAGAAGTTTGCTATAACTGGGCTGAGTGGGCTCCCCATGGCCACCCCATCCATCTGTTCATAGAATTCGTTGTCCCATTGGAAGCAACTGGTTGTCAGACAATGGTGGAATAAGGCTGTTACATCCTCTGGGAAAATCTGATTAATAAGTGCAATAGTGTCTTTTACTGGAACCTTGGTAAACAGGGATACAACATCAAAACTGACAAGTATGTCTTGTGGATTGAGTTTCAGAGAACTGATTTTGTTGATGAAATCTGCTGAATCTTTGATGTAAGACGACGTTTTCCCGATGTGGTTCTGCAGGAGATCTGCCAGATGTCTAGCTAATTCATATGTCGGTGAACCAATGGCACTCACAATGGGTCGGAGTGGGACTGAATCCTTATGTATTTTGGGGTACTGGCGAAACGTCAGGAACTACACCAGCTGCTGGCGAAACGTCAGGAACTACAATGCCAAGACCACGGCAATACAGCCCGGAAAACCCACAACAACCATTATCCTAAATAGTGTTACACCCTTTTAAGTCCATTGACTTCAATTGACTTAGAACGGTGCAACACTGTCTAGGATTGCATTGTAAAGCAAGATGAGGTTTAATTAATTTAACTGCAGAGAAAATGGCCTCAATGGATCAAATTCAGAAATGCTTTCAGCAAATGGTTGATAACATGGAAGAGTTGAGGAAGGATCTGGGAGGGGCGGGGATGGAAATTTTTGAAAAAATGAACCAAAAGATTGTTAAACTAAGAGATCAGATGACAGAGCAAGTTCAAAAATTGGAAAATTCCACGAAGAAAGCTTCTGCAGAAAAAAACCAAATTAATGAAAACGTTGAGGTCCTAGAGAATAAAATGGACACTCATGACATACACATGGAAAGACATTTGGATAATCTAGCTTTCTTAGAAATTAGAGAAAAAGAATTTTGCTTGGGGTTGCAAGCTGTTCCAGAGGAGGGTGGTGAGACCATCAGCAACAAGATGGTTACAGCTTTGGCTAACCTTTTAGACTGCGACAGGAAAAGATGCAATCAGAAATTGATAAAGTATACATAAGTAATACGAGTTTTGCCAGAGTAAGAACTGTCCCAAGAAATATATTGGTTTATTTTGTAAGAAGACAGGTGAAGAAGTGGGTTTTGCAACAGCATTATAATACAAAATTAAAAATTGGGAATACAGAAATAATTGTCCTGAAAGAAATCGCTATTAGAATCCTTCGTAAGAGAAAGGAATATATTTTTCTGTTTGAAAAACTAAGACAGAAAAAGATTGCATTATGATGGAAGACTCTGGAATGTGTAGTTTTTACATTTAAAAAACAAAGATTTAGACTGAACTCAGTCCATAAAGGCAGAGATTTTCTAGAAAGATATAGAGATCTGGATGAGATGCCAGTGGACAGCTCAAGAGATTTGTCAACAGAACAACAACAGAATTGGGGCAAAGAGGTGGCTGAATTGGAAGATACTAGCATCATTTTTTTCCATCTTTTAATTTTTATTACTTTGTCAAATATGAATTGTATGTTATTTCAAATTATATTAAGACATGGAATGAAGTTGAAAGAGATTTGGTAAAATGGGACAAAATTCAATTATTGCTTTTGGGAAGAACAGCTACAATTTAAATGAATGTTTTACCTAGAATGCTATTTTTATTCCAGGCAATTCAGGTTTTGAAAACTGAGATACCATTTAAATAATGGGAGAAAGATATACCTACATTTATATGACAAGGGGGAAAAAACCAAGGGTTAAATTTAGGGATTTGCAGGACATAAGGGAAAGAGAATTGGGTTAACCAGATTTGAGATTATATTTTGCTGTGAATTGTTTGGCTTGGATAAAGGAATGGAACAGAAGATTACTGGATCCATAAGAACATGATTTAAAATTTGGATGGCATGGGTATCGGTGGCATGATAAAGCTACGGCTAATGCAGACTTTAATAACATTATGTTAGGCATGCTGTTCTGAGAATATGGAACAAATGTAAATTTAGGATTTGCCTCAAAATACCCCTGTAGCTGTCGTTGCAAGAAGCCCATTTTAGACGGGAAATGGTGAGTCCATCTACATCGTTACCCTGCCGAGGCATGTTGGAATTTCTACAAGGTAAAGTTAAAATTAAATGAAGAGAAGATTTTAGTAACAGCAGGAAATATTTGTCAATGATTTTCCTATATGCAAATTCTGGAAAGGATTAAACTAGATAAAAGTGATGATGACTTTGAGCAATCTAAGACTGAATTTGAAACAGCTCTTTGTACAAATGATGGACACATTATTTCTAAAAAGTATAAATTCCTGTTGAAGTTTGAGACAGAAGAGCAAGTGAGAGAATGTATGATTAAATGGGCAAACAAATGGATATGATATATTAATGGAACAATGGGGAAATATGTGGTTAAAAAGGTTGAAATTTACATTGGGCTCAAGTCTGAAGGAGAATTTTTATAAGATGATGTATCGTTGGTATCTGACTCCTGAGAAACTGGCCAGAATATGTAAGGGTTCATCAAATGTATGCTGAAAATGTTCTCAACATGAAAGGTCATTTTATCATATGTGGTGGACATGTAAGAAAGCAAAAACTTTTCGGTCACAGATACAATTATTAATTCATGAGATTTTAAAGATTAAAATATAATTGTAACCAGAATCCTTCTGGTTTCAATTGTATTTGGATCTTTATGTATTTGAGACTGGGTCTTTCCCTAGTCTCTCAACTATAATAGCTATTTCCCCAGTCTCTCAACTATAATAGCTATAGCATCATTAATTGCAAGTATACAAAGCATCTTTAAGTAAAAACTGTAAAGGCTCACTGAGAATATTCTGGGTTTTCAAGATTATAACTAATGTCACTGAATAACATCATTCAGGTGTGTCTTGATTTCTTTACAAGTTATTGGTTGAGGGAATAACTGCTTCACATTTTTTTAGAAAAGTACCTACCAACCTCCATTGATCATGATACTTACGTTAGGGAATAAAGACTGCATACAAGTTGCCAGTTCTAAGTTCACCTGTAGTTTCTATCAGATAACTTTACCTATCTGGAGTTAAACGGCGACAGCTATCCAAGATCAGATGTTCCTGTAAATATAGGGTAACTTCTTCCCCTATTTACATGCTAAAAGTCACCCTAGACGTTTGCTAGGTACCTCATTGGTACAATCGGGGCATTAAGACCTAACTTTTCCTATTTTGCAATGCTACTACTAAAAACACAATGTTTCGAACGTCGTTTTAACGGCATATACATTGTACGTATTATAACATTTCAAATCCCCCTCCGACTGTTCGCAGGGAGCTGTCGCAGGGAGCTGTCGTTCCGCTTGGAGGTAGCGATTCCCAATTCCATTTTTCCTGCGGTTTGTTTTCCTGCACAATTATGAAACTTGCTTCGAAGAGTTCATGGCTTCGCCCGTCGCTTTACTGCCAGCGGCGCCCCCAAAAGAAGTCAGAGAAGTTAAGGGCGGAGTATTAAACTTATCGCTGGAGCCTTAACGTAGAATGTTACTGACCCGGATGCTACCCTTGCCGCACACTTCCTGGGGAGGGGAGGAGCTAAGAAAGGGGAAATGAGGGCTGGACTTCCCTTCGTTCTTTCCTGGCCGGAAAGAACTTGGGAGGAGTCACGTGGAGAAGATGGTCACGCCGCTGCCAGGGCACGTGACACGCGCAGGAGAGGGGTCGGCATGGCTACTACGCTGGATGTCAAAATTAAGCGGGCTAACAAGGTGTATCACTGCGGGGTGAGCCGATGTGGTCGGAGGACATGGCGGTGTGACAGGAGGGGGGCGCAAGGCGGGATGCGAGCGACTGAATGCATGCACGGGGGAGAGGAAGCTGGCACGCCTGTGAATGCTTACTGGAGAGCAAGTCCCCCTGAACTCAGCGCGGCTGGTTTCGGGGCGAGGGCGAGGCTTCGGCTAGTGCCGCAGGGCTCGCGTTTGGAGCTGAAGCTGCTTAGTTCTATGCAGTGCTCGACTTTCCTCGGTGGAACTTGCTGCTAAACTTGCGTGCGTAGGGTTGCGGTCTTGTTACGCATGGCAGTGAATACCCTGGTTTTCACAAACAGAAGTTGAGTTAAGCCCCTTTCCTACCCTTATCATTTCAGACTGTGTGGAGGATGATATGCGCTTCCCTGGGGGAAGAAGTCCATAGAAACTTAGTATGTCAGTGTGCAAGGCCCCTTCTTCACATCTAGTTTTTGAAGGTGGGGTGGGGGTGGTGAAGTAGCGTTTCTTTATATCCCCGTCAACACCTGCATCGTGATATCCAGGCACATTATTTTACCTTATTAGTTACCGTTTGTGATGACTAGCATTGAGGCTGTTATATCCTGTTGTGGGTCACAGGGAAGGGTGCAATAAGCAAAGGGTAACTCTCTTCCAAAGTTGTGGGAAGTTGGCATTATACTGTACATATGAGTGGTAGAGGGATAGTGCTTGAATTAACACAGAAATGTGTGTAGAAATCCAAGGAGAAATTAGAACTTTTCACTTTTTCTGTCGGCTGTTTCTGGTCTCCACTGTATGCCAGTCAGCCTTAACTTGGGGAAAGGTATTTGGTTGAAAAGAGCCATTCAGTAGGCAGTCCTTGCAGTGCAGTTTCATATCTTTTAAAATGTAATCAGAACAAGATTTGGTTGTCTAGCGTTGTGTTTCCTCCAGATGCCACACATGGAGAGGTTCCATTTAGCTGTCTTGGCTGAGGGTACTGGTAGCTCTATCATGTATTAATTAAAAAAAAAAACATCTCTGGCAAGCAGAGAAAAAGGAGACCTTCATAGGTCTCATTGGGTTGTCATATGTGGCTGACAGGCTGTGTTTGGCTTGGTGTACTGCAAACTGGGCAAACTTGATACTCCCTGTAGGTGCATCCCTCTTGTTTTGAGAGACCTGTTGTGGGATTCTGGATCTCTGATTCTCTCCATTGAGCTTTTAACAGCTTCTCGTTCTTCAAAGTTAGCAGAGAGATAAAGAACATAATTCATGCCTTCAGTGGCACAGCCTTGTCTAATACACACCTATTGTGGAGTTTGTGCTTGGGCCTTTTTCTCCCTTCCAGATTTGCAGTCCAATCTGAGCTCATGCTATGCAGGCTAAGCATACACATTACATAGGAAGTGTATGATTTAATCTCCTGAAACTTTTTTTTTTTAAAGCATGCCAGTGAGGGGCATGAACTGGATTAGAATTGCTGCTTTAGGGGAGGGTTGTTTCACCTTTCTCCTCTACTGTGTTTTTGCAATGAAGATTGGGGAGGGAAAACCCAGCTGCTATTTTCTGTGGTGGGGAAAAGGAGAGAGAAGTGTTGGGACAGCTTCTGTTCAGAAGCAGTATGGTAATATTAACTATGGATGTGCAATAAGAGATTGCCAGCTTGATGAAATGCCTGATATTTCTAGTATCCGACTAGAAATATCCAATAAATCAAAAGACACTCCTGATAGTTCCTGATTCCAGTATATCACTCCCAGTAGATACCAAAATTGTATCCTTTTTGTTTCCCTGTTGGAAATTTTACTCCCAATAAATATAGGAAATATCCAGAATTAGGTTAGGAGGAATTTCAAAAATTTTGAGACGGGCATCTTTAGCACTGTAACTCAATTTTGGGAGTATTAATATTTTTGCAGTAATAATTTAAATAGAAATTTTTCCTGACATGACTTTCAGATTTAATGAAAACAATCATGCCTTTCTTGAATTTATGATATGAAATTAAAATTAATAGTTTTTGATGTGCATGCCTCTCATCCAGCACCTTTGCACACATCCAATTCAGCAGCCCCTTCAGGTTTTTCAAAATATTAAAAAGGAAATAAAACCACAGATTTCTTGTGTAGCTGATTACTTGGTTCTCATTACTCACACGTAATGAGACCATATTCTGGTGGGGGAGAGCAAGTATTAGCAACACCGTTTTAGAGTTACTTTTAGATTAATACTCTGGATACAGGGCATCAAAAAAACCTTTGTGGTTTATCCACTCATGAAAGCGCATATAGAAATAAATAGTATTTAATGTGCCACTAGACTTCAGGTTTATTACGTACCATTGTCAAAATGAAATATATATAATTACAGGAGATCCCTTGGTATAGTAAAGTTTTGAGTCCAGTAACATCTTAAAAGACCAAGATTTTTCAGGGTATAAGAAGGTATCTGATCTGAAAATGGGAGCTTGACTCTTGAAAGCTTATACCCTGAAAACTCTTGTCAGTCTTTAAGATGCTATTGGACTTGAACCTTCATCATATACTGCAGACCAACACAGCTACCCACCTGAAAATTACAAATAAATCTTTTTACAATTTGTGATGCTTCTCCATCAAAATTCCAGTCTGCCCATCTACTGTCTTGCTAGCTGCCACAGGCAGCTGTCCTTGGGCATCAGACCAGCAGGGAAGGGGTTTGCACCACCTTGTTCCTTCTCTCCTGGGAGGGACAGCACACTCCAGCTGCATCTTCCTTTGCCTTCCTCCTCAGCCATCATAAGAACCTGCGTTTAAAGGATCCTGTTTCCCATCTCTCTGTGTTTCCTCCCAAACGCAACCCAGCCTCCCTGCAAGGCCTCTCAACCTACCTGATGGCAGGGCTGGGTAGACTCTCCAGACTCCTGGCCCTTCATACTCCATCTCAGCTCAGGGAGTGGAGTTTGCTCTGCCCTCTGTCAGGCTCACCCCTGCTGCACCTGGAGCCTCTCTGGTGACCCCATTGGCAGCCTGGTATCTGCACTTGTCCATCTGGGCTTCTGAAGGCCTCCAGTCAGACTGGCTGCATTGCTGGAGGAAGAAGGTAAGTAGCTGTACAGCTGGGGATTTTGCCCAGGACTTGGTGTGGCAGCCACCACTCCAGTGAAGAAGGCAGCCTGGGGCTTTGTGGAGTTGCCTGTAGCTGAAGTGCTAATGGAGGAGGTGGCAGAGACTGGGGTGTGTGTGCAGAAAAGAGGATGGTGTCACGAAACATAATTATAAAACAAAATATTGATAATACATGGGCTTTCTTTTCATAGGAAGTTAATTGCTACAACACACATCAATGCTAGCAATATTTCATTTATAGTATCTTTCATCTTGGAGAATCCCAGGGCATGTTACAAAATAATATACAGGAAGAACTTTAAAGTAGAGGTGCATTTTCTAATGGATATGTTAGTCCTTTGGCAATGTAAGCAGTGGTATGTAATAGTTGAAAGAATGCCAGACAATAATGGTTTGGGGTAATAGTAACAGTCTTTGGATGCCAGTGAAATCTAAATGACAAAATGATTCCTTTTTCTTACCTTTTTTCGCTCCCCTCATAACCTCCCTTCAGGAAATTCTCAGTGGAGTGGTGGTCATAACAAGTAAAGATTCAGTCCAGCACCAGGGAATTTCTTTAACGATGGAAGGATCTGTAAACCTGCAACTTAGTGCCAAAAGTGTTGGTGTGTTCGAAGCCTTCTACAATTCCGTTAAGGTAAAATTACTGAAGAAAATATTGGTTATAGTTGTCACAATGGGCAGGGGCCCTCCATTGGTACATATGCCAGGACACTCCCTACTTCTTTGTCCTTCCCCTTTCCCACTGGGTAGGTCAAGACCAACTACCACCCAAGTGGATCCACCCTTCTCCCATTCACTAGTGGTTTTGGGATGCTGGTGGGCTCTGTGTGCGCGAGAGGAGTGTGGATGTTTTAGCTCCCATTCCCCTTTTCTCCTGCTTGCTCTCCAACCCAGCTTAGCCAGGGGGTTGTGGCATATATGTAGACAAAATGTCTAAATTGACAAGAAAGGCTCTTTGAACAGTCTGAGTTTTTTATTCACAAAAACACTGCTTTACTGTCTAGAGCACACATGTGTAGGAAAAGGTTTATCACAGTACTAAGGGCTATTGTCAAACTACGAAAGAAAACAACACTTGGCTCTAGTCTAAGTTTTAGAGACACAAATGTTACCCTGTCATCTCCTTCTTTGGATGGAGATAAGCCCACTGGTACTTATGGAATAGAGACAGATGCCCCTGTATTTCTTCTGTTGTTCCTGGTCTGGCTTGAGCAACTGTGACAGGATGCCCAGATCTTTTAACTCTTCCTGCCCAGGTGTGCGGGTTTCCCTTCACCTAATCCTGAGTTTGGGAAACAAAGCCTCTCCTGGGTCACTCAGCACTCTTCCCCAATCAACTTGAAGCGCAAGTCTTCCTACTTTATTGCCCCAGTCCAAATAGCTATCCATCTTGCCCCTTCCTGGCAATTGAGCAAATGGGTATCTCCTTGCAGAAAATGCATCTCTGCTTAGCTGGCAATTAAAGCAGTTTATTGCTCTCTTCTCTGGGAAAGAGTGTTTTTTGCTTGAGATTTGCATGTAATTCAGGGCATCTTACACTTCCATGTCAAACAACAGTAAGCTTTCATTAACCTATTTATATGAAGATCTAAAATATCAGAAAAGAATGTAAAGATCCTTTTGATTTGGTGTTGGTGGATGTAATGTTGAACCATGTAGGTTCAGAGATGTAAAGACCTAGGGGAAAATGGGGAAAAAATGGGGCATTTTTTCTGAGGACTTTTAAAAATTATCCTGACAGAAAAAAATGGGAAATTTGGGGGGGTCACTGAAAAAAACCAACACCTACGAAATATTTTCATTAGTTAAGGAATGTTTTTCACACTCAAAATGTATAGCATGAAAAAGTCTGAGACCTTTTTTCATGTTTCCCAAAGGAAAATGGGGAAATTTCAGGAATGCTAAAGAAACTCCTATGATTCCCCCAACCAACCCTGTCTTTCCGATTGAATGATAAGAAATCTGCATGAATGTTTCTGTCTAAATAATACATTTTAATTTGCTTATTATATTTTTTTCTACCTTCAACTTGTATTTTTTTCTGCTCTGATGGCAAAAATTAAGATTTATGTATTTATGTAATTTATAGTCTGCCTTTCTCACTGAGATTCAAGGCAGATTACATAGTGTGAGATTAGTACAATCAGTACCAAGGACATTTCCTTACAGTGTCAAGGATATTTCCATAAACAATGCCATAGGGTCAATAGATACAAGTTTACAAATACATAGCATTAGGAAGGATCCAATACAGAGTTGAAGAAATGCTGAAATAACATAATCAATTCTAGGATTGGAATTAGACAATACGAAGCACAGGTAGTATAGGAGTACATATTTAAAGGAACAGATAATATGTAAAGCAACATAGTGGTGAAGTATATGCTATGGTAGCATCAGTGCAGCAGTTTGCAACTGATTCTCAAGTGTTATACTTTTGATTTATCTTATAGAGAAGGAAGAAATCTGTGCTTCTAAACTCCATAAATAATAGATATACCAAGTAGTACAATTTTATAGGCAAACTGAGTTATAAATGAAGTACTGTAGATAGATAAAGATGAGAAATAAAATATATGAATAAACAATGTAAATTTGGATAGGAGCTCAGATTAACAGAGGTTATAGAACTATTGTTTAAGTCTCAAATTTTTCAGAATAGTCTATAGAAACATATATTTAATTTGACTAATTTAGTATAGTTAGCATAATTTGTTGTATATAGTATATTATTGCTAGTATTAAAATGTACAGATTATAATATGTTTTATACAATTAGAAGAAAAGGTAAGAAAAGTACAACAGCAAATATTTTAAATATTTTATTTAAAAGTGAGGTATTTTCTGTATCCCTCTATTGTTTAGAAAATAAAAAAGGAAAACATCAATGCTTCTAAATTCCATAAATAATAGGTACTGTTTTATAGGCAAACTGAATTATAAATGAAGTATTTTATGTTGCTAAAATGTCCATTTGCTCTCCCCTGCTCCAAAATTCCATAAATTTTGCATCTCTGCTAGGTTGTATCCTACAGTCTGTGGATATAAGGATCACAGATCTTTCCTGTGTTGCGCTCTCCCCAGCACTTCCTGAGAAAATTTAAAAGCCACACAGCCATTGTCCTCCAGTCAACGGAGCTATGCTGACAAAACAGAAAGAAAGATCAACTTTATTAATTTCCCCTTTTATATTGCGGCCTCTGAACTGCCATGGTAGTTTTCACAGGATTATTGTTTTAATCACCCTAAACAGTTTGTTGTGATCTGTAAACTGGGGCACTTGACTAACTCCAGATCATTAATGAACAAGTTGAAAAGCACTGGTCCCAGTATATATCCTTAAGGGACCCTGCTGTTTGCATCCCTCCAAGGCTTTTATTCTGGGGAAAGAGGTGGAGGAACATTCACCCGGAGCAACTCCCAGGAAGAGATGGTGCACCTCTCAATATATGCAGATGCGTGCAGCGCATGTGTGCTCCCAATACAGCACGATGGCGTCACTTCTGGGAAGTGATGTCATCACACAGGTGCTCTGGGAGCGCTCCTGTGCTCCATGTGGGAGGGGGTCCAATTCGGCCCGGAACAGGCCGCTCCACTGCGGGGGAACACTCCCCCGCACTGCAGTGGCTGAATCTGGGCCATTATGGGCCAAAATTGGGCCAAAGCGGGCCCGAAATGGCCCGAATCAGCCTAGAACAGGCTGTTGCCACACGGGGGAGCACTCCCTCAGAGGGCAGCAGCCCAAACCTGGCAATTTAGGTCCCGGGCAGGGGTCCCTCCCGGCACTGGCCCAATCCTGGCCATTTCGGTCCCAATCCTGGAACAGGCCACTGCCAGGCAAGGGAACCCTCCCCTGCCCAGCATCTAAATGGGCCCAAAATGGCCCAAACGACCAAGGTTGGGGCCAAACAGTATGGATTGGGCCACTGCTGGGCCTCAATGGGCCCAAAATGGCACTGAAATGGTCCAGATCGGGGCCGAAACAGCCTGGATTGGGGCACTGCTAGGTGGGGGAACCCTTGCTGGCCCGGCACCGGCTCAATCCTGGCCATTTCAGCCCCAATCCTGGCCATTTTGGGCTCTAAATGGGCCCAAAGTGGCAGAAATGGCCCAGATACAAGCTTTTTTGGCCCCAATCTGGGCCATTTCGGACCTATTTAGGGCCCACAACAGCCCGGATTGGGGCTGAAACGGCCAGGATCGGCCTGGTGCCGGGTGGGGGAGTCTGGGCACAAAATGGCCAAGATAGGCCATTTGTAAAATACCCACATGACACCAGTCACGTGGGTATTTTAAAGAGCTGCCGGAACATCGTTCCGGAATGTTCTGGCTCAAAAAATGCCCTGTATCCCTACATTACCAGTACTGACCAAATGGTCAGTTCCTACTCTCTGCTGCCTGTTTTTAAGGCAATTTTCTAATCCATTAGAGAACTTGGTGTAGTGGTTAAGACCGCGGGACTCTAATCTGGAGAGCTGGGTTTGATTTCCCACTCCTCCACTTGTAGCCAGCCGGGTGACCTTGGGCTAGCCCCAGTTCTCTGGAGCTCTCTCAGCTCCACCCACCTCACAGGGTGTTTGTTGTGGGGATAATAATGGCATACTTTGTAAACTGCTCTGAGTGGGCATTAAGTTGTCCTGAAGGGCGGTATATAAATCAAATGTTGTTATTATTATTATTATTATTGTCCAGTTACCTGTGACTGTGAAGTTTCTTAGGGGTCTTCGGTGACAGACTTTGTCAAAAGCCTTTTGGAAATCAAAATAAACAATGTCGGCTGGCTCATTCCTGTCACATCTTTATTGACGCTTAAAAGGTTAGTGAGACAAGATTTACTTTTGCAGAAGCCATGTTGTTGTTTTTAGCAGGGCTTGCCTTTCTATATTCTTGACAATTTTATCTTTAATAGTACTTTCCATCAATTTACGCATAACATGTTATGCTAATGAGCCTGTCAATTCCTGGATCTCCCCCCAAATCCATTTTTTAAAAATGGGTGTTACATTGGCCTCTCTTCAGCTCTCTAATACAGAGGCTGATGTTAGGGACATGTTGCCTTTCTTAGAAGATTAGCAGTTTCACATTTGAGCGCTTAAAGAACTCAATGAATACCATCTGGCCCAGGTGATTTTTAAGTTTGCAATTTGTCTATACATTTTAGAACTTCCTTAGTTGCCACCACTATTTGCCCTAGCTCCTGTCCTTCCCTCTTGAAAACATCCATTCAGGAACAGGTATCTGCCTTATATCTTCAGTACTGAAGACAGATGAGAAGAATTTATTTAGCATCTCAGCAATCACCATATCTTCCTTTAGTACTTCCTTAATTCCATTGTCATCTAGTGGTCCAACCTCTTCCCTAACCAGTTTCCTGCTCCTGATCTTTATAAAGAATTCTTATTCTTGAATAGTCATGTGAGGCACTTAACTTTTCAAAAGGAAGAATTTTCAAATAGTTGAACAGCAAAACTGAAATGGAGAAAAAATAGGAATATTGTCGCTAATGTGTATATCTGCAGTGTGTATCCTGTGCTGTTCCAAGCTTTTTGAGTTTGTAGGCACATTTTGTTCACCCAGGCCTTTTATATTATTACTACTTTTTTCTGAGTGTTACAGCAGGTTGTTTACTGTTCTAATACTGTTAGCCACCTCATGAGTAATTGTATCTCTCTTCTCCATATGAATGAACCAAAGAAATATGAATTCAAGCTTCATATTAAACATTTATATATAACTGTATCGCTGCCCTATTTTATTATATTAGCTGTATACAATTCTACGAGCTACATGGAATTGCTATTTTGCTTTTTCCATGGAAATCACCAAACTCAAACATTCATCAGCAGAAACTCAAAGAAACATAGTTGTCCCATTCTCCAGACAAAGAGTAACAATATTCCCATTTTCCCCACATTGTTCATATCATCATAATTTACATTTATTTAATCTTCTCCATATTCAAAGATTTGATATTTCCTATTTTACCAAATTGTGGTTAGGGATGCACTCTTTGACTATAGAGCTGTTGAGACTGAGTTGGATCACCAACACTGGTACTGTGAAGAAAGTGTGAAGGTCAGTAACTCCAAAAGCCCTACCGTGGTGGGTGATGGGCACTTCTGCAGCCCCAGACAAAACTTTGGTGATGGTCTCAAGTCAAAAAACAAATGTATTATTAAATATTAAATGTTTAATATTGCTTAATTTCTATTTTTTTAAAAAAGAATAAATAGTTCTTTTAGGTAATATAGTTGGTAAATGATTAACATTTGGCTTTTACTCCTGCATTCTTGACATGCAAAATAAAACAATTTCCTTAGTTCAATAAATGAGATCACTGCTGTATTCATGAGACACATGCATTTTCAGAATTTCTTGGAAAAGTTGTTGCCTGTATTTGAAATGTGTTAAAAGTATCTTGGAGTTAACCTGAATCTCCATGTTTCATTTTTCGCAGCCTATCCAGCTTATTAACAGTACTGTGGAAATGGTAAAACCTGGAAAGCTGCCTAGTGGTAAAACAGAAATTCCTTTTGAGTTCCCTCTGCAGGTAAAGGGAAACAAAGTTCTCTATGAAACTTACCATGGAGTTTTTGTAAATATCCAGGTAAGTGGAGCTTTCTGTTTAGCAAACCAGCACTGTTTGAAAGGAATGTGTGCAGAAATTCCTTTCAGTATCAATATAGGCTTAAACTATCACAAGTGGACTAGAAAAGAATATTGTAACTTTATCTTTCCTAGTAGTTCTTCATTCTGCTTCTTTTCTAATAACTGCCACCAATAGAGTCAGCACAGGAAAGGAGAATTCCTGGTACAATATGAAGGTTTTTGTGAATGAATATATTGTGTTTCTGTATGTACATTTATCCAGGGTTTTTTTGCTACTTTGAGTGCCATTGAAATAACATATGATGAGCATCTGCCCTGTATTTCCAAACTCTCATCCCTTTGCCAACTGTTTTATTTAATGAGGTAGTTCTTACCTAGATTTTGTTCAGGCTTCCTTCCAAATAAAACATCTGCTGTGTGAACAACAACATGACAAAACACAGTGCCAACTCATAAGTAACCTCCTATAAACTTAACTTCTAATTGAGATGATTTGATGCTTGCTGATGATAAATCCATTCTTGTTGTCCCCAAGCATATGGAAGTAACAGCTATTGGAGTCACTGGAAAATTTTCAAAAGACTTTAAATGGACCTGAGACTTCATTGCAATAGTGTACCAGGTCTCTTCCACTCTCCTTTTATGTCAGGATTTTAAACACATTTTGTCACAGTATACATTATAAAATTAAAGTGCCATCAGTTTACATAGATTTAATAACATTATAAGCAAGAAAGACACTTTGATAGTTATTAAAATGGATATTAGTTTGGGGGCAACAAATTTGGGGCTCAAATTTGTAGCCCATTTAGGACATATTTCCCTTTGAGAGAGATAAATCCAATAAATTACAAAGCTCCAATCCATCTAAAAGTTCAACACTTACAAGTCCCATTAAATTTAATGGGACATGAAGTGATTGAACAGTAACTGGATTGGTCCCATTGTATTTAATCCTTTTTCATACCCATTTCATTAAAGAAGGAAATAAAGGATTTTTAATGTTAATAATTAAATGCACTTTACAGAAACTTTATTCATATCCTTTCTCTTTAAATGCAATCATTTTAAATATTTGATCTTGGGTCTCATTGTGTTATTTTAGGTTTTTTCTTTGTTTCAAGTTGCAGCTGACTTAAGGCATACTCATAGGATGTGTCATTGCCTGCCTTGGCATAGCAACCATAGACTTCCCTCATGGTTTCCCATCCAAGTAATAACTAGGACCAGCTTCACATAGTTTCCAAGATCTAGCAAGTTACGGCTGTCTAGGTCAGGGCTTTTTCAGATTAGAGAGTATCAGTGTTGTTCTCCACAAAATTCTCCCATTGAGATTAATAAAGAGGTAACAGGTTTTGATTAATTCAAAGAGAGCAGGTATTGACTCTCCTGATTAAGGCATGATTGTGCAGCAGACTTGAATAATTAATAGTTTGTGGGTAGGGATGTAATGATGACCTGAAATAAATGAAAGCTTGTTTTTTTAGCAAGTGTGGATTTTAATTGATAGTTGATCCATTGTTTTACATAAACCATGTCTTCAAAGCAAGAACCAAGTTTCTCTGCTGTTCAATCAGTGTTCAGTTTTTCACATTTCATGATGCAAACGTTAACTTTTTTCATTTGCCCAGTATACTCTTCGGTGTGATATGCGGCGCTCTCTTCTGGCAAAGGACTTGACAAAGACCTGTGAATTTATTGTCCATTCCCCAGTAAGTTGGCTTCTAGAGGTTTTGACAGTAGCTATATGTACCTTCATATATATTTAGTAGCAGATGGGCTTCTTGTACTGTGTTTCACTCAAGTAACACCCAGGAGAAACTCTTTATGTGGTTGTCTAATAAAGCTAATCTGTTTTTTTATTTCACTTTTACTGCATGTACTGGCTCACTCTGTAAGGTTAGTCAAGAAAGCCTTTTTGCAGGAATAATTTTGAAGAACTGATTGGTGGGAATCCACATGAGGGCTTCCTCAGCAGCTGTCCCTTCCCTTTGGAACTTGTATGGATTTTATTATTGTATGCCATTTTGAGTATTTATTTTTAAATAGAAAGGTCAGATACAAATATTCTAATTTTAAAAAAAAAAATCCTGAAGGCTGTCTATCTAATGTAGTAATTGGGACAATTTACCTACCTGTTTTTGTGCAAAAGGTCTAAAACTACGGAGTGTGGTGGTTTTATTTTTTCTGAAATAATACACTATAGTGACTCATTCAAACTCTTGTCATTGGAAGCTGAAGGTCTGCCATGAAATTTGCAAAGGTGTGTACTGTTGAATTTAGCAGTGAAGTACCAATTTTAGAAAGCAACGAGGATGTATATAAGACAGACATGACAATCCTACTATATAAAAGGCTAAGCATATTCAAGACAACTCACTTCCTTCCCTGGGGTGCCTCCAGAGGGCTCTGTTATGGATGGAAGCCCAGATGAGGCAGCCAGACCTCCAGAGAGCATGCCACGGCAGGAAGCCCAGACCGAAATCAGATTGCGGATCATAATAATAATAACAACAACAACATTTGATTTATATACCACCCTTCAGGACAACTTAATGCCCACTCAGAGCAGTTTACAAAGTATGCTATTATTATCCCCATAACAATAATCATCCTGTGAGGTGGGTGAAGCTGAGAGAGCTCCAAAGAGCTCTAACTGACTCAAGGTCACCCAGCTGGATTCAAGTGGAGGAGTGGGAATCAAACCCGATTCTCCAGATAAGAGTCCCACACTCTTAACCACTACACCAAACTGGCTCTCAATGCTTGCCCCTGTCTTCACACAGCTGGGATCAGGAGCAGAGCAGGTGGCAATACCCACCCTCTGCCTTGACCCAGCTGGGATCAGGAGCGAAGCAGGTGGCAATGCTTGCCCCGTTTCACTGTGCCAGGATTAGTCACGGAGCAAGAGGAAATGCCCGCCCCCCCTTCAAGCAGCTGGCAATGCCTACCTCCCTTCACCTGGCCGGGATCAAGAGTGGAGCATGAGGCAATAAGCATCCCTCTAAACCCGGCCTGGATCAGGCATAGAGCAGGAGATAATGCCCACCCCCAACTTCACCCAGCAGGGGTCCGGAGTGGAGCAGGTGGCAGTGCCTGCCCCCCACCTTCACCCAGATGGTATCAGGAGCAGAGCAGGGGGCATTGCCCGCCTGCCTCTTACCCAGATGGGATCAGGAGTGGAGCAGGTGGCAATGCCCATCCCCTGCCTTCACCCAGCTGTGCCAAAAAGGAACTGTTTCTTCTTTATGTGAACCATTGTTTACTTAGTTACTCATAAGTGTATGTTTATATTTTATGTATTGATAGTAAGGGTTTTGTATAATGCATAGATATTTATTATATGTATTGGTAATTTATATAACACATTTGCAGGGCTGCGCTTTAAGAAAAAAGAAAAGGTAAAAGAAAAAAATATTTATTAATACAATTTATACAAGTTGTGTTTTTCCTCCAGTGTGGAGGGGGTCTTTCTGTGATAGTACTCGGATCAGGAGTAGAGCAGGTGGCAATGCCTGCCCACTGCCTTCATCCAGCTGGCATCAGGCACAGAGCAGGTGGCAATGCCCGCCCACCCTTTATCCAGCTGGGATCAGGTGCAGAGCAGGGGCAATATCCGCCCTCTGCCATCACACAGCTGGGATCAGGAGCGTAGCAGGTGGAAATGCCCATCCCCTCTTCACCCAGTGTCAATCCTTGGCAGGTAGAATCCCCAAGTTCTCCACAGCAAACATGCAGGTGTATTGGTTGAAGTAACTTTATTAGAGATCCAGCAAGTTCAAGGTGCTCAGACAAGTGCATTGACTTGCGGTTAGCTGGGGTTTTCAGAAATGGCATTGCTGTGCCCTCATATTCATGGGCTATCATGAAGGGGGAGGCCTCCGTGGAGCTATGCACCAAGTTATTATAACAATATTTTGCAAAAACTAGAAAATCAGCCCAGATGTCCTGCTGGTAATCTATGTAGCATCTTAAGAACTGTTCCGGCACTTGATTAACTCTTTCTGTTTTCCCATCGGTCTCAGGATGATGGGTGGAGCTAATGCCTTGTTCAATCCGTGCTACTTGCATTAGCTCCTGCCCGAAGTTGGCAACGAACTGGACTCCCCTATCGGAGATTACCTTATTCGAAATGAGTGCAGTCTGCCCAAGTGTTGCATGAAGAGGGAGGCTAGTCTCTTTGCAGTTGGGATTTTGGAGCATGGAATGAAATGAGCTTGCTTAGAGAACAAATCAACAATCACTAAAATTACAGTTTTTCTCTTCGAAAGGGGGAAGTCAGTAATAAAGTCCATTCAGATCACCACCCATGGGTGGGAGGGGGTTTCTAAGGGCTGTAGAAGACCAGGCCATTTCCCCCGTCTGCTTTTCCCCATCACACACACTTGGCAAGTTGATACATACTGAGAAATGTCCTTTCTCATGTTTGGCCACCAAAAATGTCTCTGTACCAGATGCAATGTTTTCAAATGCCCAAAGTGGCCAGCCAACTTGAAATCATGACACTGTTTCAACACCTCCCTTCTTAAACTGGCTGGAATATACAACTTACCTAGTCGGTACCAGCCTCCCCCCTCTCCCCTCTGTAGTTCTTCTTTGCGTAGGGCATCTCCCTCTTTCTCTGCTTCTTCTTTGACCCTTTCCTCCCAGTTCGTGGAGGGACTATTTTGCTTTAATTGTTTGGCTTGGCTCTGGGTGGTTACTGCCCCCCCCCCAGTTGAGCTGGCGAAAACATTGTGTCTATCACTTCCTCTCTCTGGCTCTCATGTTGGGGCATGCACGAGAAGGCATCTGCCAGGAAGTTAGATTTGCCAGGGAGGTTCTTTAGTATAAAATTAAACTTTGAGAAGAACTCCGCCCAACGTAGGTGTTTGGCGCCAAGTTTGCGTGGGGTGCACAGTGCCTCTAAATTTTTATGATGAGTCCAGACTTCAAATGGCACTTTAGCCATTTAACTGCTAAAGCTTCTTTATCCCATACTGCCCAATGACGTTCAGCTTCACAATTTTTTTTTGACACACAGGCACAGGGGTGCAATTTCCCATCATCATCTGCTTGCCTCCCCCCATTGCCACATCACTTGCGTCCACCTGCACAATAAATTTCCGGTTCTCATCTGGGTGCCGCAGGACCGGCTTGGAGGTGTATAGGGTTTGTAGATGCTCAAAAGCCTCTTGGGATTCCTTAGTCCAACCTAATTTAGCACTGGGCTTCATCCCTTGAGGCCCCTTCCCTTTGGTTTTTAGCAAGTCAGTTAGTGGTAAAGAGATCTAGGCAAAGTTCTTTATGAACGGTCTGTAGAAGTTAGCAAAGCCCAGGAATGAATGTAACTGCCTTCTGGTTTGGGGGGGGGGGTCCCACCCCACTACCGCTTGTATTTTAGCAGGGTCCATTTTTTAATCCATGTCCCAATATTCTGTACCCCCAAAAGTCCAATTCCTCTTTGTGGAATTCACATTTGGACAGTTTCATCGGCAGGTGGTTGTCCCTCAGGGTTTTTAATACTCGCTGCACTTGTTTCATGTGGGAGTCGTAATCTTGGGAATAAATCAATACATCATCCAGGTAAACAACCACGCCCTCGTACAGGTATTTGTGTAATACCTCATTAATTACATTCATAAAAAACCCCGGTGCTCCTTGGTATGACTTTATATTTGAATTGTCCTGAAGGAGTGTTAAAAATGGTTTTCCATTCATGTCCTTCCCTTATTCTTATGCATCTCTTAAATCCAGTTTAGAGAAGATTTTCCCTTGGGACACCACTTCCAGCAAATCCCGGATCAAGGGGAGGGGGTAAGCATTGGACAAGGAGACAGCATTAAGCCCCCTATAATCAATACACAGTCTCAAACCTGCGTCTTTCTTTTTATGAAACAACACAGGTGTAGCATGAGGGGAACTAGCCGGGCGGATGAATCCTCGTGCCGAATTTTTATCAATGAACGTACGCAATTCCTCTCGTTCCCTTGGGCTCATTGAGTATAGTTTCCCTTTCGGAAGCTTTTGCCCCGGGATCAGTTCTATAGCACAGTTCTATAGCAGTGGCCCTATGGGACAGGGGAGTTCATCAGCTTCCTTCTCATCAAATACTTAGTTCAAGTCCTGGTATTCGGGGAATTTGTTCTATCTCTTCCCAAGTTAACAGGACGCTCTCGGGGAGATGGGGTGCACCTGGGCCCCACTCTGACTTCCAGACATGATCTTGGCTTCCCCACTCCGAAAAAATATAGCACTCCCATTTTCCACTTCACCAATGGGTCATCGTCTCATAACCACCATATCCCCAACACCAAAGGGAACTTGGTGGCATCACTCACGAAAAAGTTCTGGCTTCCCAGTGGTTCCCCATCCCTACCGGGACAAGTTTAGTTTCCACATTAGCCGTGGCCCCTTTCATTCGAGACCCATCCATCTGCTCAAACACAATGGGATGGTCTAATTTACATACGTTCAGCCCCAACCCGGTGATTAGGGCCAGAGCAATCAACTCTCAAGTGCATCCAGAGTCAATTAACTCCCTCACTTGGATGTGGGTCCCCCTCTGGGGGTTAACTAAAGTCACTGGCATGTACAGTAAGGCCCCTTTTTGTCTCACCTCTTGAGGTTCTGGTTCCTTCGTGACCTACTGGTGGGGCCTCCCTACAAAAGGTCGTTGGCGTTTCCTGCTGGTGGAGTGGGAGTCTCCTCCTCCTCTAATGGATCTCCGCTCGACCCCTCTGAACCCTCCACTGCCTGGAGCCCAGTTGCCACTTCACTTCTTTTCTTGGGGGCCTTTTTAGGCTGCTTGCCCGTTGGGGCTGTGGCTTTCTTTGTCACTCGGCTCCTCTCCACAGGTTCTCTTCACCCTTCCAGGCATTTGGCAGCAAAATGCCCCACTCCCCTGCACTGTAAGCATAGGCCCTTCATTCAGATGGCCCGCTTCGAAGGGCTCTCTTTTCCTCCTGCTCCGGAGGGGGGTTTCTTGGTTTTCCCCTGGTGCTGCATTTTCAGTAGCTTTACTACTTGCTCCTGGTTCTCCACCTTGCAGGTGAGCTGGATCCATTCCAGCAAGGTTCTGGGATCATCTTGCACCAAGGCCTTGGCCACTAGATCAGGGTTCAGCCCAACCCAGAAAAATTTGATTCTCTCTGTTCAGTCACGCACTTTTGCTGTGTACTGCCTGAACTCTGCAGCATACTCATGCACAGGTTGAGTTCCCTGGTGCATCCTTTTCAATTTGGTTCTTGCCCGCTCCTCTTTGAGCGGGTCCTCAAATTGAGCCCATAGCGCTCGTATGAATGTATCGAGGTTCCGCAATTCTGGGGCTCGGGCCTCGTATAAGTGAGGTGGCCACCAAGCCACCCAGTCTGGACCCCAGGTGGTTTACTCAACTGTGCTCATTCGGAAAAGTATGACCCCACTCTTGGAAGAACTCCAAACCTTGCACAATGAAGAAACCCAACTCTTCTGGGTTTCCCTCGAACTACGTGTCCAATTTGCGCCATGCCGGCTGTGGTGGCATAGTGGGAGGGACCCCTTGTGGGGCGACTGGCAATCCACGCAGTGGTAGAGCTGGGAGATGGGGCCGCGGCTGTGGTGGCTGTAGGGGCGGCCCGGCTGGCACCCCTCCTAGTGGCTGCGGCGGCTGCAGGGGCAGCCCAAGCAGCACCCCACCTTGTGGCTGCAGGGGTGGCCCAACTAGCACCCCTCCTTGCGGGTGGGGGACCAGGCCCCCATAAGAGGTGGATGGATGGGGTTGAAATCCTCACGGCCCCACTGCCATTCCCCGGGGTGGCGGGGCGACTAGTCCTCCTTGGGTTAGAGGAACAATGGATGATAGTCCTGTTGGCCTCACAGGCCCTCTCCATGGAGGAAGGGGTGGAGGGGACATTGTGGCTTGAGTGATCCCCCCAAGGGATCCCCCTAGTCCATCTCCATTGGGCCTAAAACCAGTGGGCACATCCCCCATTGACAAGCGGTGCATCATTTCTTGTAATCCTCTCGTCGCTTGCTCCATCTCCCTCTTTAGATCACCTGTCTCCCCTCATATGGCCCACAGGTGCTCATAGTTAGTCTCTCGGGCTTCCTTCTCCCCCTCCCCCAGCTCCCCCACCTCCCAACGACCTTCATTCATCATTGGGCTCACCCTCTAATGTCAGTGGTTTCACAAGGTCGAGGGTGGGCTCCTCATCTTTCGTTGCTTCTGATCCGAGGAGCTCTTCGAGTTCAGACATACTGTGGCTGAAAGCCATTCCTCGCCATTGCATCTTCTCCTCTCGGGTCAGTTGGCCTGCCGATCTTTGGGGTGCCCACTCCCATGGAGTGGTTACTAACCAGTTCCAATGAGTGGCCCCCTTCTTAGGGATTGCCCCAAGCTCTCGTCCATCATTGCTCTCCAGGTACTATGAAAGAATTGTAAAAGACAATGTGCAATACTGACACACCCCTGAGGAAGTCCGTGGGGACGAAAATCTGTGTGAGAAAGAGCCAGCCCTGGTTTTGGGCGTCTGGATTCAATCACCATCAATCCACTGGTCCAATCCAATGAAAGAAGAAAGAAAAGTTTATATCTCAAGGCTTTTTGCTGAACAGACTTACCTTGTACCTTGGATATATTTCAAGGCTATTTGCTGAACTGACTTACCTTGTACCTTGGAGTCTTTACCTGTGGAGTTTATTACTCAATATGTATTGACTATGAATTGTTGCATATGAGAAATTGAGCACTTGCCACTTTAAATTGTTCTAGTAAATTCTGGATACGCTGTAGACTTGGTGGGGGTGTTTTCCCTCTCGTTTTTGTGCCATTTAGCTGGGTCTTGCCTTTTGTTACGTATGGGGATCAGGAGTGGAGCATGAGGCAATAAGCATCCCTCTTAACCCGGCCTGGATCAGACGTAGAGCAGGAGATAATACCTGCCCCCAACTTTACCCAACAGGGGTCCGGAGTGGAGCAGGTGGCAATGCCCGCCCCCCCTTCACTCGGCTGGAATCAGGTGTGGCACAGGAGGCAATGCCCATCCCTTCTTCACCCCGCCGGGATCATGCATTGAGCAGGCAGCAATGCCCACCTCCCTTCACTCGACCGAGATCAGGCACAGAGCAGGTGGCAATGCCCGCCCACCTTCACTTGGCTGAGATCAGGTGCAGAGGAGGTGGTCATGCCTGCCCCCCCCTTTCATCCTGCCAAGGTCAGTGATGGAGGGTGAGGGAATGCCCGCCCGTCTACCCTCCCCTTTCTAGAGCCCGTTGCATTTTTTCTCACAATGGGCTTTGTTTCTAGTGGGAAAATAAAGACTAAAGAGAAGCTATGCAGACCATGGATAAGAATTTATTTTTTTGTGAAGCTGTCTGATATTTTTTGAAAAACTCTTTTGGCTTCTGCAAACAATACAACACGGAATTATTCAAAAAGGTTTTTTACTCAGTCAGGAGGGCTATATTGTAGGGAAAGGATCTCAGATGATCCGCTAATGAGTTAGGAACAGGGCTGTGCAAGCCCTGGTCGCTTCGGGTTTCCAGCTTCGGGTTTACCCGAACCAGGAAACAGCTTCGGGTAAAGCTGCTTTGGAGATACAGCTTCGTATAGCTTCGGGTTTGGCTCGGAAAGATTCGGGTGTCAATTTCACTTCCGGCTTTCGGGTTCCGTGGGGGGGCAATTTCTTTCCGAGGCAAACCAAACTTGGTGGAGACCTTCTCCTACCTCTTCTATAACAACCCCCCAAGTTTTGGAAAGTTTGGACTTTGGGGGGCCATGTTATGGCCATCCAAAGACGGTACCCCATCCTCCTCCATTCGCCGTTATACCCTATGGGAAAATAGGCGACATTCCTAGGTTGCTAGGGGTGGCATTTTGCAAGCAAAATGCACCCAACTTTCAGGGGCCCTTCTCCCACCTTTCCTCCCACCCCCCACCAAGTCTCAACCTGCTCCCACTTTGGGGGGCCATTTTATGGCCCCTCAAAGAAGGTACCCCTATTCTCGCCTTCTCCATTATTTCCTATGGGGGAAAAATGAAGAGGCTTGTGTGGCTAGGGGTGGCACTTTGCATGCAAAATGCCCCCAACCCTCAGGGGACCTCCTCCCACCTATCCTCCCACCCCCCACCAAGGCTCAACCTGCTCCCACTTTGGGGGGCCATTTTACGGCCCCTCAAAGAAGGTGCCGCTATCCTTGCCTTCTCCATTATATCCTATGAGGAAAAAATGAAGAGGCTTGTGTGGCTAGGGGTGGCATTTTGCATGCAAAATGCCCCCAACCCTCAGGGGACCTCCTCCCACCTGTCCTCCCACCCCCTACCAAGGCTCAACCTGCTCCCACTTTGGGGGGGGCATTTTATGGCCTCCCAAAGAAGCTGCCCTTAGCCCCCCTCCTTTTCTCCATTAGATCCTATGGTGGGGGAATTGAAGAGGCTTGTGTAGCTAGGGGTGGCATTTTGCATGCAACCCTGAGAGGACCTCCTCCCACCTGTCCTCCCACCCCCCACCAAGGCTCAACCTGCTCCCACTTTGGGAGGGCATTTTATGGCCTCCCAAAGAAGCTGTCCTTAGTCCCCCTCCTTTTCTCCATTAGATCCTATGGTGGGGGAATTGAAGAGGCTTGTCAGGCTAGAGGTGCTATTTTGCATGCAAAATGGCCCCAACCCACAGGGGACCACCTCCTACCTGTCCTCCCACCCCCCACCAAGGCTCAACCTGCTCCCACTTTGGGGGGGCATTTTATGGCCTCCCAAAGAAGCTGCCCTCAGCCCCCCTCCTTTTCTCCATTATATCCTATGGGGGGGAGAAGAGGCTTATCAGGCTAGGGGTGGCATTTTGCATGCAAAATGCCCCCAAGCCCTGAGAGGACCTCCTCCTACCTGTCCTCCCACCCCCCACCAAAGCTCAACCTGCTCTGACTTTGGGGGGCCATTGGGGGGGCTAACCCGAAACCCCCAACAGCCCCAAACAGCCCCAAAGACACCCTCCCCAACATTCCCACACTTTCCCCCTACCCCAAGAGCAGGCTGGCCAGCCATCTCCCATTGTTCCCTATGATGGGAACTTTTAAACTCTCTTTCCCAGGGCAATTATGCACATCCCAGGGGTGCTATAATGGAGGGCACACTCCTGAGTGCAAGCTTGCCCCTGTGAAAGCACACCTGAACCACAGACACCCTCCCCAAGATTCCCCCACCACCTACAGAGAGGGCTGGCCAGCCCGTCCCATTGTTCGGTATGAGGGGAACTAACCTAATACCAAAGAATAAAACCACAAACACACACTGAATAAAGTTTAAAATCTTTATTTTTCAACCTTCAAATACAGAAAAAAGGCACAGTAGTGTGACACAGCACACCATTCCCCCACCCCACCCCACCCCAAGGGAACACAACTCACTACACACCAGAAAATCTGAAAAACACAGTTACATGCAAAAAATCTTTATTTCCTGTTGTGATTCAAGTTACACAGCAAGAACACAACACCAAGGGCATTGCAGCCGCCACCCCCCCCACCCCAAAGGAACACAACTCACTACACACCAGAGAATCTGAAAAACACAATTGCATGCAAAAAATCTTTATTTCCTGTTATTCAAGTTACACAGCAAGAACACAACACCAAGGGCATCGCAGCCGCCCCACGCCACCCCAAAGGAACAGAACTCACTACACACCAGAGAATCTGAAAAACCCAGTTACATGCAAAAAATCTTTATTTCCTGTTGTGATTCAAGTTACACAGCAATAACACAACACCGAGGGCATCGCAGCTGCCCCCCCACCCCAAAGGAACACAACTCACTAAACACTAGGAAACACCCCTTCCCCCCAACCCTTTAAAATCTTAGCTTGGGGCAGACACACAGACACTCACTCACTCACTCACACACACACACACACACACACACACACACACCAGGAAACACTCCTCCTCTCCCCCTAACCCTTTAAAATCTTAGTTTGGGGCAGACACACAGACACTCACACACCCACACCAGGAAACACTCCTCCCCCCCCAACCCCCCACACACACCAAATGTAGAAAAAAAATTAATTTTTTTTTAAAAAATTCACTCCCACCCAGTCAAGCCCCTAATCCTCCCCTCCCCACACCCACCAAGACAATCTCCCCCAAGAAAAATTAAAATACTTTAAACAGGTACAAACCTCCTCCCCCAACCAACAACAGTAAAAATGAATCAAGAAAAATGTCTGAAAAAATGTAGAATTTTTTTTTTTAAAATTCACTCCCACCCAGTCAAGGCCTTAATCCTCCCCTCCTCTCCCCACACCCACCAAGACAACCCCCCTGAGAAAACCCTGTGAGTCATTGACTCGCTCACCACTCCTGCAGTCCAGCGATGCTCAGGCGACAGGCAGGAATTCAACGGGGGAAGTCCTCCACAGCAAGACTGCAGAGACGAGATGCTCGACCAGCCACAGCAGCAGCAGGAGTCTCTCAAGTCTCTCAGTCTAGGAAAGAGCAAAATGGAAACTGGTTATTAAATAAGTATATTAACTCTTTAAAAACTACTTCTAAATTCTAACCCCTCGGTCCCAAAGTGTGGAAGCCAGAGTAAAAAACTAGGCCAAAGCCTTGGCACACACCAGGGAAGCCACCCACTGTAGAAATGAAAGGCAGGCACAGTAAAAAAAACTTTAAACAGAGCAGCAGTGGTCCAGCTTTAAGTTAACCCCCCCACCACCACCACCTAGGCCAAAGCCTTGGCACACACCAGGACTTGGTATGAGTCTGCCCGTGGGAAGCCACTGTTAAATTTGAAAAATAAAAATAAAATGCAAACTTAAATCCTTTCCCAAACCCATTGCCCCCCAACTACCCCCTCCCCCAAAGATAAAAGAATCTTGTGAGTCAGTGGGACTCACTTACCAGTGAGATGCAGGGCCAGTCAGCAACACTCCGCAGCAGGGTCCTCCTCTTCCAATTTCTGTCCAGGCAAGCCGCTCTGTCAATGTCAGGGTAAATTGGAAGATTCCTAAAGGGAAGCCTCCAATTTATAGCCCTGCACTGCAGCATTTTAAAAAAGGCACTCTACTTTCAGAGAATCCCCATTGGCTGGGCTGGAAGGAGAATGCTACTGCAGGATTGGCCGCTCCTAACCCCTCCTCCCCCTTGCACTCATTGCAAAGTCTGCAAACAGTGCAAAGAATCTCTCCAAATGTGCAGGGTTGCACTGGTTGCAGACTTTGCTTGCTGCTTGCATTGGCAATGGAGATCAAGCAGCTAGCAAAAAACCCCGCCACTTTTTCAGGGATGGGAGGGGGAAGGAGGAGGTTAGAGTGAGTCGATGTATTGTCGAAGGCTTTCACGGCCGGAGAACGATGGTTGTTGTGGGTTTTCCGGGCTATATTGCCGTGGTCTTGGCATTGTAGTTCCTGACGTTTCGCCAGCAGCTGTGGCTGGCATCTTCGGAGGTGTAGCACCAAAAGACAGAGATCTCTCAGTGTCACAGTGTGGAAAAGATGTTGGCAGGTCATTTATATCTGCTCAGGAGGGGTGGGGTTGAGCTGAGTCATCCTGTAAGAGTTTCCCAGGGTGTGGAATGCTAATGGCGGGAGGCTTCACTGTATCCTGAGGAGGTTCTTTTGCATATGGATTGGTGCTTGATGTGCTAATCTTCTCTGCAGGGCTATTGTCGGGTATAGAGTGTTTTGTTAGCCTGGTGTTTTTCAGAACTGGAAACCATGCTCTGTTCATTCTTAAGGTTTCTTCTTTCCTGTTGAAGTTTTGCTTATACTTGTGAATTTCAATGGCTTCCCTGTGCAGTCTGACAAAGTAGTTGGAAGTATTGTCTAGTATTTTGGTGTCCTGGAATAAGATACTGTGCCCTGTTTGAGTTAGGCTATGTTCGGCCACTGCTGATTTTTCAGGTTGTCCAAGTCTGCAGTGTCTTTCATGTTCTTTTATTCTTGTCTGGATGCTACGCTTTGTGGTCCCGATGTAAACTTGTCCACAGCTGCAGGGTATACGATATACTCCTGCAGAGGTGAGGGGGTCTCTACTGTCTTTTGCTGATCATAGCATCTGTTGTATTTTTCGGGTGTGTCTGAATACTGCTTGAAGGTTATGCTTTTTCATAAGCTTTCCCATCTGATCAGTAATTCCTTTGATATATGGCAAAAACACTTTTCCTGTAGGAGACTGTTTTTCCTTGATTGTTTGATTCATCCTGGGTTTGACTGCTCTTCGGATTTCATGTCTGGAGTAGCCATTTGCCTGAAGTGCATGGTTTAGATGATTAATTTCCTCATTGAGAAAGTGCGGCTCACATATCCGTCTTGCACGATCCGCTAATGATTTCATTATGCCTCTTTTCTGTCGGGGGTGGTGATTGGAGTTTTTGTGTAAGTACCGATCAGTGTGAGTTGGTTTCCTGTAGACCTTGTGACCTAACTGAAAGTTTGCTTTGCGGATGACCAAGGTATCCAGAAATGGGAGTTTTCCCTCGATTTCTTTCTCCATTGTGAATTGTATGTTCAGGTGGATGTTGTTGAGATGATTCAAAAACCCCATCAGAGTGAGTCACTCACTACTCCTCCCCCTTCCCTCTCCAAAGCCGGAGCTGGAAGCCTTGAATAGGCTTCAAAACGTTGCCTTTTTTTTAAGCAGGGGAAGGTTTTTGCTTGCTGCTGCTGATCTCCATTGCCGGCTGCCGGCAATGGAGATCAGCAGCAGCAAACAAAAAGCTTTCTGTGCTTAAAAAAAAAAAGGGCGCTCGGAGGCCAAGCGACACAAATCGCTTCGGGTTGCTTAGCTTCGGTATTTCTGAAGCGGGGCCATCTTGCTGGCCCCACTTCGGGAAATTCCGAAGCTACACGAAGCGGGTAGCTTCGGGCAACTTTACCCGAAGCGAAACCCGAAGCGACCAGCCCTAGTTAGGAACCATAGGCCTCACCACTGTGTTGTAATGGATTCCTACTAATGCTGTGACTTTGTGAACTTGTATCTATTTACCCTATGACATTGTTTATGGAAATGTTCCTGATATTAACTGTACTAATCTCACACTGTGTAATCCACCTTGAGTCTCAGTGAGAAAGGCGGACTATAAATGACATAAAATATTTGTGAGACTATGTGTGCTAAAACTATGGGAGGAATAACTTCCTATATTAATAACTTCCTATACAGTGTAATCCGTCCTGAGTCTGTTGGTGTGGGGAGGGCGGAATGTAAATTGAAGCAAATAAAATAAAAATAAATTAACTGTCTGCTACAATTATTGTTCATTTTCCATATTTTCCTATCACTGTGAAATGTTGCTACTAAAGACTACCCCCACCCCAAAATCTGATGAAAACGTGGTCAAATATTTGTATGTACAATAATGTGTATGTACTACACACATGGTCAAATAATACTGCCATACTGGTGCCAGTCAGGATAGCTAGCTGTTCTCTGTTATCAGGGTCACCATCTGGCAAGAGCTTTTATGAACTTTAACTCATCCAAGTTCTCACTATAAATGACTTCAAATACATATTTTCTGAAAGGTTCTCAGTTCTATAAATAGAATACTGTTTCTGAATATTATGATCACTCTGTTGCAGCCTCAGAAAGGTAAACCAACTTCAAGCCCAGTGGACTTCACTATTACGCCTGAAACTCTACAGAATGTTAAAGAGGTAAGGCCACTGATAGTTCTCTGTATACTTTACACAACACAACATGATGGGATACATGGTTCCTCTGTTTCACCTTCTGTCTTTTTTCCTGAATTTGATTCCTTCCATTGCAATAGGTAAAGTTATATTAGGCGGGTCCATTTGTTGTGTCTGTGAGCATTATCTTGCTATTACTAAGGGAAACAGCACAATTCTGTAAGTTTTGACATTGCAAAAGGTGAATTTCCTTAGGCGCGCTATTCTGTAATGTCCCACATTACTTCAAATTGTTGTCCTCCTTTCCATTCTCACTGTCCTGAGTTGATTTTCTAACATGGGTGGAGAGGTATCATCAGAGAGAGAGAAGGTAACAGGTATTGTTTGGGAATCTTGCAACCTTTCGTTTGGAAGCATCTTCCACAACTATATCCTTATGTTGTAGGAACTGCATAGAGGAACGTTGTGCCTTTTATTTGTTTCAAGGAACAGCAGCTATTAGACCAATCCCTATCTTAATCTTGGATGCATTTGCACGCTTAGCAACTAGCACAGTTCTCACCCAGGAAAGAAGGAAAAATAGACACAGTTAAGCCTGGAAGGGAAAAGTTAAAAGGTGAATGTGGGAATTCAAGGATTCAGCTTTCTTTGATGTCCAACTTTCACATCCATACATAGTAATAGGGAATACCATATTGGATTATCCTGGTCTTGGTCCCCAGAGAGACATCTTTATCTTTAAGGATCTTTCCAAGATGCCTCATGGCTGCTTTTCCAAGTCTCAATCTTCTTCTGATTTCTTGGTTGCAGTCTCCTTGTTGGTTGATGATTGAACCAAGAGATAAAAATTCTTGAACAATTTCAGTTTCCTCATTGTCAACTTTAAAATTGTGTAATTCCTCAGTAGTCATTACTTTTGTCGTCCTGCTTTGGCTCTTGCTCCTTTAACCTTTATCATTAGTCATTTCAAGTCTTCACTGCTTTCTGCCAGTAACGTGGTGTCATCTGAATATCTCAGATTATTAATGTTCCTTCCACCAATTTTCACTCCACCTTCTTCTAAATCTAATCCAGCTTTCCTTCTATGTTCTGCATAGAGGCTGAACAGGTGGATAGATAATATGCATCGTTGTATTGTCGAAGGCTTTCACGGCCAGAGAACGATGGTTGTTGTGGGTTTTCCGGGCTGTATTGCCTTGGTCTTGGCATTGTAGTTCCTGACGTTTCGCCAGCAGCTGTGGCTGGCATCTTCAGAGGTGTAGCACCAAAAGACAGTGATCTCTGTGTCACAGTGTGGAAAAGATGTTGGCAGGTCGGCTTCCGGTTTGGGATCCATGGAGGTCTAACGCAGCTCTAACTGTGGAGCTGCCGTTTAAGTGGCCGGCGGGGCAAAACAAAGCCCGCGGCCAACAATCAAAGAGGAGCCATTTGCCTGAAGTGCGTGGTTTAGATGATTAATTTCCTCATTGAGAAAGCGCGGCTCACATATCCGTCTTGCACGATCCACTAATGTTTTCATTATGCCTCTTTTCTGTCGGGGGTGGTGATTGGAGTTTTTGGTGCTACACCTCTGAAGATGCCAGCCACAGCTGCTGGCGAAACGTCAGGAACTACAATGCCAAGACCACGGCAATACAGCCCGGAAAACCCCCAACAACCATCGTTCTCCGGCCGTGAAAGCCTTCGACAATACAGTCTCTTTAATGTTAAATTTAAGTGGTTAAAAAAATCAAATGTCAAATATGTCAAATATCTGGGTTCAGTTCTTCAGCATGAATTACAAGGTAAAATACAAAATACTTAAGAAAAGTCATAAATCACTGGATCTGGCCGTTCCAATTACAGCCAGAGATGAGTCTGAACAAGTTTCAAAACAAAAATAGCTGCTGTTTCTACTGATACATGGCCACCTTGGGTGACATTTGTGAGTTGCACATACTAATTCTGCCATTACAATGTGTCAGTCTCATGATATCTATTCCAATTTCATACCCATATTTGATCAAATTTTAAATTGGCTACCTGGACAGTGGGACTGTGATTTAGTAGGTCCAAGTATGGGGCTAATGCATAGTTATCTGGATCTCTAGAAAAACATTCCTTCTGTGAATGCTTCATATATACTGTTCTTGTATTAATGGTGCACCAAGCCCACTGGAAGGCCCTGTAGTTAAAAACAGATTCCACATCGTCAGGAAACAGAGGCTGCAAGGAAAAGAAAAAACTCTTGGCTGCAACATAGAGCTCCTTCACGAGACTTCTTTGCTCCTGGGCCTTTCTTCTCAAGGGCTCAGGAAACAGATTCACTGCCTCTTGCTCCAAATACATAGGACAGGTATAAGTTTCAGGTAGAATATCCAGGTAAGGCTGCCACAGAGACTTCTTGTGGATATATTTTTCCGCTATTAGAAATGTACACAGTGCAGTCAAAGGAGAAATCGGAGGTCTCCATCTAGTAAAAAGGGGAAAGAAAACCTCAAAACCTGAAACATGTTCCCACACACTAAATGCATGGAGTTTTAAAATATGTACAGTACTTCAGCCTCTGCTAACTACCAAAACCTGCTTCCCTGGGGGAAAACTTGCTTGAACTGCCATCCTAAGCAGAGTTACACCCTTCTAAACCCACTGAAGTCAATGGGCTTAGACGGGTGCAACTGCTTAGGAGTGCACTGTCAGTCACTGTTCTCTGAACAAAATGGTAACAGCATACTCCAGAGAAAGTAAATGTGTTTGAAAATCCCATTAGAAGTAAGAGTTTTTGAACACTTAATTCTGCATGTTAAAACTCTATGGGAATTAAGGAATCTAAGCTCTCTCAGAAATTATTCTTCTGCTTCTGTTTTTTATTTATCGTTATTATCATTATTATTTATTAACAAAACTTCTGCCCTCACAGGGCCTCCCGGGCAGCTAACAAATTTAAAACATATAAATTAAAATCTTAAAAGCTATTAAAGCCAACATATAAATGCATAATTAAAACAATTTAAAACCAGAATTAAATAAATACAGAAGATAAAAAGGTTAAAACATGGGAGAGGGAGGAGGGATCAGGGAGGGAATCCCAAGCAAAAAAAAAAACCCTTCTACACCTGCTGTTGGAAGATGGCAACTGAGGGAGACAGGCAGATCTTCCTAGGGAAAAGAGCTCCAGAGTTTTGGGGCACTACAGAGAAGCCCCTTTTCTGGGTTGCCACCTACCTAATCTGAGAAGACAGCAGCACCAGAAGCAGGGGCCTCCGAAGATAACGCAATGGTTGGGTAGGTTCATAAGGGAGTTGGCCGGCCTTCAGATTTGCTGGTCCCAAACTATACAGGGCATTAAATGTCAGCACCAGCATCTTGAATTTCTCCCGGAAACAAATGGGAAGCCAGTGTAGATGAGCCAAGACTGGAGTGATATGTTCCTTGTGACCTATTTCAGTCAACATCCTAGCTATAGTATCCTGCACCAATTGAAGTTTCCAAACACTTTTCAAGGACAGTCCTATGTACTGCAGTAATCTAATCTGTGATATGTACTACAGTGGCTAGATCTTTCCTGCCCAGGAAAGGCTGCAGCTGGTTAAACAGATGAAGTTGGTAAAAGGCACACCTGGACACAGCTGCCACCTGCTTATCCAGCAGTAGGCCTGGGTCCAAGAGCATTCCCAAACTACAGACCTGTTCCTCCAAGGGAAGTGCAACCCCATCCAGAATGGGCGACACTTTAAATCCTGGGTTAGACCTTCTGCTCACTACAGCACTTCCATCTAGTCAGGATTAAGCCTACATTCACTCCAAAACCTCCTCCAAGCACCACTACAGCCTCCCTAGGATCAGCTGGAAGTACAAGATAGAGCTGAGTGTCATCTGCATATTCGTGACAACCCAGCCCAATATATGATTTCACATAGATGTTAAAAAGTATGGGAGATAGGATGGAACCTTGCAGAAGCAGAACAAGGTGCTTGAGCAGCAGACCCCCAGCACCACCTTTTAAAACCTACTTTCTAGCAGGGTTGAAACCACTGCAAAATGGTGTCTCCCAATCCCAGCCCAAAAAGGCAGTCCAGAAGGGTACCATGATCAATGCTACCAAACGCTGCTGAGAGGTCCAGGAGAATCAACAGAGTCACACTCCCTCTGTCCATCCACCAAGGTGACCAAGGCTGTCCCATAACCAAGCCTAAAACCAGACTGGAAAGGATCTAAACAATTTGCCTCATCCAGGACTCTTTGAAGTTGTCCAGCCATCACCCTTTCAATCACTTTGATCAAGAATGGAACATTTGAGACTCACATTTGATCATTATTAGTTACCCTGGGCTCGACTTCCGGTTTGGGATCCATGGAGGTCTAACGCAGCTCTAATCGTGGAGCTGACCGGGCTGCCGTTTAAGCGGCCGGCGGGGCAAAATCAAGCCCGCGGCCAACTGTTCTCAGGCGGGGAACAGGCATAGAACGCTCAAGCACCTCAGGGCGTGTTGATCTCGGGCGAGGGGGGGTCCTACGCAACGGATCCTCTCCCGACCCTTGAGGTCCCACCCTACGACAGGTCGGCTATAATCTCTGCGGCAGTCCTGCTGCCAATGCGGTTGGCATAAGACCTACATGCCCAAGCTTCAACAGGGGAAGGAAGAGTGGATGGGAATCTAATATTGAAACAGCGATTACAACCCAAGGAAAGTGAATGAGAAGGTAAAGATCACTATCTCTTGAAATGGGACAGATTACTTAAAGTAAAGAAGAATTAAAGTAGACTTTTAAACTGCAACAGACCAAGTATAAGGAGGGGAGGACCCGGCAAGAATTATATTAGAAAAAGGACTAAGTTAAACGAAGTTATTAAAGAAATTGGACTATTGTTTTGAATACCTGTGGCTATAAGGAGATATCAGGCTGTGAGAAAGTTTCACCATCGCGAGAGCTGCTGTGGGAAGTCGGGAAACAGGAAGTACGTAACAACAATAGAGTTGCTGGAGAGAGGCGGCCCTTGCCAGAGGGCAGGAAGTAGGGAATCGCCATTTTTGAAAGGGGAAGAGCCGCGGCTTCAGCAAAAGAGGAAGTAAGCCATATTGGATTACAAAAATCATAGAGGAACCATAGAGAAAAGACGCCCGACATTTTGGACTCTTTAAAAGTTTTTTTTGGAAAGACCGGGACATTTAAACTAAAAGGACATTAAATTAAACGCCACGGAGCTAAGGAAGAGAGCGGACTTGTGGGAGCGAGCCAAAGCAAGCCCCACGATGTCGAAAAAAGAGTGGCAATCGGCGATAGAGAATTTGGATAAAAAACTTTTAGAAGTGATTAAAGAGCTTAAGGACATGAAACCGGAGTTGGTGAAGGAGGTTAAAGAGGTTAAAGAGACAGTGAAAAATGAGCTGGCAGAATTGAAGAAAGGTATGGAAACAATGCAAAATGACCTGCAGGGAACACAGCAAAGAGTCAAGGTAGTGGAAAGCGCGGTGGAGAACCTAGCAGAAACGCAATGAACAGAGATGAGGGTGATGAGGGGGAGAATGGCGGTTGCGGAAAGTAAACATATGGAGAAGCAGCTGAGGTTTCGCGGCTTGCCGGAAGTGGAAGGAAAGACAGCTCAAGAACAGATCACTGAGGTGTTAGCTGAATACCTGGGGAAGGAGAAGGAGGAAGTTGTGGCTATCCTAGATGTGGTATATCACATCTATAAATTCAAGTGGTGTAAATTCAAGAATCGCGACCCAGAGGAAACTACCAAGAGATGTGATTGTGCAATTCACGACCAGAAATATAAAAGAGAAGATTGTGACTAAACAGTTTCAAGATCCATTGGAGATTGATGGCAAGACGATTATTATCATGAAGGAATTACCCAGATCGGTGTTGTTAGATCGAAAAAAATATAAAGCTCTAATTCAGATTCTGAAGGACATGAAAATAAGGTACAGATGGGAACTACCAGAAGGAGTGTCCTTTGAATTTGGAGGAGCGAAAAAGCGCATTAGATCTGAATCAGAGATGGAGCAGTTTATAAGGGACAATGAAAAGGACTTACCAGCAACAAGATTATGAATATGGAGTGCAAAGTTTTATCTTGGAATGTAAATGGACTTAATTCACCGAATAAGAGAAAAAGTATTTTCCACTGGCTATTAAAACAAAAATGTGATATTGTATGTTTGCAAGAGACTCATATTAGAAAACAGGATGCAAAGTATCTAAAATTGAATAAATTGGGCAGTGATTTTGTAGCGGCCTCTAATAAGAAAAAAGGGGAGTGGTATTGTATATAAAAGAGGCGCTACAGCCAAAGTTAGTGATGAGAGATGCGGAAGCCAGATTTTTAGCAGTGGAATGTATATGGAATTTAAAGAGAGTATTGGTGATTGGAATCTATGCACCTAACGGAGCAAAAGAAAGCTTCTTTGAGGACTTGAGGAAGCAATTAGATGAACTTTCTTATGACCAGATAATTCTTGCAGGAGACTTCAATGGAGTGACAAACTTGGAACTAGATAAAAAGTCAGCAACTGCACAAAAGAAAAGAGGACTATTACCAAAGACGTTTTTCGTATTGACGCGACAGGAAACTTTAGAAGATGTATGGAGAAGACAAAATCCCAAAGGCAGACAATATACGTTTTTCTCCGCGAGACATTCTACGTTATCAAGAATTGATATGATCTGGGCCTCAAAAGACTTAGCGCTTTGGACTAAGGATGTGGAAATAATGCCTGTGGTAGGCTCAGATCATAATCCAATTATGTGGAAGCTGGGGAAAAGGAGAGGATGGAGAATAAATGAGGATTTGCTGCAAGAGGGAGAAAATATGGAGATGTTGAGAAGAGAAACAAAGTTTTTCATACAATATAACATGAACAGAGAAGTACCAACCAATAAGGTATGGGATACCTACAAGGCAGTAATTAGAGGCATATTAATGGACTTAAATGGAAGAGCCAGGAAAAAGAAAGAGGAGAAGAGACAGGAGATCATGGAGAAAATAAAAGCCAAAGAAATACAGTTAAAGAAAAGACCAGGGAAAAAGAAAATTTACCAGGATATTAAAATTCTTCAGGAACAGTTGACAGCAATGAATAACAAAGAATTGGAATGGAACCTTAAGAGAATGAATCAAAAGGCGTTTGAAGCCGCGAATAAACCTGGGAAATATTTGGCATGGCAATTGAAGAAGAGAAAGGAGAAGAAGATAATAAATAAAATCTGTGAGGACAATAAAGTGTACCTGGAGCAGACAGCTATCAGCAGAGCCTTTTATAAATTTTATGCCAAATTGTATAATAAAAAAGAGGTGAACAAAGACTCAATAGCGACATATTTGGGGAAAATGAAGCTCCCAGTAATTTCGGAAGCTTGGAGAGACAAACTGAATAATGAAGTAACGGAGGAAGAAATAAGAAAGGCAATACAGTCAACAAATTTGGGAAAGGCGCCAGGACCGGATGGACTTACAGCCAAATTTTATAAGGTAATGGCTAATGAACTGGCACCATTCCTAAAAGAAGTGATCAATGGTGTTTTAAAGGATCAGCGGATCCCAGATACTTGGAATGAAGCTAATATATCATTGATTCCCAAAGAAGGGCAAGATTTGACCAATGTGAAAAATTACAGACCTATATCGTTACTTAATAATGATTACAAAATTTTTGCGAAAATACTGGCGGAAAGAGTGAAGGGATGGTTTTCTGAAGTTATTGAGGAGGAGCTGGTTTTTTACCAAACAGACAAATCAAAGACAATTTAAGGACAGTTATAAATGCTATTGAATACTATGACAAACGTTGTGACAAGGAGGTCGGTTTCTTCTTTGTGGATGCTGAAAAAGCGTTTGACAATTTGAACTGGGACTTTATGTTTGCCACCATGGAAAAGCTACAAATGGGAGAAAGATTCATAAGAGCAGTAAAGGAAATTTACAGAGACCAGAGTGCAGCAATTGTGGTGAATGACGAGGTGACCAAGAAATTGACTATAGGTAAAGGAACAAGACAAGGTTGCCCGTTGTCTCCACTGTTGTTTATTTTGGTTTTGGAAATACTGATGATACAGATACGAGAAGACAATGCAATCTGTGGAATAAAAATAAAAGACTTTTCCTATAAGGTCAGAGCATTTGCGGATGATATAATGTTAATTGTAGAGGACCCAATTGAGAACATGCCAAAGGTAATAGAGAAAATTAAGGAATTTGGAGATTTGGCGGGATTTTATGTAAACAAAAAGAAGTCAAAGATATTATGTAAAAATATGACTAAACAAAAACAACAACTATTAATGGAAATAACAGACTGCGAAGTAACAAGTAAGGTGAAATATCTGGGAATTGAACTGACTGCAAATAATATAAATTCATTTAAAAACAACTATGAGAAACTGTGGACTCAGATAGAGCAAGACTTGATTAAATGGAACAGACTGAACTTGTCATGGTTGGGAAGAATTGCAGTAATTAAGATGAATGTGTTGCCAAGAGTGATGTTTCTGTTACAGACAATACCAATTATCCGAGACTCTAAGCAGTTTGAAAAATGGCAGAGGAAAATATCAGATTTTGTTTGGGCAGGCAAAAAGCCTCGAGTGAAAATGAAAGTGTTACAAGATGCAAAAGAAAGAGGCGGAATGCAACTGCCCAACCTAAGACTTTATTATGACGCAATTTGTTTAGTGTGGTTGAAAGATTGGATGATGCTGAAAAACCGGAAATTACTGGCCTTAGAAGGATATAAAAAAATATTCGGATGGCATGCATACTTATGGTATGATAAAGTAAAAGCGGATTCTATGTTCTTACATCATTATATTCGGAGAAGCCTATTCACAATATAGAAGAAGTACAGAAATTACCTACAAGATGGAATCCCCTCATGGGTGGTTCCATATGAAGTAATAGATCCGAGAACTGTCGATAATGAACAACAGTGTTTAACATACAAGGAGATAACCCGAATGGAATTTTCTAAACTTAAAATAAAGACGCAAGATGAGTTATCTCCAAGTTACGATTGGTTTCAGTATAGACAGATCAGAGATCTTTATAACTCGGACTGTGTGAAGGGAGGGATAAGAATGGAGAATTCGGAACTAGAACAGGCACTTCTACAAGAGGACAAAAAGGAAATTTCTAAGGTATATAAAGTGCTGCTGAAATGGTATACTGAAGATGAGACAGTTAAAGTGCAAATGGTGAAGTGGGCTATTAATTTTAACAAAGAAATAACAATGGAGGCGTGGGAATACTTGTGGAAAAATATGCTGAAAATTACGACATGTACCAATATTAAAGAGAATGTCCATAAAATGATTTATCATTGGTACTTGACACCAAAGAAAATTGCGCTAGGGAACTTGAATATGTCTAATAAATGCTGGAAATGCAAGAAACATGAAGGATCTTTGTATCACATGTGGTGGACTTGTGAGGTAGCTAGGAAGTACTGGGGGGAAATAATAAAAGAGATAAGTGAGATTTTACAATTTCAAATAAATAAGAACCCAGAACTCCTGCTGCTGAACTTGGGAATGGAGAGCATTCCAGCACAATATAGGACATTGTTATTCTATATGACAGCAACGGCTAGACTTTTGTATGCGCAAAAATGGAAAGTGCAAGAAGTGCCAACTATTGAGGACTGGATTTACAAATTGCTGTACATGGCGGAAATGGACAAAATGACAAGAAAATTGAGAGACCTTGATCCAGGACAGTTTAACACGGACTGGGAGAAGCTGAAACAATATTTGGTGAAAAAATGGGAGGTGGGAGGAGAACTGTGGCATTGTCGAAGGCTTTCACGGCCGGAGAACGATGGTTGTTGGGGGTTTTCCGGGCTGTCTTGCCGTGGTCTTGGCATTGTAGTTCCTGACGTTTCGCCAGCAGCTGTGGCTGGCATCTTCAGAGGTGTAGCACCAAAAGACAGAGATCTCTCAGTGTCACAGTGTGGAAAAGATGTAAGTCATTTGTATCTACTCAGGAGGGGTGGGGTTGAGCTGAGTCATTCTGTAAGAGTTTCCCAGGGTGTGGAATGCTAATGGCTAATGATTAGCACATCAAGCACCAATCCATATGCAAAAGAACCGCCTCAGGATACAGTGAAGCCTCCCGCCATTAGCATTCCACACCCTGGGAAACTCTTACAGAATGACTCAGCTCAACCCCACCCCTCCTGAGTAGATACAAATGACTTACATCTTTTCCACACTGTGACACTGAGAGATCTCTGTCTTTTGGTGCTACACCTCTGAAGATGCCAGCCACAGCTGCTGGCGAAACGTCAGGAACTACAATGCCAAGACCACGGCAAGACAGCCCGGAAAACCCCCAACAACCATAGAACTGTGGCAGTTTGAAAACTACTGAAATGCAATAAAACAAGAGGGGGGTGACTTTACCTGGGAGTTAAATGAGAATTTCTAGGCAACTATCTTAGTGGATTACTATATTGAGTAGTAATTTCATTTTTGACAGATAATTATATAATGGAGAAAATATATAATCAAAATAGAACAAATATAAGTATATAGAAGTTAAGTTAAATTGATTAACTTATGCTGAAGGTATATGGTGTTTATAGTCATATTAAGAATTTGGGTTAAACTGATCAATTATTATTGATAGATAGCTATATAATGGAGAAATTATATAAATAATATAGAGTATAAGTTAAATGGATACCAGTAAAGATGATATGCCAGAAATGTAATAGTTAGTTGATATAGTGAAGCCTAGAAGAGAGTGGAAGTATATATACAAGGGATAAAATAAGTTAGATATGAGTAGGGGGAAAATGGATAAGGGGTTGGAAAACTGTTGGAAGTCAACAAAAAGGGGGGGAAAGGGAGGGGTTAGAACAAAGATAGGTAAAGGAAATTGATTGTATGAAGTATGAAATATAACTATGTCTAATCCAATAAAAAATTTTCAAAAGAAAGAAAAGATGTTGGCAGGTCATTTGTATCTACTCAGGAGGGGTGGGGTTGAGCTGAGTCATCCTGTAAGAGTTTCCCAGGGTGTGGAATGCTTATGGCGGGAGGCTTCACTGTATCCTGAGGAGGTTCTTTTGCATATGGATTGGTACTTGATGTGCTAATCTTCTCTGCAGGGCTATTGTCGGGGATAGAATGTTTTGTTAGCCTGGAGTTTTTCAGAACTGGAAACCATGCTCTGTTCATTCTTAAGGTTTCTTCTTTCCTGTTGAAGTTTTGCTTATGCTTGTGAATTTCAATGGCTTCCCTGTGCAGTCTGACAAAGTAGTTGGAAGTGTTGTCCAGTATTATTCCAGTGTCCTGGAATAAGATACTGTGCCCTGTTTGAGTTAGGCTATGTTCAGCCACTGCTGGATTCTTTTTCCAGGACACCAAAATACTGGACAACACTTCCAACTACTTTGTCAGACTGGGAAATGCCCCTTAGGTTCTGAGGACTTAACGCCTTGTTCCTGATACTTAGAGTGTACCAATATATCCTTCAGATTTCTGGTACGGCTAAATCCTATCTTAGGAAACTCATTACACCCCGGAAGGTCCCTTACTATATGCCAATATTTCTTAATGATTTTATTAATTTTAGTAGAAAAAGGGGTGTAATCAATGGCCCATTGAATTGTCTTATCAGATTCTATATTCTTAGGTGTTAATAGAGTGTCACGAGGGGTGAGAGTAGCTTGCTTATTTGCTGCTGTTATAATCTGTTGTGGATATCCCCTCACCAAAAAGGACTCACTTAACTCTGTACTCACTCTGATAAAATTTTCCTTGTTGGTGGAATTGTGTTTAATCCTTAAAAATTGGCCTGTGGGGATGTTTCTCCTTAAGGGACTGGGGTGAAAGGAAGAAAAATGTAAAAAGAGCCTCTGTCTGTAGGTTTCTTATAAGGACGTATTCCAGTTTCCCATTGTGTTTATATACAGTAACATCTAAGATATCAATGTGCTCAAAGCTGCCTTCCCACGAAAAGTTAATATTTTCGTCTAAACTGTTTAACCGTTCTACCATACTGTACACATGGTCTGAATTACACACAGTTATGAAAATGTAATCTATGTACCGTTTAAAGGTAATAATTTCTTGATAATAAGGATTCTAATTCATGTTCAATATGTATCTTTGTTCTAGGTGGGACATATACAAATTCGCAATGCTTGGGGCAGCTGAGCATCCCATAGCTACTCCCTTTACTTGGAAATAGAACTGATCATTAAACTTTTAAGTAATTCTTTTCCATAATTATATCCAGCAAATCCAAGAGGAAGGGGGTAGATGGATGTTGAACCGTTCTAGTCTGTAACACCTCTTCAATGACCCTTCTTGTTCCCTCATGTGGGATTGATGTATATAAAGCATTAACATCTAGCGACATTAGGTAGGCAGATTTAGAAACTGTGAGACTCTAAATAACATTTATGAAAGACATGGTGTCCCTAATATAAGATGGGGGCGTTTGCACAAAAGGTTGCAAAAAGCTATCCAGGAAAAGGGCTAAGGGTTCCAAAGTGGAACCCGTTCCAGAAATAATGGGTCTCCGGGGTTGGGGGAGGGGGGAATGCCCTTGTGAATTTTTGGAAGTATGTAAAACACAGGTGTTCTAGGATGGGGATTAATTAAAGCTCCATAAGTTTTTTGATCAATCTCATAATTTGCTATAGCCTTATCTAAGACCACCTTAATTACACCTCTAATATGTTCAGTGGGGTCATGGTCTATTGGTTGGTAATTAGTTAAGACCCCATGTTTTCAGCAACATAGTCTCTAGTATTTAGAATGACAATCCCTTCCCCCTTATCAGCAGGTTTTATTATGATGTTCTTATATGATTGTAATTGTTCTAATGCCCTAAATTCCTTTCTGGATAGATTGTGCCAAGAATTGTCCATCTGATATTCTAAATGTACTAGGTCCTCTATTAGTATTCCATCTACTCCTGGTGCTTTGTTTCTCTCAATTGCCTTGAGCACAGCTTTCATTTCACTTTCTAAGATTTCTGGTTCTTCATCAAAATATTCTTCTGTGAAGGTATCTGTCACGCTTCCGTCTCTTCTGTATAGTTCTTCAGTTTCTTATCTCTCTCTTTCCTTTATTTTGTCCTGGTCAGATACTGTATTTCCATCTAAGCCCCTTGATTTGATGGGTTTAAACTGGAGTAACTCTTCTTAAGATTCCACTGATTATCTGATCTTCCTCTCTAATAGCGTAACAGTTCCATTTTGAGATAAGAAGAATTTTGCATATAGAGGAATTTGGTTGACACATCTAACTGCCAAGATTTATCTGACTGTATTAGTAATGGTGGTTCCCATCTTAGGGAAAATGTTTTGCCCCCTTTGTGTGTTATATAGAATAAAACTTTATGCTTAGTAAGTGTGAGTTTCAGTTGAAACAATTTATTTTTCCAATAGTTGGAAGGTTTTAAGTCACTGGAAATATTGTCTGAAGGGTGATTGAGGATGAAATCCTCATTTTGGAAGTCTCAGAACAAGATCCAGAGTCAGAGTTTAGAAGAAAAAGGGGTGATGCAGATCGAGCTGAACAAGTATTGGTAGAAGGATCTACCTTTTTATTTACTACTGATTTTCAGGATATTTTCAACTCACTTTTTATTTCACTTTGCATTTAGAGGGCATTGCTCCCGAAATTTCTTATCAGAGGCCATCTCAACTCAACAAACTGCATCATAACACAGCCACTCACAGGAGAGTTGGTGGTGGTGAACTCAGAAGCTGCAGTTAAGAGTATTGAACTCCAGTTAGTACGAGTGGAAACCTGTGGTAAGTTTTTAACACGCATTCTTTGTTCCAACACAGGTAGTTCTGCATTTTAAAATCTAGAAACCACTAAAATATTAAGTTAGTAAACTAAACTCATTGGTTGTTGTGGATTTTCCGGGCTGTATAGCCGTGGTCTTGGCATTGTAGTTCCTGACGTTTCACCAGCAGCTGTGGCTGGCATCTTCAGAGGTGTAGCACCAAAAGACAGAGATCTCTCAGTGTCACAGTGTGGAAAAGATGTTGGCAGGTCACCCACTCAGGAGGGGTGGGGTTTTGCTGAGTCATCCTGTAAGAGTTTCCCAGGGTGTGGAATGCCAGTGGAGGGAGGCTTCACTGTATCCTGAGGAGGTTCTTTTGCATATGGATTGGTGCTTGATGTGCTAATCTTCTCTGCAGGGCTATTGTCGGGTATAGAGTGTTTTGTTAGCCTGGTGTTTTTCAGGACTGGAAACCATGCTCTATTCATTCTTAAAGTCTTTTCTTTCCTGTTGAAATTGTGCTTATGCTTATGAATCTCAATGGCTTCCCTGTGCAGTCTGACAAAGTAGTTGGAAGCATTCTCAAGTATTTTAGTGTCCTGGAATAGGATACTGTGTCCTGTTTGAGTTAAGCTATGTTCAGCCACTGCTGATTTTTCAGGATGGCCAAGTCTGCAGTGTCTTCTCCTGTGGTTCGGATTGGGGCAGCCAGGACTAATGGGTAGCTCCTCCTCCGTCTCTATCGCAGGGCCGGACCAAACTTGCGATCCTCGGGGGAGGGGCTCCCAAGACTCCTCAGTTTTTCCGGCCCTGCTCAGCAGAGCGGACGCAATCTAGGAAGCTCTTTGGAGCAGCGATCCTCAAGGATTGCAGGCGCGGACTCGCCGGGTCAAAGGAAGGACGCGTTCCTCCGACCCCCCCCCCCCCCCGTCTTGATTTTGACGAGCGGCAAGGACGCCGCGGAGGTGAGTGCAGGACCGACGATCCTACCTTGCTAGGACCCGGTTTCTGCGATAGAGGCAAGAAGAGAGAGAGAGAAAAAGCGGCGGAGAACGCAACAGCAGCGGAGCTGAAAGGAAGCCGACAGGGCTCCGAAACGTCAGAAGCCTTTAAAAGCGCACCAAAAACAGTAAGTACGCTGGAACCCGCGGAGAGGCCTTAGCGCCCGAGGAAGCGGGGGGGGGGGTGATCCTGTCTGGCTACTCAGGGCATAGTGGACAGGAGAGTCCTTGAGACCCGTGATGGAACGGGGGGAGCAGGAAAGCATTTTTTACCTTTTGCAAACTGCATGTCTCTTGTTAGGCCCGCGGAAGAGCGGGGGTGCAGGGAAGCAGCTTTATGTGGCAAACTGCAAGTTATTTGTTAAGCTAGGATTAGAAGGGAAGGTCTTTCCCAAACCTAGACCCTATGAATTTTTACACATGAAGGACCTCTGTTCGAGGACCGGTGTAGGGGTGAGGGGGCCATTTCTCCCATATGGTAATACTTGCTCACGCTTACTCTCACCTTAGGTGGCAAGTTTTTTGGCGGGAATGACATCACAGGCCTTCAGCTCTGAACAGAACCTCGCTGAACCATATCTGGGTGACATGGATTCCCCTGATCAGGCAAGACATCACTCTAACCAAGGGGAAATCCTGGGGAGTGGTGGGCCTGATCTAGCAGGTCCAGAAGCTAAGGCAAATATCTTGGCTTGGATACAAGCAGAAATAAAGAAAGGCATAAGTAGTGCAGTCAAAGAGCTCAAGGGGCAGCCTGAACCTAAGAAAAATCCTAGTACCTCTAAAGGGAAAAGGCAGGCTGGATCCACTGCCCAGAATAAGCCAAAAAAGAGGAGGCTTAGGGAGTGGGTAGAAGAAGACTCCAGTGTGTCTGAGGAGTCACAACCAGGCTCAGATTATTCCCAACAGTCCTCAGGTAGCGAGGAAGGGGAGTTGTCAGAGGAAGAGGAGGTGGACTCACCTCAAATGCAAACTAGACTTTTTCCGCCTGATATGTATTCCAAGCTACTTGCAAAAGTCCTGAGGACCTTGGAAATATCTCACCCCACGGCAAGCAAAGCGGACGCGGAGCCGGCCTATCCACAAGGTCTGGAGAGGGCCTTGCCCAAAATGAGCCCTAAACACACAGGAGTGCCTCTTCCAGCTGTTTTTCACGACGTTCTGAGAACGGAGTGGGACAACCCGGCAAAGCCCAAACTTTATCAATCAGTCTTTCACAAGTTCTACTCCTTGGGACCAGAGGACACCAAAAAGATCAAGCTTCCAGTGGTAGATGACCCTGTTACTAGCCTGGCCACGACTTCAGTCCTCCCCATGGACGCAGAAGGCATGCCAAAGGATCCATCTGATAAGAAAATTGAGCAAGCCTTACGCAGGAACTTCGAAGCATCGGCTGCATCTCTGAGGTCCTCTTCCACAGCCTCACTGTTCACGAGGGCAGCCTATACGTGGGCTTCAGACCTGGCAGCAGCAGGAAGAGAAGTCCCTAAAGAGATTAAGAATGAGGTAAAAAAGATAGCCTTGGCGGCGGCCTTCACAGCAGATGCCACCCTGGACTCGTTCCAAATGTCTTCGAGGGCCATGGGCTTCAACATGGCGGCACAAAGGAATACCTGGCTACGAAACTGGGACGTAGATCCACAGGCCCGCAGCAAGGTGGCGGCGATTCCATACTCGGGCAACAAGCTTTTCGGAGACACCCTGGATAAATACCTGGTGGAAAACGCCGAAAAGAAGAGAGTGCTACCCTCGAAGAAGAGAGAGTCGAAGTATAGGGGGAGACATTCCTTTCGAGACTTCAAAAGGCCAGCTAGGCAGAGTTTGGATAGACCATTCAAAAACAAATGGCAATCCAAACCTAGATCCGATTACAGGTCCTCCTTCTCCTTCAGGAAGTCCACTTCCCAGAACAAACTGCCAAAGAAAAATAACCAGGCATGACTACTACAGGTATATCGGACAGATCGGAGGGCGCCTGCAACAGTTTGCGCCTCAGTGGGAAAAGACGGTGTCGGACAAATGGGTACTGGAAACAGCATCCAAGGGTTATTCCCTGGAATTCGAAAGGGTTCCAAAGAGGCGCTTTATCCAACTTGCTCAAAACAGGTCACGATTGAAACATCTCCAGATTACAGAGGCGATCAAACACCTATTACAGATCAGGGTAATAGAGCCGGTCCCGAAGCATTCCATCAAGCTTGGGGTATACTCAGTCTTCTTCACCGTACCAAAGAAGAACGGGGATGTAAGGGCTATATTGGAACCTCAAATGGCTGAACATGCACATAAGGTCCAGGAAATTCAAGATGGAAACGATGAAGTCAACCACGGAAGCCATTCAACATGGAGACTTTCTGGTGTCCATAGATCTGTCGGAGGCCTACTTGCACATCCCGATAAGACCGACGCACAGGAAGTACCTTCGTTTTGCCTACAATGGGAAGCATTATCAATACAGAGCTCTCCCCTTCGGTCTGAAATCTTCACCGAGGGTCTTCACCAAAGTCCTGGTGACACTGGTGGCTTTCCTCAGAGTCCAAGGGATAGCGCTGTCGCCCTATCTGGACGATATCCTGATAAAGGCCCCCTCCCTGGAGGAAACACAAAGGGCAGTGTCGCAGACGATAGACTGCCTGGAGGACCATGGCTTTATTGTCAACCGAGAGAAAAGCCTACTGTTGCCAACACGAAGAATTGTTCACTTGGGAGTGATAGTGGACACGGAACTGGACAAGATTTTCGTATCAGAAGAGAGACAACAGAAGATCTTCTCACTGGTACAAGAAATCCAGTCGCGGAAGAAGGTGGAAGTCATGCAACTGGCCAAGCTGCAGGGCATGATGGTTTCATGCCAGGACACGCTTCAGTGGGCCACATTTCACACCAGACCTCTACAAAAGTTCCTCCGGCCTTACCAACGGATCATAACCCACAGATGGCACAAGCTGGTGGAGATCCCCAGGACCTTGTGCGAAGAAATGGATTGGTGGCTGGATATGAACAGATTCTCGGAGGGATCTCCGCTCAGAGAACCGACCAGGATGGGCATGACAACAGATGCCAGTCTGTCGGGTTGGGGAGCCCACACGAAAACCAGGATTGCTCAGGGAGACTGGCTCCCAACAGATCGGAAGGCAAGCATAAACCTGTTAGAACTCAAGGCCATCAGGAACGGGCTCCTGGAGTTCGAAGACGTTCTGTGGGACAAGCACGTTATGGTCCACACCGACAACATGATCACAAAGGCATACATAAACAGGCAGGGAGGCACAAGGTCGGGGCCTCTGAGCGAGGAAGCAAAGGGGATATTCCTCTGGGCGGAAAAGAAGATAAAATCAATAAAGGCAAGCCATATTGTGGGTCAGCAGAACGTTCTAGCGGACTGGCTGAGTCGGAACAAAGTGGATCAAGCGGAATGGTCGCTGAATACTCACACCTTTCAGAAGATATGCATGAGGTTCGGCACTCCAGAGATGGACCTCTTTGCCTCCCTCGAGAACAGGCAAGTACCAAACTTATTTTTGAGGTACAGAGAACTGGAAGCGCTGGGGGTAGACGCATTGTCCCAGCCGTGGCCACGTCGTCTTCTGTATGCATTTCCCCCTACGAAGATTATACACAGAGTGATTCAGAGGGTCATAGACCAGAAGGCAAACGTGATTCTAATTGCGCCGTTCTGGCCAGGGAGGCCTTGGTTTCAGGACCTCAAGAGGCTGTCCTGTGTGGACCCATGGATACTTCCGTGCAGGGAGGATCTACTAACACAGGGGAGAATTCAACACCCGAACCCGAGGTCGCTGAAGTTGACGGTCTGGAGGTTGAACGTGGGCAACTCAGGGATCTAGGTTATCCTGAAGGAGTGATCAAGACGATGCTGGCCTCGCGGAAGGGTTCGACCAACAAGATCTACAATAGAACGTGGAAGCTGTTTGTTCGTTGGTGCGGAGAAAAGGGATGGGATCCCATGACGGCACCGGTGGAAAAGGTGCTCTCCTTTCTCCAAGAGGGTCTGGACAAAAGGCTTAGTACTAGCACCTTGAAAAGACAGGTGGCGGCAATCTCAGCGATCAGAGGGTCTCAGTCGGGAGCATCTCTTGCCTCGCATCCTCACATTAAGAGATTCCTGAGAGGAACTATGCTGTTGAATCCACCGCAAGTCCACCGTTTCCCTACCTGGAACCTGAACCTGGTCTTGAAGGCTCTCACTAGGGAACCCTTTGAACCCTTGGCTACTTGCTCCCTTAAATATCTGACTCTTAAGACGGTTTTCCTAGTGGGTCTGACATCAACTAGGAGGGTTTCAGAGTTAGGGGCACTTTCCATAAATGGGGAGCTGTGCATTTTCCATCAGGACAAAGTGGTTTTAAGGACAGACCCGGTATTTATTCCAAAGGTCAATTCAGCTTTCCATAGAGGGGAGGACATTATTCTACCTTCCTTCTGTGCCAATCCCAAACACGATAAGGAAAAAGAATGGCACAAGCTAGACGTGAGGAGGGCCCAAAGTTTTTATATAGACAGGACCAGACAGTTACGAAAGGTAGAGAGCATGTTCGTGTCCTTCAGGAACAATTCTCTAGGTAAGAAGGTGTCTCCGTCCACCCTAAGTAGGTGGATCAGGGAGTGCATAGTTTTGGCCTACAAAGCTAGGGATAGTTCTCCCCCAGTGGAGATCACGGCTCACTCCCTCCGTGGAGCGGCCACCTCAGCAGCTTATAGAGCCTTCCCTTCTCTGGAAAGGATTTGCAAGGCTGCAACGTGGAAATCAGTCCACACTTTCACTAGGCATTACAGGATAGACCAGCTGGCCTCCTCAGAGGCGGCCTTTGGCAGGAGAGTGCTACAGCACGTCCTGGACAAATAAAATACCCGCCCTAGGGTACACTGCTAGGAGTATATCCCATTAGTCCTGGCTGCCCCAATCCGGACCGCAGGAGAACGGAAGATTTTTATTCACTTACCGTGAATCTTCATTCTCTGTGGTCCAGGATTGGGGCAGCCAGAACCCACCCAACGAAAAATAAGAAAGAGTGGGAAGTACAGAAAGGGAGATGGGATGGAATGGCGGTGTGCTACAGAGCATGAACATTATAAGATTGAGGACAGTTTGTTGAAAGGGTCTGAGTCGTTCAGTTATGTACTAAGTTCTGTGACTGTTGTTATCAGTTATATACTTCGAGACAGGTTCGCAATGGACTACGGTCTTACTGGGGACTACGGAGGGCTTGAAAAGAAACTGAGGCGTCTTGGGAGCCCCTCCCCCGAGGATCGCAAGTTTGGTCCGGCCCTGCGATAGAGACGGAGGAGGAGCTACCCATTAGTCCTGGCTGCCCCAATCCTGGACCACAGAGAATGAAGATTCATGGTAAGTGAATAAAAATCTTCCGTTTCATGTTCTTTTATTCTTGTCTGGATGCTACGCTTTGTGGTCCCAATGTAAACTTGTCCACAGCTGCAGGGTATACGGTATACTCCTGCAGAGGTGGGGGGGTCTCTACTGTCTTTTGCTGAACGTAGCATCTGTTGTATTTTTCTGGTGGGTAATGCTGTTTGTAAGCTATGCGTTTTCATAAGCTTTCCCATCTGATCAGTGATTCCTTTGATATATGGCAAAACCCTTTTCCTGCGGGAGACTGTTTTTCCTTAGTTGTTTGATTTATCCTTGGTTTACTCGCTCTTCTGATTTCATTTCTGGAGGAGTCATTTGCTTGAAGTGCGTGGTTTAGTGCGTGAACCACACTTTCTCAACAAGGAAATTAATCATCTAAACCACGCACTTCAAGCAAATGGCTACTCTAGAAATGAAATCAGAAGAGCAAGTAAACCAAGGATAAATCAAACAACTAAGGAAAAACAGTCTCCCACAGGAAAAGGGTTTTTGCTATATATCAAAGGAATCACTGATCAGATGGGAAAGCTTATGAAAACGCATAGCTTACAAACAGCATTACCCACCAGAAAAATACAACAGATGCTACGTTCAGCAAAAGACAGTAGAGACCCCCTCACTTCTGCAGGAGTATACCGTATACCCTGCAGCTGTGGACAAGTTTACATTGGGACCACAAAGGGTAGCATCCAGACAGGAATAAAAGAACATGAAAGACACTGCAGACTTGGACAACCTGAAAAATCAGCAGTGGCTGAACATAGCTTAACTCAAACAGGACACAGTATCCTATTCCAGGACACTAAAATACTTGAGAACACTTCCAACTACTTTGTCAGACTGCACAGGGAAGCCATTGAGATTCATAAGCATAAGCACAATTTCAACAGGAAAGAAGAGACTTTAAGAATGAATAGAGCATGGTTTCCAGTCCTGAAAAACACCAGGCTAACAAAACACTCTATACCCGACAATAGCCCTGCAGAGAAGATTAGCACATCAAGCACCAATCCATATGCAAAAGAACCTCCTCAGAATACAGTGAAGCCTCCCTCCATTAGCATTCCACACCCTGGGAAACTCTTACAGGATGACTCAGCAAAACCCCACCCCTCCTGAGTAGATATAAATGACCTGCCAACATCTTTTCCACACTGTGACACTGAGAGATCTGTCTTTTGGTGCTACACCTCTGAAGATGCCAGCCACAGCTGCTGGCGAAACGTCAGGAACTACAATGCCAAGACCACAGCTATACAGCCCGGAAAATCCACAGCAACCATCGTTCTCCGGCCGTGAAAGCCTTCGACAATATATTAAACGCATTGGATTTACTTTAAATCACTCCAATGAAATTTTAAGGTTTTGATATATCATTTTATTTGCTGGGAGACCCATGGAAGAGTCCAACTACTTCCTCTGTAGCAGTTAATGTGCTAGATCATAATGCTATTTTAGGTACTGCATGTAGTGTGCTAACATATGCAAACAGTATATAATTCATATGAGTGTTGGCTTGTCATGGTTAGATATAATCTTTGGTAGTACATTTATTACTGAATGGCAGTACCTCTGTGTAGGAACTTTCTAACGTGGAGCACCTCAATTTGGAATGCTATTAATATTGTTAAAATGTCTGTTTTAAATGCTGCTTTTAAAAAGGCTGTGCTGAAGGTTATGCTAGAGATGCCACTGAGATTCAGAATATTCAGATAGCTGATGGAGATGTTTGCAGAAACCTTCCGATTCCAATCTACATGGTGTTCCCACGGCTTTTTACCTGTCCTACACTAGAAACTACAAACTTCAAAGTTGGTAAGGGGATGGCTATTTAGAATTAATCGCATTTTTAATTTTGTAACTTAGTTTCAACTTAATGCCTTATTACCTAATAGACATTCAGATCACTCATGATTAGCAATTTATTAGGGATCAGGAAAGAAAGTAAAGTGACTTGCCACCAGGAGATCTTTTTCTCCAATAAAACTAGCATTTTCTAGCAATAAAACTAGCAATAAAACTAAAAATTTTCTTGTAATTTGCTGCTCTAGTGCCAGTATCTCTGTCCCCCATCAGTTCTAATGCTCTTCTACCAAAGAGCCAAGGTATATCCCAGATGGTATACTTTTGGTGAGTAAAATGGAAGAAAGGGTGTTCTGCAACGACTTCGTTTGATTAGTTCTTGCTGAGCAACCCTAAAGGCAAATACCCAAGGAGAGGAAGAAGTATTTCCTCGGCCCCCTTCAAATTGCCTGAGTCTGAGGAGGTAAGAGGAAGATGACATCACTTGAACTCCAGAAAAAAACCCCGAATTCAGGCTTGCATCCTTGCATGGACTGTGGCTATGACATAAGCTGGAATTTTTCTGATCTAATGTTCAGAGCCCAAGGAATGGGATGGATCTTTGCTTTTGTAGTCAGATGCTAATTGGGTAGCCTCTTTAGAATTCTTTCAAACCGTATTACAGGCCATGAATATTTAGGTTGCAGTGCTTAGTTGATTAATAAATTAGAATGCATTTTTTAAAAAATTTGATGCTCCCATGTGGGCAGGAGATCTAAAGTTGTTCAACATATATTTATAATGCAAATTCTTATAAAAATTGCAAATGGTAAGCTGTGCCTTAGAAAGGGCATTCCCTCATGCCTAAGAGAGAGAATAAAGCCCCTTCTTAGATGACAGTTGTTGAGGCACACAAAACAAGTGTTTTTTTCTTTAGAATCATTTTTTCCTCATGTACATCTAATAATTAATTGTATACATTTTTAGTAGATCATTCAACCACAATTTCTTTTTAATTGGGTGATAGTAAGAATGATCATACTTCTTCTAAGACTGCAGATGTCTGGGTCAGATAATATCTTTCTGTGGTTTGATCTAATTCCATGTTTTTCTCCCCCATTCTAGAATTTGAGGTTAATATTGTTGTCCTCTTGCGTGATGATCACCTAATCACAGAGAATTTTCCATTGAAGCTCTGCAGGATGTGAATATCTTCAACAGTTGTTTTAAGGCTATCAGAGGAGAATCCAGTGAATTGGAATTACGAAATGTGATGGCTTCTTCCTTCTTTTCTTCTAGTTCTATGGCAATAAAACAGTGATAATTTTTGCAGTTCTTATCCACCATTATTTTGCATGGTCAATAACGAATACCAAACAGGTGAAACTTTCCTGTAGTGATATTGGCTAGCAAGTGTTTATCAGATTCTGTGTTGAAGAGATGGCTGTCTTTTGATGAAACTCAAGTATCGCTGCTCAATATCTGCTGTAGCTTTCCTTCTTTTTATGTTTTGTCCATTTGTGTGCTGATTCTAATACTAAGATTCTGTAATAATAGGATGGTTCCTTTTTCGCAAGGAGACACTCAAACCCAAATAATTTCCCATCCATGTCTTCATTTTATTACTATGTCAAAGCCAGCAAATTCTTCCTTTGTCTTACAGGATTCTGCAAGCCCTGTTAAAAACAAGATGTCTTTAATCCAAATAAAATTGGATTGATGGGAATTACACTCAACAAAAGAGTTGGCATATATTAGAAAGCAACTGAACTTTTTGCAAAAAGGAGTGCTGATGGAAATGCCTATTCTCTTTAACTGCCAACCTTTTAAAGAAATTTACTTACAGTAGATATAACTCCATAACTTTGGAAGATACATTAACTATTGCAGTAAGCAACAGATAACTTACATACAGTATTGGAAGGTCAGCTGTGAAGATTAAATATGGTTTGCCTGATACTACACTGCCACCTCCTGATTGCCATAAGAATAAACTCATTTGAGACTAAATAACGTAAGATTAGTGCTTATGAGGAGGGACAACACAGGATACTTAGTACATTGTTACACATCTTGAGCCCTTGGGAAGAGTGAACCTGTAAGTCTAATGAATAAATATTGAATTTATCTTGGCTAGTGGAATTACTGTTGACTAATATATGAGGTTTCCCGAACTGTAAAAACTACTTTTCAGCCAAGCTCAGAGTTTGCAGTTGTGATCTTTAGGAGACATTGGAGAAGAAAAGGAAACACTACTTCTAGTGTTCATAAGTTTCCAAAGTCTGGTTTAGAAGAGGCCAGTAGAATATTAACATCAACATGCATCTGCCCCATTTGCTGTTCACTTGTATATTCTTCCCATGGAAAGAGGAAGTGCACACCTGAAGAATTATACATTAAAAGGGAAACAAAAACTTAAGACATTAAACATTCCAAAGTGGCAGGACATAGTAGCAAGAGTGGCTGTGGTGTTGAGCATGGTTTATGTTTGCTCAGCTGATGACAAATTTAAAATTCTGTACCTGCAAATTATCTCTGATAGTGCAAAAGAGGCTACGATAACTTGGAGTGCATGGTAACTTGAAGGGACTAGCTGGTATAAGGACTTCTTTGCTATAGAAATTCAGGCCTTGATCCACTTGGGCATGATGGTTAGTAACCTTCTGGCATGAAGTAGTAGGTTGGAAGCAAACAGATGAGGAATCTGAGCATATACACTCAGTCATGTTGCATAGGTGTATCTTCAGGACCGTTCTGAAATCCATTTTATTCCGTTGCTTTTTGATGTGGTGGCTTGGTGTAGAACAGAAAGTAGAGAACGCTGAGTCCTGGCTCCTGTGAAAGGCAGGTAATTTTGAACATGCAGATTGGATCAGTATCGTTCAGCTAGGAAGTGCATGTTTTATGGCTCTGAAATCCTTCTGGTGGAGATAATTGCTATTTGAGGAGGAGGAGGCAGGGCATGAAAAGTCCTATGATTAAGTGATTGGGCTGCAAATCAGCACTCTGCTGGTTGAAATTCCACTACTGCCATATGCTGAGTAGGTGGCCTTGAGTAAACCACTCCTCTCAGCCCCAACTGTATTGGGGGAATAATAACACTGACCTTGCTCACCTCTCTATGTGGGGCACTAATCTGTCCAGAAGAGCAGTATATAAGCACAGTTATTATAAACCCTAATTCATTCTTGTGAACAGGAAATTTGAAACATTGCTTGTCTATTCTAAAACAGCATGTTGTCACCTTGCGAAAGCCTTCTGTGTAGATTTGTATAGTGCATCAGTACAATCTCTCCTGAACGTCAGTGTGGCATCTACTACCTTACAGGAGTACCTAGAAAAATTCCAAGATTTGCCACTGTACCTTCAAGTGAAGAGAGGGTGGGAAAGGAACCTTGACTCAGAAAGTTGTCGGAGGGTGGAATTATCCATTGTGGATAATGGATAAAGCAGTGTTGCACCTACCTGTAACTTGTTCATTGAGTGTCTTCTGTGCAGGTACACACTGGGACTGCACAAGTGCAGGCCAGCTTTGGAAAGAGATTCTATAGCGTAAAAATTAGAGAGTACTCTGACAGCAACGCACATGCGAAGTATTTCCTGCCGAGCTGCATTGTAAGTCAGAGTGCCCACCTCCTCCTCTCAGTTTTGAGCTGCCGCAGAACATAAAGAGAACATTCTCACTGTGGAGTAGGAGGAAGGGAATGTGTGCCTGCACAGAAGACACTCGACAAGAAACAGTTACAGGTAGGTGCAACACTCTTTTCGTCGTCATTCTGTGCAGTCCCACACTGAGAGTATGAACAACTACTCACCAATGGAGGTGGGTGTGAGAAGAGTTTAATTGAACAGGGACTGCAACACCATGGTTCCCACAGCTACATTTGATCTGGAGTTGGTGTCTATCGAGTAGAGATGTATGGAAGTATTCCCTGATGACCATGTAGCAGCCTGACAGATGTCCTGGAGTGGAGTCCCTCATACGAAGGCAGCTGACAATGATTAGGCTCTGGTGGAGTGTGCTCTCACAGTCGCTGGACAGGGAACTTTAGCCAAATTGTAACACCACTTGATAGCTGTGACTATCCACCTGGAGAGAGACTGCTTGGACAGCAGGGACAGGCAGAGCAAGGCTTGGCCGTCATCTGGGAGCAGGGGCAAGGGTGAAGGGTGGCAGCTGTAATCCCAGCATGCTGAGCCCAACTCAGGAGGCAGGCTCGTTCCAGAGGGAAAGGCCAACTAGAGGGGGAGGGGCAGACCAGAAAGTCCATGATACAGGGAGCAGCAGGGGAAAGGGAGACAGACACACCAGAGATGGAGGATGATTGGGAAAGGGAAAGGGGGGAGGGAACTGGGAAGGGGATAACAGGGTTTCCTCCCCATGAGGCTGGGGATGAGAGGTTGGTTGGCATTGCTAGAGAGAGAGAGCACGTGCAACCTAGGAGGAGGAGGAAGAGGGTGAAGTAACTCCCTCCCCACCACAACTCTCAGGCTGAGGGAGGAAGCTCAACCCCCCTGAGGTGGAAGGCAGCACGGAGGAATGAAGGAGCAGTGAGGTGGGCGCGGTCGAGCCTGACAGTCACGTTCTGTTGGAGGTGGAATTTGGAAATTACTTTGGGTAGAAATTGAATGCTAGGGTGTAGGATCACCTTTTGTGGGAAGAATTGTAAGAATGGAGGGTCTGCTCTGAGAGCACCCAATTCTTCCACCCTTCTAAAGGAAGTGATGGTTATTAAGAATGCTACCTTCCATGATAATAATGCAATTGAACAGTGTGTCAGACTGTGGCTTGCTAAAAGTTGCAACCCAGACTACCCCTTGCAATGAGACAAAAGTCCATCGATTTCAAAAGGCTTTACTGAAGATAAACAACCATTATAAGTCCACATTCCAAGATACAAGGATCTTGGCTGAGCTTGGAAATTGTTACGAATGACAGGCAAAAGCAGTGGTACAGAATAGCAGTTCCCTGCAGGCCCCATCCTCCCCCTCAGTTCTCAAAACAATCGGCCAGAGGGCGAGAAAGTGAAAGCTTCCCAAGGGTGTCCGAAAAGCAGATATATGTAGACATAACGTTCTTCTCCTCTCAGTAAGCTTCCATCGGAAGGCTTGCCACCTGTAAAGAAAACACTTAATATATACCCAGGATTAAAATGGAGTCTCTTTGGCTTAAACACAGTCAGAACCTGACACAGTGGGCCAACGGTTCAAACGGTGGAAACATTGATTAGGCCAAGACCAATGACAGGTCCCATTGCAGAACAAGAGCAATCCTCAGAAGAAAGGTATTCTTTACTCCTTTTAAGAATTCCCTAAAGGCTGTGTGGAAGAAAACTGTCTTACTGTCTATAGGCTTGTGGAAAGCCAAGATAGCTGCTAGAGGCACCTTAATTGAGGCCGATAGGCCCTGTTGCACTAAGTTTAAGAGGTAATTAAACATCCTTGACAGGGCAAGAGAAGGGAGAAAGGCCCAATTTTGTGGTCCACTTTGTGAATTTGTCCCATTTAAACTTATAAGAAGACCTGGTAGAAGGCTTCCAGGTGTTCAAAAGGATCACTTCTCTGGAGAATGAAGAATGCTGGGGGCCAAGTGCCACGCTGTGAGCTTGAGAGTGGTTACATTGTGGTGAAATAGTTGATCTCTCTGTAAGAGGTCTGGTGCTAGTGGTAAATGTAGGAACCGTCCCCTGGTCATGTCCCCAAAAGTGGGGACCAATCCCATCATGGCCAGAATGGGGCAATAAAGATACACTGTGTCTGACCCTGCACAGAACCCTTGAAATTAAGAGAATTGGGGGGGAAGCATAAGACCCTGGTCCTGCAGGATCTGAAATGCATCTCTCAGGGAGTTTGGATCCCACCCTGCTAAGGAGCAGAATGTCCTGGCCTTTGTGTTGGTGGAGTTTGTGAGGAGGTCCACATCCGGAAATGGGGTGAATGTAATTGTCATTGATAGACCACTCGTGGTGTGGTCGGAATATACAACTGAGGGAATCTGCCCTGGTGTTTGTCATGCCGGCTGTGTGTGTTGCTTGAGGATGGACATGTTTTCTATGGCCCACATCCAGGTTTGTGTTGCTTTGGAGCATAGAGTCAGTGATGCTGTTCCTGCCTGTTTGTCCAGGTAGTGTAATGCCATTGTGTTGTCAGTGTGTACCTGAACCCTTCTGTTGCAATAAAGGCCTGCAAAAGAAGCAAGGAAGTAACAGATCACTCTTTATTCAAGCACATTTATATGTAACACCGTGTCTGAAGGGGACCAGGTGCCCTATGTGAAAAATTCTCCACAATGTGCCCCCAGTCCTAATAAAGAAGCATCAGTGGTAATTGCTTTTGATATCAGTATGCCTCTTATTACAGCTTTAAATGCATCCCATATAATATCTTGGGAAACTCCACAGGTAGAATTTATTATAAAATAGTTTTCAATTTCTTCTGAGATTTCCTTACAAAACTGTTCATCTAGTAGGAGCATTTTATTTAGGGTCCAGTTAGGGTCTTAACCTTCAGCATGTTACCCATTAGTGATATGATAAAATTCGGTTCTCAGTGTCTGCTGTCTGGATTTGGGTTAAAGTTTTTGAAGCTGAGATATAGTCTATCCTTGTATACGTATGATGTGTTGGAATAAGACACTATGGCCTAATTTGAATCGAAAGAGTAGAGTGCTTGGAGAAGGGGCTCGATACATTGTATAGTATCTGTTTATCTGTTTCTGTGGAACTGGCCCCTCCCTGCTGTGAGTGAACATTCCTTCCATGTCAGTTAAGATGTCTGTTGCTGTAACTGCCTCTCTCCTGTGTATAAGCCATGAATATGTTTCTCTCAGTTTGTTGTTTATTTTTCTGTAAATAGTTATTAAATGAAGTTAAACATTATCATCTTAGATTTTACTTCTCACTGGATTCTTCTGTTGACTCTGCTATACGGTGGTATATCCGGCACCTGGTGAGTGAAGGGATATTCATGAGGACTGTCTGGGATATTTAAATATATCTCCCCCTCACATGATGAACCAGTGAAAAATAAGTAAATTCTTTTGATCCAAGGTTTAATATTCGCCAAACATCTAGATCATAATGGTCCAGAATTTTGCTTAAGTTAGATTTTCCTTTTGTTGATTTTTTTGTGTAAACTGTGTTTATGAGATTTATCTAGTTCTGGGTTTATTATGTGGTTTAAATCACAACCTATAAACACCTCACCTGTTTGGAATATAGCCAATTCTGCCAGTGTCATTTATAAAATCTAACTGGGTTGTATTTGGGGCATATAATGATGCTAAAGTCACGGGGGTTCCATCCATTTCACCCTTAATAAAGAGAAATCTTCCTTTTGCATCACTTTTTGTTTCAAGGCAGATGGCATGTAGCTAAAGGTTTGAATGGTTTGGACATCAATCGGGTCAAAACTAAGGGTAAGGAGCATTGAGGGACAATAGTCCTAACAAGAGGAAATAAATTGTTTAAACCTTTTACAGTGCAATCCTAAGGAGAGTTACTCCAGTCTAAGCCCATTGACTTCAATGAGCTTAGACTGGAGTAACTCTCCTTAGGGTTGCACTGTTAGAAACAACTTAGCCACACAGTGAGAAAAAAAATGTTTTACGGTCTATCTGGGTAAAAGGCAGAAATAGCTGCTAAGTGAACCTTTATTGAGGAATTAGTCAATCCCTTTTGTTTGAGTTCCCAAAGAAAGTCAAGAATTTTAGGCAAGGTGGAAAGGAGGAAAGGAAAGGGTCTGAACCCTTATTGCTATACCAAGCCATGAATTTGTCCCACTTAAACGCATATGACTGGCAGGTGGACAACTGTCTAGCATTTTGTAGCACGTCACTCCTGTGGAAAAGGTGAATCCTGCCGGATTAGCCAGGCCATCAGTCTGAGTTTGTCTATCCCACGTTGGAGAACCCCCCTCCAGGACAGAAGGTCCAGTACCACCAAGAAGCTGTACATTGGAGTCCTTTCAGAAAGGAGCTCTCCTGTCCAAGTAGACACACAAAGTACATTTAACATCAAGTGTGTGTAAAAGTCTATCATTTGAACAAGTAGGGGAAAAATACAGGTAAGAAAATGTCCTGGTTTAAGTGAAAAGCAGAGACGATCTTTGGCAGAAAAGGGAGGCTCAGAGGACAACCTTATTTGCTAACATCTTAATAAAGGAGGGTCATGTCTCAGGGCTTGCAATTCACTCACCCTCCTAGCTGAGGTTATAGCCACCAGAAAGGCCGTTTTGGCTGTACATTTGAGGCTGTAGTCGCAGGAGGGCATGGAACCATGACTGACATGGCCAAAATGGGGCTATCAAGCTGATTGACATCCTGTCCCTCTGGCATTTGCTGATGACCTTGGCTAGAAGTGGAAACGGGAAATGCGTAGAAAAGGCATCCCAACCACCTTAGTTGAAATGCATCCCCAAGAGACTCTTGGCCTAAGCCACCTCTGGAACAAAAATCGTGAGTTTTGTGATTCTCATCCGAGGCGAAGAGATCTACGTCAGGAAAACCCCACCTTGAGAAGACAGGGTTAAGTACATGTCCTGGAGGGACCATTCGTGATTGTCCCCTTGTAGCCTGCTCAGATGGTCTGCTCCTGAGTTCTCTATACCAGGAATATGAACTGCTTGTAGCCATACCAAGTGATTTACTGCCCATGTCCAGATTTTCACTGCCTTGTTGCACAGAGTCACAGACGCCGTGCCCCCGTTTGTTTATATAAAACATCGTAGTAGTATTGTCGGCAAGGATCTGGACAGTCTTGTTCTTTACGGTATCTGAAAAGGAGCTTAATGCATATAACACAGCCCTCAACTCCAGCAAGTTAATACGTTCTCCACTCTCTAAAGTATCCCACGAAGCATGTGCGTAGGAACCCTCACAATGGGCTCCCCAACCTAAAGGAGAGGCATCTGTAGTGACTGACACCTGTGACTGCCTACAGGCAAAGGCAACCCCTCTAAATAGGTTAGAATCCATCAATCACTAGTCTAAAGAGCGAACAACTCTTCTAGGAACATTAAACCTCATACTCAGAATCCCTTTTATGGGGAGAAAACAGAACTAAACCAGAGTTGTAGTGGGTGCATATACAACCTGGCTAGAGGTACTACTGCAGTGGTAGAGGCCATGCATCCCAAAAGAGTTTGCAGGAACCGAGCAGACTAAAAACGACAACTCTTATGTTTTCTAATGAGAGATTTAATCTTTAGGGCTCTTTCTGAAGGTAAAAAGCCCGCATCCCTGACCCCATCCAGAATAGTTCCTATGAATTGGATGGACCCAGAAGGGGTAAGTTTAAACTTCTTCTGGATGACAAACAACCCTAACCGTAGGCAAAGGGACAGAGTAAATAGAAACCTGTCTAGTGACGTCATCTAATGAACACCCGATGATCAACCAATCATCCATATAGGGAAAAATACAGCACCCCATAACTCTCAAATAGGCCACTACAACAGCCATACATTTGGTAAAAACCCTAGGAGCTGTAGCCAATCTGAAGGGTAAAATCCTGTACTGGAAGATACGGGAGTCGTAGGTAAAATGGAGGGACCCTTTTATGCTCAGGAAATATGGAAATATGAAAGTAGGCATCTTTTAAATCTAACACTGTGTACTAAGAATGTAAGGGTAATAGTGTCAAAACTGCTTGTAGAATAACCATTTAAACTTGCATACCCTGATAAACTTATTTAAATTTCAGTCTAGAATAAGTCTAAGACCTCCATCTTCCTTATCCACCATAAATTATTTGGAGTAGAAACCCAACCATGAAGAGTGGTCAGCAACCTCCTCAATTGCTCCTTTATCTAGAAGCGCAGAGAGCTCTGCTAGCACTCCCGGTTGAGATGGTTCACAAATAAACACAGGGAGCTGTGAGTAAGGTAACTGCAAAAAATCAATTTTATAACCAAACTCAACTATATGTTTAACCCAAACATCAGAGGTAATTGAACACCATTCAGCAACATAGGCACTCAGCCTGACTCCAAACAGTGGATCAGGGCCCTGTAATTGTCAAAATTGTTTATGCGCCTGTGGCTGCTCCTTAGAATGTTGCTGGTGCGTGCCTTGCTTGCCCTTCTGATTTGGTCTCCGTCTGGAAAAAGAGGACTTGGGTCTGGTAAGCATACCCTTTGTATGGTTGATAACAATGTTGACGACCCCTCTGGAAAGATCTATACTGGGATCTAGACAGGGCTTGGTGTTGATGCTGTGGAAGGACGCCAGAGGAGCGAGCAGTGAGTCGGTCTTTTCGCTCCTTGGACAGATATTCATCTGTTTTCTCTGAAAATAGTGTGACCTTGAAAAGTAAGATCCTCTATATAAAAATACAAAATAAAAAGTTTTTTTTTAAAAAGTAAGATCCTCCACCTTGTTCCTGGTATCTGCAGGTAACGCCATTGTTTGTAACCATGCATAGTGACGTAGAACCACAGCCAAAAGCAATGATCTAGCAGAGGTATCTGCCATATTTCTGCAGGCATTGATTTGATGCGGGATAAATGAACTTCCTCCTCCTGGATGACACGCAAAAAGATCTTCTGATCCTCTGGCAATTTTGGAATGAAGGTAGCCACCTTACTTCATAACAAAAGTTGATAAGCAGCCATCATCGCCGAATAGTTGGCGATCTTCACCCCGAATACAGCTGAGGTGTAAAATTTGCATCCCATGGCATCTAATCTTCTGCTCTCTTTATCTGAAGGGACCAAAAGTGAGCCTTGCTTAGGTTTAGATTGCATTTCTTCAGTCACCAATGACGATGGAGAAGGATGCGCTGAGAGGAAGGGGCAGAGGTCATCTTTCATCCTATATAGATACTTGACCTTCCTATTCGTCGCTGGAGTGGACGCTGGCTTGAGGTTTAGACCCTTAAGCAACTTCACAACTCCACAAAGCTGTCTATAACAGGAAAGGCAATGGTAGGGGTAGACCCCGAGTAAATATGTTGTAAAATTTTATCTGTGAACTTTGGCTCTCTGGACGTCACGTCAATCTCCAGGGCTTTGGCCATGTGCTGGAGCAGCTCATTATACGCTCCGAAGTCATCTGTAGGGGATGCTTCATCAGCAGGATCAATCTCCCTCTCAGGTGACTCAGATGGTGGCAACACACTGGATCTAAATTGTTCAGCTCTCTTTGCAAGCTCCCCTTCTGAAGGCTGCGGGGTCCGTCTCGAGCCTGCATACGAATAAGCTCACAGAGAGGAGGACCTGGAGTGCCTTCTATAATGGGGCTCAGACAAGTAAGAACCTTCTCTATAGCGACTGGGTGAGAGTGGTTCATCCACCAGTCGTTCATCCCTAGAGAAGCTTATATAAGAGTAGGGGCTTCGTCTGTGTCTGGAATGACCACTATGTTCTCGAGATGACCTTGATGACAAAGAACCACGCGAAGTAAATCTAGGTCTCCCCGATGGAGGGGGGGGGTTCTCGACCAAGATCACATCATCTTGGGTAGCTCTGGAATGAGGAGTACTACAGAGTGATGAACGGTCCCCTGAACCTCTGTTTTTTTCTTAAGGGCCCAGAACCAGACTCTCCAGAACGTTCTGGCAACGGTTCCGGCAGCACACTTTCGAGAATAGCTTTGTCTTTTTTTTGAAGAATGCTTGCACTTCTTTTTCTCCAGGCCAGAAGCTGTCAATCGTAGAACTGATGTCAGATCCGAAGCCTTCAGATCCGAGGAGGGAGTAGAGCCAGTTGGTGCTGAAGATGCCCGCCTCCGAGTATTCTGTGGATCTGGGGACCTCCAAGGAGACTTGGGAACCACTGTCGACATTGAATGTGTTTGACTCTGAGGAGTAGTTGAGGCGGGTCTCGGATCCGTAGGGGTTGGAGTCGGTTCCGAGGAGCTTCGGATCGCAGCGGTAGTTGACTCTGGAGGTGGTCTGGGTTCCGAATGACTCGGTGAAGGGCAGGAACAGGGCGTCTTCGAGCCTGATGATCCCAGACTGACTTGGGCATTTTTGACCCTGATGATCCCGGGCCAGCTTGGGTCGCGGAACTGGATGGGGCAGATGGTTTTGCCACAGCCAGTGGATCTGTAGCTGCCATTGCCCGTTTCCACAGGGATGCTTGCAGGCTGCCCTTCCGTTCTGCCCTGGCCTTTGAAGTGAAGGCTCGGCACTGTTTGCACATCTGTGTGTTGTGGGGCAATACAGACAACTGGAATGGCCATCCAACTTTGTCATTTTCCTATTACAGGACACAACGTTTGAAAAGGGAAGTATCTGATATTGTTAGCTGAGAATGCTGACGGGAAGAAGAGCTGGAAACCTTTACCATCGGCGGCAAAAGAGGAACTGAGGGTATGCTGGGGGCGCTCTGCCTCTTAGGAGCCATTTTTGGTGGGGAAGACGGCTGCGCCTGCGCACTAAGAGGTGAGAGTACCCCCTAGAGTTCTTGAGCTATGGAAATCTCCAAAATCGGCAGGCTTGAGTGTGCACGGTCCCCATGTGGGACTGCACAAGAAGCCTGTCGATGAACTATCAGTCAGAGAGGCCATAAAAACTAACCATTTTTGAATTTGTTTTGCACTTTGGTGCCTGTATGAAAGATTTTATTTAGAGTGATAAATTTCTCTATCCTTTCCAGGGTAAGGATAGCAAGGGCTAGTGATGAGTCTAGGATTACCTTTACAAATATCACCCTCTGTATAGGTTCTAAACTGCATTATAATACTCAACATTTGCTTGATAACAGTTGTTACATCGGACCAAAATTTGCTTATCAAAGGACATGTCCACCAAGAGTGAATAAAGGACCCCACCTCGCCACATCTTTTCCAACATTTGGGCGATATTTTATTGGCATAGTTAAGCTTCTGAGGAGTGATGTACCAACGTGTCATAAGTTTTTGAGATTGCAGCCTTACAGAACCTAAATTAGTTGTAAAGATTGGGGAGTTCCAGATGCTTGACCACTGTGCCTCATAAAATTTAATACCACAGTATGTTTCCCAAGCCGGTTGGAATGAATAGGGCTTGCTTTTTTGGGCTTTCAACATTATTTTGTAAATCTTTGCTAGAAGACCCTTCTTCCACCTCCACCTGATTTCAGTATTTCTTCAAATTCAGTTATCTCACGCTTTAGGGAGCTTTGTATCTCAGGAGCAGCTACTAGGTGTTGAACCAGCAGGTATTGGAGCCAAGAAATCTCAGCTTGCAACCGTGCTTCAATCAGTTGTTTAGATAAGATTAATCAAGCAACACAGATGGCTGAAAGAGCTGCAAGCCTAGCAGTTGAAAATCAATCTGAAATCAGAGTCCTGCAGGGCAAGAATGAGCAGCTTCAGGAAAAAATAATGGATCTTGATAATAAAATAAGAACTAATAATATAAAGATCAGAGGCTTTGATGAGTATGAAGAACATAATGCTGACCTGGGGACATTCATTGCAGACTGGCTAGGGAAAGAATTAAAGCTTGAAGATGGGATCGTCCCTATAATTAACCAAGCATACAGAATTGGCCCATACAATAAGGCAAGAGCAAAGCAGCAACCAAGGGACATAATAATAAAGCTCCCAGATTACAGATCAAAAGAAAAAATCATGAGAGAAGCCAAAGCAAGGGGTCACTTCTTATACCAGAATAAGAAAATATATGTATTTCAAGATCTCTCCAGTGAGACACTAGCGAAAAGACGAGACCTTAAGCCAATCATTAATAAATTAAATGAAGCTGATATAAGATTCCACTGGGTCTCTTCAGCAAGAATCCTGGTGTACTGGCAGGGAAAAACACACCAAGCCCATAATATTGAGACTGGCTGCTTGCTGCTTAAAGATCTACAGCTGGATAGCCAAGGCATCTCTACAAGCAAGCCCAACTCTTACAGTGCAAGATCATCTTTAAACAACTGGAGCAAAACACCAATGAAGAAAGACAACAAAGGATCACACAGAGAATCAACATGAATTTTTCCAGAGGAGGCAAGGAGTGAGAAATAACTGTGTCATCAGTAGACTCCTCCAGCAAAGAAAAAACAAGAAGCTAATACTAGAAAGACCTATAAAGTTTAATATAGTATACAAGTAAATAGCATCGTCTCTACTCACACTGTGAAAAACATAAATCAAAGATAAATTGGGCCGTGGGGGGGAGGATGATTGTGAATTCCAATTAGCTCTCTATTTTGGAACAAACCCCAGATACTGGGCTCTCACTGTTCAAGTTTCAGCCCAGTGCAAGAAGACCATTTAAACAAGTGTTCTATGAAAACTTTATTCTTTCCCATAAGGAAAGAATTCTGGTGGTTTCCTCCTTAGAGGTGCTAAGGGAGGTTTGTGGTTTTGCATTTTACTTGAATCTTTCCTATTTTGTTTCTTGTTACCTGTTACTTGAACCTTTCCCATTTTGTTCCTTGTTTCACTTCTCTTGTTTCAGCCCTTCATACATCTCCTAGTATTATTTCCCAAGCTATAAACCAAAATTATATACAACTGTAAATAGTAAAAAGTTTGATTGGGTTCATCTGGGGGTGACAGTGTTTTTGTTTGGCAAATTTTTATTATAATAAAAAATAAAAAAATTAAAAATATATTAAAAAATAATTTTTTTAAAAAAATTAAAAATTCATTACATTTTTTAATTTAAAACTAATCGAAAAATTTGATAGGAATATATATAGACAAAAAATTATTAATAAATATAATTGAAATTAAACAGAAGCAGACAAAAAGACAAACAGAAACTACCAACAGGAACGTTGGATATAAATTGGGAAAAGTTTAAACATAAGTAAAAGTATTCATAAGTGGTTATACAGATAAACCAATCGAGATTTAACTGGAAAAATCAAGGTGGTGCTTGTAGATTTGTTAGTAATTTACATTTCTTAGAATCATTAACAAATCTTGTTATTTCATAGGAAATGGAGCTTAAAGTACTTTTTTTAAACTGCAGAGGTCTCAATAATGCAATCAAATGTAAAAGAGTTCAGACAATGCTGACAAAACAACGTCCAGATTTCCTATTGCTGCAAGAAACACATCTATCTTCAAAAGTGGAACAGGTATTTAAATCAAATTGGTGGGATCTCCAATATTTGGCACATGGAAACTCAAAATCTAGGGGGGTGGCGGTTCTCATATCAAAGAGGGTTAGATCTGAAAAAAAAGTAGTAGAAAAAGACAAGGATGGCAGATATTTGTTTCTTAAAGGCACCTTTGATTAAAAAAATTAACAATAGCATCAGTTTATGCTCCAAACAACAATCAAAACTTATTTTTAAAGGAAACCCTGACCAAATTAAAAGCTTTCCAAGAAGGAGATATCATTTTGCAGGGGGGGGCCTGAACTTAATAGTTAATCCCAGCTTAGACCATTCTAAACACAAGCAAAAGAAATCCAAATTGAAAGGGACTAATCCTGAAAGGATGGGACAACTTGATAATATTTTAAAACAATTTGACTTAATTGACGTGTGGAGAAATCATCACCCGAAAGAAAAAGACTTCACTTATTTCTCACACAGATTCGAAACTTATACTAGAATTGATTATATATTGACGACACCAACCTTAGTGCAACGAATCCCAAACTCAAAAATTGGTCCAATAATGTGGTCTGATCATGCGTGGATAGAATGCTTGTTAAAATTTTCTGAACAGACGGCCAGGATGCCAAATTGGAGTCTAAATAAATTTCTTTTATACGATTTAACAGCTCAAAAGAGTATATCAAAACTACTTTAAACAAAATTCAAATGGTGAGGTGTCAGATGAAATAGTGTGGGATGCAATGAACAGTAGTTCGGGGCAAATGTATTGCTATTGCCTCAGCCTACAAGAAAAAAAAAGAGAGGTCAAAATTGGAATTGGAAAAAATAGCCCATTTAGAACAAGCACATAAAAAAACTTGCAGTAAGAAAATTTATAAAAAAAACTCTCAATTGAAAGGAAAAAAATTAGAGACACTGGAAACAACAGGCATCCAGAAAAACGTAATTTTCTTAAAACAAAAATTTTGGCAAAGCAATTCCAGAAGCCTGAAAATGCTTTTCTGGAAGGTGGGAAAAAAGGCTACAAAGCTTATTAACAACATACGTGACGAGACTGGGCAACTTTAGGTTGAATCGAAATCCATTATCAAAGTCTTCCACAACTTCTATAAAAAGTTGTATACATCGGATTCTCCAAATTTGAAAACAATTAATGACTACCTAGGAAAGAGAGGGATATACAAAAAAATATCTGAAGAACACAAACAATTAATAGACCAAAAAATTTCGGTCAAGGAAACTCAGGAAATAATTAAAAACCTAAAAAACAATAAATCCCCAGGCAATGATGGGTTTCCTGCTGAATACTATAAAAAATTCTCCTTTCAGTTAGCCCCTTACCTTACTAACATCTGCAACAAAATTCTAGAGCATGGGAAAATGCCACCTTCCTGGATGGAATCAAATGTGGTGATCCTTTTAAAACCAGGCAAAGATGCCACTAACCCCTCTTCATATAGACATCTAACATTGTTAAATCAAGATATGAAAATTTTCACAGCCATTCTAACGACCAGGCTAAACAAAATTATTTCTAAATACATTGATATAGACCAATCGGGATACATTCCAAATAGACAGCTAATGGATAACATAAGGAAGACCCTGAACATTATCAATTTTGGTAAGCAAAATAAACTAAATTCTCTCATACTGGCACTTGATGTGGAAAAAGCCTTTGATCGCATGGAACTCCCCTACCTCAAAGAGCTAATAAGGAATATGAATTTTGGGGATAAATTCATAAGGGCAATTCATACCCTATATGCTAACCCCTCCACCCAAATTAAAATAAACAGACACAAATCAGAGAAAATCGAATTGCTTAGAGGCACTAGGCAGGGGTGTCTGCTGTCCCCACTTCTTTTCGCACTGGCAATTGAACCGCTTGCTAATCACATCAGGCAATCCCCAAATATAAAGGGTCTTACCATCGGCAGCAAAGAATACAAGCTATCTCTGTTTGCAGATGACATGACACTTTATCTATCTGACCCTATATCATCTATCAATGAACTAGAGAAAATCACAAAGGAATTTGCAAACGCCTCAGGCCTTAAAATTAATGTAAATAAAAGTGAAATTTATCCAATATATCTGAAATCTGACCAGATTAATTTTCTTGAAAGTAATTACAATTATAAATGGGTCAAAAAAGTTGGAAATATCTGGGAATCCAAATACCTGTCAAGCTAAATGAATTGCTGGCCATCAATTACTCTGAAATCAATCAATCCATTAGTTCTCTATTAGGGGAATGGGAGAAATCGGGTCTCTCTCTAATTGAAAGGGTAAACCTCATTAAATCTTTTATTTTCCCAAAATTCCTTTTTTTGTTCAGAGCAATCCCTATTACAATTCCTCAGAAAATCTTTGATCAATGGCAATCCAAGATAAGCAAATTCATATGGAATAACAAAAAGACTAGAATACCCATGGAGACACTAAAAAGGCCCACCAGTAGAGGCGGAATAAATCTACCAGATCTTAAAACTTATTACGAAGCCGCCCACCTTAAAAATCTGGTAGTGATAACTAATAATAGTACAAAACCGGACTGGAAGAACATAGAACAAAGCTACTTGCAAGGAAGATTTATAAATGAGTGCATGTGGAATAAGAACACTGAACGCCCATCTAACATAAGAAATAAAAATTTCCTGCTAAGTGATATAAAAATCTGGGATAACCTTAGAAATAAGCTAACACAGGCATGCTCTTTAGTATCACCTTTTGTGGGGCAACACTGGTTCTTACCTGCTCTCAATATTCACTCATACAAATGGTGGAGGCTTAACAACAAATCAAGGATAATAGATATCCTCGACAAAGGAAAGCTCGCAAATAAGGCAAAGTTAGAAAGTAATACATGAACACATGACCCATGGTTCGAATATATACAGGTTAAGCATCTTATTGAATCTCCAAAAATCAAAGAATCACAGGCTAAGCCCTTAACACAGTTTGAAATGATCCTGAAAGAAACTACGGAGAGTCAGAGGGGTATATTATCTAAAATTTACTCAATTCTGTTAGAAAACAAACAGAAGCACAAAATCCTGTCCTATCAAAAAATGTGGTCCAAGGAATGCAAGTTTGATCCTTCAAACAACAGATGGAAAATGATTTGGATATCACACAATTTTCGAACAAATATTGTAAACATAAAAATGCAAACCCTAAAAATGATTTCCCACTGGTATATGACCCCTGTTAAGCTACACCACATTAATCAGTCTCAGCCGGCTAACTGCTGGAAGCAATGTGGAGAGCCCGGCACATACATGCATTGTTGGTGGGGTTGCAAGTTTGTTAGCTCATTTTGGGATAAAATAATTGAAGAACTCAAAAGTTATAACAGGGCATTCGATCCCAAAGACTCCCGAAATAATATTATTAAACTATTGGGAGGACTCAGGGATCCCACCCAATAGCCTAAACCTTATTTATTCACTTTTGGCACTAGCCAAACTATCAATAGCTTCACAATGGAAACAAAAATCTGCCCCTTCAATAGATACTTGGAAATCTAGAATCTGGGATCATTTTATCATGCAGAAGATCACTGAGCAACTGAAACAGAGGGAAAATCCAAATTATAAATCTTACTGTCTAGAACAGTGGCTTCCACTTTTGAAGTATATGACTAAAGAGGAAAAATGGGCAAATAACAAGGTGAAACTAGATCTCTACTTCTCTGTGGCCTATCTATAAATACAGAACAGTCTCTTTTTAAAACTATCAATTTGGTTTATGTGACCTATTTAACCTTCAACATAATGAAGCTCAGCTACCGAACTTAGGAGATGTGAAAACTTTATTCCCCCTTTTGTTTTTGCTATATAGTGGGACCGAGTTACCAGCAACTGTTGGACCGGTACCAGCCGATTGTCAATTGTAGGCTTATGTTTCAATGTTACCTGTGTATTGAAAAAGTTTATGTTTATTGATTGTATGTATGTTATTGTTCTTTATTTCCTGTTTATTATGAAAAAAGTTATAATTAGAATAAAATATAATTTAAAAAAAAAAGGAGAAAAGGACGGTGCTACTGTAGCCCTATTTTTGTCCCAAATCTCTAGTGCCGGAGCTAAAAGTAAGTTGTTTTTAATTGCCTTGGGACTTTCAAGTGCTGAATTCCAAATAGTTTCCTGCATTGTTTTGGGTAGTGCGTAGTGCTGTTCAATAGCTTTCCAGTCGGCCTTAAAGTCAGACTGCAACATAAGGACCAGGTAAGTAAATTGGGTAGCCTCATAATACAATCTAATATCAGGCATTCCTAGCCCACCCTGTTTGGTGTGATCTCTCAGGGTAACAAAACTAATCATAGGCTTTTTCCCTGCCCAAATAAATTTATTCAGCAGTTTCTGCCATCTTTCTAAGGTGTGTGGTTTAATAAAAATGGTTAGTGCTCGAAAATAAAATATCTTTGGGACTATTACAGTTTTTATTAAGTTGATTTTTTCTAGCCAAGTTAGTTGTAGCCTTTTCCAGCTACCTAACGTTCTAGATAAATATAGTGCTCGTTGAAATTCAAATCCCATATTCCATCTAAGTTTAATGGTATTTTTACACCAAGATAAAACCAATTGGATTTAATCCACTTATATTTGTAGTTTGTTTTAATGAACTGGGTAGTGTCTTGCTGTAAATTCATGGGGTATAGTTCAGATTTTAGGTGATTAATGGCCAAACTGGAGACCAATTTAAAGTCTGTTAAGCATTTTTCCACGGCTGGTAATGAGCTACTAGGGTCTGTTAAATACAACACTAGATCGTCTGCAAAGAGGCTAGTCTTATAGGTTTGTTTTCCAATTGTGATTCCTTTTATGTTGGGGTGTAATCTTAATGATGTTGCTAAGGGTTCTATAACTAAGGCAAATAAAATTAGGGAAAGAGGGCAACCTTGTCTTCTACCTCTTCTAATTTGAAATTCTGATGAATAAGTACTATCAGCTCTTACTATGGCTTTAGGAGAGTCATAAAGTGCTCAGATAGCTTGTAAAAAATATCTGCCAAATCCCATGTGCTCAAGTAAGCCTAGTAAAAAAGGCACCTCCACCCTATCGAACGCTTTCTCCACGTCCAACGATAGTAGAAAAGCTGGCAGCTTTTTTAGGGTGGAATGATTAATTAAATCTGTGGTTTTTCTTAGATTGTCAAAGAGGTTTCTCATGGGCATAAAACCGGCCTGATCCAGATGTATATAATTAGTGATAAAGGAGATTAGTCTTTTTGCTAGTATGGAAGTAAAAAAAATTTGGTCCTGGTTTAAAAGGGAAATTGGCCTATATGATTTGGGGTCAGTAGTGTCCTTGCCTTTTTTAGGTATCACTGTAATTTCTGCCTCCTAGGATGGGGGGATCTTGCCTGACTTCAGCACAAAGTTGCAAGTATCTGTCAATGGGGTTAGAATCAGATCTATATATTTTTTGTAGAATTCTGGAGGGTAACCGTCCCTTCCAAGGGCTTTGTTGTTCTTGAGCGATTTAATTGCCAATTTAACTTCTGACTCTGATATTGGTTGTTCCATGATCAATTTGTGTTAATCTGAAATGCTTCTAACTAGGTTTCTATTGGATATATAATCTATTAGCCTAGCTGGCTCTGGCGAGTCTGAGGTATATAAAGTCTGATAGAAATCTGCAAAAATATTTACTATTTCTTCAGATTTTGAATGCATTTGTCCTGTTTTATCTTTGATAGCCTTTATGGCGCATGTCACAGTTTTCTCTTTAACTTTTTTAATAAGGAGTTTAGTGGATTTAGGTGACCTGACCCAATATTTTTGCTTAACATAAAGTAATTTTCTCTGAATCTGAGCAGTTTCTAAACTTTCTAGGGCTTTCCTTTCTAACATTAGCTGTTTATAAATCAGTTTGCTACAAGATTTCTTATGTTCTTGCTCCAAGCTTTTAATTTTGGCAACTATCTCGTTTGTAGTTTTCTCTCTTTGTTTTTTATGATAGGAGGCTGCTGATATAATTTGCCCCCGAAGAACAGCTTTCATAGCGTCCCACACCAGTTCTTGGGAGATACCGCAAGCTGCATTTAATTCAAAATATTGCTTTATATCTGAGGATATATTTGAATAAATTTGTTTGTTGAATAAAAGTGAAGTATTTAATTTCCAGTTTGTTTTCCTTTGCGTTTTACACCCTAAACTGAAAACACATTCTATCCAAGCGTGATCAGATCATAGTTTCTCACCTATAGCGGTCGAACAAACCAGATTACCTAATTTAGGTGTCAAAAAATATAATCTATTCGTGTATATACATTATGAACAGATGAGTAATAAGTATAGTCCGTTGTGCTTGGGTGTTGGATGCGCCAAATGTCTTGTAAGCCTGCTTTATTTATTATACCTGTTAGTTCAGAGATACCCTTCCTCCTAAACTGATGGCAGAGGTGTTTTCAGGTTTTGTCCAAATCATAATTCATAATAAAGTTGGAAGTCCCCAGCAAGAACTATTTCTCCTACTGCAAAAGAGTTTAAAAGTGTTAGGGTGTTGTCTATAAAGTTTAATTGGTCTTGATTTGGTGCATAAATTACAGCCAATGTTAGCAGCATATGATCTAAACTGCCCTTTAGAAATAAAAACCTGCCTTGTGGATCTATTTTTGATTCCTTTAAAGAGAAATTAGTTTATTTTGAAAATAGTATAGCCACTCCTCTGGATTTTGATGACCCAGGGGATTGAAACTGCTGGTTAAACGAGTGGGTCTTAAACACTGGCAGGTTAGAGGTTTTCAGATGTGTTTCTTGAAGAAATAATATCGAAGGTTTCTGTCTTGTAAGTAAGAAGTCTAGTGATAGATCAATATTATTTTGGTTAGGGTCAAAATATAACAAAATTCATTTAGACCGTCCTGATTTTTGCCCCATCATCTTATAGTGCATAGCAAAAAATGTAGCTAAGTCTGCTATCAGATTCTCCTGTGCTTTTGTTAGTCTAAACAAAGAAAACACCACCTGTATGTTCAATAACCAGTTTTGAACTGATTTCATAAATCAAATCCATTAACACAACACATCCCAACCAAGTCAAAACCTCAAATCCCCAGAACAATTTCCCAATTCCTTCCACCCCCTCTCAAATTCCATTTCCTTCCTCTGTTAATTCCCCCCTCCCTTCCCCTTTCTGTCCTTTACAACAACGACGGTTACTAGTTTGAAAATGAAAAAGAAAAAAGAAAAATTAGCAATGGCTGACTGAAATAACATATGCCACCCTGATTTCCACCTTACAACAAGGTGAAAACAAAAGAGCTTTACAGCTCTAAACCAGGAGGCAAAAAAGGAAATTAGGGGGGAGATTTCCTAGAGTCTGACTCCCGGCTTCCACTCCAACCTCTCTGTGATTATAAAGTTGTCTTATAACAAAGGCACCCTGGGTCTGCTGACTGCATGCGATTAATTCTCCTCCATCTCAGTCTTTCTTGGTATCCTGGATTCTTTCTGTAGATCTTTCAAGGGTGGGTTATGCTCAGCATGTTCAAAGTATTTAATAGTGCATACCCGTCTTCCAAATCTTTAGCAACGATCAGATTTCCATCATGAAGCACTGAGAGCTTGGAAGTCGATCCAATCCATCTGTATTTCAAGTTAGCTTTTGCAAGTGCATTGGTAATTGGCTTTAAGTCTCTGCGCATTTTTAATGTTTCTGATGGCAGATCAGGGAACACTTAAATTTCTTTGTTCTTGTAAATAGCCACATCTGTGGGCCTCTCTTAGAATCTTTTCTTTTGATCGTAGGTCTCTAAAGATTACCAAAATATCTCTTGGCAGGCGTGATTTATTTGCTGCCCTAGATCCCAATCTAAAAGCAGCTTCAATGTTGGGAGCAACCCCTTCTTCAAGTTGGAGTACTTCTGCAAGCCAGGACATTATAAAAATAGGAAGCTCTGTATGTTCTTCCTCATTTTCAGGGAGACCCCTCATCTTCAGATTTCTAGCTTTAATTTTGTCTCCAAGTTTATTTTCACTGATAGTGCTTCTTCTATTTGTTGAGTTAAATCAAACTCTCTCTTCATAAGGAGGATCTCTCTCTTCATAAGGAGGATCCTCAATCCTTGCACAAGTCTCATTTGGCAGTGCTGTTGAGCACAGCCAGGAGTAGCAGTGAAGGGAGATCACTGTAGTGAGACTGCAGGCTGCAGGATCAGCTACATGTTTTGCTGAGATTTGATGTTTGGAAAGGCTTAAGAAGCCTCCAACCAGGAACTTGTATTTTTCTCAGGTAGAAGTTCTAGGTAGAGAGCTGTACCAGCCCACAAGAATAACTGGTATCAGGCCATTATCCAATGATCATTGGCTATTTTAAAGTCTAAGGCAGAAGAGGCATTTTGCAATCTATCCCATCAAATTTATGCCCCCCATCAATGGGGGCCAAATGCTGAGCGCCCCTGTTATCCCCCTGGATAGAGTCCACCACCAATGAATTTGCTCTAGGGTGTTGGAACAGAAAAGAGCATCCCGTTTGCTTTACTTCCTATTGAGTTTCTATTCTGCAGACTGATGGTGAAACCAAGGCAGATCCGAGCCAAGGTCCCATTGTGGGTCAGAACTGTGTAGACCCTGCAGATCCTAAACTTGTTAAACACATTAATCATAATATGGATCTCAATAGGGGAATCTTGGAGATCCATGAAGTGTAGTACTGGATTCAACTAACATGACAGATCTGAATAGCAGACTACTGGTAACAGTTAACAGCAATGAATCAGCTCTGATCTGAAGAGCTCACCTTCAGAAACTGTATGTGTTGACATCACAAAATGCCTTGGAAGGTGTTCTTGGGATGTATTTGGCTTCTTTGATAGGTTTGAGGAGTCTTGAGGATGAAATGGCATTGGAGCCAAGGTAGATGTAGACAATTTTGCCAAAGGCTTGAGCCAAGACAATGCTGGAGGAGGATGTTGGACCCTTGTCAGAACAGTAGCTGGAACCAACGTCCCTGGAATCAGTCTCAAAACCATTGGGACCAAAGGTGACTGGGTTCACCTTTCTGGAGTGGGAAGTGCTGATGCACTCGGATGATTTACTAGAGTGGTGCCAGATAGAGCTTTCTCCCATGAAGCTGCCTTTGTGAGCTTCAATCATGCTTCACTTCATCTATAAATTGTGTACACACAGGACACTTGGAGATGTCATGTTCTTTTCCAAGGCAAAGTAGACATTAGCATGATTTTTGTCCTATGGATGTACACTTTTTCAAGAGCATTTTTAAAGGCTATTTGTTCTGTAATGCAAACCTTTTAAGTTTTTCTCAAAATACAAACCAATTTTGACCTCTTTAGGTCTTCATTCACATGAAATGTCTTCAACACAAGGGAACCTTCAGCAGCAAAGGAAGAACTGAGGAAAGGGCACTCTCCCCCCACTCAGGCAAAATGTGAGGAAAGCTGCATGGGGGAGGGGAAAGGAGCACCATCGAGTGTTTTTGAGCTTAAAAAATCTTCTGTGTTAGGCCTGTGCAAGCACAGTACCCATATGGGAATGCACAGGTACTATGATGATGAACTGAGAGCCCTTGATGTCAAGATGGATGACTATTACGTTAAGAAACTTCCCTATGCTGCTGTACTATACAATACTCTGCCAGACCACCCACAAGCAGCTGTGTTCTCTGTTGTGGATATGAAAGCTATTGTGCCGGCAGAGAGATTCAGCCTTTCAGTCTAATCTAGGACAAACAAAGAATTATTTGGGGTGGGGGAGTTATTTCTGATACTGTTTTTTAGGGACACCTACTATTGTAACTATAACAAAGGGTAAAAAGTGGGAGTGCAATGAAAACTAGAACAAAAGAACACTCAATACAGGTTATAAACAACCACTCTATGAAGGAGACTAGGAGATCCCCACAGCCCCCTTGCATTCTTGTTTTTAGCCAGAAATGTGACCTGCATTAAAAGACTTGAGCCTACTTGTGGCGGCTTTATATTCTCTTATTTTTGTAAGCACATCTAACTTGATTTAACAGATTCACAAGCGGAAGAGTATTGGAAGTTGAAAACCTACCATTATCATCAAGTTATTCAAAATTATGAAATGCAAAGCAAGTGCAAAATGTTGTATATCCTTGCTTGGGAAGATTAAGATCTTGTCTATCCTAGTATTTGGTTTCTAAAAGTAGTTAGTAAAGGGCTTACTGAAATAGCTTTACCAATCAGTTAGGGGAAACTGTGACCTGATTACTCATAATATCACAGCCCTTTCCTGGCAGCCCTTTGTGTGTGATGTCAAGAACCTGCTGCTATCTGAGAGGTTGTGGAACCGCCCCCCCCCCTGCTTCTTTGCCAAAGGGGGCTGTTCCAGGAAGCAGATTTATCTGACATGCCTTGTAAATTGTATGATGTGTGTGTGTGGGGGGGGAGGTTGATGTCGACAGATAAATGGGTTCTTCATAGCCACTACTTCAGAAGTAATTCTTCAGATGCTGTCCCATGAGGAAGGGAAGTAAGGAACATTTCCCCGTAGTATGGCCTCTGGTAAAATGAAACAGGGAAAGAAAAAAACTACTGCAGACTAAGTAGGCTGCAAAAACCCAGCTTTCATGCTAGAAGGCAGAAATATTCTGGGAGGTGGAGTTACTCCTTGCTTCCCAGTACCAGAATATTTTGAGCCCTACCTTCTGAAATCTGCCTTCCTTTCCCCAATGTGTTAGAATGCAAAATTGGTTTCTTTGAATTCTCAATATATCTAATTCTCAACAAGATCACATCTTTGGGTACTTAAATCCAGAGACAGAAAACATGACCAGACAGAGTTAAACCCCACTCTCTTCATAGAAGTAGTTCCAGTAGCTTTAAGAACTAAAGCATCTCAGTCGCCATTGCTAGGCAACTGCAACAGTACTGCCAGACTTCAAGTTTTAGTTTCTGTTAGTAAGAAGTAGTGGGGGGCAGGACCCTTTCCAGTGCTGTTTTTGGCCTTTGAGGGGAGGGCTCATCCAACCAGACCTGCAGCAGTTGTTCTAGAAGCTGCTATCCCATGACTGGCATGATTCACCAAGGCCCTGCTACTTATTGCTATTAAACTGCAGCCACTCCACAAAAGCCAGTGTGTTGTGGTGAATACAGTTTCAGATGAGGATCTGGGACACTGAGGTTCAAATTCCTACTATGCTACAAAAAGTCATGGTGAATGTGAGTCAGTTATGCACATTCAGTGTAATATACCTCACAGGAATGTTGTGAGGATAAAAATGGAGGAAAGGGGAATTATGTAAGCTATTTTAGGTTTTTGTTGTGGAGGGAGTATAAATGAGGTAAATAAATGATAAAGTTGAAGACTGGGGGAGCAGATGGGTGGGTAGGAAAAAAATCAATATTTTCTTGTCTGAAGAATCTGCCTCCTAGTGACTAGATGAAATATGGATCATCAAAGAGTGTCAGAATTAGTCCTGTAGGTACTTATTACCATGACGAGTTGAAAAAAATTACCTACACATAAGAAAAAAAGTTTTGACTATAAAACAAAGAGCTAGTGAAAATTGCAGTTAGCATGCATCCATACATCTGGAAACCATTAAATTCCTTTTTTAAAAACTTTGCCAGATAACCATGTTATTGATATTGCTGTTTACTTGTTCACAGAATACAAATTTGACTCAATACATATTAAAATTGTTACCAATTTTTTGTTAATTAATGACAATTTAATATTCTGAATGAAGAGATGATTAAGCAATAAATGTACAATGCTGAAAACAGCTTGTCTGGACATCAGGCTATTAAAGTTTTCCAGTTATTCAGTCAAACTCTTAAATATGTGATGACACAATGGGAAATATTTTTTAAAAAACCAATGTTGCTGCACTGGACAGGGATCTCTACTACAGCTGCTTAACTGTTAGTTTCAGAGACTAACTTTTCTTGACATCCCAAAATAACTTTTATAAGAGCCGCTATTCAGACAAATGAATTTGGCCAGAAGGCCATGTCCCTTGACTGAGTGGAGGGAACAAGGTTGGGACATAGGAGATGCAAACAGGCCTCCCTGGTGTGCAAAGGGAGGGCAAGTTAGGACCCCTGCTCTATCATTTCCCTCCTACATAAGCACTGCACATGTGCTATATATATGCTAAAGCTGGTTAATTTACCAGTTTTCCTAAAGCACAGTCAAGATAAACATTCACATTTTATTAAAAGATATTGTGTTAAAATGAAGGATTGAAGTTGCTTCTGTAACTTTAAAAAAGGTTATGATCTTAATATAAAAGTAACTGCATAATCACTGGAAATAATCAGAGTAGCTAAATTAAAATGTGAGTCCGTTACCAGTCTTTACTGACAGAAACAGAATTATAACCAAACACATTCATTTATTGCTCATGGTTAGGGAGAACACTTACTGGCAATCTCATGTCATGGGCTGGATCCAAAGGTGCCTTTCATTCAGCAAAACTTGTTTTATTTAATAGCAAGAGTGTGCCACAGAAGAGATATATACAAACATGATGATCTCCTTGTGGTAGCGTGAGGATTGCTACAGAACCAACTTATATCACTGGATAAACTCCAGAAGCTTCCACTTGTGGTTCTTTGGATCCAACAACCAGTATGGAGAAAGAGCAATCTTTGAAAACAAGGCACTAGCACTGGAAAAAGAGCATGTGTTTATGAAGGTGCGGGGGGAGCCATCCACCACTCTTGGCAGCTGGGATCTTCACATTTGTTAGCTAAGATCACCAGTCACTCAGAATTAACAAGAACCAGACTACAGATGTACTGAAGTTCCAGACTAATCTGAACACCTGTCCATGATCTTGAATTCGCATCTTACATTACTCATATTCAGAGATGTTTGAAAATAGATCTAGATTAAAAATTTTATTTTTCAAGAGAATGTCTATTAGTTTGAAAGCAGGTAAATTCCCAGTTTTGCTACAGAACAGCTAAGATACATACTGCATAATGTTACTAGTGGCAAGAGAACTATCTACTAATAGGAAATACCTTAAGATGCAGCAGAAAGATACAAAGTGTGAAATATTAATTTGACTAGCATTCAGGAACAATGGCAGAAACTAATATTACATGTTGGTTACTCCATCTAAAATGAAGCACATTGCACATGTCTCGCTAATTTGTATACTGCAATAAAATTTCAAGTAAATCTGTTTCGTCCACGAAGCTCAGGGTAATCTTCAGGTAACAAAACATGACGACGACATGTTGGACATGTACTGTGCTGCTTAATCCATGGACCAATACACTATTTAAAATAAGAAAACAATTCATTAAAAACAGTAAGATCATTTGTGGGACCAGTAATATTTAACTATTTCTTTTAAATGCTTTTTTTCCAAGTTAAAAGCAGTGTTAACACAACTTTACTGAGAGCCTATGTACAGTGCTACTAGCATAGCTCTGATTCTTCACTGTATACAAAAATGCAGTGATATTTTGGACAATTATTAAATCCACAGCAAGCTTAGAATTCATTCTACTATCAATATGAAAAGACTTATTTTGAAAGACTGATTTGATTAGCAGGGCAATCAACTGATTACATTTTTATTGTTTATCATATGATTAAAATGTTAACATTTCCACAACTTGCAACCCCACCCATTAAAATGTTTCCACTAAGGTAAAAGGTTAGATTTTAATGAAAGTTACTAACTAATTAGCAAAACTGCCTATTGGTCTATATGCCAAGTAGCCCTACTAAATAAAATAAAAACCAAAACAATCCTATTTAACAGCTACCTTGTTAAAACAAGATGTATGGTTTGGGTATGGCAGGAAGTCATTCCCCCTCTGCCTTTACCATAAGCTATTTTATAGATATAGGGGCTGGTTGTGAGAATTCATGGCCAATTTGTGTAGTCAGTGCAATGATGTAAGGGCATGTATATATTTGCATGTGAGCAACTTGTCAACTACTATCCCAGTAACACAGCAGTAATTGCTTTGAGTATGGTAGTTTTGAAAAGGACCATTGCAATCCTAGGAATGTGCTGCATACTTGCTGGAGATATGTCTAGGGGGAGGTCAGTTTATGTGTTACTAATGCCAGAGGATGTATGACGGAGGATGATTTGAGTTACGATGACCAGGGCTGATATTGCCACCTTCAATAGTAAATATTTGCAGCTTTATTGCAACTTGCACATTCCAGGTTTGAGCAAGAACAGTGAAAAACAAGTTTCAGAGTAAACCCTGATTTGGGGATCTAAAATTACTAAATTGCTAAGGCAAGTACGATTTCTGTAGTATAATCAACATTTTTTTCCCTTCCAAACTAGCAGTCAATTCACAGAATAAGTATTTTCCCATTGAAATGGTTGTCACAACCATCTATGGAGAAAGATTTATGTTGGCAAATGAATTAACTGGCCAATTATAGATGCAGTCAGTAGTGACATTCCACTGACCACACCAAGTGGAAAGTAGACTAGGAACTATCAGTTATCACCTGGATCACACATTGTCTACAAAGTCACAAGCAACAGAAATGATACAAATTGCCTTTTCTGGACCTACTGTCTCACTTACCAGCTTGTGAAATTTGTGTCCACAATCTAACACACTGGATTCTTCCATGCTAAGTTCCTCATGGCAAATCACACAGGGATCATTATCCTATTAAAAGCAAATGAATGTATATATATTTCACAGTTTGAGTTATTACAATACTATTGCACAGATGAAAAATAAGCTGCAGATGGATCAATTTTTGAGAAGCATCAGTAGCTCAATGTTAAGCACATTTAATTTGCATGCACAAGGGCCCCTGTTCAATCCATGGTATCCTGTTAAAAGGAGGTAGCTGAGGAACAGGCTCAACCTGAGATCGAGGAGAGCTAGAAGTACTGGGCTTAACAGAACAATGGCCTGACTTCGTATAGAGTGCTCAAAGCATACTTTATTTTTGTGCTTCCATAAAATGGTATATGCACTATTCAAATAACATACTCAGGACTGCCATAGAAGAAAGATCTTTTCCAGAATAAACTTGGAACAGACCACAGGCCAGTCACATCAATATCAACAACTTATAAATGGGTGTCACATTATTAAAATCTTGAGTGCTTCTACTTTTGAGAAGCAAGACATTTAGGGTAATGATAATTTCAGAAATAAGAACTCTAGAATATATGAGGAGCAAAAAATGTGCCACCACTCCTCTCCCCCCATGTCCATAATACTACTGTTCAGTAGATTATGAGTTGGATCTGCTGCTCCCTCCCATGCCAGTGCACTCCCGTTGTTAGAAGAGGCAAGAAGGGTGATTTTGCCTCCCTCAGCCTCCTTACTTCTGACTACTGACTTGCATGGCTAATACTGAATGTGGGTTCTACAACTCTGGTAAATAACTTTCCTGAATTGGAAGAGAGTCTGGGGGAGGGGGAGGAAAAGTGGGGAAGATCCACAATTGTCAGTGCCTTCTGCTAATGGATTGCTAAAGGCAGTTCAATATTTACTAAACTTTTAAATTGTGGAAGTTTCACAAAAACCTTATTGGATCTTCCAAAACGGACCACCACCAACATTTTCATTTGGGTGAGGAGAAACAGAAGCAATTTGCCTTGAAAAACATTGTACTAGAGAAATGAGAGAGAGAACACAAATGTGAACCATCCCAAGTATCATCAATGTATTCATGCGCTTAAACTAATAATAAGTAGTTTTCATTGTAGTTAGCTGCACTGACTCAAAATACCTACAGTGGCATCACTAGTGTTCTTCCACTTGGATTTTGCTATTCCTCCATCAGTTTTCCAAGGTAACTGAGTTGATGAAGGTGGAAGTTTTTTTTTCTTGTTTTCATTATCAGGTCTTGAGACAGACGTGCTAGGCATATTCTGTTTCAATATCTTTTTTATTTTTTGAGCCTGATTTCTAGTTTGTCCAGAATTATAAGAGGGTGGTTTCTCACTTTTCCCTAGAGAGGAGTTAATCTAAAGAGAGAGAAAAGAATCACGTTTTCTTAGTTTATCTTTGTTCACTTCAATACTCGGGCCAGCTAACGAAGATAAAAATCAGAATATTTAAAGCACATATCCATTATCAACAGTTAAAATGTAAAAAAGAGAACACAGAAATACAACTAGCAGAAGAGATCCAAAATGAGCAGCATTAAGTTTGATTCATGGTTGTACCTTGAAGATCCAGCTTTTCATATATCAACCTGCACAAAAATTAATATTTGCATCTGAGACCATGTTGAGTATGCCCATTTTTCTAATTTGAGAGACAGGATCTTCTCTGTGGTGGTACTTTACCCACTGAACCCTCTCCCTACCAATATGACTTGCATCTTTTTAATGATGTCTCCAAGCATCAAGTAATGAATTTTTATTTCTTAAGGTTCATAGACAGTTTATATTTATGTATATTACTATACAAACTTTAAGGTTGAGAGTAGGCATACGAATAATTTAAATATATAAATATTCTGGAAATTAGTATTTATGTACTTTCCCTGGAAGAACATTCTAGAACATATGTGGCTGTCTAGTGTTTTCAGAAAATGAGCAGGGCCAGGTGGGACTTTTGCCAAGTAGGGCTTCTGATTGGACAATGGAGATTGGATTAGCTGTGCAGATTTTTTTTTTAAATATCTAACATAGAAAACTACAAAAACTACAAAAATACAAGGAAAAGAAAAAGGGGGAAAAGGGGAGGGGGGCTGGGAAAAAGGGAAGAGCAACATACAAACAATAAACACTACACTACATCTCTTGTATTCCCTTCATGCTGCAATTTTTCTTAAAAGTTAACTTCCTAACATGCAATCAGATTAGTAGATTTTATACAGTACAAGCCATATTCAGGATCAGATCTTCTTCCCCCCCCCCCCTTGCGTCTCGGTCTCAATTCTCTCTGCGCAGCTGGAGCAGCTGTGCCCGCTCTCTCCTCCCCCCCACCTTCCCCTTCAGACTTTGGACGTTCATCTTGATGGAACTCCTGATGATTGAACAAAAAGTTTGTCAGCTGGGCTTCCGATGTAATCTTATAAATTTGATCCTTATAACTAAACAAAACGCCTTCTGGAAACAACCATTTATATTTCACATCACATTTCCTCAAGAAAGCCGCAAGTCCTTTATACTTGAATCTTCTTTTACGAGCCAAAAATGGAACATCCTTCAAAATTTTAACCTTGTTGCCCAAATAATCCAAGTCTACATTGTACGAATTATATAAGATGGTGTCCCGAGTCTTCCTAGATGAAAAGTCAATAATAATCTCGCGAGGCAGCTGCCGCTTCATTACATGGATTAGCTGTGCAGATTCAAAAACACATTGCTTTGGCAGCAGCTGCCACCCCCACAGTGGAATAATTTTCACAGTGAGACTGAAAGAAAGCTGTGTATAGGGATAGTGTATTAAAAAATATACCTGCATAATATTTGAATAAATTGGTATTTAATTCCTGAATAATCTGGATATATTCAGGAATATCCAGGAATTTCTTTTTAAAGATTGTAGCTGTCGGTCCCTCCCCATCACCCCTTTGCAGGTTATCCAGGCAACAGGAGGAGGAGGGAAGGGAGGCTGCATTTCTTTGTGCATTTCTGTGTCAACATTGCTTACATGTCATATGACACTGCCAGGTCTGACTGGTTGCCTTGGAACTACTGGCTTGCCAAATTGTGTGCTGGGATTCTCTGGTTTGATGTTGGTTCTGTTGAGCTTTGCTCTTTTTGCATTGGAAGGCTTTTGGTCAGTGGTTGCTGTTGTGTATTTGGCTAAGGCTTCTTGTGTCATGGAGAAAACCTTGATTTTTCCCCCTCTATAGGAAACAATGGAGAGTGGCTGGGGGCACCTTGTTCAAGGGCCTGTAGAATTGGACCCTTTGGTCCAATATGCTTAAAACTTGGGGGTGGGGGGTCTTTAGAAGACAGGCAGGACTAGGTTTCCTGTTATTATGGTGTAATTTGCTTGAAAAATGCCCTCCAGCCCCCTGGAAAGATTTCTACGTAGAGAATAACAGTGTCAAATATATTTGGAATTTCAAGTAAGACCCAAATATTGGGAATACCAAATATATGTATGGTATTCCAGATATCCAAATCTGAAAAATACCCCTTTTTAGTGCACAACCCTAGTTGTGTGTATGCAAAAAATAATTTTTAACAATATGGTCATTTTAGAAGGCATCCTGTTAAGCAGAGCTTCTGCCTGAAATGTTGAAGAGCTACTATTAGAGCTATGCGTAACCTTACTCCATGAGGTTATTTTCTTAGCTGTTTTGTAACAGAGGGCCAAACATTTCTAGCAGCAATACCTTCTTCTTGTTTGCATGATCCAGAATAAAGTTAAGGAGCTCATCCATGCTTAGTTTGTTTCCATTGTTGACTTTTACTTCTTTTATGAAGGTCTCAAAATCTGAACTGCAAAAGATGGGGAGGGGGGAGAAGGAAAGCTATAAAAGATGGTAATTTAGCACAATGCTACTCCAAAAGAACATTTACAGAGCAAGTCTATGCATATTCACCCAGAAGTAAGCTCAACAGGACTTATTCCCAGTGGCGTAGTGTGTGTGTGGGGGGGAGCAGGCGCATAATTGGGGGGGGGGCACTGCAGGGTGCCATGCCGAGGACAGCGTGGGAGGCCACCCACAGAATTCTGGCTACCTGCTGCACTGATGGGGCAGCCGGTTCACTGGGCACTGAGCTGACCATCCTGCAGCTGAGGAGCACGCTGAGCAGGTGGTGGTGATGTGGGCTGCTTCTGTGAAGGGTTGCCTGATGGAGGTGGGGAGGTGAGCGGCCCAAAACACAGGAGCACTCCTGCATGCTGTGCAATGACGTTCCAGTTGCCCCAGGCACTCCAAGCCCACATTACGCCACTGCTTATTCCTCAAGCTACTTCAGAAGAATGTATGTAAGCATCATGCAATATATAGTCTAAATCTAGGTAAACAGCTCCACATAGCTTTGTTCAATATCAAAGTCTTTAGAACTCAAAACTGAACAAATATCTGAGCTACAGATCACTGGCATACAATGCCTAAAAACTCAACCCTGAATTGAGACTCTGCTTAATTTTTACGAAAGAGGAGAAAAATAACTGGTAAACACTTTCCCTGTAGATGTTACAAGTGTTTGGGGTGGTGTGTGTGTGTGTGTATCGGGGGGGGGGAGTACTACCAGCAAAATTCTGACCTGTGTACTTCAGTAGTATGCATATACTGAGAGCAGGCCCCTGATGAATGAACCACTGTTGTCAAAAGAACTTGATTCAGATAATGATAAAGTGAACCATTTCTGTTTTTCTACAAACTACAGACATCCAGCAGTCCATGGCTTTCACTTTTTTAAATAGGAAAAAAGGGCACAACCAGAAGAAAACATGCAGGGTACTCTACATCTCTTTAATTACCAAGATATTTCTAGATAAACTCTGAGGAATTCATGGACCACAAAATCCAAAACTATGTTATTACCAATATATTCACACAAGGAGAAATACCTTGTATAGTCTGGAAATATAGCCTTAAGTTGGTCAATAATACTTTCACATGGCTGTGGAAGAAATGGCTTGTCTGAAGTTTGGTTATGGTCCAACCTTGCAGTTGCTGCTGGTTCTTCTGCAGTATTGTGCTGTAATTGGATATCCTGGACATGTCTTCTAGTGTTCCTTGGTGACATGGATTGACACACTTTATCAAAATATGGCCTCTCTTTACCTTCACAGAGTGCTTCACCAGAGTCTGCATGTGCATAAGAGGCCACATGATAATTTTTATGAGATGTTTTACTGCCACTAAGCTTGTTAACTGTGGAATGCAGGAAACTGTTATCTTTAATACTTGAAAATGTATCCAGTAAGTTAGATGGTAGGTGAGGAGCTCCAGCTGAATACATGAGAATAGCTGGATCATTAATAGGAGATGTCTTATGAATTGCCTAGAGAAAAAGAATTGCTCAGTCAGTTAAATATTTATCCACATAGCATTTTCAAGCATTGTAATGTGTCTTTTTAAAAAACACTATTTCATACAGAAGTCTTCATGTTAAACTACATGACAAAAACAGAAAAAACAGACAACTTCATCAGCTTTACCTAGCCAGTTATCTGGTAGCTCCTATGCAATACCATAGGCTTGGATCCTATGCAATGCAAGCAGAGCTGTGCTACATAAATAGCAACTTACTCCATACTCACTGCAGTCATTAATATCCCCAAATTATAAATTACCAAGTTAACGGTGTTTGGGGAAGGGCTGCAGGGAGGAAAATCAGTGAAAATGAAAAACTGGACTTAATGGAAGGCCCCCCCCCCCCTCATGATTGTATCTGGACGAGTACAGGACACAGTTAGCCTGTGCTATGACACAGACTACATTGTAGATGCTGTAGCTGTGGCCAGTCATACACATTTCAAACAGTGACCCAGGAAGACTCCCCAAACTTTCCTCCCCAGTACAGATTTCACTGCTGTTTATTAGGCTCTTGGGAATTTGAATAGAAACAATCAAATGCTTGCTCCCAGAATTCCTTGAGAAAGCCGTTTCCTTGTTCTTTTTAAGGCTTTATGTCCTGAAGAAAGTTCTGGATGCCCTGAGGCTCATTTGAGTGAACTGTGAAGAAAATGGTCCCATGGTTTGGAACATATCCTTGTGTTTCCCACCCTCCATGTCTGCCAACTAAAGTTGGCAATTCCTCCTCCGATAACTAAAGTGGAGAAGGATACCATACCCTCATAGTAAGTCCAATGCTTTGTTCTTCATCAGTAGAGGAAAGTATTCTTGTATGGGATACTGAAAAGCTCCATTATCCAAGGTGGATAGAAAGGAGAGGAATTACTGAGGAACTACCTTTTTGAAGGACTCATCCACCAAATACTGCCGCAGCCAAGGCAAACATGCCTATTTTATAGTGTCTCAAAAAGGTAGTGGCTAATGCTCAAGTGGCTGCCCTACAGATTTTTGCAATGGATGCATTAGTGGATAGGGCTGCAGAAGTAGACATGGGCACAAACCAAAAAAATCCTGAACCACCTGATTCGTGGTTCATTGCTATTCCACGAACCAGGAACCACAAACTTCCATGAACCTTTACTAGTTCACGAATCGGTTCATGGTTCATAGTTCGTGGAATTCAAACACCCCGCGCTGGCTTCTGAAGCTGGTGCGGGGAGTTTGAAACTGAGAGCCCCCTTCTCCTGTTGCCCCAAAGCAGCAGGAGAAGTCGGTCAGTTTAAAAACACCCCATGCATGCTTCATCTGGCCGGGTGAAGACGGTGCGGGGTGAATGAAACTGATAGCCCTGTTCTCCTGCCCCCTGAGCGGGAGAAGAATGAGAGCTGTCAGTTTGATAGACCCCACGCCGGGTTCAGACCATGGGCTGAGGGGGGCGCGGGGTCTGTCAAACTGACAGCTCCCATTCTTCTGCCATTCGGGGGACAGGAGAACAGGGCTATCAGCTTCACTCACCCCACGCTGGGTTCAGACGGTGACAGCCCCTGCACAGGCTTCAGGACAACCCCCGCACTGGCTTCAGGAGAACTGAAGCCCCCGCAAACTGACAGCCCCTGCACCAGCTTCAGGAAAAAGGGGTCTGTCAGTTTGACAGACCCTGAGCCAGCTTCAGCGGGGGCTGACAGCTTCACTCACCCCACACGGACTTCAGCCCATGGGCTGAAGCTGGTGCAGGGTCTGTCAAACTGACAGCCCCCGTTCTCCTGCCACCCACGGCAGCTGGAAAGGGGGAGAGATTGAAGGGAACTTTCTTCCCTTCAAACTCACCCCGCTTCCTCCAGCCAGCTGGAAAGGGGGAGAGTTTGAAAGGTGGCAGGAGAACACGGCTGTCAGCTTCACTCCCCACACTGGCTTTCAGCCCATCGTCTGAATCCAGCGCGGGTTGTATGAAACTGACAGCCCCGTTCTCCTGCCGCCCGAGCGGCAGAAGAATGGGGCTGTCAGTTTCACACATGATCAGCAGCGCCAGCCTGTCTGGCTTTACAAACCACTGACGACTCGCACAAACCAAGTCAAAAAAGTCGTGGAGTTCGTGGAAAACTTGGCCCCACGAACCACGTTTTCACAAACCACGAATCAGCCTGGTTCGTGCGGTGTTTTGCTTCGTATTGTGATTCGTGCCTACCTCTATGCATAAGTAGTGGCCACTCTTGTAGGATGGGCAGTTACTCTGGAGGGTGTCAGAATCAACTGTATATCATAAGCTAGGGGGAGACATGCCTAGTTAGGGAAACAAAGATGCCTTCTTTCCCATGTTATTGGGTAAGAAAGAGACTAAGAGAGCATCCAAAGATCCATCTTTAGAATGGTTTTTGGAAGGCTTATTTTTCAAATATATGTTGAGAGCCCTCTGAATGTGTAACTTGCACCAGTCACATTCCTTAAAATGGCTGGGATGATGGCAGAATAAGGGAAGATGGATCTCTATGACTTTCTTCCAGTCCCACTCATAGCCCAAACACTCAGGATATGGAGAAAGGCAGCAGAAGTCATCTTCATTGTGCCCCACAGGCCAAGGAGACCCTGATTCTCTGACCTAGTAACAATGGTGCAACAATCCCCTTGGATTATTCCAGTGACCCCCCACCATTCCCTCTCTATCCTGGCTGGCTTCGTCTCTCTGCATGGAAATTGAAAGGAGAGTGCTAGAGCAATACAGCTACCCAGAAAACATCATCAGAGTGATCCAGGCATCTAGGACACCCTCTACTCACAGGATCTATAAACCTACATGGAAGACCTTTCACAGGTGATGCTTGCAGAAAGAGAACCTATGCTTCTACAACAGGGGTACCAGAGGTCCTTTACTTCCTCCAATATGACTAGAGCATGGCCTCAGAAATACTGGACTAGAAAAATGTTTATTGCATGTGGCCAAAGGCCATCACAAATGAGCAATTAAACCACAAGTAAAACACGAATAAAGAGCAACAAACAACAAAAATATAATACTAAAAACACATAAACATAGCACCTTCATTTTACACAGGTGAAGGAGCCCGATTTTTCTTAGCTGCCTGGGTGAACTGTGCTACTTTATAAGAAATCCAAATAAGAAAGAAGGAAAGTTGATTACAGTACTTCCCAGTACCAGGTGACAGCCCTCTCATGGGTTCTCGGCCACATTACAGCACAATTTCTCTCAAGGCACAGCCACATAAAATGTTTTCTTACAGCAGCAGCAGCGACCTCCACGAGGTGTTGCAAGTCATACATAAACCTCCTTGCAAACCCTTGAGGTAAAGGTAGCATTCCTTGAAGCCAATACTTCAGCCAGGAGGATTTTGGAACTCACTGCCCTTTCAATACTGTGCTCCTCTGAAGAGGACTGAGTAATCTTACACACCTACACCTCATTCATACTAGGTTTCACAGGTATCAAGAGATCCATCTTCCCTCATTCTGCCCTTCTTGAGGAAGAACTTGTTCTTTATCTATTTTGTCTCTTAGGGTGCTGTCCCCATCCTCCCAGAGAATCACTCCAGAAACTAGGCTGACCACCAAGCATCAACTAGGGGTACCTTCAGGGCTTTCACAGTGGCAGAAAGTAGGGTATACACTGTCTTTGCCATGGGGGTTAAGCCTCTCCCTTCACCTGGGTGGCCCACTTATTTCCAAGGACCTTATTGAAGGAGTCTGGGAAGGGCATGATAGCAGGAGCTGAGCCCTTCTGGTAAAAGAACCTAGTATTTCCCACTGCACGTGTCTTGAGGGGCCTCAGGAGCAGCTTGTCCAGCAAATCTTAATTTGGAGGTGACCTTCCCTAAAAGGTGTGGGAAATCCTCCCATTAGAATGGTCATATTGAGACTGGGCCCAATGAGGTTGTTTCTTCTCCTGACCACTCCCTTTCTTCCTCCTCTGAAGCCATGGCAGCAGAAGCAGTGTTGGAGTGCAATGACTCTGAATGGCCAAAAAGGGCTGAGCCTGGGAAGTGAGGGTGGAGAGGAGTACCAGCTTCATAGATCAGAAGAACTGCAGTGGAGGGCTCTGTTGGTGGTTCTGGGATCTGGGGAGTAACACTGAAGCTAAACTATTGGAACATGCTCTACATGTGCCTGCCCTTCAACTGGCCCACTTACTACCTGGGCCTGGCCACCTGGTACATGTTATATTATTCCTTTTTAAGATCTCTGCACTAGGTTATATGCTACTGGATGTTGCCGACTTGATAAAGTGCTGATATTTCCAGTACCAGATATATTTGATTTTGCAAAAGGCCCCACTGAGGAATCTTGTGATGCAACAGGAAAGAAGGGAGAGGAAGTGCACCCCAGTTGGTCCCTGGTACACCAGCCTCTTAAACTTTAAAGGGACATTCTTTTCTAAGGACAGATTTGGCTTCCATATTCAGAAGTCAGATCTACCACCCATTATTTTCAGCATATTCAAGTTCCTTACTGGCCTTTGCAAACTTCACAGAACAATTTTTATGGCCAATAGGAGGCCAGGTCTTCCACTCATAGAAAATAATGGCCGTTTATAGTTTAAAGGGGTGGTACACAGCAGACCAGCTGGAGACTGGGGCATATGCTTTCTCTTCCTCCCTGCTCCTGAAATCTCTGGGAAGAGGTAATTCTAACATCGTTTTAATTTCCTTCATAAATCACATGATTACCATTTCCACTAAATTGAGAGTATTCTTCTGATATTTACTAAAATGGACATTTTTTGAGACACAAATTTCTGGAACAATAACTATACTCCCAATGTTTAATGAAAATTGCAATCATGCCCTTTCAGATACAGAATTAAAACTATGATTTTTGAATCACATACCCTTACTTCGCAGTGGTTGCCACTGCCAGTTTGTTTCCAAGTTCAATTCAAGGTGCTGGTTATCTTCAAAGTCCTTCATAGCCTAGGACTCACACACCTGCAGGACCACCTCTCCCAGTATCAACCTATGCAAAAAACTGCTGCAGCAATCCAATGGTTCTGGTGCATATTCAGTCCTCATCAGGCTGGGTTTTTTTGGCGGGGTGGGTGTGGGTGAGTCTTTTGGTTAATTTACACAATCACATTCTTTGGGTAAACCTAAGTAGACAGAGGCACTTATCTGTTGATGGCCAGCTTTTCTGCTTTAGCTAGTTTACTATAGTAATCGTTCCTCTCCTATCATTATGCTACTAGCAACCAAGCCCATTGTAAAAACAATGGGCTCTAGAAAATTGCCTCTGGAAGGCCAGGCCACCACACTGGGCCTTCCCACCACTGCGCTGGGCCTTCCCAGGCCTTCAGAGGCTGCCACGGTGGTGGGAAGGCAAGCCGTGTTGCCGACAACTTGCTTTTTATCCCCGCGGAGGGGCCAGCGAGTGCGCCTGTGCAGGGATAAAAAGTGAGTCATCACCAACACGCCTTTTATATAGTAGGATAGCTACACAAATTTTAAGCAGTAGGCTTTAAATGTTTCTGTCATAGTATTTTAGCACACTTTAGCCTTCCACTTCATTAAAAATAGTTCATCTCCATAGCCCTCTCCTTAATTTCTTCAAACAAGTTGTTGTATTGTGGCTTAGGGAGTTGCTCTGAGACAAATTCGAAGAGGATACATCAAAAAACATATTTGCCATAGGGGATAAATTAAGTCTCCATGCTCAGAAGCAGTATGTCAAATACTACTCGATGAAGGGCAATGGGATAAGGGTTAATGCTTTCAAGCACGGCTTATATGGCTTACCAAGAAGTATATGAATGGCCCCTTTGGAAAAAAGCATGCTGGACTAAGCCTGGCTTATATGGCTTACCAAAAAGTATATGAATGGCCACTTTAGAAAAAAGCATGCTGGACTAGTCCAATCCATCAGGACTTTTCTTATCAGATAGCAATTTGGCTTTACTTCGCTAAGGTGTTGTGCGGAGTTAAATTCTTTTGGTGGAGAGTTTATTGTCCTCTAAAGCAACTTCACTGATCTTGAATAAAGTTAAAGATGGAGCCTCTGTAGCAAGTGGAATTAATGCCATGTTGATGTCGACTTCTGTGTTTAGCTGAGTTGGCTGGGTCTGACATACATGTCCAAGACTACTGTCATTAATTCCCTGAGATCTGGAATTCTGATGCTCCAGACTATTAGTAATTTCTTCCTGGTTTTTATTGTTGGATTCTTGAAGGCTTATGGATGTTGTGGGGAGATCTGCCTCCATTGATAGAATCTGCACTTCGGTGTTAATTGAAGGAGCTCTTAACAAAGGGTTTTCAATTGGGGCCATCATCATTGTTGTCGGTGAGACACAGTCTGGGCAAGTCTTAGCCTTCTGGTATGATTTCTTTAAGTTTGAAAGCTTTAACCTTAGCAGATCTAGTCTTTCCAATATTGCTGATTGTTCTGTTTCTGGGGGCACTGGAAAGGAGCTAGCTAGATTTTCTTCAATTGAATTTTCCAGATGTTGATTTTTGGTTCCATCTTGTGCCTCCTGGAGGGCTTTATGGATGTCTGCTTTGACTAGGACTCCTTTTTTACAGGTAGTTGTAATGACCCTTGGAAGAGGATCTTCAATTTTTGCTTGAACTTTGGCTGTTAGCAGCTTGGGGAGCAGGGGAGATACTATGGAGTTCTCAAAGACCCTTAATGGGAAAATCCCTCTGGATTTAAGAAACCCCAGCAAGAGACATTTAATCACTATCTTGAAGATTTCGAACTGGGATCACCTGGACCCTCAGTACAAGCTCCAATGTTTAACTCTTCTGTTAATTCCTCAGCTCCAGCTCAAGTGGGATCATTTAACAATGGGTATGTTTTTGTGGACTCAGTAGGGAGATTAGAGACAATTGAGAAAGCAGATTGACAATTAAAGGTAGTACCTCAAAATGTAAAGAGGTCTGAAAAGAAACCACAAGAAGTAACTTTGCCCACTCAGGCACCCTCCTCGGTTAGGATAGCACCCTTACTACGCACAACTTTGGTTAACATTCGAGGGTTGAATAGTAAGGTTAAAAAATTTAGACTCCTTTCTTTATTGAAAAGAAAAAAATCTGATATAGTCTTTGTGCAAGAGACATACTTGAAAGTACTAAAACCTCGCCTCCTTAACTCCCACTCTTACCATATTCAAAGGACAGCCCCTGGCTCTTCAAAGTCAAGGGGAGTGGCTATTTTATTATCAAAGAATATTCCATTTGTTATTAAGGCTGAGGAGGTGGATCATAGGGGGCGTTATTTATTTTTAAAAGGGCATATAAATGACAAAAAATTAACCTTGGCCACAATTTACGTACCTAATTCAGCCCAAGTTGATTTTTTAGAACTTATATTTGAAAAATTGCAAAGCTTTCAAGAGGGGGAATTGATCTTGGGAGGGGATTTCAATTTAGTTCTAGACCCCAAAATGGACACAACCAGCTCTAGAAAGCACAAGGGCTCATTAATCCGAGCTTCAGTTAAATTTAGGAATCTCCTTGAAAAATACCAGCTTTTTGATTCCTGGCGATATTTGTATCCAGGGGCTAAGGAATATTCTTATTATTCAGCCCGTCATGATGTGCATACTCGGACTGATTATCTCTTAGTATCCCAGGGTCTCTTATCAGGTTTGAAATCAGCCAACTTGGGTCCAAAGTTGCTTACAGACCATTCCTGGATTCACTGTTCTATGTATTGGGGGGAAGAAAGCCTCTTGGATAAGTCATGGTCATTTAATACAATGTTTTTGAATAGACAAGATCTTAGGGATCAGATTGACCATGAATTGAAATTTTACTTCGAATCAAATAAGTCTGCAGATATTTCAGATGCTATTTATTGAGATATGATGAAGGCAACTATTCGTGGGAGGCTGATATCAATGGCATCCCACTTAAAAAAACAAAGAACAAAAACTAGAGAACAAATGATTGCTAACATAACTAGGTTAGAACAGGAACACAAACTAAAGGGGGGGGGGACTTATCAAAAATTGCTAGCTGAACGCAGAATTCTTGGTATTTTTGATTCACAATGGGTTCAAAAACAACTCATTTTTACAAAACAGAAATACTGGACCCGCTCTCCAAAGTCATTAAAGCTACTGGCCTGGAGAGCCAAGAAGGAGGCGAAATACCATCATATTCAGGGCTTGTTAGATTCTAAGTAAGTAAAAAAACATTCTTCCAGGGAGATAGTGAATATCTTTGCAGAGTACTACTCAAAATTATACTAATCTTCGAGGCCCAAGGAACAAGAAATTGAGGATTTTTTTCCCTCTAATACTTTCTTCTCCACCTTATCTGACTTGGATAGAAGCCTTATGGATAATCCCATAACCCCACAGAAAATTTTAGATTCTATTAAAACTCTGAAGGTCAATTCAGCCCCTGGGACTGACGGTTTCAGAGCGGAATTTTATAAAGCATTTTCTGCCTGTTTACTAGTCCCTTTAACCAATGCATATAATGATATCCTTCAGAATGGGGATGTTCCTCCCTCATGGAGAACAATGTCTATTGTTCCTATTGCAAAGGAGGGTAAAGATGCCTCAGATCCAGCATCATACCGTCCAATAGCACTGTTAAATACAGATTATAAAATCTTTACCTCTGTACTGGCCAATCGTCTAAAGAAAATTGTCGAGAAGCCAATTAAACCAGATCAAACGGGTTTTATACCTAATAGAAATCTAACAGATAATGTGAGGAGGAGGATGAATATTTTAAATTTTTGTAACACTCAACAGTTAGAGGCAGTTGTACTGAGTCTCGATATGGCCAAAGTCTTTGATTCTATAGAAAAGTCATATTTTCTTTCCCTTTTTCGTCACATGGGTTTTGGCCCAAGGTTTCTCTGTACTCTGCAAGCTCTTTATTCGTCCACTCAAGCCCACGTCAAGGCAAACAATCTGAAATCTGGTTCATTTAATATAAATAGAGGTACCCGACAGGGCTGTCCGTTTCCCCCCCTCCTTTTTGCTCTTGCTGTGGAGCTGTTGGCAGAAGCCCTAAGGCAAAATCCTCTGATCCATAGTATTAAGGTGGGGGATAAAGAACATAAGGTTTCACTTTATGCTGACGATATTTTAATCTTTACCTCTCTACCAGTTGACTCATTAGAATCAATTTTGCAAACCCTGCACTTGTTCAGTTCGATCTCAGGTTTAACAATTAATCAATCAAAATCAGAGTTGTTCCCCATTAATCTAACCCTTAGTTCAGTAGCTAGGTTACAAACACGATTTACATTCAAATGGGTTACTAATAAGATGAAATATCTAGGAGTTTATATCCCCGTACGCTTGAATGATGTTGTTCGGGTAAATTTCGATGAACTTTTTAAATCTGTGCTGATCCTATTTTCTAAATGGAAAAAACAAAGTTACTCATGGTTTGATAGGATCTCATTGGTTAAATCTCTTATTCTCCCTAAGTTTCTGTTTCTGTTCCGATCCCTCCCAGTTAAAATACATCCAAGGAAAATACAGCTTTGGCAAAGGGCTCTCAATGAGTTTATTTGGGCTGGTCGCAAACCAAGAGTTGGGTTCCGGACATTACGTCAGCCCTCAGGTTTAGGTGGTCTGAATGTCCCAGACCTGTCTTTATATCATGCTGCCTCTTCTTTGGCTCCATTGATTCAAGCTTTAAGACTGAACCCAGCAGAAGCCTGGATCTCTGTAGAAAGTTTCTTTTCTTCACCACTTTCCTTACCAGTAACCATCTGGTCCTCAGTGAAAAACAGGCCAGTTATGACTTCTTCCAACTCCCTATTAGATAACATGCTGAAAACCTGGGATAAATATAGGAAAATCTTAGCTCCAGGTTATCTCTCTCCTAACATCTTTCATTAACCAAGAGTGGTTCCCTCCAGGAAAGGATTTAAGTGAGTTTAGGGAATGGAAAAACTCTGGGATATTGTTGATTACTAACTGGATTGAAAACGGGAAAATTCTGGAAAAATCTATAGTAGAAGAAAGGTTCAGAATTGGGATATCTTGGTTTAGATATCTTCAGCTGAAACACCTGTTCCCCAAGCTGATCAGGTCCAAGGATTTGCTTCGGCCCCTAACTCCTTTTGAGGAAGTTATTTCGAATGGGGAAGATGGTAAACAGGGTAGGATTTCAACCCTTTACAAATTATTATTAAGGGTGTTACATAAAGACCCTCTGCCATACCCCAAAAAATGGTCTGATTCTTTAAAACGGGTTATCTCAGAATCTGATTGGAAACATGTATGGAATTCCCCTTCCAACAAATCTAGTTGTTGGAATATTAAACTCCAATTTTACAAGCTACTGTCCAATTGGTATTTAACACCACATAAATTGAATCAGATGAACAGGTTGTTGAGCCCTCTGTGTTGGAGATCTTGCAAGCAGGAAGGCACGACCCTACATATGTGGTGGGAATGCCACTATGTTCAGGAATTTTGGAGAGTGGTTCACAAAGAGATATTTAACATGATGGGTCTTTCATTGCCATACTCCCCAGAATTTCTTCTATTGGATTTTTGGCCCAACTCTGTGTTAGATAGGAATACCAGAACTCTTGTCTCAATATTAGTTGCCTCTGCTCGTCTGGTCATTGCTGGGAATTGGAAATCCCTCAAAGGCCCATTGCTAAAAAAATGGTATCAGAAAATTTGGGAGCAATATCTGATGGGTAGGATTATGCATAATCCGTTTTTTGGGAACTTGCATATGGCAGTCCCTTTATTTGAATACGATGAGATCTGGAAACTACTTTTAGATGTTTTAAATACCAAAGAAGTAATTCCCCCCACGCAACAAAGTTAAAATGTTCATTTATTGTAATTCTTGGGTTTTTAAAAATTTGCCAAGAGTGGTTTTGATAATGTCTTTTATGGCTTAGTTTTAATCCCTTTCTTGTTTGTACAGTATAGTTTTATCATTTCTTGTATTAAATTTGGATAAATATATTTTTAAAAAAATCAGATAGCAATTTGGCTGAAGAGCTAAAGGCAAAGAAATAGGAAGGTGATTCTCCATCAATCAGGCTGTTCAATATAATAGTAGTATCTTCAGGGATTTGCTACTTGGGGTTGCCTCTCACTGTCAGGCTATGGATGACAGCAGACAGATCTCTGGACCACTGCATCAAGGCACAGGTTCTTGGTCAAAATGGCTCTTATTCAGAAATCAGATCCTTTCCATATACAGGTCCATAGGACTACTTAGAAGCAAGGCAGACATCTAAGCAGCATGAGTAGAAGTTGACAGGAATGACATCATGTGAGAGAACCTTCTCTTTTAACATTCTAATTTACTCCTTTCTCCCCCCCCCAACCGTAAACAATACTTTGGTGCTCTCTTGGTGTGAAAACATTTCGCATATTTGTGATATCATGTTGAGTTACTAGGAAGCAAGACACAGCACTGTCTGGGAATGAGTACAAAGTCATAAACACTGGAAGCTGTTACAGTCCGACAGATAAACACCTGTGAAAGCCTGAGAAAAGAATAGTTATGACACTAGCAAAGTGATATTGAGCTATAGCAAGATACACTGTGTTCAGCAGAACAGAATCAAAATTGGCATGGATGGGGTTCAGACATGACACTCACCACAAGAGAAGCACTCCCAGGTAGTCATAGGGAAGTAACAATGTACTTCTCCTGTTACCTTCCATATGGAATACCCTAGTGTGCACATACATTGGAAGTTCACATAAGTGCTTAAACTGCATTTTTAATTTAATATCATAAATATTCATGTTTAAATTTTAATTGCTCCCTATTCAGAAGTGGCAGTTAAAATTAAGTATTCCTTTAGCCTTCAAACCAAAACAACTAATAAAAAAGGATTGCAATTGTTAGATACTTACTGGTGATAGACTGGAAGGAAGCTCAAGTTCTGCAATTTCTACTTTGGAGATACTGTTTAGCAAAACACCATTTTTTACCATACAAATTCTCTCTTCAAACTGACTCTGCAGGAAGGGGAGGGGGAAAGAGAACATATTTTCAATGATGATTGCCTTACAGCCAATTCAGCTCTAAAGGTAATAGCCAAAACTATTGACATTTCAGGTAAATAGCCTCTGTGGAAGTGTGCAAGGTTAATATAAATTTCCAGTAGTTTCTAACAGAAGTACCAGTTTGACTACTGGCATATATATAACTAAAGGATTAGTGCTGCCTGTATTCTTTAAATATTCAAAAGAACACTTGTAAAACACTATGGATATTATATTTAAATTCTAATACCTCTAGTTCTTTAATTTGTTATTGAAAAAGATTTTCCAAACATAAACAGCTCAGGAAATGCACTTCAAGCTGTGAAGACAGCTAGACAAAATATAAACAAAGCACAAAAATACTACTACTGAAAGTTACAATTGTTTCTGCATTATATGACAAGTTTGTAAACATAATACACGGAACAGTAAGGAATGTATGACTAATAGCACAACAATCTGGAATATCTATTGAATCTAGAAGTTCAGTTAGGCTGTGCCTTCTTTCATCTATACAATTTATAAAATTTATTTATTTACTTCATTTATTCTTCTCCTATGAAGTCTGCTTATTTTAAAATATCTTGGGATTTATGCCTCCCATTACTAGGTGTATCTGGAAGATCAGCTTTTCCATAGCTGCTTTCTTAGATTCCAGTTCCCTGCTGATGTTATCACATTCAGTGTCTTGCCAGTTCTATTCTAGCTGCACTTTTAAGTATTACTACTGAGTTTCTTGCACAAAGATACATCACCCTTTGTAAAGATGTGAGAGTGAGTGTCAGCATGGTGGATGGATTGATACTTGTAACTTGGCTTATTCTGAAAATATTTTAATCCACACTGTGAATTCAGTAACACAATGCCACCACGTATGGTATAAAGGTGATAAGAGCATCGCAGCCTCTCCAACAGTGGCTTGTGCTGCCCTGTTTAAGAGCTTCGTTTTTCCTTCTAAAGATACACAAATTAGATAAAATTTCTCATCCATTTTCAAAGCTCCCTTAAAAGTCAGGAAACCTTGGAATTAAAACAAGCAGCTCTAATCCCATTTTGTTATCATCCCCTTTTCTACAATGAAGACCAGTGCAACAGGATCTAGAGGTATCCTGTGGCAATGCTGATCACACAAGGAGACATCTGCAATTTTCATGGATTTTCCACTCAAGCTGTAGCTGGGACAGTTTTATCGGGGTGTGTAGGGGCTGCATAATACAGGAAGGGGAATGAAGAATCTGTTCTGCCACTGAAACTTCACCTATGGTTCTCTGGATTGTAATAGATACAGTTACAGTGTTCCAAGGATCTTTTCAATAATTGTCACTCATATATCCGGGGCAAAAGCGGTTTCAGCATTGCCAACATATGAATGCCTTGGTTTCAACTACACTAGACTATTCACCCCATAGAACAGCAGCAAGCATGCTATCTGCTCAGGGAGTAATTAATAAATTCTGGTACAATGATCACAAAAAGCTTAGTCTTGTGCATTAGCCTATGTCACTAAACGTATGCCACAGAGACAGAGGGTCTAACAATGATATGAGAAGGAAATTCACTTCTATCAAAAAGAGATATCTACAGAATCTGTATGCTATAAATACTGATACAGTAACACATACCTCTGCTTTTCCAATTTCTTCTTTGATATCAGAAATAAAGGACTCCAAAGAATCAACTTGAAACTTCCAATCAGGCAGTGCTAAGCAACTGAAAAAAAATCCACAATTTTAAAAATGTCATACCATTGTAATAACCTAACATGATTTAATAACTTTTTTTTTAAAAAAAATCTGGATTTACAATGTAATTCCAGAAGTGGATTGTTTGTTCAACAAGGTTAAATACGGTACAGTACACAACTTGAGCAGTCAACAGTTTAAAATACATGGATTACTTCTTCATTGAAAAATAGCTTTACATAAGTCAAATAAGCATTGATGGGTCTTTTGCAGAACCTTTCAACCAATAGTTGTATTTATACCCCATCTTTCCTCATGGCTTAAGGCAATTTACAAATTCAAATTTAAAACATACAAAATGTAATAAAATCTTAAACACCACTCCCAAATGCCTACACAGTCTATATACCATTCACTAGGAAATACCTAGCAAGTCCTCCCAAAAATTTCTAAAGATGGCATGGCAATCAACCCCAAAGTTCAGTCTATCCTATATCCAGGACTCTGAACCAAGCCTTGAGATTCTGCCAACAAGCAAACTCTAGAGACTGGTCAGCCAATCAGAGCCCTTGGAGCTCCACTGGATGGGAGGGGCTGAACCATTGCAATTTTAAAAGGGAGATTTGATGTGTTTCCCATCAGATGGGGAACCGCAGCTCTGGATAAGGGATAAACTGAGTTAGATTTCTTTCTATTTATTTATTTATTGGTTTGTATAGAGCTTCTCTTTGGTTAAAAACTCAAACTGTTTCACATCAATCAATTGTATCAGTTAAAATCAACAAAACAATAAAATCCAATAAAATCCAAACAAAACATACAACAGAAAAACACATAAAACCAAAATACATAAAAGCACACTAATCCCAGAATTAGAATATAAAGCAACAGTTTTATATCAGTTTGACCAGTTATTACAGTATCCAGCAAGTCATCTATGCCTCACAATAAAGACATGTTAAGAGCCAAAAGCATGCCAGAACAGTTCTGCCTTACAAGACCTCCAAAATGTTAACAGGTCCTGCTGGGCACAAGTATCACAAATAATATCTTTAAGGAGCAAAAAAAGTACATGCTACCTTCCAGTTATTAAAAGTGTGTGTACCTCTTTTTTATTAATATTGCTGCAGCTAGTGTTTGAACAGGAGGAAAGTTGAGGCCAGAGTGTGGGGGTAATAGGACAGTATTCAGTCCAGAGAGCTCAGCATTCAGTCCTCAGAGTTCTTAACACAGCACATCAGAGCTAAACCCAAATAAAACCAGTGGCAGCCCGAGCTGTGTAGTCACAATATGCCACAAAGGTGGTGACAGCCAGGCACTAATAATCACAATGGTAACTCTCTCTTCTCCTCTGAAACTTTTTCAAAGGGTGAGAAGCTGAGATATAAAATCATGGGATCTAGTAACTGCCAGGAGGGTTACTTTAAGCAGGGGGAAACAACCTGCACAAAACAACCTGAATACCATAGCTGGTACACAGGGACATATGGAAATAGATGGTCCTTTAGATATATGGGTCAATGGTCATGAAGGGCTTTGAAGATCATAAACTGCTTCCTGAAACTGGCTTCAGAAACAGACAGTGTAGCTCTTTTGTAATAATCCCTGATGATAACTGGGCTGCCAAATTTTTAACTACTCGTAGTTTCTGGGTTATCTTCACGGGCAGCCCAGTATGGGTTTCCAAGCACTTATGGGTTTCCAAGCACAAGGTTATGCACAAGTTTATCTAGTTTAGTCATACATATTTAGGCATACATACTTCCAAGCCCAGTATGAGTTTTCAAGCACTTATGGGTTTCCAAGCACAAGGTTATGCACAAGGTTATCTAGTTTAGTCATACATACTTAGGCATACCTATTCATGACCTTCAGGTATTTAAGAGTTGCTTCTGCATGTGCTGCTTTTCCATGTAACTTGCATAATTCAGTTTCCTTCCAGTGTGTAAGAACTGACACCTAAAATCAAATTGACCAAATTTAAATAAAACCAACTGGACAAAAGAACTAATCACTCTTAATTTGGGGATGAAACACTGATTAGTTACACTGGTTAATGTTTCACTGCCTGTGTTATTGCTGTCCCTTCTTGAAAACTGAGTGGATTTCTAACAAGAAAACTCTCCAATGTTTTTTATGTTTTAAGTGTATATTTTATTTCAGTACGATACCCATCTCATCTGGAACACAATGAACACATTTAGAAGATACTGAGGTTTGAACATTAAATATAATTTAAAGGGATAGATACATAATGAATATAATAAAATCCATATTAGTTATGAATCCTGATAAGAGTATGTAATTTATTGCAGCCAGCTGGTAAAACAGGAAGGAAAACAAGCTGGATTTAATGCTCACCTTATAACCTGAAACTGGCTTTCAAGGTGGCTTTCATCAAATACAAAATACAAAGTTATTTTACACCTCAATTTTTAAAATACTGGTTTGGATATGACTTCTTTCTACTAAGTTAGCTTTTTTGCATTTGATGGAAATTTAGAGGAAAGGAATGACTGTATGTAACCTATTAGAACAAAATAAAACCATTTAACAACAGCATACAACCTTCCACAAAGAACATAAACACATGAGGCCAAAGAAAGCAACATCGTGATCCAAAAACTCAAAGATCCTTTTGACCAGTTTCCAGAACTTTTGCTAGAGATCTTTGGCAGAGTTCTTGGAGGTATACATAAGCATAAATGTTATTTAGTAAAAATTAAAGAGATCCACTGGATTAAAAGTGTAGTCTTTTCCACACTGGTCTTTATCATCAGTTCTGGCCTCATACTGCATAGATTTCTCTCCAGAGTTTTGCATGCATGGTCAAAATACCCCAATTCAGTCTCCAAACTGCTTCCCAGACTTTTCTGCATTTTGCAGGGTGAAAGGCTGCATCAACTATAGAGTCGATTGTTCACCATGTTTTGTGTGGTTTTTCTCCTTGCGCACACAGTCTGGTTTTTTTCCAGTGAAGTCAAACCAGTGCAGAATGTTTTCTTCAGTGCGAGGTCCAGCCCTGGCCCTGTCTTTCACCCTCCCTTTTATCCCCCTGCATCTCGATTGGCTGAACAGCAACCAATCCCTTTCTTTTTCTTTTTTAATAACTTTTTATTTTAACTTTAACATTTAACATAGAAAATAATTCCAGCATTTAATGATTAATCTTAATAAATAGAAGAGAATATGAACAAAAGAACAGTAACAATCCTGTGAAGGGGGGGTGTATGCCTTACAAAGATTACTAGACTACAAAGTCTAAGTACTTTTTTGGCAAAGTTGTTTCTGTAGTTGCATATGTAGTCAAAGTATAGGAACCACTTTTCTATGAAGCTTAACTGGAAGGCTGGTGTAATGATTTCAAGTAAATGTGTGCATGTGTCTTTAAATGCTTGGTGAGCTAGGGGAAGCATGGGGGTGAGAGAGAGGGAAGAGTGAGTGATATGATTGGTTGATGACTGAGAGGGTGGGCGGAGTGAATGCAGTTTGAGACCGAGAGTGCAGAGAGAAAAGTTTCAGTCAGAGGAAAGCAGGCTAGCTGTGTGCTGCCTGAGTATACTGAAGTATTTATGACAGAAATATAACCTGCGTGGAACCTGAACTGAGCATGTTTGTGAAAGGACACTCAGTCAGGGAAAGAGAGGCCAGCTGTGTGCTGCCTGAGCAGGTTTAATATTTCTGTGAATGAGAGTCAGAGAAAGAGAGGCTAGCTGTGTGCTGCCTGAGTATATTAGAAGTATTTGTGAGAGAACTATTGAGTTAGAGAAAGAGGCTAACTGTGTGTGAAGCCTTAGAAAAGATCTGTGTGAATGAGTTTATAGGAAGTAACTTTAAGAACAGAGAACTATGTTTATTAAACCGATACACTTCTTGACTAAATAAAAGTTTATTTTTGTTTTGTTATATCCCAGAGTAGCTGTCAATTCTATATCCCATTCCTATCCTCAGGGCCACATAGAACCACGAAGGAGCCTGACGCTTAGGAACGTTACCAAAGGGAAAACTTAAATAAAATATATTGGAATATAATATTCCTGGTGGCAGCAAACTACCCAGAGGGTGTTAAGGGAAAGATTAAAAGAAATATCTACTCAAAGAAAGTAAAGGTCATAACAGCTGGGTTATTGTTTGTTATTAGTTGCTCTGATATTTTGTCCATAGCCATCACGTCCCAAATTTTAGGCATCCACTGTGTGACTGTTGGTATTTTGTTTGATTGCCACATTTGTGCCAACAACAATTTGGCTGCCATCAATAATAGTGCTATCAGCTCTTTTCTGAGACCTGGTAGTGATGACTGATTCCAAACGTTAAGAAGTATTACTTCAGGTTTGTATGGAATAGAGTCACCTACAACAGGATCACCAGCAGTGTAAAAAGGTACCTGTCTGTCCACGTCCTTTCCAGCATCTTACTTGATTTATAATTGTGTAGATTTAATCAGGGCTTTTTTTTGAGGGGGAACGCTCCGGAACACTGTTCTGGAAGCTCTAGAATCTGCCCATGTGATTCCTTCCTCCTTTGGCCCTGCGGGCTCTGCAGAGGACGCTAAGCTGTTTAGAGTTCATTCTGCTTTCTTGAGTGAGTGAGTGAGTGAGTGAGTGAGTGAGTGAGTGAGTGAGTGAGTGAGTGAGTGAGTGAGTGAGTGAGAAAGAGAGACAGTGCGCAAGCAGACGCTGCTCCAGCCTGGCACTGGCTCTGCAGAGGAGGCTTAGCTGCTTTGAGTTCATTCTGCTTTTTTTCCATTCGTGAGTGAGAGAGAGAGAGAGTGCAAGTAGAGTTGCTGGGGCAGGTTCTGCAGAGGGGGCTTAGCTGCTTTGAGTTCTGCTTTTTTCCCATTCCACCATGAGAGAGAGGGGGGGGGCGGCACAGGCTCTGCAGAGGAGGTTTAGCTGCTTTGAGTTCGTTTTGCCTTTTTTTCATTCGTGAGTGAGAGAGTGCAAGCAGAGCTGCTGGGGTCGGCTCTCCAGAGGAGAATTGTTAGAATTCTCCTCTGTTAAGAGTTTAGATTTGTGAGATGGGTTTTGGATTTTTAGAGGCCCCCTCCTTCTTGCATATTTTAAAATATGATTCCAAAGAAATGAAATGTTTGGGAAAGGGAATGGAAGATTTCACTATTTGTAGAGGATATAGAAAAGAAACAAACCCTTTCTCATAATAGTGTAATTTTCTAAGTTTATTAACATTTGTCTCATTGTAATGCATTGTGCTGGGTTCCAGGAAGCTGCGTCACTTCCGGGAAGTGGCGTCACTTCCGGAAGTGATGTCATCACATATTTCTGAGAATGCATGCGTGCTTCACACGTGCACATGTGATAATAGTTCCACCACCTCTTTTCCGAGAAAAAAGCCCTGGATTTAATGTAAGATACACCATTAGGACAGTTTAGATGCCTGCAGCCTAATGTTTAAGGATTTAGAGGAGTATATGCTGGAGGTCCAGATCAACTTCCATTGATTTTGACTTGTTATTTTGCAGTCTTTTTGCCACTTCTTTTGTTGTGTAACCTCTGACCAATGTTCATTGTTTAGTTGTTTATATGCTATTGAAATTAATTTTCTGGGTCTTACTGATTTTTTTTAATAAGATTTCAAAGAGAGTGAGTTCTTTGTCAATTAGTTTTGTTAAACCCAGTTTAGTCACCATGTGATGGATTTGAGGGGATTGTACCCAAGGTATAGTAAAGCCATGTTACTGTTCTATTTGAGCTATTGAGTTAATTTGTCCGTTCTGAATAATATTACAGAGTCTATTTATTCCTTTTTTTCTCCAGGTTTTGTGTACTTCAAGATTCCTTCTTGGCTCGAACCAACGACGGCCTAGAAATATTGTACCTGGGGACGTACCCAAATATTTAGGGTTAATGTTAAAAATTAAATTAATTTTTTCAGCTCCTTCTTTTGATTTATTCCACACTAATTCCTGTAGAATGCTTGGTGCAGTGTAAGATTGTTCTATTTGTAACCAATCTAATGTTGTATTTGGATCTGTATAGGTCAAGGTATTTCTAACCTGAGCTGTTACATAGAATTGATTTAGATGTGGGAGTCCCAGTACACCTAGATTTGTGGGATGTGTCAAAAAAAGTAAACTTGACTCTTGGTTTTTTGTTGAACCAGATGAATTTGATTAATTTTCCTGCCATTGATTGATATCTTTTTGTTGTACTGTTATTGGTAGATTTTGAAATAAAATTGAGGAAAAACTGTGGATTTGATTAGTTCAATTCTTTCTAGCCATGATAAGATTGGTTTTTTTCCCGATCTTGTAGTGTATTATTTACTTTTGTAATAAGGGGTTTATAATTACAATCAAAGAGGTTTTTCAGGTGAATATAAATGTTTATTCCTAAGTGCCTCTATATTTTGGACACCCACTTGTATTGAAATTTTGCAAGTGACCTTTTTGTGTAGCCGTCTTATTGAAGATGGGGGTTTTCTGTGATGATTTTTGCTTAAGATATAATAATTTTTTTTTGTATTTTAGAAAACTCCAACAGTTACAGGTCGGCACAGTCTGGAAAATGGACCTAAATTTGACACGGTCCGGCCCAGTTCGCGGTTTGTGAACACACAGTTTGTGGGACTCACCTTTTTCACAAACTTTGGTCCATTTGGGCTGGTATGTCAGTCCATAGTCCGTGAGTCCAGACATCCTAGCTCCAATCTATCAATTCCCTAGGCAACGGAGGGGATGTCCACAGACCTTAAAAATCTGATAGGCAGCTCTCCAGAGAGCTCCCATTCTGCTCTAAGTGACCAAGGAGGAAGAATTAATTCCCTAGGCAATGGAGGGGTGGATGTTCTGCAGCCATGAGAACACCAATCTTAGCCCTCAAAACCTAGATAGGCAGTTCTGCCTGCCAACCAGAGAGCTCCCATTCTGCTCTATGCAAGCAAGGAGCAAAAATTAATTCCCTAAGCAACAGCTGGGAAGGTGTCTGTATGGTGAATGAGGGGACTCTTCCCCCACCCTTTCTTGTTTGATTTTGCTTCATTGCAACTTTTTACTGCTGCAAGCCAATGCAGCGACTCCTAGTATCTTCTGGAAGTTTCCTGGGGATGGCCAGTTTGGGTGTCTTTAACTCAGACGTTCGAAATGCAATCTTGGCCAAACTTAGAGGGTGGTTAGAGGAGAGCATGCTGAAGCCTTGCTGCGAGTTTTGCATCTCTGAGTGCGAAGGGGTCAGTCCTAGGGTCCCTGGAAGTGACGGACCATGGACCAATGAACCAGTCCGTGAACGGGCTGGTCCGTGAAAAGTTCGTGGTCCATAAAAATCAATAGACCACGAACCAGCGGTTTTCCCAGTCCATGCCCACCACTACCAACAGTTCTAATTGTTTCCTTCCTTTGTTTAATTTTTGTATGTTTTCTTGCCCTCATACTTCATATGCCTTTTCCCCAAGAGTTCTATTTTGCTTTTAATTCCAAGATAATTTTTTGCCTTATCTTTTTTTTTTGCTTGAAGTAAAATGAAAAGCAATTTGCATTTGATTAACACTTTAAAAGCATCCCAAACTTGGTCTTGGTTCACACCACATCCTGAATTTATATCAAAATATTTTTTTATTTCTGTGGAGATTTCTTCACATATATTTTCATTAAGTAAAAACAATTTGTTTAAAGACCAGCTAGGTCCTTTACCATCTGAGATTCTATTTATTATCTGACAGGAAATCCATGAGTGGTCAGATAGGTTCCTGTTGCCTATCCCTGGAGAAGAAATTTGATTTGGTAATGCTTGAGATGCCAGAAGGAAACCGATTCTTGCATAAACATTATGGGCTGAAGAGTAATAAGTATATTCTCTCACTCGATAAAATGATCTCCAAACATCTTCAAAACCATAATCAATCAGTATTTCTTTTAATTTTGAAGGCTCATCTCTCTTACCCTTGATGAGGGCTCTTATGTGAGTTTTGTCTAAATTTAAATAACAAAAACAGGGTTGCACCTACGTATAACTTGTTCATCAAGTGTTGTTCTGTGCAGGCATACATGGGAACTATAAAACCGTTGTTCTGTGCAGACATACATGATCTATAAAACCATTAGTTCAGTTTTTAAAAACTGAACTAATGGTTTTATAGAAATTGGTTTGCCTTAGACATTGATTGTATCAGCCAGGTTGTAGTCAAGCACATCATATACATATATACGGTTGTGTTTGGGGGTATTTAAACAACCTATATGACTGTGTACTCTACCTGTACAATTTCCTAAAAGGATTTGGGATTTAGTCACCTCTTTTGTTTTCAGGCAGATGTCTCAGGTATACTTCCTTGGATGCAGGATGAGCTATGCAACCATGTGCAGTTATGGTGTCAGCATTTTAAAGACTTTATTGGGTTGTAGAGACTAGGAATGTGCGCTTCGGGTTTCCAATTTGGGTAAAATGCCCGAATCGGACCCAATCCGTAAAGATTCGGGATATCAGAATCAGAGCCAGCATGCTGGTGCCAATTCGGAAATCCTGAATCAAAGCTTTCTGAAGCATTCGTAATACTTCGGAAAGCTTCAGGACTGAGTTTAAAGGGCCCTGATGCTGCTTGCAAGCAGTGGCGGGGCCCTTTAAACATCAACCCACCCCCAGCCCGGGCTCCCACCCCAGCCCCAATTACCTTGCAGTCAGCGTCAGCGGTGGCTCTGGCCCTCCCCGCCACCTTGCAGGGCTGCAGAGAAATGGCAGAGGAAGCCCTTCCTGCCCCTCAAATGGCCGCCATGGTGGCCATTTGAGGGGCAGGAAGGGCCGGAGGAGGTGGCTCTGGCCCTCCCCACTGCCCTGCGGGGCCATGGAGCCGCAGCAGAGTCGGAGCCAGCTCGAGGCCATTGCAGCCGACTTTCTGCTGCTGCCGCACCGCTGCTGCCATGGCCTGCCACGGCGGCTGCACAGCAGCAGCCCTCCGCCCAGCTGATCACCCTCCCTGACAACCAGGTAAGGGGGTGGGGGTGGAGGGGTTGCCTGGGGGGTGGGTGGGAGTTGGGGGAGTTGCTTCCTCTCACTTAGGTATGCTCCGAATATTTACGGAGCATACCAAAGCAAGTAAAAATACCATAATGGTATTTCCGAATTTTTTCCCCACTTCGGGTAAGCCCAAAGCGGAAAACCCAAATCTTTTCAGGCTGCACACCCCTAGTGGAGACCTTGCCCAAATTTTGGAAAGACATTATTACCTGGCTTGACTGTATCTACCTAGTCAGATAGTGCTCGAGTTGCCACAATTATTGCCTCAGCACTATGGGTCTGCGTGGTAGGATGCAGACTTGCCAGCTTTAATATGGGGAAAAATTATATGGATTGACTTTGGCCTATGAGTTTTATTCCCTGTGCAGGAAAAAAACCCTAAATTGTTGAGAAACAGCTATTTTAAGACTCCATGCTGTGTTAAAAACTTGACTAAAGATTCAACTACAGAACTAGCAGCCATATCCTTTGAACAGTTTCAGATAGGGCTGATGGTATGCCAGAATCAATTTGCTCTAGACTTTGTCACAGCTACATAAAGGGGGTGGGGGTGGGGTTGTACGTGCTTTGATTGGATCTGAATAAAAATTACACCACATACATCGTTTCCACTACACACTGACAATGGGAAAAAACAAACTTTTGGTCCTGGCCTGCTTTAAGGGTCTTGTTATCTCAGGCGGAGGCTTGTTGATTTTACTTAAGGAATTTTGGTGATGCATCAGTTGTACAATGCTGTGTAGCAAATTACAGAGATGTTTCTAACTGTCTCTGAAGGTTCCACAGGAGCATGATAATAACTTTTATATTTTGTGAGCTTCAATATGCTCAAAGGGGGGTAACTGTTAAGGGATTTTTTAAAGACCTCTCACCTAATGCCCTATGTGTGAGCACAATTGAAGCTGAACATGCACACATGAGACAAATTTGCCTCAGTAATAGATTCTTTCTCCCTAGCTACTGGAATTAAAACTACAGGTCAGCTCAATCTTGCAGTGAGGAGAGAAAGTTCCTTTTAACTATAAACATTTTCTTTTGTTTTCACTTTTCAACTAAGATTTTAACCTTGACTGTGTTATTTCCCAGAAGAATTTCAAACTCCTGACAGAATTATGACTCCAGCATTGAAATGTTTATATTACATTAAGATCTAATTGTCCCGTCAATCAGATCTGTTGGGTGCCATGAATCCTGGGGAATGTATTATTTGTTCTAACCTTTGATCTTTTACTCTGAAAAACAAATAGCCATAAATGAGCCCATTTGTGGAGAGGGCGGGGTATAAATCGAATTAAATAAATAAATAAATAAATAAATAAAATTATTCTTTAAACAATCAGTGTTAAGGGTATTTAAAGCCCTCCAATGCTACTGGTCTTTACATATGTCTCCTAGAAATGGAGAAGTGTGTCTGGCGTTACTACATGTAAGAAATAAACCAATCTTCCCTCTGTATTCATGGTGTTTGGTGTCTTGAAATATGTGTGTTCCGATTGCAGACTCACACAGGCAGCAAGCAAGGAAAAACTCCCAAGTTGTCGGAGCAGGACAAATCACGGTTCCAAGGTTCAGGCACCAATTGGGCAACACTCACAGCTTCAAGTCCAAAGGGGTATTTCAGAAACAAGTACACATGAACAGGCCAAGGTCAGAGACAAGAGAATCAGTTCCAAACACAGCAGCAAGGTCAGTAGTAAGCAGACATGTTGCTTCCACACGGCTGCTTTTAACCCTCACAGTGCTCAGCTGCTTGTGCTATAGCATGCACCTGCTGGCTGTCTCAGTCTGCTCGTGCAAGCACTCATCATCACTAATGATGCTGGGCCGGTGCTGTGCTGCTAGCCTGGCACTGCGCCTTCTGGCTTGGAGGGCTCTCCTAGCCCTCCTCTGACGGCGCTCCCGAGGCTCTGGTGATGAAGGGGGAGAGCTGGCCTGCACCTGGCTTTCTCTTGCCAGCCCAGGGCTGGGAAGCTGAGAGGGAGAGCTGGCTGGTGTCTGGCTCTCTGCTGCTGGCCCAGGGCTGGGAAGCTGAGGAACTGATGTGCTGGGACCTGGCTGTGGATCTATGTCTGAACCTTCAGAGACTGCCTCCTCCTGCAGTGCCTCTGCCACTGGCTGTGGATCTGGGTCAGGTTCGCCAGCTGCCTCTTCCTCAGAAGAGTCCTCTGTGTCTCTCTGCTCTACTGGGCTGGGTTGGTCCATGACAATATGAGTTAGTGGTAGTAAGGGACTTACAAATTAGAAGCAGAGTACTATTACAAAATCTCCTCTAACAGTTACGTTGGGCTGCCTGGTGTGGAGATTGTAATTGGGAGTGTGCTTGTGGCCATGGAAGTCATGATCCATGTGTTTCTGCAGTGGGAGTCATTTTTTTCCTACAACAGAAACTAATGGCGAGGGGCTGGTCAGCCTGCGTGGGGGTTGCTGGGTTTTTTAGGTAGGGGGCTTCATATTGGTTGTTTGGCTGTTTGGTGTGTAGATTGTAAATGGGAGTATGCCTGTGGCCGTGGAAGCCATGATCCACGTGTTTCTGCTGTGGGAATCAGTTTTTTTCTCACAATAGAAACAAATGGGGTGACTAGGAGCACTTTCTTTGGGAGGCCACAAAATGGCCCCCTTGGCGTCCAATCTTCATGAAACTCGGGGGGTCTCTAGAGGACAGTCAGGAGTATGTCCCCTGAAAATTCTATAGATTTTTTTTTTTGCAAAATGCCACCCCCATACCCCTGAATAGTCCCCATAGTTTTCCTCCATAGGGAATAATGGAAAATTGAGGTGGCTGGGGGCAAACAGGCGGGAAGCAGTGATTCTTGCTGATCGTAAGAAATGCTGCTGCCACAGCTCCCGAAGTTTACCAAATAAATTTAGTAAACTTCATTTTGGTATTGCCGAATCACGTCAGCAACAGTGGATTGAGTTTAGTGATGTCAAATTTTACCTAATTGGGTAAAATTCAGTATTTTTTACTGAACCTCAAACCAAATCACACATCCCTATCCAAAAGGAAGCATACAAGAGGAACTTGTCCATTTGCAGTATTCTGAAGCTCACAGCATATTAGTAAATAAAACCTATATATCAAAGCACCACAGGATTTCCCCCCCCCCTTCTGGAATAGAATTATTTTGACTGTCAAGCTTCTAGACAAGTATTACAAAAGACTGTGAAGGTGATTTTGTAACTTTAACAAATAATGGGCAAGAATAGTGAGAAATGAAGATAAAGTCTTACCTCTGCTGCAACAGCCTGCTTAACAAGCTCCAGGTAGTCATTGCGACTTTTTTTTGTAAGCTCCTCCATTTTTACTTTTTCATTTTCAAATTTATTGCTGTGAAGTAAATTCAATAAGTTGTAGTATATGTTTGGAACACAGCTTAGTTCTTCCAAGAAAGCAATATTTCTTTTAATAATACTATTGCATTGGACCAACACAGCTACCTGCAACCTGTTAGGTTTCTATATACTGCCTCATAATACTACTTCACAAACATTTTTTCAGTCTTGTGAGGCAAAGTCAGGAGTATTATCTCTATGGTACAGATGGAGGCTGAAGCTAAGAGAATGGAAGATTTGTATTCACTTACCGTGAAGCTTCCTTTCTCAGTGGTTGAGGACTGGGGCAGTCTGTACTTTGGGGATATAGCTCCTCCTCTCTGAAGGCAGGGTCAGTCAGCTGCTTTCGATCTCAAAAGGGAGGGACTTGTCCCTGGAACTGCCAGTCCGTTCCCAAGCCCTGATTCACCATCATACCAAGAGGGAAAAATAACCCCTCGTTTTTTTTATAAATAGAAAGGTCCCTCCCTTGAATCCAGTGGGAGGAAGACTATCGTCCTAACTCTTCATCCAATCCTAGAAGCCACCTCTGCAGAAACTTGGGTGGGTAGGACTTCCCCACTCCGGGACCACCAAGAAAGGAAACTTCACAGTAAGTGAATACAAATCTTCCATTCTCCGGTGGTCCCAGGAGTGGGGCAGCCCATATTTTGGGGACATACAAGAGCAGTGTGCCGCAGGGTGGGTAGTCTGGCTTCCAGGCCTAGAGGGTATATTGTGGTACCCTCCTGCTGAAGGTTGTCTCTGGGGAGAATAATTTATCTATCCTATATTTCTTGATGAGAGAATATACTGATTTCCATGTGGCCACCTTATCCATCGTTTCTAACAACTAAAGGATTTATAGGCTGCCTATGTGGCCGCTTCCCTCAGTGAGTGCGCCCTGACATCTAGGGGCATCTCCAGACCTCTGGCTTGATATGCTGGAATTATGTACCCTCTGCTTTACCTACTTAGCCAAGAAAAGGACACTCTCTGCCTCAAGGAGGACCTCCTGAAAACACACAACTAGTGCCTCAGACTTGTGAAAACTGTTTAGTCCTGCCCTAGTAGAATCTCACATCTCTACATATATCAAAGTAGTGAGATTCTTTTTTCCTTCCTGTGCTTTGGATCAGGTTAGAACGAGGGAAGTACTACCTCTTTTGTCCTATGAAAATGAGGAGTTCACTTTCGGAAGAAAGTTGGTTCCGTTCATAACTTGCTCTACCATCTTGAAGGAAAGGGCATGGATCTCTATCTACTGCTAGTGCCTGCCATTCTGACACCTGTCTAGCTGATTTTATTCCCATCTGAAAGATGGCTTTAACGTCAATTCCTTTAGGAACATGAGGCCATAGGCTCAAAGCGTCTTTTGGATAATGCTCTAAATACCAGATTAAGATTTCACATGGGAAAAACCGGCGAATCCTTGGAGGATTTGACAATGAGGTCCCTTTTTAGAATTTATTGCCATGAGGGTAATGTATAAGGGACCATCCCTTCCTAGAACCCTTAATTGTCAAGATGTCGCTACCTGTTGTCTAAGGGTGCTGGTGTTAAGACTTATCTTCAACCTTTCTTGAAAGAAGAATAGTAACTCCCTAATTAGCCCCAAAAGGTGCGTGTGTCTATCCATACACTCTTCTGGGAACTTGGCAGGAATTGTTATAGACTATGTGGAACTCTTCCTGGAGGCTAGCATAGTACCAATTATGCCTTCTGCTTAGTCCAACTCTATTAGTTGTTTGTGTTCAACCTCCACATTGTGAGACTTGTCAGAGCTGTCGTGGGTGTGGTATGGAGGGAACAATACTTAGCCCTCCTTCAGTGGAGGAGCCAGGGATCCATGCTTGAAAGGTTGCTATTAGTATCACTTCTGCACTTTACTGTGTGATCTTCTGAACAACTCTGTGCAATAGCTGTACTATGAATGTGTACAGGTTGTGAGAAGGCAGCTTGCCGCTCACAGAGTCTATTCCTATGGTTTGAGGGTTTCTTCTTTTTGTGCCTTGCCGAAAACTGTTGTAGACCAGTTGAGGAACTTCTCTGGATAGCATCCATTCTGTTTGGTCCATCACTTTCTGGCTTAGCTAGTCCACCGGGGAGTTGTCCTGGTCTGCTATGTGTACTTATTTCAGAGATTCAAGGTAATCTTTCATCTGTATAAACATATGGTGACCTGTGGGAAGACTCTGGGGTTCCACCAGATCCCAGCTGATGGCTCTGAGTTCCAAAGAGTTTACACTGTTGATCATTTCTCCTTCAGCCAGATGCTCTATGCCATTCTTCCTTGGGTGTGGGATCCCAATCCACAAAGACCTGTGTCCATGGTCATCATTGTTCTCCGGTTCCTGAGTGGGACTGAATGTTATCTTGTTTGAGAATCTCTGGCAACTCAATTACCTTGGACCTCTTGTGTTCTAACACCTTGTGGTACAGCAACAGGCATCTCTGGAGTGCATAGGTCTGGAACCTTGCCTCCTGGAGGACATCTTGATAGGATACCATCTCCCCAGCCGCTGGAGCATCACTTCTGCCTTCTGTCTCCCTAAGATCTCTGATGTCATTACCGACTCTTTGTTGTCTTTCCTGTGAAAAACACTGTCTTGAGCCATGTCTATCACTACCCCCAGGTGCAATATTTACTGGGTTGGGAGTAAAACTGGTCTTTTCTTCATTGATCATGTAAATAGGGGGCATTTAACTTCTTTTCCTTTAGTGGTGGAAAGTGTCATCCAGTTACAGTTGCCTCTGCAACACTGGTCTTTTTGGGAGATATCCCATCCAATTGCTAACCAAGGCCAACCCTGCTGAGCTACTGAGATCTGATGAGATCTGGCTTGCCTGGACTAACCAGGTCAGGGGCTGTGATAAGGTCAGAATTATCATTATTTGTCCAGAACTGCTGGGTAATTGAGACTGGTTGACCTAAGGTCAGCTACTGAGCTCAAGTAATTATGGGACTTGAACTCGCAGGGTGCTGATTCATGGTCCAGTCACTTAACCACAACACTACAGCAACTCACTTCAGGCATCCTCACCTGACAGATCCAGACCCTGGACCTATTCCCTTACACTAGTCTGTTGCGAGGCCCAGGAGTAGGCCAAGACCTGGGAGTTGGGCAAGTCTAGGCTGCAGGCTTGTACACTCTGACGTCTGGGAGGTGGCTAAGCCTGCCGACATATCATCACCAGACATTTTTCAGGCATTCTTGCCTGACGGGTCCAGGCCCATTTCTCTTTCATTGGCCTGGTGAGAGGCTCAGGAGGGGGCCGGGTCTGGGAGTTTGGAAAGTCTAGGCCGCAGCTTGCGCTCTTTGAGGCCTAGGAGGTGGCTAGGTCTGCCTTGGCTGACATTCTGCCATCCAAGACCTTGGGCCTTTTCTCTTTCACTGGTCTATTGAGAGGACCAGGAGAGGCCCAAGGCCTGTAAGTCTGGCACCACTAGGCTGCAGCTTTGCCTGGGGGGTGGCTGAGGCCAGCCATTACTGACATTCCCACCAACAGAAATTTTCCCACAAAAAAGAGAAAAGGGAAAGTGCACCTCATAATTCCCAACCAAAAGGAAAGAAAAATAAAGGAGGGCTCCCTTTTACTTGGGGCAAGCTGGCTCCAAGACTTTTGCTTATCTTTTCTCCTCCTTTCTTCCTTTCGCAGCCCTGTTCCCTGCCAGGATTGGAGCAGTTCCTTTGCTGCTGCTGGAGTCTGCTCCTTCCAAGCCTGAGGGAGTTCTGGCTTGCTGCTGGAGTCTGCTCCTTCCAAGCCTGAGGGAGTTCTTGATAATATCGGTTTCTATGACAGGCTACTCCAGATTCAAACACTGCACCCTCTGGTCATCCAAAGTGAGGGGTTCCTCCCAGCCTGAGGTAAGGGAACCTTGGTGGAGTTTTGCGGTTGTGGCCGTAGAATCTAGGAGAACTTAGGGACTGTCAGCTCTACTGTTTGCCATCGTGGTTGTGGCTGTGGAACCTAGGAGAACCTAGGGACCTCTGGCTCTAACACTCATCGTTGCTCCGAGCGAAATGGGGTGGGGTAAGGTGGTAGGGCCTTTCTCTTTCCATGCAACCTCTGCACTGCCTGTGGCCACAGTCTCCTTGAGCACTTGGATTACAGATGCACGCCACCACACCTGGAAGTTTCTTCTTCACTAGATTGCTGTACTTTGCAGAGTGCTGTTGAAGATGTCCTGCTTGGATGGCAGGGCCAGAAAGATGGGCGATTCTAGGGACAAGCCCCTCCCCTCCAGGATCAAAAGCAGCTGACCTTGCCTTCAGAGAGGAGGAGCTATATTCCAAAGGTATGGACTGCTCCACTCCTAGGATTACCAGAGAAAGTAATGCTGGCCAGCCTGTACATGCCACTGAGGCAAAGATCAAGGACTTCCTGTTTTCAGCCCACACTCCAAACTCTCTCTCACTTTATAAACCCTAGTATTATACAAAAACATTTTTGCCACGAAGTAGTGATTTATCTTACCTATCAATCAACAAAATTGTTATTGCTCACCTGCCCAACTAAGTATTCCCTTAATATATCGGGTATATATTCCTAATAACTAAAGTGAAACTGCTGCTGTAAAAAGTCAGAAGAGAGAATGAATATATACATCTATCATTAATAAGCTGTTCTTCCATGTTTTGAAGAACTCAAACATGCAAGATTCACTAGTTTATAGGAGGAAAACCCCTTACAAAACATATCAGGGAAAACCAAATATTCAAATCAGACTGTGCTGGATTCTTTTTCCCTTAGAGAAGCAGTAATTTATGAGAGATGTAATGTTCCAAGAATTGAGTCAATTAATAAAGAAAATATATATTTACCTGATCTCAAGGAATTCATCCAAATACAATTTGTACTGCTTCTCTTTCTCATCAATGTTCCTCATGTACCTGTTTTGTTATATGCACAAGTTATAGTAGAAAACTGGTTGATTTAAAAAAATAGATCTATTCAAATATAAAATTAATCAATTATATCAACTATATCTTTCAGCTATCCCAAAAATGTACTTTTTAAATCACCAAGTCATTTGCATCAAAAGATATATCAAACCTTTCTATCCTCCATCTGCTCATAATATTTACACTTGAAAGATTAATGGTGGAATTTACTCTCTGGCCTTAACTCTCCACCCCCATAATCTGCACCTTCAATAGGATTCCTGGTATGATTTCATTTCACATATCTGAAGAAATGAGCTGTGATTCACAAAAGCTCATATTGAAATATGTTGTTTGTCTTTAAGGGCCATTAGATTTTTGTTTTACTTTGCTACAACAGAATAAAACAGCTGCCCCTTCACTATCATGTCGCTGAAGCCAGAATTACATAAAGGTTTTTGTCAGGTCAAGTTAGGACTTTAAAGGTAATCAGGCTAGAAAATGACTAAAAAGCAAACATTTTCAATGTATACCAGTGTTTAAGAGTCCTCCACATGGGTTATCTGCTGCAAGTTCAATTATTTGGGGAAGCAGTTTCTTTTACTGCTTCTCCACAGCATCATAGAGCGTTCATGCACCTCCAAGGCGCTCTCCAGCTCTTCCCCCCGATCTTTCTCAAATCATCTTTGCTCTGAATTTTTGGAAAAGACTGCAGTAAAGCCTGGACAGCTGCAGTGTGGGGAGATAAATTAAGATTTCTGGCCCACATGGCAACCATTTTCCCTGACCCTTTCCCCACATTAGCCACTTCCTCCCCCTACCACTGGCAGAGGGGGCTTTTTGTTTTTTAAAAAAATTAGCAAAAGAATATTATGGTATCAAAATACCAACATACTGTTCAAATGATCAGTGTAACGGATTCTCTGAATCTTCAGCTTTCACTTTAAAAAAAAGTATCTAGCCCCCTGCAGAGATACAAGGGGAAAGGTGTAACTTCACAATGGAAGGAGCTAAACTTACATTTAAAAAATGATATTCAGATGAACTGATACACTTATTGTTACAATGGTATATTGCTATAACAATATTCTTGTGCTGTTTTTTAAAAAATTGCAGAAACTCTGGGGAGGGGAGTGGCCACTTCTAGGGGATCGGGGAAGAGAAATAGTGGGGAAACCTGCCATATGGAGGCCCCACTGCTGCTCTACTTTATCTGCAGCTGCATCAGCAATGGGGAAACCACAAAATCTTGTCTCCATGTGGAAGACACTTAAGACAACAACAATACACAATGAAAGAGTCTAAGCTCTGCAAGTAATGCCACTGATATTAGCCAGATTAATAATTGTCTGATTGAACTTGTGGCTCAAACTGTACTGCTGTCAAGTGCACAGTGAATGCAGACAGGAACAGTCAGAGGAAACGTGAAACAAGCAGATAGACCAGTTGAATAGGCATTCATTGATCAGCCTTCAAAAAAACAAGAAAAGAGGTAAATAAACTGGGAAAAACTATTATGTGCTGTGCTGATCACGTGCTTTTTTTATTGGTTGTTGTGTTGATCACTTGCTTTTTTATTGGTTCTTATTGAATTTATACATTGTAGTTTATATTATGTTATAAACTGCTTTGAACGTTTTAAAAAGCAGTATAAAAATTTAGTAAATAAAATGAATTATGCAGATACAAGCACTTTAACACAACAAGCACATAGTGGCATAAATAAGCCACTACATTATAAGCCTATCATGTAGTGGCTGTGTTAGATCCGAGTCCAGTAGCACCTTAGAGACCAACAAGATTTTCAAAGTAAAAGTTTCTGAGGTCAAGCTCCCTTCTTCAGATATGCTCCCTATGCTGTGCTTTTGTTTACAAGATGAAAACTAAGGGAATTCACTCCCACAAACTTTAGAATGGGTCCTCATGAATATTAAATCAACAGTGGTTAATAATTCCAAGCAAATCCCTATTACTAAAGTGATTCTAGCTATACTGGAGGCAACCTTTCTCTAGATGCAGTCTGTGAAGTTAAAAGGGAGACAGTGCAATCCTAAGCAAAGTTACTCCAGTCTAAGCCTACTGATTTCAATGAGCTTAAACTGGAGTGACTCTGCTTAGGATTGCACTATCAGGCAAGTTTCAGACTGCATATTGTTTCCCAGGTTTTTGTAACAGATCTGGATGGTACTAGAACATTATAAGCCTATCATGCAGTGACTAGAGTGTCAGACTAGAACTTGAGAAACCTGGGTCTGAATCCTGAGTCTCCCATGAAATCTTGCTGGGTGGCCTTGGGCTAGTCACTCTCCCTCAGATTAAACTACCTCACAGGGTTGTTATATGGATAAAACGGAGCGGCAAATGATATTAACTGTTTTGGGTTCCCACTGGGGAGAAAGGTAGAATGTAAATGAAGAGATTTATAATAAATAAATCTAATGATGATGGATGGTCTCCAATTTTGAAGGTGGTAGAATGAAGCTTGAATAGCAATATACATACAAGTTGAAACTTGCAAAAATTCATATACTTAAATACACTCTGTATCCATCCCTCCTCCCTACCTCATGGTAACAAGCTTTTATTTCCAGAACAGACTTACATTTCATTGGTATCTGTTAGCTTTCTTATTTTACTCCTTCCTATTTTTAATCCTTCTTGATTTTCCTTTTTTCCCTGTTGCCATCTTTTTATCATAATTTCTAAATCTGTATGAAACCAATCCAGTTCTTTCTTGGCGAGCTATAGAATAAAAGTGCATACAATAAGTCAAATAAAGAATTTCTCCCTCCTTCAAGTGCTTAAGTTTCAAGTTACAAAAACACTGGGTTTGTTCTAAAGAACTTCTTACACCTTGAACAAGCATTTCTCCTTGTCCAAGGTATATATTTGTCTGTGATTTCTACTAATTGCCTTCTTCACTTACAGCTCACACACTATATCACAAACCACTCAGAAATGCTTTCCATGGAACACTTAGCTTCAGCTGGAGGGGAGGGGGAAGCCTCATTCCATGAACAGAGTTTCACATGTGGGTCAGTGGTTCCAATCCAGCGCCTAAGAATTTGAACATACATTTCTAAATAGGTTTCAAACAGTAATGATTATATCAGGGCTGGTTTTCCTAGAGGAAAAAGATGTTTTAAGTTTAGGCATTGCAGAAGATACTAAAACATTTATGATCTTCAAACACTCAAATGGCCAGAGAGCCTTTTAAGACTTGTTGAATACATTCAGCAGGGATTTGATGTACTTCTTGTAAACCAACAGCACCTCATATGACAGTGTAGTGTGATTTTGAAGCAATGGCATTTCAAATGCAGTTTTTCCTGTATGGCCTAGGAACTTCTGCTAGGAACAAAGCCACACTCCCATTGGACTGTCTGGATAATGACCACTATGGGGACACGAGCTGACTTATTACACTCGAAAACACTTTCATATAACGGGTATGATCCAGTGCTTCTGTAAACAGAGAAAGTTAATGAAGATATTTTTATCAGCTTCCTCTTGTCCCAGCAGCCACCCTGTGTTGCCAAAAAAGTCATTACTAAGCATCAGAGTACCTCAGAGAACAGCAAGCAATGTGGCATTTTGTGGAGACACCCACAAGGACTCAGCAAGAATTGCACCCTCCTTCACAAAAGAATGAAAGAAAAATAAGATTCCTGCAGAGACACCTTTCTTACAGCAGTTCTCCTGCAATGTATAGTGAACTATTCTAGAGACCTTTAATGGTGTCTTTTCTAGGGGTTCGAGGAAGACTGTTGGAAAACAGGACGCTGACAAAAATAGCTTCCATAAACTCTGTTTATAGAAGCAATGGATCCAAATTGGTATCTTTAGGATTAAGTTTTAAGCCTCAATGTTTAAGAACATTACCTTGTTTGTTTCAACACTTGTTTTTAATTCTTTTTCCGAAACACTTATTTCTTCAGAGCTTCGACATTTTAGCTGTTCATATTTCCCATTTGCTTCTTTAAGTTGTTCTTGTAGTACTTGATGCTCTTTCTCCATACGTAACATATCTCCCTGAAAAGCATACATATGGAATTTTAATGGTACCTATTTAAGTTACAAACCTTTATAAAAGAAAAAACCAAGTGATTTAGAGCTCAAGTATAGACCTAGAAATGCTGTTGTCTACACTGTTTTCTTCCCTCAGAATACCTGATATTGTTTAAAATATGCCAAGCAAACATTAAGCTAACAGAAAGACTATAAAACTTTCCTCCGTGTGTATATAACAGCTACTAAAACCAATACAAAAACTGCATGCAACCAAAGATCTCCAAGCTCCAGAAATAGGTGTTCATACTCAGCCAAACTAAAACAAATAACATATTAAGCAAAAACAAAACCCACAAAACATTAATTGTATTTATTTAAAACATTTATATGCCACCTTTCTACCAAATACAGTCCTAAAGACAACAAACATCAAGACATTAAAAACAGCATTAAAATGTGTGTGTGTGTGTTTAACAATACAATAAAGACATACAGACATACAAAACACAACCAGGGAGGAGAGCCAAATGAAACAGAAAACTCTTCACCTGCTGGCGGCAGAGAGACAAATCCCCTTGAGGAGGGAGTTCCAAAGTTTTGACACCACAACCGAGAAGGCCCTTTCTTGGGTTGCCTCCAGTCTAGCCTCAGATGGCAAAGACACCTGAAGCAGAAACTCCAAAGACGACTGGATGGGTAGGCTCATATGGGAGAAGATATTCTTTAAAGTATGCTGGTGTCAAACTGTATAAAGGCTTTTAAAGATCAATACCAGCAGCTTGAACTGGGCTCAGAAGCAAACTGGGAGCAAGTGCAGATGGAACAAGACTGGAGTGATAATGGTCCCTATGATCCACTCCAGTCAACAATCTGACCACAGTATTCTGTACCAACTGTATCTTCTGAACAGTCTTCAAGGGCAGCCCACCACAGAGCACACTAATTTAGATGATGCCAGGGTATGCACCACAGTAGGAAGAACTTTCTCACCCAGGAAAAGCTGGAGCTGGCTCACTAGCCATTGCTGGTGAAAGGCACTCCTGGCTACTGCTGCCACCTATTTATCCAACAAGAGGCCTGGTCCAGCAGCACCCCCAAACTAGAAGCATACTCCTTTGGGGGAGTGCAACCCCATCCAGATCAAGAAATATCCCATTTCTTGGGTCAAATCTCCCTCCACCCCACCCCATAGCACCTCCATTTTGTCAGGATTAAGTTTCAGCTTGTCCTCATCCATCCCAAAAGTGCCTCCAGGCACATGGTTCATGGAGCTGGCTCTCCGGGATCTGCTGGAAGCACAAGATACAGCTGAGTGCCATCTGCATACTGGTGACAATTCAGCACAAATTTCTGGATGACCTCTCCCAGCAGCTTTACACAGATGTTGAAAAGCATGGTTGACAAAACAGAACATTGTGGAACCCCCAAGGGCCAGTGACCAAAGAGTACAGCAGTAGTGCCCAGCATCACATTGTGAAACCTCCCTTTGAGATAGGACTAAAACTACTGCAAAACAGTGCCTCCCAGTCCCAACCCCGAAATCTGGTCCAGAAGGATACCATGTTTGATGGTATCAAAACTGTTGAGAGATCCAGGAAAATTAATAGGATTGTACTCCCCCTGTCCATCTCCTGGTGCACCAGGGTGACCAAAGCTGTTTCAGTCCTTTGACCAAGGCTGAAACCAGACTGATACATATATAAGTGCTATGTGTAGAAGAGGCTCATAGGAATCACTGTAGCAAGCACCATGTGGTGCTGCCTTTGAAAACTGTTAGGATATATCAGTTGATTCAAAATTTGCAAGGGTATCAGCTAGCTGAGACAGCAGGAGCCAATAAAATTAGAGGAGTAGAAGAGTTGAAAAAACTGGGCTGAAGAGTGAGTGCATGATGGTGCAGTAGTTAGCATGCTTGAGTGATTGTCCTAAACTGACAAAAAGTTTGTAGAAACAGAGTAAGTTGATACTGTATGTTCAAGTTGATGACTGATCATTTGTTTTTGTTCCGTAGTTGATATATCCAGCTCTCTTCAAATCACAGAAAGCATTATTAAAAGAGATTCTCATTTTCTTTTCCCTTCATATCTGAACACTTATAAACTTGGGATAATAACAACAGCAACAACAACAACATTCGATTTATATAAGGCCCTTCAGGACAACTTAATGCCCATGCCCACTCAGAGTGGTTTATAAAGTATGTCATCATTATCCCCACAACAAAACACCCTGTGAGGTGGGTGGGGCTGAGAGAGCTCCAGAGAACTGTGACTAGCCCAAGGTCACCCAGCTGGCTTCAGGTGGAGGGGTGGAGAATCAAACCCAGCTCTCCAGATTAGAGTCCCGCGCTCATAACCACTACACCAAACTGGCTCTCTAGATGGTTCTAAGTAAATACATTACTTATTAAACATTGGTTTGGTTTGATGATAACTCTCCATGTGGAGGTCTAGGCCTTTTTGGCAAGCTACTAGTACCTCCAAAAGCCGATATGAGCTATCCTTTGAAAGATGTCTAAACAGGTAGACAACAGTGTGCTGGTCTCAGAGTAGAATATATATCTGCTCATTCTTAAAGAACTATACTGCCCTTTCCTTCAGATACACTGCCGCCTCGAGGGAAGTGAGAGGCAGAGACAGGTCCTTCTTGAGTTTGGCACTTCATGTTTGGAACTCCAGCTACACAGTGCACACCTGGCATCTAATTCACTGAGCTTCATGCACATTTCCAGTTTTCCCAAACATCTGTAAACTACTGATACAAGTATTTATACTGTTTTGATTATTGTTTTACGCCTTATGGGTTTTAGTGCTGTGATTTTCAGGCTGAGGGCTGGATACTGTAGTTTTTAATGCTGTGTTATAAAATCTAATTTATATTTTAATTTAATTTAATTTATTGGATTTATACGCCGCCCTCCCCACATCAGCGGACTCAGGGCGGATAACAACACAATTTAAAACATATTTAACTATCATTAAAATTATAAAAATACTACATCTTATCATTAAAATTACACACACACACACACACACACATAGAGCAAAGAAACAAGGCAGCACATAATTTGATTTGGACATTCCATACAGCAGTTCTTCCCAGAACAAAAATATAAAAAGATGGACAACAACATTGCATGGAAGAGCATATGGTTTAAACCCCCTGCCGGGGTGGGGGGCACCACCTAGCATCAACCATATGCCTGGTGGAACAACTCCATCTTACAGGCCCGGCGAAATGTTAACAAGTTTTGCCAGGCCCTAGTCTCATGAGACAGAGCATTCGACCAGGCTGAGGCCAGGACTGAGAAGGCCCTGGCCCTGGTCGACGCCAGGCGGGCCTCCCTAGGGCCAGGGACCTTTAATAGATGTTTATTACATGAATGAAGGGTCCTCTGGGGCTCATATGGGGAGAGACGATCCCGCAGATACGTTGGTCCCAGTCCGCGTAGGACTTTATAAGTTAGTACCAAAACCTTGAACCTGATTCGGTACTCCACCAGCAACCAATGCAGCTGACGCAATACCGGTGTAATATGCCCCCATACCGGTGCTCCGATGATGACCCACACCGCTGCATTCTGTACCAGTTGTAACCGCTGCATCAGGTTCATGGGAAGCCCAATGTAGAGTGTGCTACAGTAGTCCAGCCTAGAGGTGACCATTGCTTGGACCACTGTAGTCAAGTTGCGGGACGATAGATAGGGAGCAAGTTGCCTGGTTTGTCGAAGATGGTAAAAAAAAAGACCTGGCAACCGCAGTGATCTGATCCTCCATCTTCAGGGAGGGATCAAAAATCATCCCCAGGCTCCTAACTCTCAGGGCCAGTGTAAGCACTGCCCCATCGAGTGCAGGAAGCCGGGGTCCCGAAACCACCCCTCCACGACTCAAGTACATGATCTCCGTCTTCATAGGGTTCAGCTTCAGCCGACTTTGTCTCAACCATCCAGCCAAAGCCTCAAAAGCACGCTCCAGGACACCCAGTGTCGATCCAGGCTGGCTGTCCAACAACAGATAAAGCTGGGTGTCATCCAGATATTGATGACACCCAAACCCGAAACTCCGCATCAGCTGGGTGAGGGGGCGCATGTAGATATTAAATAATAATTGGGAGAGTATCGATCCCTGCGGCACACCACATACTAGTGGCCTACGGGACAATAACCTCTCCCCAAGTGCCACCCTCTGTCCCCGATCATGGAGAAAGGAGATTAGCCACTGCAACGCTGTCCCCTGTATCCCCACATCGGTGAGGCGGTGGGTCAAAAGATCATAATCGACCGTATCGAATGCTGCTGACAGATCCAATAAAATCAGCAGTGCCGATCCGCCCCGATCAAGATGCCTGCGGAGATCGTCTGTGTGGGCGACCAGCAGTGTCTCGACCCCATATCCTGGGCGGAAACCAGACTTGAAGGGATCTAGGGCCGAGGTCTCCTTCAGGAAACTCTGCAGTTGCTTCTCCGCCACCCGCTCGATCACCTTACCCAGAAATGGGAGGTTCGAAACCAGGCAGTAACTGAGCAGATTGGCGGGGTCTAATGATGGTTTCTTCAAAAGAGGCTGTACCACAGCCTCCTTTAGTGCCCTAGGAAAAACTCCAGAGCTTAAGTACAAGTTTACAATTGCCTCCAAGGAATCCCGTAGTACGTCAACACTGGCTTTTACCAGCCATGATGGACACGGGTCCAGGGGGCATGTGGTTGGCCATACCACCTGCAGGATCCTGTCCACCTCTTCCCCGAAAAGGGGGCTGAAATGATCAAATATACACCCCGAAGATGGCCAAGGGGCCTCTAGTTCATGTACTGTATCACTGTGGCCGGTAAATCGCGGCGGCGAGACAAGCTCTTATCAGCAAAAAAGCTTGCAAAAGCCTCACCGCTTATCTCCGAATTTGAATTTTGGTGGTCTCCGCCTAATTGGGAGACCAATGAACGGACCACATTAAACAATTTAGCCAGGCGTGAGCTAGCTGATGCAATGGAAGCCGCATAGTATTCCTTCTTGACAGCTTTCACCGTCATCTCATAGGATCTCATAAACAACCTATAAGATGTTCTTGCTTCCCCCTCACGAGATCGCTGCCACACGCGCTCAAGTCGTCTTAGTTCCCGTTTCTGTCACTGTGGCTCCTCCGTATACCAAGGAGCTCGGCGATTTCGGCAACGAAGAGGATGATGGGGAGCGATTTCGTCGATGGCCTTGGAGAGCCGGACTTGCCAGTCCTCCACTAGCTCATCTAATGAACCACCGTGGAGCATCGTTCCCGCAGGGCATTCTGGAAACCAATTGGATCCATAAGTCTCTGTGGGCGAGCACAAGTTTGCTCACCGCCCTTGCGGGGGTGGGGGGTGACACACCCAGCTGAGCCTCCAGGACCGTGTGGTCTGACCATGGCACTAGCTCTATTCTAACCAGAACCACATCCAATCCCATCCCGAAGATCAAATCTAGCGTGTGGCCCACTTCATGTGTGGGTGCCAATACAAACTGGGAAAGTCCCAGTGTTGCCATGGCTGACACCAGGTCTGCAGCCTGTACAGAGGTGGCATCATTAGCATGGACGTTGAAATCCCCCAGCACTATCAGCCTGGGGTACTCCAAGGCCCACCCCGCAACCACCTCCAACAGACACGGCAGGGTGTCTGCTGGTGTGCTAGGCGGTCAGTATACCAAACAGACAGCCAAACTTTCCTTGACATTCCACACCAGGCCCACACAATCAATGCCAGAGATCTTCAGGATGGGAAGTGGCCTGAAGGAGAATCCCTCCCAGATGAGGATTGCCACCCCTCCCCCCTCCACGCGACTGATGAAGGACCGAGTATCCGGGGGGGGGGGTCAGCTCACCCAGAGCAACTGTTTTGCCTTCCCTCACCCAAGTCTCGGTCACGCATACCAGGTCCATATTCGCTGCTGTGAAAATATCACACAGCGTTCTGTTCTTGTTTAGGGACCTGGCATTGCACAACATCAGTGACAAAGGGGAGTTTTTCCTAGCTCCAACACTGGCGTACCTCAGGATGGGACGTAGGCTAGAAGGACACCGAGCCTTTCCATATCTTCGCGACCTTCTCCCTTTAAACCGAGTCCCACCGCCATACCTCCCTCGTCCCCAGAAGACTGGTATCCCTGGCCCTATCTCAATTGCCCTCCTCATATCCATCATCACATCACAGCGCACAATATCCCGTAGCAGCAGGAAGCAGCACCAGTTCTACTTCAAACAGATTTCTGTGGTTGGCCAAGCAGTCACCACCCAAACTAGTAACATCCAATAAAAAACCAGGGCCCAAATCGATTCCAATATTCCAATTCACTTTAGTATTCCAATTTAAATTCAATTCCTAAAATATTCCACCCCTCATCTACCCAGTTTCAAATTTCAACCTCTGATTCTGGCATTTACTACCTTACTTCACCATTCCAATATTGCTCTTTTATCTTGTGAGTTCTTAAAAATAAGGCTTTATGGTTGTAAGTCACCTCACAAGTACAATTTTATGGTTGTAAGCCACCTCACTAGATAGACGGAAGTTTTGCCACTTCGATGGATCAACTATGAATATCATAATTTCAGCTTACCTGCTGCATTTCATATGGGTGGAAAGGCAAAGTATTAACTCCTGCATCTGTTAGTTCATGATCTACCTAAAATGCAAAGATCCAGATGAAAAAAATATTCAGTGTAAGTTCATTACATTCCTTCACTCCATGGGCAATGCATTCCACAACTGATCTGAACTTTATTACAGAACAGATTCTGAACTATAACAGTGACATGACAAATGCTAGAAAAAAAGAAGGATAAAGAATGGGCTAAATAGGAACTGTGACAGGAAAAACACAGTCAAACCAAGAACAAAAGTTGCATAGTCTCTAAACTCAAATAGCTAAGTACAGATGATAGCAAGACTGTTTTCTTTAACTGCAGGGTTAAAGGTACAGTACAGTTGTTAAAATCAGGCCTCAGTGTGATCCCAGATATCATTTCAATAGAAAAATAAGATGGTAAGGGAAGATACAATGTTGAGGGAGCAATTTTATTTATGACATCCCTTACACAGTCTTGTGGCTTTACAAACATCTTTAAAATTAACATAATCAGGGCTTTCTTGAGGGGGAACACGCTGGAATAGCGTTCCGGCACCTCTGGCAAGCAGCCACATGACTGGTGACTGTGCCCCCAGCATCCAAAGACCCCTCCGCTGCCTCTGGGTGGAACTTCCGCCCTGGGTGTAGCCCGGGCTCAGTCTGGCTACCTTCTGCATGATTGGGGAGAGCGCCAGTGTCTGCCGCAGCTTAGCTGTTTGGCAGGCTCAGGGCAGCAGCAGTGGGGATTCGCCCAGGCCGCCTGCTTCTCCAGCCTCTTCCCTTGCCTTTCCCTTCCTTCCTCTCTCCTTCTCTTTATCTTTTCTTCTCTCCTTGCTTCCTTCTTTTTTCCCTGCCTCCCTCTTTCCATGTCTCCTTCCTTCATTCCTTTCTTTCTTTCTTGCTCCCCCTCCCCCGCTGCTGCCTCTCAGCTGTTTGGCGGGCTCAGCTTTGCAGCCGCTGATGCTGCAGGGCTACTCTGGGAGCCTGCTTCTCCAGCCTCTTCTCTGCCTTTCCCTTCCTTCCGCTCTCCTTCCCTTTATCATTTCTTCTCTCCTTGCTTCCTTTCTTTCCCTGCCTCCCTTTCCATGTCTCCTTCCTTTTTTGTTTGAATTTTCTTTATTTAAACTTTTAACTATACACCATAACATAACAAACAATAAACATAGAGAATAAGAAAAAACACAATTCTTAACATAACAGACTAACAAGACATATATCTATAAGATTAAGAGGAAAAGAAAAAAGAACAAAACCAACCCCCCCTAAATTGCATTACAAGTTGAGTTCCGATTTTCTCCACAACAAGTATATATCATTTCTAGAGTCACAAAACCCCTCTTTTTTCTATTGTTCATGTTTCTTAACCCATAAATCCAGATGTCATCAAATCCTTGTTATGCATTTCATGCAAAAAGTCTATTAATGGTTTCCATTCAGTCAAGAAGTTAACTAATGTCCTTTCTCTAATTAACGCAGTAAGTTTTGCCATTAACGCAAACTCCAAAATTTTGTCAACCATTCCTCCACTGTAGGCAATGTTGTAGTTTTCCACTTTTGTGCATAAAGTACTCTTGCTGCTGTAATAAAGTATAAAAACAGCGTTCTAAAACTTTTTTCCAACTGACTGTCCATTATTCCCAACAGAAAAGTCTCCAGTTTCAGCTGAAGTTTGATCTTCAAAATCTTCTGAATCGATGATTGTATCTGCAACCAAAAACTCTTTGCTCTCTTACATGTCCAACACATATAAAAAATGTCCCTTCTTATTTAGCACATTTCCAACATACATTTGACACCCCCTTATACATTTTAGCCAATTTTTCAGGTGTCATATATTAACGATACATCATTTTGTAAAAATTTTCTTTAATACTCGAGCTTAATGTAAATTTCAGCCCTCTTGTCCGCATATTTCCCCATTGCTCCATTAATATATCGTGTCCACAATTTTTCGCCCATTTAATCATACATTCTTTTACTTGCTCTTCCTCCGTCTCAAACCTCAACAAAAGTTTATACATTTTAGAAATAACATGTTCATCATTTGTACAAAAGGCTATTTCAAATTCAATTTTAGATTTCTCAAAGTCATAATGACTCTTGAATCTCTCCAAAATTTGCATATATGGAAACCACTGACAGGCATGCCCTTCTGCTGCTAAGTCCTCTCTTAATTTAATTTTAACTTGGTCCTGAGAGAATTCCAATAAATCCTGACAAGTTAACCATTAAGGTGGACTAACCATTTCCCTTCTAAAATGAGCTAAATGCAATGACAGCCAGAGCGGTATTTTCGAACAAAAGTTTGTATGTATTCCATACTCTCCGGATTGCATGCCTTACATAATGATTATTAAACTCTGTGTTGGCTTTAACTTTGTCATACCACAGATACCCATGCCACTCAAATTTTAGATCATGCCCTTCCAGGTCCAGCAATCTTCTATTTTTTAACATTATCCATTCCTTCATCCAAACCAAACAGCTGCAAAATACAATCTCAAATCTGGGAGGCCCAAACCACCTCTTTCTCTTGCATCCTGTGGAACCTTAAATTTAACCCTTGGCTTTTTGCCTTGCCATATAAATCTCGATATATCCTTCTGCCATTGCTTAAATGGTGTCTCTGTTGTCAATACAGGAATTGTATGAAATAGGAATAACATTTTAGGTAAGACATTCATTTTAATTGTAACTATTCTTCCCAACAGCGATAATTGAATTTTATCCCACCTTAGCTTGTCCCTTTTAATGTCTTTATAAGTCTTAATATAATTATTTTGGAATAAAACAGGGTTAACATACCTGTAACTTATGTTCATCGAGTTCTTCTGTGCTGACACACATGGGACTGCGCAGGTGCAGGCCAGCCGCCGGAAGATTCTTATTGCTTTTTTCAGCTCCGAAGGGGCCGTTGTGCGTGCACCTCAGCAACCGTTTCCCGCCCAAACGGTCACGTGCCCTAACAGCGACCAACGGCCCCTTCCCTCAGTTCATCCTTGCTGCCGCTATCCCATACACAAATGTAATTCTCCTTTGCAGTAATTTTCTTTTTTTTTTTAGTAATAAGAATTCACAGCGGGGCAGGAGGGAGGGATGTGTGTCAGCACAGAAGAACATAAGTTACAGGTAAGTTAACCCTGTTTTCATCTTCATTCTTCTGTGCCTCCACACATGGGAGGGTACCAAGTTTCACACAATAAGGAAGGTGGGGTGAAATCCAACTCAATTTTATTATGTACCAAAAATATTAGCACAAGATAAATAACTTGTTCAAAAAACATTAAAGTTGTTCAATAAACCATATACGTATATACATATACAGAGTTTCAGTCTTCATCATTGGAGCAAAGCATTCAATGTATTGTTATGAAAACAAGGAGTGGAGGACAGCCTTGGCCACAGCAACATCTTGCTCTGCATTAACATCCATAGCATAATGCCTCACAAACGTGTCAGCAGATGACCACGTAGCTGCTTTGCAGATGTTACCCAGCAGCACACGCCTGATAAGCACTGATGAAGCCGCCTGAGAGTGTGTGGAGTGAGCACTGATCCCCAGTGGACAATCCACCCTGGCCAGAGCATAAGTCTTAGTAATGGCCAACACTATCCATCAGGACACCGCTTGGGACGATGCCTTGTGACCCTTGTCCTTACTTCCAAAGCAGACAAAAAGACGGGGACTGCTACGGAAGCCCTTTGTCCTAAATAAAAGGCTAAGGCCCTCCTCAAATCTAAAGTGTGAAGGGCCTTTTCTCCTTTAGTAGATGCATTCGGAAAGAACACAGGTAACGTGATCTCCTGCGACAGATGGAAGGTGGACACCACCTTGGGTAGAAACTTAAGGCACGGTCGCAGGACCACCCTATTTTTATGGAAAAGAAGAAATAGGGGGTCAGCCCTGAGTGCCGATAACTCGCTAACTCGTCTAGCAGATGTTACAGCCACCAGAAACACTACCTTGTAGGACATTAAGTCCAAAGGGCATGTAGCTAACGGTTCGAAAGGAGGCAGCATCAACCTAGATAGTACTAGGGAGAGAGACCATTGAGGCACTGGTGGTGACACAGGAGGATAGAGATTAAACATCCCCTTTAGAAACTGACGAGATTTATGGTGTGAGAACACCGTACAACCGTCAACCTGATCGTGAAACACGGAAATTGCCGCAAGGTGTATCTTTAGGGAGGTAACCCTAAGCCCTTGGTCTTTCAAATGACATAAGTAGTCAAAAACGGACCCCAAGGGGCTACTAATAGGCACTACATTTCTTGAAGATGCCCAAGCCCGTCTAGTGGAGAGTTTCCTGCATTTAGCAAGACTTTCTCCACTGGCTCAGAATAAGTTACAGGCGGGGTAGAATCCACCAGGCAGACAGGTGCAACTTCTTGGGCTCGTGGTGGAACATGCTCCCGTTCAGCAGGAGATCCCGCCAGGGAGGTAGACTCACATACGTCCAAGTGGACATCTGCAACAGTTTGGGGAACCACACCTGCCTTAGTCAGAAGGGCGCTACCAGAATGCAATCTGTATTGTCGTTCTCTACTTTGCACAACACCCTTGGTATTAGCGGGAATGGTGGAAACATATAGTTCAACTTGTGGGTCCACGTAAATTGGAAGGCATCCCCAATAGAGCGGGGGTCGCTCCCTGACCTTGAGCAAAACATCTGGGCCTTGGCGTATGCTGACGTAGCAAACACATCTATGCTCGGTTGGCCCCACATTTGGAAGATTGGCCCATTAGTTCCCACTCGTGGTCCAACATGTGTACTCTGCTGAGGGCATCTGCCCGAGCATTGTCTGATTCCGCTACATGTATAGCACAAAGCATCACACCATTCTGGATCGCCCATTCCCAAATGAGCGTGGCCTTCCTGCAGAGAATCATAGATGCTGTGCCCCCTTGCTGGTTTAGGTAATACATGGCAGTCATGTTGTCCATCTGCACCAACACCTAACGGTTCTGCAGAAGCGCTGCAAGGGACACAAGTGCAAAACGAATAGCTCTTAGTTCAAGAACGTTAATATGCAGATTGCTTTCCCGTTCTGACCACACATCTTGTACGCACACAGCACCACAATAGGCACCCCATCCCGTCAGGGACACATCAGTGGTCACTGTAACCTCAGGATGCAGACAGCCAAACAGGGTCCCCTTAAACAAGTTGTCAGCTGACAGCCACCAATCAAGGGAGGATAGAACGACCCTAGGTATGGATAACTTGAGAGATGGAGGGTGCTGTATAGCATTGTACCTCGGCACAAACCAATTTTGAAACGGACGCATACGCAGTCTCGCAAAGGGTACTACTGAGGTAGCAGCTGCCATATGACCCAGTAAGCATTGTATCATGCGCACAGATTGGAAACGATTCCTCTTAAACATGGCAACCAATCCCTTTAGAGATGCTGCTTGTTCCTGTGGAAGTAGTGCTTTACCCTCAACTGAGTCCAATACTGCACCAATGTAAGAGACCTTACGGCTGGGTACCAGTTTTGACTTATCCAAATTTACCAGCAGACCCAAACGTTTGCATGTACTCAGTACTAAGTCCACAGCGTGCAAAAGCCCAGCCTCAGAGTCTACCACGATGAGCCAATCATTGAGGTAAGGAAAGATGGTACAGCCTTTCTCTCGAAGGAAAGACACCACCAGAGCCACACACTTGGTAAATACTTGTGGCGACGTGGCTAGGTCGAAGAGGAGCACTCTATAACGGAACACCCTTCGCTTATAAATGAAGCCCAGAAACTTTCTGTGCTCCTCTAGTATTCCAACATGGAAATAGGTGTCCTTCAAGTCAAGGACAGCAAACAGATCCCCTTTCTTTAGCAAGGAAATTACAGCAGACAGTGTGACCATCTTAAACTTTGTCACTTTTAGAAAAGCATTAGACCCCTTAAATCTAGAATGGGACGTAAACCCCCATCCTTTTTGGGGACCAGGAAGAAACGAGAAAAGAAGCCTTTCTCAGACTCCTCATATGCCACCTCCTCCACAGCACCCTTGGCCAAGAGAGATATGATCTCATCCTCTAGCTCAACCATGGTATTCACAGCCCTTGATGGCGAGATACACATAGGCAGTTCAGTGAACTCCAGCCCATATCCTTTGTTTACAATCGTTAAGACCCATGAGTCAGATGTTATTGACTCCCATTCAAATAGGAAAGGCTTCAGCCTGTCCGAGAAAGTCAGGGCTGTGATTGGTTCATTCTGTCAGAATTGCCTCCCTGCTCCTTGCGGATCTTTTTGCTGAGCAGGAGGCTGAGATGGATGGGGCTTGAAAGGCCTACGCCTCTTGGGTTGCTGCGCAGGAGTGTAATGGCGCTGAGAAGCAGGGTATTGCTGGAAGTAAGGACGTTGCTGGTATCTTCCATGGTACTGATACGGGTTGTATCTCGTAGGGTACCATGGCTTAAACGCAGACCTGTCTGCAGAGGTCACTCCCAACGATCAAGCCGTCTGCCTATCGTCCTCCTTCTTTTTCAACGCCGCATCTGTGGAGCTTGAAAACAGTGAACCTCCCTCAAATGGTAGATTCTCGATCTTTGTTTTCACCTTTTGTGGGAGAGCCGTTGACCGGAGCCAAGAGTGCCTTCTCAGGATCACTGCTGCTGACATACCACAGGCAGCAGTATCAGCTGCATGGCTTCCCGTATTCATCTGCTGTTTTGAAAGGTGAATGGCTTCATTCTGCAGCAGGGACACCACTGCCTTATCTGCAGGCAAGTCAGAGACATAAGATGCCAGCTTCTCCCACAGGTACAACTGATAGCCAGCCATGATGGTTTGGTAGTTGGCTATATGGAGGGCCAGTGCCGAGATAGAATATTGGCGCCTGCCCAAGGCATCGATCTTTCTTCCCTCTTTATCTGGCGGGGCGGAAGAAAAGCCAGACCGTCGGTGCTGGATCTCCTCAGCAATCAAGGATGATGGTGGAGGATGTTTGATAAGGGATTGCCACATGCCTTGCTTGATCTTGTACATCTGCTCAATCCGCTTCGATGTAGCTGGCAGATCCGAAGGCACCTTCCACACCTTCTCCACTATCTCCTCCACGCCCTCCAACATAGGGAAACCCACCGTAGCTGGGTTGTCACCGTAGATGCAACACAGAAGCTTGTCCTTCGTCTTAGGCATGGCCGAAGAGATATCAATCTCCAACGCCTTTGCCATACGGGCCATCTGGTCAGCATAGATACGGAGGTCCTCATACGGGGAACTCGTACTCTGGCCCACATTGTCATCTGGAGAAGGTTCCGACAACGACTCAGAGCGATACTCGTAGTCAACATCAGCTTCCTCCTCATCAGAAGCAGGAGCCGACACCTCATCTGCTGGAAACGGTGGAGGTAGCCACTCACGCTGCCTAGATGTTGATGGCCTCGGATCCGAGGAGTCATACCCTGCAGGGGCCCCCTTCCATTGGCAATGGTATGCAGGCAGAATATAGGAGGCCTGCTGGTGTCGTGATGCCAAGGAACGCTTGGAACCGACGCTTTCCACATCGGGGAAAGGGCGTCGACTCCGAATGGAGGAAGTCGGAGACACGGACGAGTGCTCCCTAGGTGTGCGTCAGATCCAACGAGGGGCAGCTGGGCTCAGTTCCGGTGATGGGGAACGATGTTCACTCGAGACCATGACATATGCACCCGGGTCCGGCACCTCCTCCTCCAGAGCAGAATGGTCCGGAGAGTTCAGATGAGGCGAAGGCGTGCGTGGAGATACTAGCACCACCTCATCAGCTGACTTGCGCCGTGGAGACCGAGAGTGCCGATGTTTGGACTTCTTCGGCTTCTTCGGCGGCAGTTCCGAGCTGGCCCTCGGATCCGAAGCCCTCTTGGTGGAAGACTTCTTGCCAGCGGTCTGTGGTCTCGGAACTGCGGTAGACTTCGGATCTGGCGTCGGAGTCGATAGAGTGGTAGGATCCGATCCCGAAGCCGACTTCTTCGGATCAGATTTCGACGATGCCTTCTGTCTGGGCGAGTTCGGAGACATCGCCACCTGTGAACCTGCTTTTGAGACTGCTATACTCGCCGGTCGAGATGTCGACACCGACTTAGCAGAGGCCAAAGAGCCCGCTTGTGAATGCCGTTCGGCCGAGGAGCTAAGGGCAGCCTTTGGGGAGGACAACGGAGTTTTCCCCGCCACCGAAGCGGGTCTGGGAGTCTCCTCTCCATCCAACACTTTCTGCCACAGCGATGCCTTCAAACGCGCAGACCTCTCCTGTCTGGCCTTATGGGTAAACTTCTGGCAGATTTTACACGCTGGGACATTATGACCCTCCCCAAGGCAAAAAAGGCACAGATCATGCCCATCTGTTTGGGCCATCTTCATCTGGCACTGAGCACAGTGCTTGAATAAGGCCTTAGAGGCCATTTAGGGGTTCAGGCAATACGCGTCGTCAAATAACAGTCCAAGTCAATACACACCGAGTCCAAAATCCGTCCAAATCAGTCAGAAGAAGAGTAAGTCAAGTCTGAAATCCAAGTCAATACCGAAATAATCATTCATACACTAATAAGCACGGACATGCGAAGCAGACGTTCCCTTCTAGCGGTGGCAAGAAGAGAACTGAGGGAAGTGGCCGTTGGTCGCTGTTAGGGCACGTGACCGTTTGGGCAGGAAACGGTCGCTGAGGCGCACGCCCAACGGCCCCTTCGGAGCTGAAAAAAGCGATAAGAATCTTCTGGCAGCTGGCCTGCGCCTGCGCAGTCCCATGTGTGGAGGCACAGAAGAACGAAGATGAACATACAGTTCATATTTGACAAAGTAATACCCAAATATTTTACCTTTTTCTCAACTTTAAGCCCTGTTTTGCTCTAAAGTTTCATTTGATCTTGTATTTTCATATTTTTAGTTAAGACTTTGGTTTTCTGCTTATTAACCTTAAAACCAGCCACTACACCGAATTCTTTCAATTTTGTCATTATAGTTTCAATTCCTTTCAAAGGGTCCTCCAAAATCAACACCAAATCATCTGCAAAGGCTCTCACAGTTTGTAGTTCTCCTGTTTCACCTTAACACCTCGAATCCTCTCATCTTGTCTTATGTCCCTATTCAAAACTTCAAGCATAAGTATAAATAACAAAGGTGACAATGGGCACTCTGCGCACTTGCTTCTCCAGCCCCTTCCCTGCCTTTCCCTTCCTTCCTCTCTCCTTCCCTTTCTCTCTTCTTTTCTCCTTGCTTCCTTCTTTCTTTCCCTGCCTCCCTCTTTCTATGTCTCCTTCCTTCATTCCTTTCTTTCTTGCTCTCCCCTCCCCTGCTGCTGCCTCTCAGGTTTTTGGCAGGCTCAGCTCTGCTGCTGCTGCTGCTGCAGGGCTACTCTGCACACCTGCTTCTCCAGCCCCTTCCATGCCTTTCCCTTCCTTCCTCTCTCCTTCCCTTTCTCTATCTTTTCTTTTCTCCTTGCTTCTTTCTTTCCCTGCCTCCCTCTTTCCATGTCTCCTTCCTTCATTCCTTTCTTTATTTCTTGCTCCCCCCATGCCACTTCTCAGCTGTTTGGCAGCTCAGCTCTGCAGCAACTCCTGCTGCAGGACTACTCCGGGCGCCTGCTTCTCCAGCCTCCTCTTCCTTCCTTCCCTGTCTTTTCTTCTCTCCTTGCTTCCTTCTTTCTCTGCCTCCCTCTTTCCAGTTTCTTCTTCCTTTGTTCCTTTCTTTCTCTCTCTTGCTGCCCTGCTGAGCTCCCTCTCAGCTGTTTAGTGAGTTTCATGGTGGGCTGCTCTGTTTCTCTCCCAGGCCAATGGATACCTTATGCAGAAAGGCAGCAGCAGAGCTCTGCAGCTGATACCCCCTCCCCGAAGAAGGGTGCGTTGCTCAATTTTGCACACTGTCGGGTTTTGTTTGCTTGCAGAGATGGGGCAGGAGGGAATTGGAAGCCGAGAAGCGGGTGGGAAACTACCCCACCCACACCCACACTTTTGCAAAGTTGCCTCTGTTTGCATTTGCGGCACCGCAGCAAGCATGGGAAGCCCAGGAAGCCCCCTTGCTTTGCTTCCCAGCAGGGGCAAGGCGCTTTGTTTGCATGGGTTTGAGCAAGTTGCAAAACTTGCACCACCCTGCAAAGAAACAAAGCTCACCTCCATCCCTCTCCTTTGTTAAAATCTACTGGAATGGCTGGTGGTAACTCGTGCCTCGCTTTCCTTTCTTGCCCAGCTGCCTCTTCCTTGGGCTCAAGAGACTGTTTGTTTCACTCTAGTCCTAAATGTTGTTACTATACCTACTTGATTTGCTTACATGTATTGTGAGTTTATTTATTGACTCTGAGACTGGGCAGCCTGTCTGGTTCTGTATTTGAGTATACTGCTTTGCAAAACTAAAATTACTTTATAAATCACAAGGAGCACTTTGCCACTTTACTATCTATGTATTAATTATGATGAGGAGGAAATCGGATTTTTCAGCTGCAGTTTGGCAAGCCCTAAGCAGTGAGTGCTGGGTGTGGGGAGGGGAGGAATTGTATGTATGCAATAGAGGCATGAAATGCATTTCTGTAATGCAAAGAGAAAGGGTGGTGGTGGAAGGAATTTCCTCCCTAGTTATTGTTTGTAATCCTGCAGCATCCTGGGGAGTGAGTGGGGGCCAGAGAAATTTCACTTGCCAGAGATTCCCCACGGGGATTGCTGAAGGGGGGGGGATATGCAGAGAACATTTCCTTCCTGAAACAGAGTCCCTGCTGATGCTTGTGTGTTTGTTTTTCTTGAGTTGTCTTTCTCTATGGGGGAGGGGGAGTTGAGTGATGCATCTTGGACGACAGTCCTGTGAATAAAGCAGTGGAATTCCCTCCCCAACCACACCATGCATTCCTAAATATAGTTGGCTCAAGCTAGGATTGTCAACTCCGACTTGAGAAATTCCTGGAGATTTGGAGGCGATGCCTGGGGAGAGTAGAGTTTGGGGAGGGGAGAACTCAGTGGAATGTAAATTATAGCACTTAGTCACTTTATCAGATTTACTAGACCATAAAGATGACTTCAGAGAGATCAATTTAAGAGCGTGTAATTTTTTCCTCCTGGTTGTAGCTTGACCACTCAGTTTTTTGTTTCCTGTTCTAATTTACCAGGGGAGCCTCTTTTGTGTTCAGAGGAAAAAATGTTGGCAGGCACTGTTTGTCAGGGCATAGCTGTCCCCTTGCCTTTGCGAGTCCCAAAGCAAGAAGCTACCTTCCTCCAGAGTGTCATCCTTCTCATTCCCTCCTTGGATTTTACAAGTTCCTAAAGACTTTTTTGTTCTCCAAGATCATTTAAGGATCCACTGTTGCTTCCCATGAGCATACCTTTTCTGACTTCCTTTCTTCCTTTTTTCATAGTTTACTGTAATTTTTTGTATGTCCTAGGAATGCTAAGGTATTGTTAGATTTTTAAAATCCCCCACTCTGGGCAGGAGCTACATAATGCCTATTTCTTTCCACCATAGCTGCCTGAACTGCCTGATAATCTAAGGGCTCCTGCGATAACATTCCATGCTGTTTGAACTACACAGAGCCATTTTCTTTCCCTGGAGGATGCAATTTGTCTCTCCTCCTTTGGTTTATTTTCATCCCCAAAGCAGGGTTGCCAAATCAAATTTGGGAAATTCCTGTAGATTTGGGGGTGAAGTCTGGGGAAGGCAGGGTTTGGGGAGAGGAGGGGCCTTAGCAGTCCATCAAAGCAGCCATTTTCTCCAGGGGAACTGATCTCCATAACCTAGAGATCAGTTGTAATTTGGGGAGATAAACAGTGTTTCATACCTGTAACTGTTGTTCATCTAGGTCTTCCGTGCAGGCACACATGGGACTGCGCACGCGCAGGCCTGCCGACTTCGGAGATTTTTACAGCTCAGAACCACTAGGGGGCGCTCCCGCCTCCCAGCGCGCATGCGCAGCCGTCTTCCCGCCGAAAACGGCTCCTAAGAGGCGAGGCGCCCCCGACATACCCTCAGTCCTCTTTCGCCGCCGACTGCAAGGTAAGTACCAAGAGAATTAGTGGGGAAGGAGGGAGGGTATGTGTGCCTGCACGGAAGACCTAGATGAACAACAGTTACAGGTATGAAACACTGTTTTTCATCGACGGTCTTCCTGTGCAGTCCCACATGGGAGATTACATAGCTAAATACCTGGGTGGTAGGTAAGAACATCTCATTACAGGAAGATTGATTGTAGGACCGCCGTGCCCACTATCGCTTCCTTCCTGTCCATCACGTCCAGAGAATAGTGTATAATGAATGTGTCCGCAGAAGCCCAGGTCGCTGCTTTACAGATGTCTTGCAAAGGAACTCCTCTCAGGAGCGCTGCAGAAGTTGCCTGCGACCTAGTGGAGTGAGCATGCACCTCTAACGGACAAGGTAGGTTAGCACATTTGTAACTTAACAAAATAGCTTGTACCACCCATCGAGCCAGAGTTTGAGGATTGGCTCTCAACCCCTTCTTTGGGCCCGCAAAGCAAACAAACAGGTGAGAGTCCTTCCTAAAAGGTTTCACCCTATCCATATAAAACAAAAGAGCCCTCCAAACATCTAGTGCATGAAGGGATCTTTCTGCTTCTGAAGAATAATCCTTGAAAAACACAGGTAAAGAAATTTCTTGCGATAAATGAAATTTGGAAACCACCTTAGGTAAAAATTCTACTTTAGTTCTGAGAACCACCTTATCAGGATGGATGTTCAAGTAGGGGGCTTCACAAGACAGAGCCGCCAATTCACCTACCCTCCTGGCAGATGTGACGGCTACTAAGAACGCTACCTTAAATGAAAGAAAATTCAAGGGACAAGTAGCTAAAGGTTCAAACGGTTTGGATATAAGTTTGGTTAACACCAGGGGAAGAGACCATTGGGGCACCATCACCCATATCGGAGGAAACAAATTATTCAGTCCTTTCAAAAACAACTTAGATGTGTAATGGGAAAAAATTGTCTTCCGATCCACCGGGGGGGGGGGAGCGGAAATGGCAGCCAAATAAACCTTTATAGAGGAGTTTGACAATCCCAACTGTTTTAGTCCCCACAAAAACTCCAGAACCTCAGAAAGAGGGGAGGTCAATGGGTCCAATCCTCTAGCCACACACCAATTAGAAAATCTATTCCATTTTAGGGAATACGACTGCCGAGTGGACAAGCGACGTGCATTCTGAAGTACATGCATCACTCCTTCAGAAAGGGGTCGTCCTGTAGAATCAGCCATGCTGTCAGTCTGAGTGTATGTACTCTGTGATGGAACACCCCCCGAAAGGATAGAAGATCTGGATGTACCGGGAACTGGTGCATCTGACTGAAGTCTCAGAAGAGCATGAAACCATGGTTGCCTTGGCCAGTAGGGGGTCATGAGAATGGCAGATGTTTTGTCCATTTGGATCTTGGAGATCACTCTGGCTAACAGGGGGAACGGGGGAAACATGTAATGGAGACGGCCGGACCATGTTAACTGAAACGCGTCCCCAAGTGATTCGAGGCCGACACCTCCTCTGGAGCAGTATCTGGGAATCTTGCGATTTTCCTCTGTAGCGAAAAGATCTAAGTCTGGAATCCCCCATTCTGAAAAGACAGGAGTTAAATACTTGTCGTGAAGCGACCATTCATGCGTATCACCTCCCAGTCTGCTAAGGTGATCGGCAGTTACATTGTCCACACCTGGTATATGGACAGCCACTATCCAAACAACGTGATGAATGGCCCACTCCCAAATCTTCATAGTCTCCTCACATAGGGCTGGAGACATAGTCCCTCCTTGTTTATTTAAATAAAACATTGTGGTAGTGTTGTCTGTAAGGACCTGAACTGTTTTATTCTGTACTAAGTCAGAAAAGGAAATTAAAGCGTAATAAACTGCCCTCAACTCCAAAAGATTAATGTGCTTTGTGCACTCCGATTTGTCCCACAAACCATGAGCATATGAACCCTCACAGTGTGCACCTAGGTTAGATGCATCCGTAGTAACTGAAACATTCGGCTGACTATAACCAAAGCCGACTCCCCCAAATAAATTGGAGTCTAGTAACCACCAGTATAAGGACAGGATAACTCTATGGGGGATACTGAATCTCTTCTTCTGGGAATCCCTGTCAGGGACGAAGACTCTAGAGAACCAAAGTTGTAAGGGTCTCATCCGGAGTCTCGCTAGAGCGACTACAGCAGTAGTGGCAGCCATGTGACCTAAAAGAACCTGGATAAGTTTAGCAGGTTGGAACCTGCACTTCTTAAATCTTTTAATAAGGGCCTTAATCTTGCATGCCCTGTCTGAGGGCAAAAAACCCATATTTTGGGATCCATCAATAGTAGCCCCAATAAACTGAATCACTTTAGATGGGGTAAGTTTAGATTTCTTCTGGTTTATAAATAGCCCCAGTTTTAAACATGTATCCAAGGTCAGAGACACTTGATTGGTAACGTCCTGCTCTGACTGGCCAACGATCAGCCAGTCATTGAGATAAGGAAAAACGCAGCACCCTTGGGTTCTAAGGAAAGCAATAACTACTGCCACACATTTGGTGAATACCCTAGGAGCTGTGGATAAACCAAAGGGAAGCACCCGGTACTGAAATATCCTAGTACCATAGGTAAAACGCAAAAACTTTCTATGCTCAGGAAAAATAGAGACATGAAAATACGCATCCTTAAGATCTAAGAATCCAAACCAGGAATCAAGAAGTAATAAATTCAAAACTGTCTGCAAGGTAGTCATCTTGAACTTTTGAGTTTTTATGAACTTATTCAACCCTCTGAGATCTAAAATGGGATGCAACCCCCCATCCTTCTTGTCTACTACAAAAAGGTTCGAATAGAAGCCCAAGGGGGAATCAGAGGGGGCCACCTCTTCAATAACCCCTTTGGATAAGAGGGCGGACAATTCAGAAACTACCCCAGCTTGGGGTGTCCGAGAGGAAAAAACAGGGAGCCGGAGACCAGGCCATTGAACAAACTCAACTTTATAACCAACTTTAACTTAACTGTAACACCCAAGCATCCGAGGTAATGGCATGCCATTCAGCAAAAAATAGAGACTGCCTGTCCCCAAAATAGGGTGCAGGGCCCTGTAATTGTCAAAACTGTTTTAAAGAATGTCCCGGTTCTTTGGGTTGTTGTTGGATGTTTCCCTGTCTACTCTTGTTGTTCTGCCTTCTCTTGTGGAAGGTAGTTTGTGAGCTTTGGTAACGTCGTTGAGACTGAAACCCATACCCATAATAAGGGTGAAAGCGCTGTTGGCGATTCCTAGCATAAGGCCGGTATTGCGCTCGAGTAGACTGCTGTTGCTGATGCAGGACACCATAAGAACGGGCCGTCAGTCTGTCCTTCCGTTCCTTGGACAAATATTCGTCCGTCCTGTCGGAAAACAAGTTCTGCCCTTCGAAGGGGAGGTCTTCCACTTTGCCTCTGGTGTCTTGAGGTAGAGCAGTAGTTCTCAACCACGCGAATCTACGGAGTACAAGCGCAGATAGAAGAGCTCTGGCAGATGAATCAGCCATATTCCTGCTAACAGTGATTTGGTGGCGCGACAAGCGCACAGCCGCTTCCTGGATAACCCGAAGAAAGATTCTTTGGTCTTCGGGAAGCTGAGGGACAAATGTTGCCACCTTTGTCCACAACAGTAGCTGGTAAGCGGCCATCATCGCCGCATAATTAGCAATTTTTATACTAAACGCAGACGAGGCGTAAGCCTTTCTTGCCAGAGAGTCAATTTTCCTACTATCCTTATCAGCCAGAACCGAAAGGGATCCTTGCTTCGGCTTCGATTGCATATCTTCCGTGACCAAGGAAGAGGGAGGCGGGTGAAGCGACAGGAATGGACACTGGTCATCCTTGACCCTGTACAAGTTTTCAACTTTCTTATTGGTCGCCGGAGTGGAGGCAGGTTTCAAGTTCAATCCTGTCAGAAGCTCCACGAATCCCTCAATCATAGGGAAGGCAATCGTTGGGGTCGAACCTGAGTACATATGCTTCAGGATTTTATCCTTGGACCGCGGTTCCGAGGAAGACACCTCAATTTCCAACGCTTTCTCCATCCTCTGGAGTAGATCATTGTATGCTCGAAAATCCTCTGTCGGGGAAGCCTCCTCCGAAGGGCCAATGACTGTTTCTGGTGAATCCAAAGGAGAACCATAGGATCTCTCAAGAGGAAGATCAAACTCGGTATCCGAACAAACGGGTCCGTCTGGAGCCCCTGGGAGAAAAACCACGCATTGAAGGTGAACGGGACCGTCTCCCGGAACCATGCTCGGAACCATAGGGTCTTTCCTCGTAATAACGGTGTCTGGTAGAATACGGGCTATACCTATCCGATCGGTGCCGTGATTGACCCCTCTCCCGGGAGGAACGCGAGGACCATGAATCACGGGAAGGGGAACGAGGTACACCCGAAGGAGTCAGAGGTTTCTCTATCATAATCACGTCCGATTCACGAGATCTCTCAGATACAGGGGTCGTCTTCTGGGAGATAGCATCTCCCGAGCCTCGATGACACTTAGTAGGTGGTTCCGATTCCAAAGCATCTCACTGAGGAGTAATGACACTCTCGAGCACTTGCGTGTCCGATTTAGAGGACCGGTGCTTCTTCTTCTTCTTTTTCTTCTCCACACCCGATCCCACCGGATCTGAAGATCTCGGTTCCAAGGACCTTTGTGAGGCGCTACGTCGATCAGACTGCGAAGCGTTCCGAGGGGTTCTAGGTTCCGAGCGATGCACGGAAGCTTCCCTCACAGGTCGATCTCCAGACCGCGAGTCCGATGGTTCCAAGGCAGGCCTCGACCTCGAGGTCGGATCCGAAGAGGTTGTAGCGACCGGATCCGAAGAGCTGCGCGCCAACTTGACCGGGGTCAGTGGTCTCGAGTCGGTATGCGCGGGAGAATGGTGGGAGCTAGGCGATTTTTCCGCAGATCTTGAAGTCGGGGTAGTGGACTTCCCAAGCGCGGGGGATTTGCCCAAGGCAGGTGGGTCTGTTACCGCCATCGCGCGTCTCCACAAGTAGGCCTGAAGTCTACCCGACCGTTCCGCCCTTTGGAGTGAAGGTGCGGCAGTACTTACAGGTCTGCGGGTTGTGGGTTTCGCCCAAGCAGTATAGACACTGGGAATGACCGTCCGATTTAGTCATTTTTCTATCACACATTGTGCAACGCTTAAATAAAGCTTTCTCAGACATCCTGGAAAAAACGAATGACGCCAATCCAAGGAGTAGAGCTAGCCAAGAACCTCTCAAGTCGGCGGCAAAAGAGGAACTGAGGGTACGTCGGGGGCGCCCCGCCTCTTAGGAGCCGTTTTCGGCGGGAAGACAGCTGCGCATGCGCGCTGGGAGGCGGGAGTGCCCCCTAGTGGTTCTGAGCTGTAAAAATCTCCGAAGTCGGCAGGCCTGCGCGTGCGCAGTCCCATGTGGGACTGCACAGGAAGACCATCGATGAACTCCAGTTCCCATCTGGAGGTTGGCAAGCCTAGCGAAAGCCACCCAGTGAGTTTAATTACAGAGCACATATTTAAAGACAGACTTTCTTGCTCAAAGTCCCACAAGCTGCCCAGTATGCTATGTTGGATGAACTCATTGCCACTAGATAGCTTAGTATGAAAACAGGCTAATGTCACACCTAGAAGCAGTGGTAAATTAAAAGCAAAATGCCCATTTCTATGCTTGTTGACTCAAACTATTCAGTGGTAATACTTCACAACTAAGTAATGTATGAGATTACATCCTGAGGAAGCAAGCCTTAGCAGCTCTACTCAGAAGTAAGTCCCATTTTATTCAGTGAGGCTTACTACCATGAAAGCATTTTTTGGATTGCAGCCTAAGAGTGCCTCTAAACACTGGCTTATCAAGTGTGCTCAAAGGCCATTAAGAAAGTCACATGTTTAATAATGTTCTCAAAGTATGTAGCACAGCTGAGGTACTGCAGAATACTGCTGCATCCAACCAAATAATATTTTATCTTTGCAATATTTCAGTCTTTTAATGCAAGTTTTTTCTAAAACTAACAAATAGAGGTGGGCACGGACTGGAAAATGGCCACGGACCACTGGTCCATGTGCTTTCATGGACCATGGACTTTTAAACAGACCAGACCAGTTCGCAAACTGGTTTGCGACCCGGGCCCTGCCCCTTTCCACCACCCCGTGCCACCCCCTTCGTACCCAGGCAACCCAAACTTGCACAGGCTCTTTGGCAGCCTCTCCTGCAGCCACCCTCCAAGTTGGTTTACGATTGCATTTCGCACATCTGACTTCCAGGCCTCCAAAGTGGCCACCTCAAGGACACTTCGTGTTGCCAGGGACCCTCCTCCTGTTATGGGGCCTGCCATGGACTGTGTCAGTTTCCTGCATTGTTGTTTTAAGGCTCCACCAAAGACTCTGTTTAAAGGCAGCATTGCCCATGCCTGTAACCTGTTCTCTCTGCTGCAATGGGCTGTGCCATCTATGCCTGTTTCCTGCCTCCTTGGGCACCTGCCTCACCTGGGCCCCAAGCCATGCTGCCATCAGCACAGTGCCAGCAGGAGGGAATCTCCATCAGCCTGGCCAGGCAACCTCTGGTCAGTTCCCGTGGGGAGCCCCTTGCAGGTCGGTCACTGGGTCTGCCCTCACCACTACTAACAAGCCCAAGCCATGCCGAGGAAGAAGCCATGTTCCCAGGCAGAAAGAACCAACATGGACAGTTTACTCTGAGGTTGCCATTTTGTGAACTGTTACGTCTGGGGCAGCCAGCCTCACCCTGCTATGTGTATCTTGGAAGCCACCCCGGAATGGAAGCTACGTGCCGGCTGTCTAGAACACCTAATGGACGCATCTCAATACAACCACCGCATTCCAGAGCTGATGCCATCAAGACAACTCCAGCTTCCTGACAAGATTCAATCAACCCGCCTGGCACTCCCCTCCCCTCCTTTGTCCCCTCATCCCGAGGTGTCACTATCACACAATTAAGACACTAAAGTTGTCCATTAGGGATAGCTGTAGACCCATTAAGCCTTTGTTCCCCTTTTGAGAACTACATGGACGGCACCCGCCTCAGGGTATGTTTTGGGGTATTTAAACAAACTTCCCCTGCCATGAGGTGCGCATGCCATTCCTATCCTGAACCTCAACCATCACTCTGCGTGTCTAGTGCAGGCATTAGATATTGCCACGCTTCGTGGCCACATCTTTATTCCTTGCCGTGACCAGGTGCGTATCGCCAGTTCCATCGATCTCAAGTGGGTTCTCCTGCTAATGCAAATGGCTCTATTTTTCCTACTCTTTATTTACTAGTTCTTGTATGTACCTTGCTTGTGTGTGTTATTGTAGGCATATGCAACACTATTAGTAAAAACACATTTTATCTTTATTAGACTTGCCTCTTTATTGCATGAGTAATCTGGAAGAGGGACTCTGGTATAGCTGGTTAAGATCTGCAATAATTAAAACCAGACTGCAGCTAATTTCCCCATAAAATAACAGTTTTGGTAACACCAGTACAGAGAATAGGAGCCGCAAAAGCCAAATGGCTGGCATTGCCTCGCAGCACCCAAACATAGTAATCAAAACCTGGCATGGACTTTCCAAAGACTTCTATTTTTTAACACCTTTCATTCAACAACAATGTTCAGTAGAATTTCTTTCCCACATGTTTTAACTCAGTAGACCTTATTTTCTCCACAGATTTTCATTTTAGTAGACTTTTTTTCAAAGGTTTTCATGTAACACTCTTCAATTGTTATCACTTTTCCAAAGACTTAGACAAACAAAAACTTCCACTCCCCAATTCTGACTGACCCTTACTAGCCCTTGGTGGAAGGAGGGAGACTTGTGCTCCTCCTGTCCAGGAGAGGCGGCTCACATGAAACCCACCTACCACATGGGGCTGCATCAGCAACGGATGCCCTCCCCGGGGTCAGGGAGAACAATTCCTCATGATGGGGAGGGAATGACTGGATGTACTTGAATGAAAGCCAACTCCACAACAGGAGACCATGTAGTGATTCAAAGGCCCCTTGCTGGAATGGAAGGCACGGGAGGGATGGAAAGGATGCCTTCCATACCTTGGGAGGAGACTTATGCTACCCTATTCAGAGGGAGCCTCTTTGGGCAGTGGCCAACAAATCCCACCACAGTGACGTGGTGTGCCTGCTTGCTTGGGTTAGGGGCAGGGCTCTGACCTACTTGTCACTGGACCTTGGGAATTGAAGATCTCATTTCCCTCCACTCCAAGTTTAGTTATTTGAGGCCCCCCCTCACCATCTTGCGGAGCAGAAGGCTCCACCACAGTGACCCACTTCAAAGGCTTCTTGTGAGGATAAAATGGAGAAAAGCTTTTGTCGCACCACCACAGAGAAATCTCCCACGGATGGTTTCTCCACTGACAGCAAGGAAAAGCTCAGCTGACAAAAGGGGTGTCCAAGTCCCCTCTTGGGGCTGGCGGAAGGAAAGCCCTTCCCAACTTTGGGGAGGGTGACTCTAAGTCACCTTGCAGGGGGGAGCTTCTTTCCCCCCAGGGAACTCAACTTAGAGGAAAGGTGGTCACAACCAAAACACACCGCAGCCACAGGGTAGCCGTCAGAAAAGAGAGGGACTCGCCTCACCATCGCTGGAGTCAAGTACGCACCGCCCTTTCATCTATTTAAAAAACAATAAATAAATGATAAATTACATTTTAAAGGGGCGGTCCCACATTGCAGAGGTGGGTATCAATGGCAGCCGCCACCTCCTTGCAGGGCCCCCCTTTCTTTGGACAGGGTGGGTTGAGTGGGGAGAGGGCGGCCACCACGTTGTAGAACTGGCTGTCGACTGCGGCCATCCCCTCCCTGCAGGGGGCCCCCTACCCTTGGACTGGGTTGGGGTGAATGGAAAGAGGGCGGCCGCCACATTGTAGAAGTGGGTGTCGGCGGCCTCTCCCTCCCTGCGTCTCCCCGCATCTCCAGAACCACTCTGCTGCTGCTCTCAGTCAGAGATGGCCTACCTGTCACAGGCCATCTCCCCTTTCGAGGGGTGCTACCCGCCGACAAATTCCACCTCACCGATGTGGCAACCATGACTTATGCCCTCCCCGATGGTAGGGGACGAAGGGAACGAGTCCCACAGATATGGGGGTTAATATAGGGGACTCGGGGGTCTCAGCAAGGTACTCTCGCACCATCACCTCTGCTGCAGGTGCAACCCTTTTCTTCCTCATGCCGGCAACCTCCCAGTTCAGCACCGAGGACCATTAGTTGGAGTGGTTCCTGTGGGGTGAGCTCTCCTGGCCTGGGGTGCCAGGCTCAACCTCCACCACTGCCTCCTCCTCCTCCTCTGGCTCATCAGTCACCAGCCCCTCTTCCATGCCCTCTTTCCTCCAGCCGTGTCTTTTAGCCTGTAACATGCGGACCTCGTTGCAGAGCTCCTTCTTCCATTGTTTGAACTCACACTGGTGCATGGTGATGGCGTCCTTTACATGTGGATCACACATGCAGGCCATTCTGTACGTCCACTGTTTGCAGAGAGGATGCAAACAGGTGGCCACACCTGCCTGCAACCTCTTCACCAAGTCCCTGACACTTGGAAGAAGGGGTTCCCCTCGCTTCAGTTCTTTGGCCAGTGCCTAGTCCAGCCCACGAATCAGGGGAATGGCTTGCCCCAGGCTGGACTGGTAGGAACAGAGATCGGTGGTGTCCCAAAATGGCTTGAGGACACGGACCATTTGAGAGAGGACTAGCCAATCCACAGACCTGATGCTGAGCACATATCCAGCATGCATGACAGGCATTGAGGACATGATGTCCTCCAACACGTCTTTGCTCCACCAGATACACTATCATCACATAGGTGGAGTTCCAACGGGTGGCCATGTCGTGGAAGAGCTCATGCTCTGGATCTCCCCCCTCCCCCTGCTTCTTCGGCAACTGGCGGACAGACTTAATGCTGCAGGAAAAATGGGTGCAGAGAAGACAAAAGCCATCCAAGAGGTTGCGCATCTTCAACGTTCCCTGGTCCCAGATGGCCTTGACTGTGCTACCCAATCTGAGAGCATCCCCCAAGACCAGGTGTAGCTTATGCGACAGACAAACAATGCACTCCAGGGATGCCTCATTCAGGGCGGCCAGCATGTTTCTACCAGCGTCAATGACATGTAGCCATGGACAGCATCACCCAGGGGCACCCACTCCCTCAGTGAACCCTTCAGCATGGCGGCAATGTTCTTCCCACTCTGATCCACATCCATCCCCCGTGCCTGGGGCAGAACCACTCTGTAGCCCACCGGCAGGGATGGCTCCTCCTCTGAGGGGCCGAATTTGACCATGGTGTTCCGGAGGTCCTCCAGTTGCCACTAGTGGGCAGTGACGGCGAGGTAGCCGTGATGACGGCTATTCCACAGATCCGCTATGAAGTGCACAGTCCACCCTCCTGCTCCGGCCAGCTGGTTCCTGACCATTTCTGCCACGCAGTTATAGATGGCGGGCAAGACTTGCCGGCCAATGGTCCGCTGCGAGGGCATTGAGAATCATGGGGCAAAATGATGAAACATCCGGCGAAAGTCCACACCCTCCAACACAGATAAAGGGAGTCCATCCAGGGCTATCATCTCAGCCAGTACATGAGTTCTCGTCTCCTGAGCCTTCCCCCTGAATCTTTTGCTTGGCAGGGTCGACCTCGAGGGAACAAGTTCCTGAAGGGTAGCCTGCCTAGAAGTTCCACTCCCACCCACAGCACTCTCAGGCATGAGAGTCTTCTTCCTCGGGGTGGACCTCCATTCCACTCATCCTTCTCCCTGCTCAAAAGCCCTCTTGACCCCACCGCTGGATGGTTCTTCTTGAGACAGCAGGCTCGGGTGATGCCTCTGCAGATGCCTGCAGAGGACACTGGACGACAGGTGATTGGGGTCCACGTCCCTATGCACCATGGCATTGCAGACCTGGTAATGCACTGAACAGGGGTCGTTTGGGAGGGTTTGGAAGTGCTGCCAAAGTGTGGGATTGAAACGGCGACTGGGAATCTGTGGCTCAGGAGGAGGACAGAGTGCAGACAGGGGAAGCCACAGGAGGTTGGGATGGGGAGAAGCTGGATGTTTCTGCTGGACACCCCGATACCCCCTGAAATCCCTCCACAAAGAGTGTTAGCAGCTGATCTTCCACCGGCAACGCTAAGAGCTCTCCTGCCTCCTCCTCGATCCCCAAAAGTGCATCTGTAGAACGAGGCACTGCTTTCAAGGTCTCCTTGTCCCTGGTACCACTGGTACTGGGCACCGATGGGCAACCAGGACAACTTTTGCAATTCTTCCCCCCATGACCACTCTTATTCCTCATTCCAACCCTCTTGGTGCTATGAGAAAAGATCTCTACAATCAAGTAAGGATTTTAAACGAAGTACAGAGCCAGCCCCAAAAGCTTGGTGAAGGGTAGGGCAGAGCCCAGTGGCACCCAGCTGGACCCCAGAAGAGAGGGAAGAATGCAACCCAAAAGGCACTCAAGATTTTTCATGCATCTTTTGTATCGATTGGTTCAGTTCTTTATAACCTTCTGTAACTTTCCTCTCCAATCCTTCAATCGTTGCGTCTACTGAGGTTTGCCACTCTTTTATCTAATTTTTTCGTCATACTTGGACTTGGCTTAGAGCCCCCCCCCACAAGTCCGCTCTTTTTTTTAAATCTGTTTTGCTTTTTTATTGTTTCCCCCTTAATATTACTCACTTTGCTGGTCTCGATAAAAGAAAAAAAAATTCAATTTGGATCCAAAATGTCGGGCGCGATTTCTCTATGGTAACTGGAATCGCTTCTTCCCTCAGCTACAATGGCGTATTTCCTGTTCCTTTAGTCCCAATTTCTCGCGATACTTGCTTTGTTTTGCTTCTGGGTCTTCTTTCTTCTCGCTGTTATTCCTGCTTCCCACTTGTTCTTGTCCTCTCTAGGCATGCGTTGTCTTCTCCTCTCCCAGTCTCATCTCCTCTCGCGATGTTTCAACGCTATTTCCCAGCTCCCTCCTCCTCTCTCACGCCGGTTATCTCGCTTCAAACCGCAAGTATGTATAAACAATCCTTTATATCGCTCTTTTTGTCCTTAAAACTTGACAAATTAGGGATTCTTACTCAAATATTGTTCCTTATTGTTTCCTCTATTTAATTAAGTCTTTTTGTTACTTTAATATCTGGTCTTTTTTCCTGCTTTTTCTGTTCAAAAGTCCGATAACAATCTTTACCTTACGCTGCTTACTTGGGTTGTCTGTGCTGTTTCCTCCGTTTCTAGTTGGTCAAATCCGGTACTGAGGCTTGGTTTCTGACGATCTTATGCCAATTCAATGACTCCAGAGGTACTGCGGAGTTAGTAGTTCGCTCTTCTCCGAGGGGACCTCAAGGTGATGGGGAAAATCCTTGATTCAGAACCCCCCCATCACCGAGATCACACACTCACGGGGCCGCATAGCATTCAGGACCCCCTTCACCCTGAAGGGGGGACGGTAGCAGGCATTCAAGCACCTCGCTTCCCAAAAACAGTATCTTGGATAGCCCAGCTCCCTAGGCTACTTCAGATCGCCATTAATCCGAAACCGGATTAATAAAAGAATTGAAAGAGGTAATTAAAACGGAGGTGGCAGAATTGGCTAAGAATATGGAGGGAATTAGAAATGAACTACAAGCATCAAACAACAAGGTGCAAGAAGTGGAACAGAAGACTAATGATTTAGCTACAGATGTGAAGATGAAAAACCAAGTGATGCAGGAGAGAATAGCGGCAATAGAATGTAAGGCAACGGAAAGACAACTAAGATTTAGGAGCGTTCCAGAATCAATGGCGCAAAATGTACAAGACCAAATGACGGATATTTTAGTAGAATTTCTGAATTACTGCAAATTTGGATCTAGTATATAGGGTCAATTCCGCATATGCACAACAAAAGAACCTACCAAGAGACATTATTGTGCAGTTAATAACGAAAAGAATGAGAGAAGAGATTATCCAAAGACATTTTGTGACTCCCCTATTACTGGAGTGAAGTAGGATCAAGATAATGAAAGAGGTACCTAGAAGAATTCTCCAAGAGAGGAAAAAATTGACCCAGAAGTTGAGAAAGACATCAGATACAGATGGGAAATACCAGAAGGGTTGAGCTTCTACTTTAACGGCTTGAGAGTCATAATTAAATCAAGACAGCAAATGGAGAAGTTTCTCTCTGAGAATGCAAATGACTTTTCTAGATCAGTAGGAAAATAGAATGATGGAATACAAATTAATATCATGGAATGTAAATGGACTAAATTCACCACAGAAGAGAAGAACTATTTTTCATTGGCTAAAAAAACAAAATTGCAATATAATCTGTCTACAAGAAACACATATTAAGGATAAAGATGAGAAAGTCTATGACAAGTGTCCAGATAAAGACGTTGGGGGGTTTTTTGCGGATGCAGAGAAAGCCTTTGACAACTTGAATTGGGATTTTATGTTTGGATCGATGGAAAAGATGGATCTAGGTAAAGAATTTATAGAAGCTGTAAAAACAATCTATAAGAACCAAAGAGCAGCAATCTGTGTTAATGATGACCTGACGGAGAAATTTGAAATAAGGAAAGGAACAAGACAAGGTTGTCCACTGTCGCCGCTGTTATTTGTAATGGTCTTAGAAATACTATTGAGGCAGATAAGAGAAGACGAGAATATAAAAGGGATTAAAGGGGTCTTCATACAAGCTAAGAGCATTTGCAGATGATGTGATTTTTATAGTTGAAGACCCAGTACAAATTCTGCCAAGATTGTTAGCAAAGATCAAAGAGTTTGGAGATTTAGTAGGCTTTTATATAAATAAAAAGAAATCGAAAATAATAACAAAAAATATGACGAAGAAGAAGCAACAAGAACTGATGGAAGTAACAGATTGTGAAGTGGTACAAAAAACAAAGTATCTGGGAATAGAGCTGACAGTAAAAAAATATTGATTTGTTTAAAAACAACTATGAAAAGCTCTGGACAAATTGAAAAAGATATGATAAAATGGAACAAATTGAATTTATCATGGTTAGGTCGGATTGCTACAATCAAAATGAATGTGCTGCCTAGAGTTATGTTTTTGATGCAAACGATACCAATTGTTAAGGACAAAAACCAGTTTGAAAAATGGCAGAGGAAAATATCAGAATTTGTGTGGGCAGGAAAGAAACCTAGAGTAAAAATTAAAGTGCTCTGTGACGCAAGAGAATGAGGTGGTATACAATTACTGGATTTTCGACTGTACCATGAAGCAATATGCTTGGTATGGCTAAAAGAATGGGTGTCCTTATCCAATCATAAGTTGTTAAATTTGGAAGGCTATAACAAACTTTTTGGATGGCATGCATACTTATGGTATGATAATTATAAAATGGACACAATGTTCCAGCACCATTACTTGAGAAGAAATTTACTGTCAACTTGGTTAAAATACAAAACATTTATAGAGCAAGAGAAACCAATGTGGATTGTTCCTGCAGAAGTAATTAACCCGAATTTGGAATATAAAGGAGATGAATGGCTTACTTATAAAGAACTATTAAAAACCGAAAACAATGAGTTGAAACTTAAATCAAATGAAGAATTACCATTTAAATACAGTTGGCTGCAATATCGACAAATTAAAGACTTATTTGAAGCAGATCAAAGGAAGGCAGGTTTCAGAAATAAAAACTCAGAATAAGATGAACTTTTATTGGGGGATAATAATAAAATAATTTCTAAAATGTATAAATTATTGTTAAAATGGTATACTGAAGATGAGACGATTAAGGTTCAAATGGTAAAATGGGCAATAAATTGTAATAATGAGATTATGATGGATGCATGGGAACAGTTGTGGAAAAATACTTTAAAAATTTCAACGTGTACCAGTATTAAAGAGAATGGCTATAAAATGATATACAGATGGTATTTAACACCGAAAAAGTTAGCCATTGCTAATAAGCAGCTATCCAACAAGTGTTGGAAATGTAAAGAGCATGAAGGTTCTCTATTTCATATGTGGTGGACTTGTGATAAGGCTAGAGACTTCTGGTCTAAAATACGTACTGAAATGTCTTTAATACTCCAAAATAATGTAGTTAAGAATCCAGAAATGTTATTGTTATCCTTGCATTTAGAAGACATTGATAGAAGGGACAGAGTAATACTGTACTATATGATAACGGCAGCAAGAACTTTGTATGCACAATATTGGAAGAAGAAATACCGAAAACTGAAGAGTGGATACAAAAAGTGTTATATATGGTGGAAATGGACAAATTAACAAGGAAATTGAGAGAGCAAGATCCGAAAGAATTTTTTGAGGACTGGGGGAAATTGAAGAAATACTTAGAAAAAAGATGGGATGTTAAAGGACAATTATGGTTTTTTTAGTGTTATTAAGTAAGATAAGATATAATGTAAATCTTTACCATTAAGTTTAAAATGACAACTAAGAGATAGCATTTGTAACAAGAAACGGGGGGTTGAAGTGCTGTTGGAAGTCAATAGAGGAAAGGGGGAGGGGAGGGGTGGGGAGCATATACTATATATATAGGGGATAATTAGTAAGTAAGATATAATAACAATATGTATGTTATGTTAACCATCCAATAATTTTTTAAAAAAAAAAAACCAAAAGGCACTCAAGAAAGGCTTAGAAAGAACTCAAGCAAAGAGCCTCAAAAGCATACTGCCGGTCATCAGAGAGTGGGTGTTTCATAGAGCCCAATAGCGGTCCACGGGCACGTCAAAAGCTGGGAAGGAAAGCACCCCTAAAAGCACTCTATATGGTGAAGGAAAGGCTTAGGAAGAACTCAAGCAGAGAGCCCCAAAGGAGTACTGCAGGTTGTCAGAGAGTGGGTGTTTCACAGAGCCCAATAGCAGCCCCCCGGCACCTCAAAAGCCAGGAAGGAAAGCACCCCAAAAGGCACTCTCTGTTTAGGGAAAGAAAGGCTTAGAAAGAACTCAAGCAGAGAGCCCCAAAAGTGTGCTGCCGGTCGTCAGAGAGTGGTTGTTTCACAGAGCCCAATAGCAGCCCCCCTTGCATCTCAAAAGCCAGGAAGGAAAGCACCCCGAAAGGCACTCACTGTTTGCAAAAGAAAGGCCTTGAAAGAACTCAAGCAAACAGCGCCAAAAGCTGCCTTACACCCACTGCGGGTCTGCGAGTGAGTGGGGTCAGAGCACAATAGAACCCACCACCAGGAACCAAGAAGTAAGAGTTTGAAAAAACAACCTGAGCCAGAGAACTGAAGGATTTGAAAGGGGAAAGAAATCAGAGCAACTCAATAGCACGGTAAAAGGATTTTAAAAAAGTGCTCTCACCAAGTAAACAAGATGTGAAAGGCACAAAAATTTAAACAGAAATGGAGGAAAGAATAAGCCCTCTTGCAACCAAAACCCCATGCTAAGGCACAAGCTGCTCTCGCAACGTGCAAAGCAAAAGAAAAACTTCTGCAGCAAGCAGTTGCTAACTCGTGCTTCCACCTGCAATGTGAAGCAGTGCTCCGCGCGCTTTCTCTTATATACAGAAATGCTACAGAATAATAGGCGCTCTCTGTTTGGCTGACAGAACTGCCAATCAAGGTTTCCTGGGCTGAGATTGGTGTGTTTCAAACAGGGAAGGTGGCTCCACACCATTGCCTAGGAAATTGATCAAGCGACAACGGTGGGAATCCTGGCATAACAGGCCAACAGACAGAACACCCCAAAGTTCGTTGCTTTCATGAAAAGAACACACGCCCACGGCCCGCGTGTTCACAAATACCGAACAAGGTAAATCCATGGGGAAATTAGGTCCATTATGAGGTCCGTGCCCACCTCTACTAACAAACCCATAGTGTACTGTGATTAGGCATGAAAGACTGCATACACAAGAGTGTGTATTTCTGTTCAAGCTATCCTTAAGACTATAAAATCCATGATGCAATGTGACTGTGTGAAAGCACATGTATGAAAACATCTAGGGCATTTAATTAAGCAGTTGTCAATATATAGTAAAAGAATGACCACTGCAAAAGAAAGGAGCAGAAATTTGAATAGGCTGCTCTATGTTTCAAGAAAATTCACTGAGGGAGAAAAGTAGATTTCAAAACAAAAATCCTCTTTTTGGTAGAGAGCCTAGCATCTGCATCCTGAGGATACTAATGAGAATCTTGACTTTCATTTTCAAAAGCTTAATATTAGTCATATTGGTGGCTGCAATTATGCTCAGTTACTCATGTATAAACCTTGTTTGGTTTCCTTGGTACTTATGGTACATGTAATTTCATAGAGTTTATCCTCCAGAACTGTAATTTCCTCCAAGAGTTCCTCCAGTTAACTCATATGCTTAAATAAACTGTGACTAGATCTTTCATCCACACATTTCTCTAATCATTTTTAAAGTCCCTAATACCCTCTAGCAGTTGCTACTTCATGTGGCAGTGAACTCCACTCTTTAACATCCAGAAGTTAGCCGTGTTAGTCTGTAGTTGAAAAATAGTAGAAAGTGCAGTAGCACTCTTAAGACTAACCAGCTTTATTGAGGCATAAGTTTTTGAGAACCACATGCATAAGTGTGTGTCATCAACATATTGATGGCACCCAATACCAATGCCTCAGACAATCTAATTCAAGTCTTTTAATCAAATGGACTCTGTTTTTGGAAAAGGCATGCTCAAAACTTGCAAGTTGCTGCTCACAAATTAGATTTCTGGCTCACAACACTGCATCGCTTAGAGGGGACATTGCTGCTAGGTAAGGGGCAGGGAGGTGAGCGGGCCCAAAACGCAGTAGGACTCCCGGGGGTGGCTGTGCCCTGCGCAATGACATCACTTCCCGGAAGTGACATCTCTTCCCGGCAGTGGCATCACACATTCCTGGAAGTGGCATCACTTCCCGGAAGTGATGTTGCTTCCTGGAAGTGGTATTGCGCATTCCCAGGAGCACGCATGTGCAGAGCGCGCATGCACAGATGGTAACACTGAGTTCCATCACCTCTTTTCCCAGAAAAAAAGCCCTGAATATATGGTTGTATTAATGAAACTAACTTAATCACAGTGGTATCAATAATTATACCACAGAGAAGAATTACAGTGCCATCTAAGCCGAGTTATACTCATTCATTTCAATGGACTTAGAAGGGTGTAACTGTACTTAAGATGGCACTGCCAGTCTTTAAGCAGCAAACATATGGCCATATTTGCTTATCTATCGAAAGTTACAGGTCCAGATGTATATGAACTTAGAAAGTTGTTTATTTATACAAAACAGAGCTTTCCTGTATATACAATAGAATGCAATTCTATTTTATACTTTAGGGAATAGTTTACGGTTATTGTAGAAGCTATGCAAAACTCTGGTAAATGAGCTGCATTAAATTCTGCAGTAGTAGGAACCCAATATGGTCATGTAAAATGAAATCCAGGTTCATTTTTTCCCTAACAACCTCATCTTAAAACACCATTGAATTCCTCTGAAGGCGGCTGTGAGTCATTTTACCCAGCTTACGATGTTAGGAAAAACCCATGTTCACTCTTACGTCCAAAGATCATACATATTTTACAGTGTAGTAACATCAGCATGAGGTAACACCCAACTCTACCTCTTTTTCTTCCATTAGATCCTAAGGAGACTGTACATTTTTGTTACGCAGTGCACAGAATTAGTGTCACACTGGATGAACACAAATAAACTGAAGCATAACCCACAGAAGACAGAAACATGCCTGACTGAAACAGACAATGGTATGCAACTGATATTCAGTAGTGCTGTACTCATCCCATCCCCAAAAACTCAGGTTTGCAATGTAAGTTTCCCACTGGACCCAGCATTTCTTCTTGATGTCAAACTGGCAGCTGTGGCCAAGAATGTTTACCAGCTGAGGCTGATATAAGAACTGTGACCATTCCTAGAGAAGTCTTCCACAATGGCCCTTGAGTTGGTGACTTCTATAATAGATTAGGGTTACAATCTATATAGAACTGTTTTTGAAAAGTTCTCAAAAGTTTCAACTGATTCAAAAGTGCAGCTGCCTGATTTTTAACACGGGCAAGTTGGTAGAACATTACATCTCTGCAGTTGCATCTTCACTGGCTGGTACTCATGTCCATGCACAATTTAAAGTGCTATTTTGCCTTTTAAAACCCTAAAAGTTTGGAACCAATATACAAGGACCAGCTCCTGGAGAGGCCCTACTTTGGGTTCCTCTTTCCTCAGAAGTTCAGTGGATAAAAACAGGGGATAAGGCTTTTTTGGTAACTCCTCCAAGACTTCAAAATTCTATCCTCATGAGGTTTGCTTGCTTGTTTTTCCATAAAGACTTTTGCTTATGCAGGATTTTGAGTTTGGTTAAGGAGATTCTGGCCCTCTGATTGTTTTGCATATTAGACTTATTAAGAGAGGTTTTCTCTTATCAGCTTTGTTATAGATTTTTTGCTTTAACTGATCTTTTTGTTATGATCTGTAACAAACTTTACTGAGTTTTATTGTAAGCTGCCACAGAGGTCTATGAGACCAAAAGGTGGGCGTATGTATGTTATAATTAAGGAAGTGTTTGTTTTGACACAAGTCACACAGGATGTTAAGACTGGCAGCAGCCTCCAAGTAAGAGTATATCAGGCATAATATCACAGTTTCATCTTTATGTGACAGTGTACATTGGTTTTTCCTTTACGCTACTATATATCCCCTAAAAGACACACATTTAGATCTTGATACAGTATTGTTTGAGAGGTATACTCACTCTGAAATCTGTGTTAGAATAATAAAAATTTAAACATACATTTTCCTATAGAATCACTAAAAGGTACAGGATTATATTTATTGCTTTATCGCATCTTTAGAGATAATAATTGCTTTGGGATGAACATACATAACATGATCTAAACTAGTTAGCAAAGGCAATAGATAACATCAACATTTTTGCCTCCTATCATCAACTAATACTACCCTTAATATAGAGTAAAAAATCAGGACATGGATACTTTACAGAACATTGAAAGGACAGGATAGCCCAGGTCAGTTAAGCTATTATACCCATTAAGATATAACATAGAAATCACTATTGCTAATTCCTGAAGGAATATAGTAAGCATAAAAATATTGCTTCTCTCACCTGAATAGCAATCATCCTAGAACGGGGGTTGTTTCTTATTACAGATTTATTATCAGTTTCCACTTTGGTAACAGAACGACATCCAGCTTCATTACTATGATGCTCAATCTGATCAAGGTTTTGTTCATGAGGTTGATTTTCTGACTTTAATATGCACTCAAGAATCTGGAACTTCTGTACATCACTCGCTGCAAGATTATCAACGCTGTAGTCACCATCTGATATAGCTTCTGGATCAGTATCAAGGTAAGCATCATAACTTGCAAATATATAATTAGACTGATCTGATACATCTGGTGTAAGTGATATCTGAGTAATGACTGGAAAGTCTGAAGGAACTTCATTCAGAAATACTGGATGGATCTCAGATAAAGTTGAAGGCATTGATAATTCTGATGTAGACAGTGATGCTGCTATTGTGTCAGTTGTCTGATTAGAAAAAGAATATGTAGAGACAAAAGGACTAAAAGAGGAATGGCTGGTAGTCATATATTCTAGATTACTGATGGCTACTGAGTCAGTAGTTACTGGCATAAATGGTTTATTAATATGAGAGATAGGCGTAAACTCCTTAGCGGCTGGGTTTAAACGTGGTTTGCTTTGAGAACTCTGTTCTTGACTAGATAAGCAAGTTGAATAATTTTCTCCATTTCTATTTCTTTGTTCAACTCCAGAAGCATCTACATTTTCATTCAGTATAACTGCATGTTTCATTAAACCAATAAGGTCACCCATCATAATAAAACGAAGAGACTGCAGCAGGAAAGATTTCAGACCACCAGCATCTTCCACAATCTTATGGGTGCTTGCAGGAAAGTATTCATATTCTCCAATTAACAGAGGGCTATCAATTTCCATAGGGCCATGTTCTTCCAAGATTTGAAAAAAATAGCTGTGGAAGTAATTAAAATTCTAATTTCAGGGCAAAGTTGTACATTGCACTTGTTCAATTACTTATACAAATATAGCACAGCATAATAAAATAAGGAATTCAAAAGTACTCCAAAAAAAACTTCAGAAGAAAAACATCTAAAGTTTTCAAAAAGGATTAATTACTATGCAAATTTTGTACTAGACATTACAAGCAGCTGCAAATCAGATTCTTATCAAAAATCTTCTAGTGACAAGTTGTTAGCAACATACTTTGTCCTAGCAATACAATATTTAGAATAAACAAATGTTTTTTAAAAATTTCTGCCAACTGGAACAGTTAAGTGTAGTTAGAGCAGGCATTTAAGATTAGGAGTAGAGGTGTGCACAGATCGGGGGGAAAAACATGGGCTGTCGGGCCATGGTCCATCACATTTCATGGACCATGAACTTTTCACGAACCCACCCCGGTTCATGGACCAGTTTGTTGGTCCATGGTCCGTCACTTTGGGAGTCTGTCAGCTGAAGCCAGCCCCGCGGGGGGAGCACTAATTTCCGTGCCTCTTGCAAGCGAGAGCCACAGAAACAGATGCTTTAAACCCCACACCTTGCTTCAGCTAGCAGGCGGGGAAGTCCCTGCGCATCAGCTGGAGCAAGCCAAGGGGTTTTAAATGTTAAAGCGCCCCTTTCCCCATGGCTTGCAAGCCGCGCAGAAAGGGGTGCTTATCAACCCCCCTCAGTCAGCTGGAGCAAGCCAAGGGGATTTAAATATTAAAGCACCTCTTTCCGTGCGGCTTGCAAGCCATGTGGAACGGGGTGCTTTGCAACCCAGTGTGACTTGCTTCAGCTGGCTGGCCAGGGAGGATGCTCCCCTGCCCATCAACTGAAGCCAGCCCTGTGGAGGAGCGCCCATTTCCATGTCACTTGCAAGCGAGGGGCACAAAAATGGGTGCTTTAAACCCCATGCCTTGCTTCAGCAGGCAGGCAGGGAAGTCCCTGCCTGTCAGATGAAGCGAGACCTGTGGGGAGCGCCCATTTCAGTGCAGCTTGCAAGCGAAGGGCATGGAAACGGGGGCTTTAAAGGCACGAACCAATGGACTGACAGACTAGCCCCAAAGTCATCAGGTCTGTGGAAAATATGTGCCCCATGACTCTCTGGTTTGTGAACGGCGAACTGGGTTGGTCTGTGTTAAATTTTGGTCTGTTTTCCAGTCCGTGCCCACCTCTAATTAGGAGTAAAAAACAGCAAGAATTTCAGATGGAAATATACTAACTAAATAAGAACTACAGACACGCATACAAAAGAAAGATTACTCATGGAAGAGAATGTAGGAAATGGAGCTCTATAATATTCCCAAAGGATCTGTGCTCAACAGCTCACTCCCATAACTTTGCCTTATTTATTAAGGTTTCAAAAGTTAAGAATCAATGAAAAGGAACAGTCAATATCCTATTAAAGCAGTCAATACCTTATTAAATTATAGGCATAAAGGAATCAGAGACTAGCATGCATTTGGGACTAGCATGCTACTTTCCTCAAGTTTTATAGCCAGAAGCTATCAAGCTCCCAAGCGGTTTATGAAACACAGCTTGGGGAGCGGGCAGCAAGTGTGGAAAGAGAAATTCACAATAGTTCCAACAGCAACGCAGATGATGCTCATCCATGTCTCTAGCAGAAGCAATTTGAATGAGTTTTGTAAAAAGCATATAGATTTTTCATTCATTAACTCCTCCCTCCATATCTTTCTTTAGTTTAATGCTTTTCTTTAATAAATAAAACCTATTAAAAGGGAAAATGGCAACATACTCATATAAGTTTTCACACGTTGGGTCTGGATAGTTGTCCAACATTCTGTGATAACTGCTACCGGAAGAAACATTAAACAAAGCTTCAAATTCCTCAACTTGATCATAAAGATAATCTGGAATTCTGAAAGGCTCAGATGGATTCATAAAACTTCTGTTAAAACAAGAAATGAGAAAGACAACCTGGTTATAAATGGAGATAGTTCCAGGTGGGTAGCCATGTTAGTCCAGTAGCACCTTAAAGACCAACTAGATTTCTGTAGGTATCTGACAAAGGGAGCGTTGACTTTCAAAAGCTCATACCTTGGAAATCTAGCTGGTTTTTAAGGTGCTACAGAAGCCAAATCTTGCTCTTCTTATAAACAGAAATATTCAGATTAATATTTAATAAAAAACTCAACTCTGATGATTCAATTTGTTTCAGCCACAAGTCGTAACTAACAATAATAATAAAATACATCAGAAAGCCAGTTTGGTATAGTGGTTAAGAATGTGGGACTCTAATCTGGAGAACTGGGTTTGATTCCCTCATTCCACCACTTGAAGCCAGCTGGGTGACCTTGGGTCACTCCAATACAAAGGTAGGGGTAAACATCAAATTCTCTGCAGAACCGGCATTTAACATAGTTGGAAGTAAAAGGGTTCAGAAGGGCCTTCACTCTTGCTACGTGCTCTGCCCTTCCCTCTGCCATACTTGCAGGCAAGTACAAGAACATTCCCTTTACTGAAAGGCTTTGTTCTTGCCAGACAAGAGAGGTTGAGACTCACGGGCACAGGCGGGCCGAAACAGACAGGAACGCTGGCACTCGCACAACCACGTGTAATTCTTAATGTCTGTTTCGGCTCTCTGGAACACGTTTTTCTTATGTCTGTATTATAAACTGGTACAGAATAAGTTTATTATTCCGCTGTTGCGGGGGAATCTGGACCTCTCCAATAAAGCTAAACTGGTGTTTCTTTTATCTTGTAAAGATGCAAAGATCATGTATCAAGTAGCCAGCTTTTGCATGGTAATACTCATGATAAGAAAATCTTATGATATCTAGATGCAAATCCAATTTTAAACTGTTTTTAAACTTTTAATCTAAAATATGTAATGTTTCAAATATGTGTTTATTTTTGTATGTTTGGTCTAAGGACCGTAATAATAATAAACAAACAGATGGGCAAACAGAAAAATAACTGTACTTAATGCAGTTCTGCTTCTGCAAAATCTTGTGCAACATTTAGTGCATTCTTCCCTGCACAGTGCCATATAACATGAGCATAAATGTAGCTTGGGTGATGTTTTGCAGCTACCAAGTCATAATTAACTACCTTCCTAGTATTTTCAAGTAAATATTCTGATCTGTATTAGTCAACATGTTGTCTGTGATCTATTTAATATGAGAATAATAGGTGTAAGGCAGGGTTTTTTATGTGGTGGCACTGCTTTGTGAAGCTACCTCTACCGCTATGAGCCTGGAACCTTCACTGCTCTGTTTTAAACACCAGAGTAGAAATATTTTGTGGGCTTTTAGTGAATAGCTGTCCAGTTACTGAATTACTTTGTTTTTACCAGCTGCTAAATTATGCTATTTATAGTCTGCTATTTTTATTGCTGCTGAACTAAAACTTTTAAAAATAATTATTGCTTTTATTCTTTTACTATTGATAATGCTGCTAGTTTTATTAGCTTTTAATTTACTGTCACCTGCTACTGATTATTTTTATTCTTGTATGCTGCCTCAGGAAACTGAGGCACTGTAAAAATTATTTAAATAAATAAAGATAACTCATTCCATCCATGATCAGGAAAGAAGTGTTTGTTTTGCCTGTACCAAGACAGAACAATGAAACATTTAATATGGGATGTTGCAATAATGCCTTTCTATGATTCCAGCATTTGTTAACTCTTGATTACGAAATTTCTCTCTCTCAAGGGGAAGTTCACAGATACCCAAATAAATAGAGTAATTATATGTAAACAGTAAGTTAGGTGGCATATACCAATCACAAAAGCATTGCAACAGTACATACCTCCTGAAATCACTGCAAATACCAGATCAGCAAGTACAGTTTGTTAACAGTAGGGGAGACAATTTAAAGGGAAAAACTGGGAGATGTGCCTGCTCATACCCTTTGAATTCATAGACTTTGTAAGTGGGGTAATATTTCCACAATGGCCTCCAGCTTTCTCAAATCTATGATTAAGCTTTATTATGATATAGCACCAAACTATTTTGGAACTGAGGAGGAGTGGCACATTATGATGAATAAAGGACAATGGCTTGGAAGCTATGAAACTTGCATGTAAGGATTGCTCATTACACAGTTCTTTCCGACCCTCCCCCTATAAGCCTCCTGAGACCTCCAAAAGACAAAAGCTAGAGGTTTTGGTCCTCTCATGGACAAAAACTCCTGTTACTGGCTGTGGGGGAGATGGGCAAAATCATATACTTCTGGTTTTGTCAGTAGTTCTTCCACTTAGACAATGCAAGAGCAGTGTCATCTTGGTTTCCCCCTCCTCAATGCAATGTCATGGACTTTCTGCTTTGGAAATTTCAGGGATAACTGGAGAAGGTGAGGCAGGAAAGAACCATGTCTGCATTTGTTCTTCCATGGTGTCCTCAGAATCCAAGTCTCAGTCCTTAATTTATTTCGAGTTTCAAATGGAAACTGTAACACAATCCATTTGGAAAGAGCCACAGACTAAAGAGCACTGCATATCACAAAGAGCTGAATATCAGTTTCAGCTCCTAGTACAACTATGCAGATAGTTTGAAGCACCTCTGGAAAAATTCCAGTTCCAGCAAAATCCCGGCTTCTACACAGAACTTTTTTAAAAATGCCAGTATATTAGTTTAGATTCTAAAACTAAGGATTGACTAGTCTTGCATATCTCTGTGTGTTCTCCAAGATAACAGAAATGTAATCATCTTTCTTTAACTTGGCTGATTCTAGCTACAAGGACTGTTACATAGACCCTTAGATAGCAATAAGGCTATTTTTCTTCTTTGTTGTAGCTACCTCTGTTGCATGGCTTTTTGTTCACACAGGTCCCCCGGAACCTAGTATTTACTTTTTAGAGTACACAGGGAGCCATGAGGGAAGGGAAGGCAAGAAAGATCTGCCTCTGCTAGTGCCCTAAGTTTGCATCCTCCTTCACAGTCCTCCAATATACTGGGAAAACATGCAATTGTGACTGTAAGCAATTAAAATATGAAAATATTTTCAAAGCCACTGTTTGATTAACTGCTTAATATTCTGTGAATCTGACTCTGATTGTACAACTATGAGCATGTTAGAACTTACAATGCATTTTCTTCTGAAAATATATTGTCCTCCTCTCGAGTTGCTGCACCAACTCCTCCAGAGAGAACTGAAATACCCTAATCAACATGGAGAAAGAACAAAAATGAAACCACTCACACTGTATGTAATATTTCAAAACTGAGAAGAGACCACCATTAGAGCACAGCACGTAGCATGGACTGTAAAACAAAGCTCTTTTGAAAGAGGATTTCTAAAATTGTGTATTATTCTACCAATATTCATAATAGAACAAAACAGGATGTAGATATAGTAAATAAAATAACCATTTGCCAATAGTGCTTATTTTAATGTTTTGCATGCAATTAAGTGTGTTTTATTTCTGCTAGTTAATGTGGAGTTCTTAATATTTGTTGTTGCGGGTTTAAATGCAGGCCTCTGAAGAAGGGGGGGTTGGGAAGGTGAATGAAGTCTGTTATGATTGGATGGTGGCAGCTGTGCCCTATGGAGCAGAGTGAACTGTAGCTTTTTAGTCAATGTACTGAGAGTAGAGATGGGCATGAACTGAAATATGAACCAAAGTTCTTGCCAAAACAGGCTGGTTCATGGTTTGCTAACCGGCAGTTCATCAGAGCCCATTTCTGACGAACCGCCACAAATTTTAGGCTGGTTCATTTGGTTCATTTTTTGGTTCATCACTGCAGACAGCCTGGCACTAATCAATCATTTTCCTAGGCAACGGGATGGAATTCCTGCAGACCTTCTGCTGACCCGGAAGTAGCCTTTTGGTGGCCTGGAAGTGGCCTTCTGCTGACCTGGAAATGATTATTTGCTGACCTGGATGTGACGTTTTCATGAACCAAACGAATCGGTTCATGAACTGGGGCAGGTTCATGAAAGTTCGTGGTTCGTGAAATGCAACGAACCACAAACCGCACGGTTCATTTTTTCCCCAGTTTGTTTCCTGTTTCTCTGAGAGAAAGTATGTATTCCGGCCAAATCAGGCAAGTGGTGTGGAGCCTGAGCTGTTTCTGTATTACTGAGAGAAAGTGTTTTTTTCTGGTTAAGTCAGGCAATCTGTGTGTAGCCTGAGCTGTCAGTATGTAGTTCAGAGACAGGTTATTCTATCAAGGTCAGTCAAGCTGTGTGAAAAGGCCTGAGTGAATCTATGTTTGTGCGGAAGAGAGGAGTGATTATTCTGTTAGTGAAGATCTCTGTAGAAAATAAGTTTCTGTGACTGGGAGTGTGAATATATAACTATTTTTGAAACTACCAGGCTTAAAAACTATTCTGAAACCAATACGCTTATCAGTACTCTAAAACCATCATGCTTATTTTCTTATAAATAAATTCTGCTTCTGCTTAAGCAAAAAAGAATTCCTTTTTTACCTCACAACCACTCTCATGTGTTGACTGTTCTGTTGTATTACCTTATATAACTAGTTTTCCTGCAATACCAGTTAAACAGAAGAGATCTAAGGTGAAAACCTTTAATGACAGTGAAAACCTCTTGGGAAGCGGCAATACATAGGTCACACAAAGAGGGCAAAATGCCACAGGTGGTGTTAACAGTGGGATTCAAACCCCAAAGGGAATGTTCTCAAGGTATAAGTCTGGGTAAAGTAGCGAACACCTGAAGCTCCATGTGTGCAGAAATATAAGGAATGTTGGTTGTAAGCAGGGCCCTCCTGAGATGAGGTAAGATAACTGTGACAAACAAAACTGGCTCCAGCTCTGCCTCTCTTGAGAAACAGCCAATGAGAGCAGGCAGAATACTGGGCCAATGACAGTTAAGAGTCCTTTGGAGGGAGTTAGAAGAGGAGACGCTTTTGGAACTGCTGAGAGAAGGCAGCAGAGAGGGATAGCTGGCTGTTGACCTGTTCTATTATACTGAAACATTCCCTGTTTAACTTCAGTATATTTATTAGTTTAGAATCTTTCACTCCTGTTCAATCTTGTAAATAAAGTTAATTTTTGTTCTGAGAGCCAGTTTGGTGTAGTGGTTAAGAGCACGGGACTCTAATCGGGAGAGCTGGGTTTGATTCCCCACTCCTCCACTTGAAGCCAGCTGGGTAACCTTGGGCTAATCATAGCTCTCTGGAGCTCTCTCAGCCCCACCCACCTCACAGGGGTGGGGATAATAATAACATACTTTGTAAACTGCTCTCAGTGGGCATTAAGTTGTCCTGAAGGGTGGTATATAAATCAAATATTATTATTTAACCTTGGCTGGCTCGAAGTCATTGACTGACGGAAAATGGCACACAGAGACCTAAGACATTCTGGTCATGACAAATGGGCCAATATAATTAATCTAAACTAGCGACAATGCCCATTCTGTGGAAAAAATACAATAGGATCTACAAAACTGATTCAGCAGGCCCCCTTCCAGCAGCAAGCGGGTACTTCACAGTGGCCTGTAGGCCAGAGTCATCAGCAATGCGCCTGCGCAAAAATAAAAAGTGGGTCATCGTCAATATGGATTGCCTTTTATATAGTAGGAAAGGATGTTGGCAGCATATACAAGGGAAAGTAAACTCTAAGTTCTCTTTCCCCAGTAGCTCTAAGGAGTATCTGAGTGAGGGGAAGTAAATAGAGGGAGCATGCTGCCTGTCTGGTAGAACCTCTGAGAGAGGAGACCTGTGCGTATATGGGTCAGAGCTCTCTGTCTAATAATAGAGGTTAGACAGGTGGCATATGGTGACTGCCTTTTACTGCCTTTACTGCCTGGGCATCTTCCAAACCTGTGAAGGGAGGATTATGGTGGGCGGCAGTGTGGAAAGGTGGTCTGCCATGTCAAAGGTAGAGGCCTATTTTTAGGTCACTGCTGGTGACAGTAATGTAAGGAGGAGCTGAAATAAAGGTCCAAAGGCAAAGGTTTTTAAAAAGAAAATTGTTACAGATGACTTTTCTACCAATATTCAAGAAGGAAGAAAACAGGATGTGAATATAATAAATAAGATAACCATTTAACACATTGCTTATACCTTTGATGATGGACTATTATTTTTGCACATCAAGATTAAAGAGGATGTATATTATGTTTGTTTTTTAACTATTTATAAGAGGCCTTGATTTCTCTGTCTCAAGCAGGAGGGAATACCTTTTCCAAGATGGGGCCTTATTTAACATACATGCAACATTTAAAACAAAATAGTTTTTCTCTAGAAAAACAGTACTGCACTTTAGACATGGGCACAAAATGAAAAAAGCCTGAAACGAAAGTTTCGTGTTTCATTGCAATCCACGAATCGTGAATCACGAAACTTCACAAAATTGACACGTTTGCCAAAATGATTCGTTAGTTCCGTGATCAGTCAGAACCCGGGACATTTCAATGGCTCCCTTCATACACGGAGATGCCAAACTTACAGGGAGACTTCAGCAGGCTCTCCTCCACCCATCCTCCCAGTTTGCAATACGTTGATCAGGAAGGGAAGAGCTGCCAGAGTGCATAACTGAAACGGGGACCAGCTGTGGTTGGGCCAGGAAGACAGAGTGAGGGTTGGGGTGGGGTGAAGGAAAAAAGGCACCCTCACCCAAAGACCTTCCCACAGCAAGGCCAAGAGCTGGAAATAAGAGGCTTATTTAAAGCAGCAGCAGCCAAAAGCACAATCCAAATTCCACACACACTCCCATTCCAATCCCAGAAAAAACGCTGACATAGATCAGAACAGGAGGTCTGTGGTTGGCTGACAGACCTGCCTAGCAGGGTTTGGAGGGGTGAGATTGGTGTGCTCATGGCTACAGAAGGCCCACCTCCTTGGTTGCCTAGGGAATTGATCCCCAGCTCCTGGCTGTATAGGGCAGAATGGAAGCTCTCCAGATGGCTAGGAAAGCTGCCAATCAAGGGCAAGTGGGCTATGATTGGGGTTTCCAATGGCAACAAAAGGTCATGATAACCACAGCCCCACAAAATGCTGTTTCACAACACTCAAAACGGCCCGTTTCGTGATGAAATTTGCTTTGTATTTCGATTTGTGCCCATGTCTACTGCACTTACCTGTAACTGTTGTTCATTGAGGTCTTCTGTGCAGGCACACATGGGACTGCACATGCGCAGCCCTACCTATCAAGAGTTTTAAAGCTAATTTTTACCACAAGAGAGCACCCTCACCTCCCAAAGCTCCTACACAGCTGTTTTCCCGCCGAAACAGCCCCTTAGGGAAGCATGGCACCCTCTGACCCTCAATCCTCTTTCACTGCTGTACTCTCCAGCTAAGTAGAAGAGCCTAAGCAGGGTAGGAGGGAGGGTATGTGTGTCTGCACAGAAGACCTCAATGAACAACAATTACAAGTAAGTGCAACACCATTTTTCATTGTCGGTCTTTCTATGTAGTCCCACATGGGAGTTTTACACGTTATTTACCTGACTGGTGGAGCTTGCGCTTTACAGGAAGAGACTGGAATACAGCTGTGCCCACTGTTGCTTCTTTCCTGCTAAGTATGTCCAGAGCGTAGCGCTTAATGAAGGTGTCAGCAGAGGACCACAGCGCAGCTCTGTTGATGTCTTAGATTGGCACACCTCTCAGCAATGCTGCAGAAGATGCTTGTGACCTTGTAGAGTGTGCATGAACTTCCAAAGGGCAAGATAAGTTTGTATACTGGTAACTTAACTTTACAGCCTGTACCACCCACCTTGCAGTAGTTTGTGCACTTTTTTCCTTTATTAGGTCCTGAGAAGTAGACAAAGAGGTGAGATGAAGGAGTGGAAGGGCTGCTCATTAAATTTGCTGATGATACCAAATTGGGAGGAGTAGCAAACACCCAAGAAGATAGAATTAAAATTCAACAAGACCTGAATACTCTGGAGAAGTGGGCAGCTGTGAATAGGATGCAATTCAACAAAGACAAGTGCACAGAATTACATCTGGGCCACAAGAATGGGAAGCACAAATACTGGATGGGGGATACACTTCTGGACAGTAGTATTTGTGAAAGGGATCTTGGGGTAAGAGTTGACTGTAAACTGAATATGAGCAGTCAGTGTGATGCGGTGGCAAAAAAGGCTAATTCAATCCTGGGTTGTATCAAAGGGTCCATAGAGTCAAAATCGCAGGAGGTCATAGCCCCTCTCTATACTGCCTTGGTCAGGCCACACCTGGAGTATTGTGTGCAGTTCCCGAGGCCTCACTTCAAAAAGGATGTGGACAAAATCGAGAGGGTGCAGAGATTGGAGAAGAGCGCCTTGGGAATGTTTAGTTTGGAGAAGAGGAGGTTGAAGGGGGACATGATTGCTCTCTTTAAATATTTGAAAGGCTCTCATTTGGAGGAGGGCAAGGAGCTGTTCCAGTTGGCAGCAGAGGGTAGGACCTGAAGCAATGGGCTTAAATTACATGCACAAAGGTACCAGCTGGATATTAGGAAAAACTTTTTCACGGTCAGAGTAGTTCAAAAGTGGAATCAGCTGCCTAGGGAGGTGGTGAGCTCCCCTTCACTGGCAGTTTTCATAAAGAGGCTGGATGAATACTTGTTAGAGATGCTTTAGGCTGATCTTGCACTGGGCAGGGGGTTGGACTAGACGGTCTGTATGGCCCCTTCCAACTCTATGATTCTATGAATCCACTCTAAAATGTTTAGTACAGTCTAAACAGAAAAGAATCGCTTGCCTTACATCCAGAGTATGTAACGCTCTTTCTGTGTCTCTTAATTATCCTTGGAAGAAGGTAAGCAACACTATCTCTTGTCATACACGAAATTTTGATGCCACTTTAGGTAGAAAGTCTAATCAAATCAGCAGCAATAGCAATCTTTATTGGCATTACATCCATATTAATAACAAAAATATTCCACGCAATCAAAACTCAGCCTACAAATACACAACTCGCCTCATCGACACAAAATACAAAAATTTAGCTACAGTTTCTATCACCTTTTGGTTCCAAGTAGCCAATAGGAAGATAATTTTATATTGATCAGATATCTCAATTTGCTCTCTCAGCAATGGATCAATAAGTGTGGGGCGCATATCACAACAATAAGTACAATACAGAAAAAAAATCGTGACCTGTTTGCTGTCTTAATCTTTGTATGTCATTAAAGGTATTTGAATTGAAAATTGAATTGAATACAGAAAAACATGTTCCAGGGTTTCTATGTCTCGCTGAGCACAAGTGCATAACACGTTAGCATATGGCATTTTATGAAATCTCCCATAAAGTATTGCAGAAGGTAACACATTAAACCGAGCTGTCATGTATGCACACACCCATGCCATTGATGTATTCACTGTAGAACTGTATTGATCTCATGCCATGAGCATATAGTTGTACTTTATAATGTAGCCACATAGTCATGCCATTCTTGCCTGCCTGAAAATGAAAGTTTTCACAGAACAAGTAACCATCCTGTTATGTATGCTGTAACTGACCTTGCAGCTGGAACTGTTTCTCAGGGGAGAGAGAAAGACTGATTTCTTTGTAATCTTCTGCCGTTTCTATCCAGACTAAGCTATTGAGTTCTCATGCAACTTCTTAGGTCTTCGCGCCTAAATACCAACTGCTCCAAGGGAGGGAGGAATAGTACTCCAAATATTAATAGTGCCTTTGCCTGTATAATCACTCCTGCCAACTTTCCCATCTATGGATGTACCCATGAACTTACTGGATCTCTAAATAAAGACCTTTCAACCAATACACTGGAGTGCTTGCTGTGAGGGGTTTGGGGGTCTACCTACTATGAACTGCCATCCCTAGAGCTAACATCTTGGCAGGAATCTCCTTTTTCCCTTTGCACTCAATATCTCTGGAGTTTGGCTACCTGCACCATGTCGATAGAGTTGGTCCCAAGGACCATGGAGCCAGAGGACCTGTCTACCCATCCACATCCCACACCTAGGGAGTTGGGAGCGATCCCTAGAGGGGGAGTCACCCATCTAACATAGACCTTAACTACTCCTAGACAATGGGCACCCCGTCCATAGGAGGAAAGGGTGAGGCGGAGAGGAGCCCTATTTGGATGCTCCCCCAATGAGACAAGAAATTTAAGCACTTGCTGGAACCTCTGCTGCCCTCGATTCCAGAAGACGACTTGCGAGTAGGACCCATTAATGGATTATCATTCATAACCCCACAGGAACTTTTGGCGGGGTGGCTGGGGAAAAGCAAAAGCCTGGAAGACAACAACCAGGACTGGACCACCTTGCATGGGTTCGAGACGGCTGACCTAACCAAGAGTGGATCAGAACTGTGGTGGGGAAATGAATTTGAACACTCTGTCATTTCCCCACTAAGGAGAGACAGTTACCTGCCCTGGGGACCTGAACCCCCTCCAGAAATACCCTTAATTGGGGGGAAGACCCCAAGATTGGGCGATGAGAACTTGAGGACTGGAGGAGCATTTGCTGAGGGAGCTTGTTTCTCACTCAAGACTCACCAGAACTGGAGGACATGACAGACCTCCGAGTAATGGGAAAAGACCCTTTGGCCAACATCCAAGAACAACTACAGGTGATGATACGATGTTAGCCTTAATGGGTCTCACATGAGGGTGGATAAGGGCTGCGACAGACACACATAGGGGGTTACCCCATGAGGGTGCGGGAGGCCCTCACCAAAGCAACCTCGAAGAGTGGCTGCTTCCTGAAGTGGTGATAGGATTACAAATTGCTTATGGCCCGGCTCCACCCCAGGAGCTATTGAGGCCACGACCATCTCCGTACCCAGTGATGGCTGGAGCTGTACCAGAAGCTACGGTTCTCGTAACCAGCAGGTTGGGAGCAAGGGAAGGGAGGGTAACAACACCTCCTGCAACAGAACAACTTTTACCGACAACCACAGGATCACAAACTAACCCACCCCAGGGGACGGAGATAAATTGGGTCTCAATGGAGGCAGGATTACAACCAAGTCTGCCACACACAGGGGACCCTACTGTACCACCTCCTCATGAAACACTGGGGGCTCAGGCGCTGTACCAGCCACCACCCCCTTTCTGCCACCAACAATCCACTGGCCTAGTAGGGACTGTGTAACAAACCAGCTACCCCCAGGGCTACCAAGGGATCAAGTGCTACAGCCCATCCCTGGGGTCCCAATCCCAAGGCAAGTGACAGCTCCTGGAACCGGGGCTCTTGCAATGGGGCCACCGCAAGGGTGGTGCGACCTAGACGCCAGATTTGATGGAAACCACGAGGACCCGGGGGTTCATTGTACAGGCCATGGAATTTTTTCAGGACTGGGGACACTTGTTCCCAAACGCACATGGCAGGGTGAGCCACTTAGGGTCCTGATTAGGGACCCCTGCAGCTGAATGATACGTAACCCTCTTTGAGATGGGAGCGCCTGAATTACATAGATTAAATGCATTTGTGTATGCCTTGAGAGCCCAATTTGAAGATCCTCTTGATGAGGAGAGGGCCAGGACAAAATTAAAGACAATAAGATAAGGGCAGAGACCCGTCTGTGAATACACAGCCAAGTTCAGGCGACATGCAGCCAAGGTGCGGGACTACCATGAGGGAATTAAAATTGAATTTTTCCATAATGTAAACAGTCCTTGGAACCCCAGGGAAGAGGGCTGATGGGGTCCAGACAACCTGCATTTGGAACAGAGAGAGCTATACGTTGGAAGCAAGGCTTGAACATTCAGTGTGGAGGCACTGGACACTTTGCATCCCAATGCCCAGGGAGACAAGAACCTGCTGGGAGGGGTCAGCCACTGAAGAGACGGGCGGGCCACCCTAAAACCCCAAGCAGGAAAGCGCCGCCAAAATGCGGATGACCCAAAACCAGCTTGGAAGCTACCGAAATGCCTGTGCAAAGGACAGAGGACCAGCTTGAGCAGCCGTTGGGAAACGAGGAAGACCTACCATAAAAAGGTCCCACCAGCAGGTCCCCCAAAGCGTCACCAAGAAAGGTGAGAGAAAAAGGGGCCCTACTGTTTCTACCAGTAACTTTAGTTAACCCTAAAAAAGGGACTCAAGTGTGAGTGCAGGCACTAATCGACTCTGGTTGCACTCAGGACTTAACAGCCCCAGCCCTAGTCACTGGATTGGGGCTCGATGTAATAGAATTAAACCAACCCATTGTATTTGAGCAAATGGATAGATCTAGCATGAAAGATCCCGCTAACTGTCAAATCGAACCAGTCCCAATGAGCATGGGAAATCACTGGGAATCCAGAACTTTTATAGTTAGCACAGTGGTTAACTATCCTCTGGTGTTAGGGAACCGGTGGCTTTGGGACCATAACCCACACATCAAATGGAAGATAGGAGAGCTATATTTTGATGGGGGGGGGTGGAATTGCATAGGACATGCGTGGACCCAAGAATTAGGTCAAAATGCTCCCTCGTCTCTAGAGACTGTGTTGCTAACCAGTGACGAGGTGGACCAAATCCCCCTCAAATACTGAGACTTGAGACAAGTGTTTGATGAAAAGGAAGCTGATGAACTCCACCCCCCCAAAGCTATGGATTGTGCTACTGAATTAATCCTGGGGGGGGGGGAGTTGTCAAAAGGGAAACTGTACTCCATGAGTGCATCGTAAAGAGAGGAACTGTGAGAATTTATTGACAAAAACTTGGCTCACGGATTCATCCGCCCAGCCAGGCCCCCCCATGCCGCACCAGTATTGTTCCACAAGAAAAAGGATGGGGGGCTAAGACTGTGTACTGATTATCATGGAATAAATGCTGTGTCAATGTCTAATGCATACCCCCTCCCCCTTATCCAACTTATTGAGCGTGGTGGTGCAAGGAAAGGTTTTCACCGAACTGGATTTAAAAGACGCTTACTTTTGAGTAAGAATAAGGGAGGGGGACGAATGGAAAACCACATTCAACACCCCGCTGGGGCAATGTGAATATCTCGTCATGCCTTTCGGATTGCACAGGGCTCAGGGTTTTTTTACAAATTTAATTATTGAAGTGCTACATGCGTACCTGTACAAATGTGTGGTTGTTTACCTTGATGATGTTTTGATTTATTCAAATGATTATGAATCACATGTAGAATTATGAATCACATGTAGGTAAGGAAAGTGCTGGCCACACTAAAGGATCGTAAGTTGCCAGTGAAGTTGTCTAAATGTGAATTTCATGAAGAGGAATTGGATTTCTTGAGATACCGGATATCACAGCATGGATTAAAAATGGACCCAGCCAAAATTCAAGCCATGGTGAGGTGGGATGCCCCCAAAACTAGATGACAATTACAATTGTTCCTGGGTTTTGCCAATTTCTATAGACCCTTCATAAAGAACTTTGCTCAAATCTCCCAACCTTTGACTGACTTACTGAAAACAAAAGGGAAAGGATCTCAAGGAATGAAACCCAGTGCTAAATTAAACTGGACTACCGAGTGCCAGGAGGTGTTTAATCATTAGAAAAAACTGTTCATCTCACAGCCAGTGTTACAACACCCAGACGAAAATCGTAAATTTGTGGTACAAGTAGACGCGTCTGATTTTGCAGCCGGGGGGGGGGGGGAGTTTGCTACTGCAAATTGATAAGGAAGGGAGATTGCATCCCTGCGCCTATGTGTCCAAGAAGTTCTCTGAAACTGAACACAATTGGACTGTGTGCGAGAAGGAAGCTTTTGCGGTAAAATTAGCCCTTACAACTTAGTGGCACTGGTTAGAGGGGCCAAAATGCCATTCGAAGTGTGGACTGATCATAAGAACTTAGAAGCCTTGTGTACCCCTCGCAAATTAGGCGCCAAGCAGTTAAGGTGGGCTGAATTCTTTTCCAAATTTAATTTTACACTAAAACACCTCCCTGGCAAATCAAATTTTCTGGCTGATGTGCTTTCGCGCATGCCTCAACATGACAGCCAAAGGGAGGAGGTGATTGATACACTGTTCTCACCGTCCCAGTTGGGAGGGGCAGTAAGTACACCTAGCCAGGCTGCAAAACCACAAAGCAGCCAACAGCCTAATCTCTCAGAGTGGGGGGGGGGGAGTCAATCTGAAACAAGGGGAGGATGGCAACTGGTACCAAGCATATAAATTATACATCCCAGCCAGCCTGAGAGGGGAAGTATTAAAACAATGTCATAATTACAAACTGGCTGGGCATTTTGGATATCTAAAAACTTTGCACTTAGTACAAAGACAATTTTGGTAGCCAACCATGAGAAAAGATTCTCAATATTTATCTTCCTGCCCAGTGTGTATAATGGGAAAATCCAGAAGGGGAAAAACCACTGGACTATTGCAACCACTAGAAACCCCTTCTAGGCCATGGGATGTTATCTCAATGGACTTTATCACTAATCTGCCCTCCCTCCAAGGGATGTACTGTAATCCTAATGGTGGTAGATTTGTTTTTAACAAGCTCATTTTGTTCCATGTGCAGCTATTCCTACAGCGAAGAAGCTGGCCAGCCTTTTCATGCAGCATATGGCATGTCTTCATTCATTTCCAAGTAAGGTAATTTCCAACAGAGGAATACAATTAGTTGCCAACTTCTGGCGGGAGCTTCTCAAAGTAGCAGGGATTGAACAAGGTCTCAGCTCTTCATATCATCCACAGACCGATGGTCAATCAGAGCAAACTATTTTTGAGATGTTATATCAATTATCAACAAGATAATTGGACAGACTTTCTACCTTTCGCAGAATACGCATACAACAACGCTATACACAGTTCCACAGGTGCTTCCCCTTTTAAAATAGCCCAAGGCTATGAAGGAACAGCAATACCTTTTGTTACACCCCTGGCTCTCAACAACCAGGGGACATGGGGGAATGGTGGACTAACTTAACAGACCTATGGAAAATCATACAAGAGACTCTGAACAAAGCCAAAGACGACTATAAAAAGTTTGCTGACAGGAAACGCTCTGAACAATGGAAATTACAACCAGTGAACTTTGTGTATATCTCCACAAAAAATATTAAAGCAGAACAACCTAGTAAAAAGTTTGGATGGAAATTTTTGGGACCATTCCCCATAAAGAAAGTGATAAATGAAGTAACTGTGGAAGTAGAACTTCCAAAGAACTTACAACTTTATCTTGTATTCCACTTCAGCCTACTGAAAAAAGCCCCCCCTTCTGACAAATGGAATCCAGAACGGGGGGGGGGGCTCGTCCAATCTTAGTAGATGGACAAGTACATCATGAAGTGGAAGATATTTTAGATTCTAATATAAAACATAACAACTGTATTACCTTGTGCGCTGGAAATATTTTACTGAATCATATAAGGAATGGGTGGAAAGTTCACAAATGAGAGCCCCAAGACTCCTTGCCAAATTTCATAGACTTTACCCTGACAAACCTATACCCCTGTAAAGAGAGGGTGAGCCCACTTAAGGGGGGCAGTAATGTCATCTGTGCACATACCCCCATGCCACTGATGTATTCACTGTAGAACTGTATTGATCTCTCTCTGTCCTAATGCATTGATCTCATGCCATGAGCATATAGTTGTACTTTATAATGTAGCCACATAGTCATGCCATTCTTGCCTGCGTGAAAATGAAAGTTTTCACAGAACAAGTAACCAGCCTGTTATCTCTGAAAGTATGCCGCACTGACCTTGCAGCTGAAACCATCAATGTAACTGTTTCTCAGGGGAGAGAGAAAGACTTTGATTGCTTTGTAATCTTCTGCCGTTTCTATCCAGACTAAGCTATTGTGTTCTCATTCAACTTCTTAGGTTTTTGCGCCTAAATGCAAACTAAATGCAAATTTCACGCCTAAATGCAAAGGGAGGGGGGAATAATGTGGTTAAGCCACATGAATGACTCCATCAGCATGTGAAAGATGAAGCTATCCTCATTATTCTTAAAATGTAGATGTAACCAAAATTTGATAGTATTAATCCATGCTTTAGTCTCAAGGAGTCTTTGATTGGTTTCAAGGCAGATGGCCGCATAAGACACACACATGGAAAGGTCCAATATTTTCCATAGGAAGTTGGATTGTACTCTTTCTGCTTTCTTGTTGAAATCCATAATCCATATAGGTACACCATAAAACAGTCCTGCACTTATTTTGTGGTTGAATACTCTAATAGCTGCAGGCACAAATTGATTACCCTTGGTGAAAAAGAAGTGAAAGAGCGCAAGTAAGTTGCAGGTCACAGATTTTATCAATTTCCTTCTATGAGGAACCCATCTAACCCTATAATTGAAATGGTTTCCTAAGTAACGAAAACTTTTGACCTGCCCAATGCTACTACCTCTTACATTCCATTTTAAGGATTTCCATATTTTTGCGAAAACCATGATTTTCGATTTCTCAAAATTCAGGGTCAGTTTGTTTATTTTGTAATAATCATGAAAGCATGGTAATAGTCTTTTCAAACCAATTTGCAAGAGAGAAAGTAAAACTGCATCATCTGCGTATAAAAGTAGTGGAACAAGGATTGCCCTAAGTCTGGAACTATGGCCATCTATATCCTTCCAAAAAGGGAGCCAGATCATTTATAGAGAGGTTGAATAATAGGGGGCTAAAATACAGCCTTGTTTCACCTCAACATTTATTGGAATTTTGGGGGTCAGATCTCCTTCACGAGCATCTAACCTAACAAGTGGTGTTTTGATGTAACTTTTTAATAAAAAATAAGAATCTCTTATCTACACCAGCACTTACAAGTGTCTTCCAAGTAATTCTCTTGAAACAGAATCAAAAGCTCCCTTGAGATCTAGAAAGGCCACGAAAAATTTGGAGCCCCTCACTTTCTTATATTTATTCACAAGATGGCTTAGCACTACACAGTGATCTAGAGTAGATTTCCCATGACAGAATCCAACTTGTTGTTCTGGTCCCAAAATTTACCACTCTGGCATCTAAGCACGAAGTTTATTCACTAAGTATCCTGCATAAAGTTTCCCTGCAATAGACGGGAGGCTAATGGGTCTGTAATTATTTGGGACTTGGAAATTCCCTTTTTTGAATATTGGCACCAATATCGCATTCATCCAAGCATCTGGCATTAACCCTGTCTTGTCTCTTTCAGTAAACAAAGGGGCCAAAAAGGGAGCCCTTCACTCTGAGAATGACTTAAACAATTCAGGTGGAATTGTGTCAGGCCCAGGGCCTTTCCCAGGCTTAAGGTGCTCTGTCACAGCTGCTGGAGCCCAGGGTAGCTGTCTGTAGGCTGCCACCACTCTGGTACAGGTTTCCTAAAGAAGGGCCCAGAGCACCCAACTAACACCTTTTGTTGACTCTTTCCCAGTAGGTTTGATTTATTACATGACCAAATGAGGCAGAATAATAAAGAACTTGATTTAAAAGGTTTATTAATAACTGGTTCTTAAACTTGGTATATTAAAGAGAATAGTAAAGGTTGGTGAACAAACAAAACTAAAATACCCTAACGCGTCTAAGTAGACTGCTCTTAACTGTCCCCTGGTGACTGACTTCCAACTGTCTCACCCCTTCTGGATGAGGGAACACTCCATCTACAGCAGCCTCTCCTCAGCTGTGCTCCCTAGAAGTGAACACCCTCCCCCTGTGATGAGGCCTTTTATCTCTTCTCTCAGGCACCATCTCCCTCCTTTCCTATTGGTGCAATTTCCCCCTCAGAATCCCCTCTTACCCAATCACAGGGGCCAAAGGGAACCTGGGAAATGTAGGCCTTGCAGTAACTTTAGTGCAGGCTTCTCCAGAGCCTCTAGGCCTCACTAGGCCCAGGCTCATAACATGCTCAATGCGGGATTCTACCTCCTCAGCCTGTACCGGAGGCCATTCAGGGCAATCAGACATTTTGAGAGGAGCTTCCTCTGATAGGCTAACTCTACTTTTCTAGAAGATTGAGAGGAAGTAATCATGCCACTTATTTGCAGTAATAGGACTATTTAAGACCACCTTCTTATCCAAAGAGCCTGAGACCAAAGCCAAGAATTTCTGTGTATCATTATTTATTGTGGCCTGAAGAAAAAGATCCCAACATTTTTGTGTAAATGCTCTTCGTTTGTTTCTAAGGGTTTGATTTAATTGATACTTCAGCTCAAAATATATTGATTGCGGTCTTGATAAGTTTGATTCTCTATACTGCTTATATATGGCAAGCACCTGAGCTTTCGTTTTTAAGCATTCATTATCAAACCACCCTGGTGTACCTAACTCCTTATGAGCTTGCTGTTGTGCTGATTGCATCCCAAGGGCATACACAAGCTGAATCATGATTCTATCAAATACATAAACTAACTCTGAAGTGTGAGATGACTTCCTTGACAGCGCCATAGATTCTGCTAGAGTATTTGGATTTAAAAAATCTTATAGCCTTGCAAGCCGTTTTACGCAACCAGTGAATTCTAGGAATCCTCTTTTCCTCATTCTCATAATTGGCCCTATCATTGTCCTGACTCCTGGGGGAGAAAAACTGACCAAGAACCAGCATCAGGGCGAAATGATCTGAATGCTCCCTGATTTTAAAAGAACTCACCTGTCTCAGAAGAGACGGGGATGAAAGTCTAATCTAGTTCTCAGCACCACCTTTTCTGGATGAATTTTCAAGAAAGGTGGTTCAACACTCAGGGCTGCCAACTCACTCTCTCTGAAGATGTTATTGCTAACAACAGTGCTATTTTCATTGACAGCAGTCTCAGTTGGCATGTAGTCATTGGCTCAAGAGGTTTGGTCATGAACTTGGCCAGAACCAACTGTAGCAACCACTGTGGCACAACTCTTCTGGAAGGTGGGAACGTGTTGTTTAACCCTTTCAAAAACATTTTGGAAGTATAATGAGAGAATACTGTTCTATTGTTAATTGGTGTATGGAAAGCCAAGATGGCCTCCAAATACACCTTAATGGATGAGTTTGAGAACTCCTGTTTCTTTAGACCTAACAAAAATTCTAAGATTCAATCCAGGGTACAATTAGTTGCATTCACATTCTGTTCCTCTGCCCATGCAGTGAATTTTCCCCATTTTAGTCCATACGACTGCCTCATGGACAGGCATCTGGCATTCAATAAGACATGTGCTACATCCGAGAGTAATGTTGTAGTGGCGTTATCAACCAAGCCATCAGCTGGAGCTTATCCACTTCGTGGTGGAATGTCCCCTGCTAGGACAGAAGGTCTGTCACTTTAGTTAAGTGAATAGTCTTGTTGTTGGCTAATCTCAACAGACTATGGAACCATGGTTGTCTGGACCAGTATGGGGCTATTATTATTTTTGTTCCCTCCGACTGGAGTTTGCTCACTACTCTGGCGAATAATGGGATTGGTGGGAAAGCGTAGTACAGATGTCCCAACCAATGCAGCTGGAAAGCATCTTCCAGTGAGTCTTGAACAAAATAACTTGGCTCTTCTGTTCTCTCTTGCCGCAAATAAATCTATGTCTGGGAACCCCCACTGTTGAAAAACAGGGTCTATATAAATGTCTCGAATGGTCCATTTGTGTGGGTTCACCCCAAGTCTGCTGAGCCTGTCTGTGATAGTATTGTCTTCTCTGGGTATATGCACTGCACTTATGTTTGTGCCCTGGCCTATGGCTCACATCCACAGTGACATAGCTTCCCTGCACAATGCCTTAGAGTTAGTGCCTCCCTGCTTGTTTAGGTAAAACATAGCAGTTGAACCTGAATGTTTCTTTCCTTCGTTACATCTGTGAATGAAACTAAGGCAAAATAAATTGCTCTTAATTCTAGTAAGTTAACGTGTAAACCCCTTTCATTCTGTTTCCATGTTCCATGGGCATACAGCTTCCCACAGTGTGCACCCATCCTCTGTTTGATGCATATGTGGTAAAGGAGATCTCTGATACTGTGTGCCCAAATTACACTTTTAGGAGATGTGCTTCCACGACCCACCATTGAAGGGATTTCACTATTTTCCTAGAGATATTAAATGTCTTCTCCTGTGGATCTGACTCCCCACGGAACAGTGAGATAAACCACATCTGTAGTTCTCTCATCTTCAACCTTGCAAAGGGGACTACTGCAGTGGTAGAGGCCATGAGCCATAATAGTGTTTGAATTCTCTTTGCTGATTGGAACTGGCAACTCTGGAATGATCCTATCAACCCTTTCATCTTTTGTGCCCTCTTCAGGCAGCAATGCTTTATTGATCGAACTATCTAATACAGCACCTATGAACTGAATCTTCTCGGTCGGTTCCAATTTGGACTTTTTCTGGTTTACAAAGAGTCCCAACCGTAAGTAGGTATGCAAGATTATTTCATCTGTTTACGAACCTCCTCCTGTGACTGGCCAGTAATAAGCCAGTTGTCAAGGTACGGATATATACAACAATTCAATGTTCTTAGATAGGCAATAACCACAGCCATGCGGTAAAAAAACATGGTGCTGTGGATAGGCGAAAGGGAAGGATGCTATACTGAAAAACTTCCCCACCATATATGAATCCGAGGAACTTCCTATGTACTGTATGGATAGAGATATGCAAGTAAGTGTCCTTAAGGTCTAATACTGCAAACCAACAATTATTGTCAGCAACGTCAGCACCAAGTGTAGTACTGTCATATGGAATCTGTGAGAAGTAATGAATTTGTTCAGATTTCGTAGATCCAGAATAGATCTCTGTCCCCCATCTTTTTTATTCACTAGGAGAAACCTTTAATAGATCCCTAGCCTTGTCTCCCCTTCAGATAGGGGTTGCACTGCAACCTTTCACCAAAGATTGGTTCTGGACCTTGGACTAGTCAGAACTGCTTGTTGCTTTGGAGCTGCTCTTTAGGGTGATGCGACTGTGACCCCTGCCTTGGCCTGTGGGGTTGCTTTCTCTTTGTAAAGTCATCTTTGGCTGCCTCGGTAGGGCTGGCTTGAAGGATGTGAATGACCCTGGTAAGGCTGAAAGCGGTAAGACTTCCCTCTATACTGAGACTGCCGTTTAAATTGCCGTGCCTGGGTTTGTTGTGTTGGTGGAAGAATGCCATATGATCATGCTGTCTGACGATCTTTTTTTCTTTGGGGATAGGTAATTGTTGGGTCTTCTCCAAAAAGAGTGTCTTCCCTTCGAAGAGAAAATCCTCCACCCTGGCACGTGTCTTGGTCGGCAGAACCGTCACACGTAGCCAGGCATGCCTCCTCAGCACTATGGCTGACATCAAGGATCTCGCATAGGTATCAACAGCATTCCAACCAGTGTTGATTTGGTGTTTCACAAGTCTCATCGTCTCCTCTTGTATGATTCTGACCAGTGATCTCTGGTCTTCTGGCAGTTTGTCATGAAAGGCCTTACTCAAAAGAAAAATTTGGTATGCACCCATCATTCCACTATATTTTGTAATTTTAATATTCAAAGCAGCTGAGAAATAAAATTTTCTCCTTATGGCATCCAACTTCCCCCCCTCTTTATCAGACAGAGTGAAATGTGGTCCTTGCCTTTGACACATCTGTAGTTCCTCAGTAACTAGTGAGAATGGTGGAGAGTGTGATGACAAGTATGTGCATGAGTCATCCTTTGTTTTATATAAGCTTTCAGCTTTCTTGGTGTTAGCAGTAGCCGATGCATGATTTTCAAAGAAGCTACTCATCATCTCCACCACCCCCTCAATGATTGGGAATGCCACATTCGAGGATGACCTGGCATATATGTGTCTGAGAATCTTATCCTTAGGTTTTGGCTCAGCGGAGGAGATATCTATCTCGAAGGATCTTGCCATTCTCAGGAGTCGTTCTGTGTAGGCACAAAAATTGTATGTCGGTGACGTATCTCCTGTCTCCCCCTCCATATTATCCAGTGATGGGTCTGATGGGGTTGCTGGGGCTGGCCCTTGTTAGGTATGGATCTGGTCCAGTATTCGACTCTGAAAATGGAAAGGCCATTCTGGAATTGGAGAAGGAGTGGTGCTTCCTTAATGGTTCTGGTGACAGTTTTCTGGACCATACATCCATATGGTACACCCTTTCCAGTGTCCACTTCCCTGTCAGCATGCCTTGAGTAGCTTATGTAATGAGTACTGGGCTGGAAGATATCTCCTCTGAGGGATCTCACTCTTTTCCTCTGATGAGCACACTGATGGTGTCCTGGAGTGTGCTGATGATATCCTGGAGTATATTGATGAGGTGAGAGGGGGTTCAATCACTAGGACCTCTTGATCGATCCTATCGCTTCCAGATGCTCTAGGAGTTGCCTCTTTTGAAGACAAATGCTTGGTCTTCTTCTTCCTAGGAAACTCTCCTTCAGATGCACCTTCCTTGCTTGACGGCTCCAATGCGTGAGCCTGGGCAGACAGAGCCTTAGTGGAGTCTTTTGACTTTGACCTCCAGATATGAGGTGTTAGATCTGGTCGCATCGGGGACTCGGTTCCAACTGACTTGATCAAGGTCTAGTCAGGTCCAGTAAGCTCGATGTCTCAAGAGACCTCGGTTCTACTTGGCTTGGTCGAGTTCGAGTTGGATCCGGCACACTCGATGCCTCGAGTGAGATGGAGTGGGTACGACTCCAAGGAGTATTTGAACCCAATGAACTGAGGTGTGGAGTAGAGGATGGCTTCAGATCCAAGAGCTCAGCACTGTCAGGCTACGCTGACTTAGTCGCCTTTAGGGACAGTCCTGCTGTGGCTAAGGCTTTCTCCCATAGAGATGCCTTTAAATGGATAGCCCTCTCTGCTCTGGCTTTGGGTGTAAAGCTCTGGCAGTGCTTACATATCAGGGTATTACGCCCCTCTCCTAGGCTGATCAGACACAAGGAATGCCCACCAGTCTTTGTCATTTTGTGTTGCACTTTGTGCAACGTTTGAAAAGGGCTTTTTTGGACATCTTACTTACGTCTACACAAGATTGTGAAGGAAAAAACCAATGGGGCCTTGACCGAAGAGTCTTAGCTATGAACCTCGCTGACTGGTAGCAAAAGAGGAACTGAGGGTCAGAGGGCACCGCACATCCTTAAGGGGCTGTTTCAGTGGGAAAACAGCTGCGCATGCGCTTTGGGGGGCGAGGGTGCCCTCTGGTGGTGAAAATTACCTTTAAAAATCTCCGATCGGGGGGTCTGCGCCATGCACAATCCCATGTAGGACTACAGAGAAAGACTGACAATGGACAGTTGTTTTATTAATATACAATCTAATGCATGCTTATCTTGCTAAAACACAATTATTTATTTACAAGATTTTTATCCTGTCTTTCTGTCCTCACAGGGTCACCAAGACTGCTAAAAAATTTAAAACTTACAGATTAAAATATCACCTTAAAACGATTAAAACCAACACATAAATGCATCATTAAAATGATTTAAAACCAGAATTTAAAATAAATATAAGGATAAAAGAAACAATTAATGCATGTCAGAAATCAATAAGACTCTTAATAATCAAGTAATAGCCCTATAGTATCAAACAGGAATCATTATTAGATTTCTACCACTTTGCTGCCTGAGTATCCTCAATATGCAATCCAGGGTACAAGATACCTGAACACTAGAAAATAACATAAAGAAACAGTTTTTCCCTTCTCCCCCATTAGTATATGGAAGAGTAAGCCCACTAGCCAAGCCCTATTTCCCAAACAGGGAGTCTCACCACACTGTAAAGGAGGGAGACCTACAACATCCCTCCCTCCAGTTCCTTCAGGTGATTAACCCACCACCAACCTCTTTCCTTCTGAGAAGCAACAGCCCAAGCTTTCCCTCAGCAGTAGTGGCCCTCATAATCACACTGCCAACTCCAAGCAGGACACTTGGGCATCATGGCTGTCCTGTTGACTCTTCAAGTACTTTGGCCTCTTTTATTGGGAATGGATCCCAGAGGGTGGCTGCTGGGTTTGTCTCTTGGCAGTGAAAGATAAAAGAAAAAAAAGTCTTGGGACAGTCTCCAGCCCTTTCCCCCCAGTTGCTCACAGGCTGCATAAAAGCCCTAGTAGGATCAGATGGGGCCCGTGGGATGAATGTTTGACACACTTGATTCAGTTGCCAATACCATTCCTCAATTTTCAAAATAACATGAAGACGGACAGGAAAGAAAAAAAACAAGCAAAGATGCTAAAGAAAAGTATATGTGTATGTTAGTATTTTTGCTGTATTATAGTAATGTAGTTTTTCTTTAAAAAATAAGGTCTTTTATACCCTTGATTCCTTTGGCTTCTTTCGGTTTCTGTTTTTTACTTTGATACCATTATTCTGGAATGAAAAAGAAATTAAATGTTTACCTTCAGTCATGATAACTGACAGTTTCCAGGAATAAATGTTAGCATAATGCCCCTTGGTTTCATGTGTACATTATTTGTATTTTTTTCCCATTAAGAGACATACTGAAGATTTGACTTTTCTCCATTTCTGTTCATTATTACCCCAGCAAATGCCAAGAGGCTCCAAACAGTTTCCAAGGAAGTGATGATGTCACAAACCCTATAATTATATGTGGGGAAGAAACATGCAGAGATGGAGATGATAGTTCTATAACTTATTTAAGAAGTGAAATTGTCATTTTGTCTCTTACGTATACTGTGGAAAGTACCCAAAAGGTTTCTGTTACCAAATCCCCTTCTTGAAATTTTGCTAGTTAAAGTGAAAATTGTTATACCAATTTTCTCAATATTGACATTATAATTTCCATGAATACACCTGAACTACTACACTAGGATAGTCACATCACTTCCAGCAGTGCAGCTGTGGTATATAACACCAGTTACATAAAACCATGTTCTGTACATAAAGAAGAAACCCAAGCCTAAAGCTGGCAGAATACCATACACTCCTGGAGGTAAGAGACAAACTGGTACCTGAGAGAAAAAGAGAGGTGTCTCCAGATCAGCTCCCAAGTAAGCTTCTCTTTAAAGAACTTACTTTCATTACCCTATATAATTGAAAGTGACTAACAGGGAACATTCAGAAGTATCACCCAAAAGCAAAACTACCTTTAGAAATAATTTAAGGAGTCAAGGTGATTGACTGTTCTGTTCTAATTAGGTAGAGAAGATAAACTGTCACTCTTCCGCAGACATTATGCAAACAAATTTCAAATGCAAACTTTTCTACAGAGAAATAACTCTACACATACTGTTCAACAGTTCACTTCTTCCAAATCGGTTAGAAAAAGTCTTGAATTAAAAGTTCTAGTTTCAGAAAAATTAATAGAAATAAACCACTTACTGAAGAAGTTTCAGTTTCCTGCTTCTTTAATACAGTAAAAGGATTATCTATTTTAAAAAAAGAAATTTAATTATTTCTAGAGAAAAATAAGACAGATACACATAAATCACTCCAAATCCTATGAACTTGCATTCAACAGAACATTATGACATATTTATTACATATTTATTACATATATTTTATTTATTAAATTTATATTCCGCCCTTCCCGTAAGCAGGCTCAGGGCAGCTCACAGTATCATATAATATAACAATCCATAAAACAATAATAATATAAAATAAAATATAAAAAAATAAACACAATCCACAAGGACCTTCAAGATATGGCTCTCAACCCACTATTTTGGACACAAACTTGTAGTGGGGCAGGTAGGTAGATCTGATTAAGATGGCGGAAGTGGAACAGAACAGGCAAGGGACCAGCAGGATAGTCCACCAGCTCCTCAACCACAATCATAATCATAGGCCTGGTGGAACATCTGTTTTGCAGGCCTGGTGTAACTGTAATAGGTCCCGCAGGGCCAGATCTCAACCGAGAGAGCATTCTACCATGCTGGTGCCAGAGCTAAAAAGGCTCTGGCCCTGGCTGAGGCCAGACAAACATCCTTGGGGCCAGGGAGTCATCAGCTGAGTGTAACACCCTCCAGGGAACATACAGGGAGAGACGGTCCCACAGATATGCAGTTCCTGTCCACAAAGGACTTTAAAGATCAAAACCAGAACCTTAAACCCTGAGTTTACTGCTATAGTGCAGGAAAAGGAGCTGATCAAAACTGCCAAAGTGGGAAGAACAGAGCACTGAAAACATGAGAAAGATGCACATATGCTGGATCTAGGAAAGATTAAACAAATTTGGGTATCCACTGAAGCGTGAAACTTAAACTGAAGACCAAATTCTGCCAAGGTGACACATACAGGCAAATAAGAACACAGAACTGTAATTGTGAAAGTGAAAATAATAAACTATCTTAATACAACGTGGATTAAGACTGAAAACTCTTTTTCAACTAGGACAAAAAAAGGGGGGTTGCCCTGGAAAGAGTCAGTAGCCAACAACAGAGCAGAGAAAAAAACTATTGCAGTCTCAAGAGGGATACCCTAGTTGTCACACATTTTATAAACGCCCAAGGTGTTGGAATTCTGCCACTAGTGGTCTGTACCCCCAACAAGAGAGAGACTCTCTGCAGGATGGGTAGAAATATGTATGAATAAGACAGCCAAGCACAACAACTGTAAAGACTACAATATACAAAATTAGATGTCCTGGACCCAAAATAGGCTTTTCTATCTGTCCTCCTTAATAAGTAAGGAGCACTCAAAAATAACACCCTTTTTCTGTCTCAGGGGAAATACTGAGCTGAATAGTTCAATTAACGGAAGGACAGGTGATCTGCCCTGAGAGGAGTTGGGGAAGACCTTGGGTCTTTTGAGCCCACAAAGCAAAACAGATGTGAATAAGAATTGTAGGAAACCTGTGAGTGGTGGATGATGGCAGCAGACAACTGAATTTTTACTTTCTCTTGTACAATAAATCATCACTGATGATGGTTAAATGAATTTAAAGGATTCAATAGCAAGACTGTTCCTCCCCATAGAACGTGAAGAATTCTGTCTCTGTGTGAAGTCACAGTAGCAGCCACCATTTTTTTTTAAACACTATATCCTAGCATGGACTAGTCCAGTTCCAGATTAAAGGAAGAGATTGGTTGCATACCCCACAGTTATAGGCTGTGAGAGACAGATATCTGAAGGTGTAAACTGAACTCACAAAAGCTCGTATCACATAAATGTTAGTCCTTAGAGAGTCACTGTGTTTTATCTAATTATACAAAGAGCAATCTGCCATTGGACATGTTCAGCGGTCTCAATTGTAACACTTTGGCCAATACCCTTTATGCCACAGGGTGGGATTAAGCATGTGTCGTGCTCTCTTCAAAAGGGATGGTAAAAGGATCATAATGGTCTGTTGATTAGCAGCAGGAGAGTTTTGATTCCCGCATAGGATAACAACTTACAGCATTCATACTCTACAGTCACTGAACTAGAGATGAAGGACTATTTAATCTGCAAACCATCAACAACAAGAATGACCACTGGAATGAAATATAAATTTGCTAAAGGATTGCAATAAGGGCTGGCAACAGCTAATTTAATGAAGTTTTGTTTTCTTGTCCTGGGGCATCCATTCTGAGTATAAGACTTCCTTTAAAAATATGGATATAGAGTTTATCTAACCCCCATCTTTAAGCCCCAATGGAAACTCAAAGTGCCTATAACATTTTATACCTTTCCATTCAATCCACAAAACAACCCTGCAAAGCAAGCTAGGCTGAGGGAATGAGACAGGTCCAAGGTCAGAGGCAAGCCTTTCAAGTACAATGGCATTTGAATCTGAATTTCCCAGATCCTAGCCCAGTGCTCCAATTACAATACAAAACTGGCTCGTTAGAAATAGTGTCATATAGGAATAACCCAAGGCAGGATGAACACAATTGCAATAAGAACTGTCTCCTAGTAGTGGCAACTGTAATGCTGTGCAGTCTGTTTCATGTTTGTCCCAGGATACTAGAATCTGGAGCAGTTCAAGTCAAGGTTTTACCCATGTCTGTATAAACTGGCTGAAGGACTGCTAGGGAAGGCATATGCTAGGCTCTGTGTTCTTTTCTTTGTTTCTGCTGAATAAAGTTACTCTGTGCTGACTAAAAGAGACCCTCTGCATATTCCTAGATGACTGGAGAATCTTACAGAAATGAGACTGAGAACTGTGGGAAGAGGGAGCACCATTTCCTGGTAGGAAAAAGAGAGTATGGACATACATGGAACAATGTATTGTCGAAGGCATGGAACAGACAGGAAAAAAACTGCCTTAAAAAAGTATTGGGCTTAGAGGTGCAGGTTTATCATCTCTGTTAAATAGGAACAGGTGAGGAACCCCAATCATTACATTGATGGTTCCAGGCTGCTATTTCACTGTGTTAGCTCCATTAACCCTTGCCTCCAGGGACATCATCTTGAAACTGAGGTAAGCATGGGAGGAGGAGGGTTTCCTTGAGGCAGGCACAAGTTCAACAGCCTAGAGAAAAAGCCTCTCAGCTTCAGATCCCAGGCCTCTGTTAAGTTACACCTCCAGGTGTCTCCCCTCAGAGCTGACACAGCCAAGAGAGGGAGGGGCCTTTATTCAGGTAGGCATGCAGGAAAAGCCTCTAGGAAATAGTCTTGGAACAGAGGATTCTGCCAAGCTACATTTACAGGCATCTCCCCTCATCACCTAGGGAGCAGGCCTGTTTCCCAGCATTTTGAAGAGGCCTCTCTTGAACAATACTTGCAACGGGAAAGACAAATTTTCTTCTTTAAATATAGTTTTATTCTTCATTAGAATGACTATTGATGGCTTAAAACTTTTAAAAGCAATAATTCTCCTCAGCCTCAAGGATGAGGTGAGGGAAAAACAGAGATCCTCCCTCTGTGGTAGCAAAAAGAGAACTGATGGAATAGTACTGCTCCTCCTGGTCATGTGATGATTTGGGCAGGATAGCACCAAAGAGGAACCTCTAGATAAAAACATCGCCTTCCAGTGCTTTGAGAGGTCTGCTTTATTCTCCTCCCTCCCAAGTTCTGTTTACTCACTGGTTTCTTTTTAAAAATAATAGTTACACTTATCTGTAACTGTTGTTCACTGAGGTCTTCTGCGCAGGCACACGAGACTGAGCATGAACAGGCCTGCTGAATGGTGAGGTTTTACAGCTTTAAAATCTATTAAGGGGAGCCAGTCTCCCTAGAGCACATGCGCGAGTGATTCCTGCCGAAAACGCCCACCTTCTGTGGAGATGGTGCCCCTACCTTCAGTTTCTCCTGAGCTGCCAGCCTCTCCAGAGATAATGAAGAGAACCTAGCAGGGCTGGAGAGAAGGGATGTGTGCCTGCATAGAAGAATTGATGAACAACAGTTGCAGGTAAGTGCAACTCTGTTTTCAGTGTCAGTCTTCTTATCATGGAGGGAAGGTTTTTTTACAGGAATAACGACTGGAGCACCGCTTGGCCCACTGCTGCCTTTCTATTAGCCACGTCCAGTGCATAATGCCTGATAAATGTATCTGGTGATGCCCACATTGCTGCTCTGCAGATGTCCTGAAAAGGAACACCTTTAAGAAGTGCGGCAGATAACGCCTGCGACCTGATAGAATGGGCATGTATTTCTAGAGGACAAGGTAAGTTAGCATTCTTATAACACATTTTGATGGCTTGAATTAGCCATCTTGCAAAAGTCTGTGATGTGACCTTTTTTCCTTTGTTAAGTCCTGCATAACACATGAACTGGTCATCCCTCCAGAATGTAACCATGCAATCTAGATAAAACTAGAATGCCCTACGAACATCTAGGGAGCGTAACTTTCTCTCTGCCTCTGATATCGGTGAAGGGAAAAACACTGGTAGTATTATCTCCTGTGATGTGTAAAATTTAGCAACTACTTGGGGTAGGAACTCCACACTGGGCCTTAACACTACTTTCTCCTTGAGTATCTTCATGAAAGATGTGTTTGCACAAAGAGCCGCTAACTTGCTTACTCTTCTGGCAGAAGTGACTGCCACTAAAAATGTCACTTTCATTGACAGGAACCTCAAACAGTATGTAGCCAAGGGTTCAAAGGGAGGATACATTAATTTAGCAAGGACTAAATGTAGTTACCATTGCGGTACTATTGTAGACACCATAGGAAACATATTTTGTAACCCTTTAAGGAAGAGTTTAGATGTGTAAAGGGAAAATATAGTTGTCAGTCCCTGGCAGGTAGATCCCTTAGTCCCTCTCCAGTGAATACGCATTTGTTCCAATAGAAAAGGCTTTATTCAGGATTTTACAGTTCAGGTCTGCACTCTATCACAGAGCTTGGTAGAAGTGAGGAATCAAACATATTGGTTATGATATACTTGAAAACTCCCGCACTCCAGTAACGGTTAGGTTTTTGGCACGCAATATTACATGGGTTCTGTGAGAACCTCTTATACTTATGAGTAAACAATCAGTACATTCTCAGCATCTGGCAAAGTAGCAAAACAGGCATCTAGACACTCAAGGTCACGTCTAACTAGGAGATGCATACTTTTGGAGAGATAAGGTGAGAGGCCCCGTCTTGGGGCCTGGAGAGCAATAATTATACACTGGAGAGAACATGGTTAATATGGTTAGAGGATAGAATACAACAGGTTAGCATTAAGGCATTATAACTTCAGTTCAGTATACTGCAGCATCAGTGACACCACGACCAAATAAACATGGCATGGCTATACACAGATATGACAATAGTTTTCTTATCTATCGGAGCATGAAAAGACTACAGCTGCCAAATAAACTTTGACAGACCAAGTGGAAAGACCACTTTGTTTCAACTAACAAAAATTCTATTACGTATGCCAGTGGGCATTCGTAGTGGGTCTAGCGCTCTGTTCCTGGCCCAGTCAGTGAACCTTCCCCACTCATAAGAGTAAGATTTTCTGGTGGTAGATTTTCTGGCATTCAGTAGAACTTCAGCTACCCATTCTGTGAGTTTCCCTTCTGTAGAATTAACCAAGCTGTTAGCCTGAGTCTGTTTATGTCATGGTGCTGGACTCCTCTGTAACTGAGGTGGTCTGGGACCGAAGTGTCGAAAGGTATTCTTGGATAGTTGCACCAGTTGATAGAACCACGGCTGACGTGGCCAGAATGGAGTTACTACTATAATGTTGGTCACGTATGTTTGTATTTTACTGACCATCCTCACTATCAGGGGGACTGGGAGGAAAGGTGTAGAAAAGACTCCCTGATCACCTTATTTGGAATGCATCCCCCATGGATGCTAAATTCAGACCTCCTCTGGAACAAAAGGCAGGGGCTGTCCGATTTTCTTTTGTGGCAAAAAGGTCCACTTCTGGAAATCCCCAATGGTGAAAAATTGGCCTTATGTACTGTTTCCTCAGTGACTGTTCATAGTTGGACAAGCCCAACCTACTTAACCTGTCTGCAATGACACTGTTTGCTTCTGGGATATGTATGGCCTGGAGGGTAAGTACCATGCTCGCCAGCCCATTCCCACACATGTATTGTTTCCATACATAGTGTCCTGGATTTTTTACCACCTTATTTGTTTAGGTAGAACATTGCTGTAGAGTTGTTGGTGAGTATTTGAACATTCTTTCCTGTCACAATATCTACAAATGAGGTAAGTGCATAACATATGGCTCTCAACTCAAGGACATCAATATGCAATTTCCTTTCTCCACTCAGCGACAACCTGTGTGCGAGCCCATCTCCACAGTAGGCCCCCCAACCTGGTGTTGATGAGTCTGTTGTGACTGATACGTCAACTCCTGGTGAGCCGAAACTCACACATGTTAGTAGATGGATATCTTGGGTTCACCAGGTAAATGATCTAATTACCACCCTTGGTATAGTAAATTTCTTCTTTTGAGGGTGTATTGTGGGGTGATAGACTTACAGGAATCATAATTGGAATTTCCTCATGTGAAGTCTAGCTAGGGGGACTACAGCCATGGTGGTTGTCATCAAGCCCAAAAGTGTCTGTATGATTATGGCTGATTGGAACCTCTGTTTAGAGAACCATTCGATCATGTATTTTATCTTCCTTACTCTCTCTCCAGGGAGAAAAGCCTTGTTCAGCAACCCATCAAAGATCATGCCTATGAACTATACCCTCCTGGCTGGATTCAGGTTAGATTTCATGAAATTTATTATAACCCCTAAATTTCAGCATGTTTCTACTATGACTCCTATCTGCTGCTATACTCTCTCCCTAGAGTGTGCTAAGACCAGCCAGTCATCTAGGTATGGCTATATAGAGAATCCCTGTACCTTCAATAGGCTACCACTGTGGCTACACATTTTGTGAAGATCCTAGGAGCTGTAGCTAGCCCAAAGGTAAGGACATGGTATTGCTAGATCTTATTATTAAGAGTAAATATCAGGAACTTCCTGGACGAGGAATTAATATAGACATGAAAGTATGTGTCCTTCAGGTCAATGACTGCAAACCAGGAATTAGGTGGAAGCAATTGAAGGACCATGTTAAAGGTGACCATTCTAAACTTATGGACCCCCACTGATTTATTAAGATTTCTCAAGTCTAACATGGGCCTGAGCCCCCCCCCCATCCTTTTTTTGAACCAGAAAGAATGTCGTGGGCTCTGATTCCTCAGAGGATGAAGACCTCATGAGGGATGACGAGGGACAGAGTGTTCCTAGCTCCTCCAGAGTCAGCCATATGGAGGATCAGCAGGGAATAGAACAGCAGGAACCCTTGCCAGAGCAGGCTGAGGCATCCAGGGCAGAATCAGAGACAGAAGCTGTTCCCTTACCTGCACCAGCAGCTGAGACCAGGGCAACATCCCCACCAAGCTCCCCTGAACCTGAAAGGCAGCGTAGGGTTCGGCAGCGTCTTGTTGTTCAGGAAAGGAGACGGAGTACGAGGCTTCAGGCACTCAAACAGCGGCGTAGCGACCTTGAGTCCTAGCAGGATGCAGCACTAACTTGGAGCTGATTGCTCTTAAGCCAGGACACTCTTTCCCTCATTGCAGAAGCACCTGCGCAAAGACCCACCCGGTTCTGCTGCAACCCAGTTCTGCTCTCGCTGCTCTTCTGGCTCTGACCTTTTGGATTTGACTCCCCAGACTACGCTCCCCACTTTTCCCCTGGTCGGCTTAGTTGAACTCTGAAAGTCTGTGAAGCTTGTGTTGGCTTCCCCGCCTGCATTCCAGCAAAAAGAACCTAGAATAAACCTGTTGTACAGCCCCTTTCTGAGGTAGCACTGTTAGCTCCTGAACTAACTCAGGAAATGATGTTTAGGTTAAGTTATTAGCGAGACTCAGAGTCGGTAAACATTCAAATTCAATTTTATAACCAACTTCTACAATACTGAGAACCCATACATCAGAAGTAATCAATTGCCACTCTATTAGAAATGTAGACAGCCTGTCCCCAAATACTATGGGGGGTTCCAGATCTTGTCAGAATTATTTACTGTGTTGAGCCATGTCCTTATTATTTGAGAGATTGTGGCCCTACCTCTGTTTCTGAGATAGCCTCTGCCTTTGATAATTGCCCTGTTGAGTAGGGGTCTGATGGTTTGAATACTGGTAAGGGTGATATTTATAGAAGCGATTCCTGTGCAGTTGTTAGTGTTGTCTTGGAGGTAGGACTCCATAAGACCTTGTGGGTCCGTCTGTCCTTTTTCTTTTGGGACAGGTATTCATCTGTCTTAAGAGAGAAGAGGGTTTGGAGCTCAAAGCGTAGGTCTTCTACTGTGCTGTGTGTTTCCACAGGTAGTGTAGTCGAGTGTAACCATGTGTCTCTTCTGAGTACAATGGCAGAGGCCATGGCCCTAATGAAGGTATCTGCCACATTCCTTCCTGTACTTATTTACTGTTTTGATAATTTTATAGCCTCTTCTTGGATGACCTTGCCAGGGATCTCTGGTCTTCAGGTAGCCTATCATTAAATGCTGCTATTCTGTTCCACAAGAATATTTGTTAGCCCCCCATGATGGCAACATAGTTCATGATTTTCACATTCAGGGCTGCCAAGGTGTAGATCCTCCCTAGTCCATCTAGCTTCTTGCCCTCTTTATCGGTGGGCACCTGCCTGTGCTTGGACTGCATTTCCTCAGTGCCGAGGGACAATAGAGAAGGGTGGCTAAACAGGAGAAGACAAATATCTTCCTTTGTTTTGTATAGCCCTTCAGTGTTCTTTGATGTTGGTGAGAGTGAAGCTGGTTTCTTGCAAAGTGATGTCATCATATCCACAAAACCCTCAATGATAGGGAAGGCAATGTTTATTGGGTTCCTGGAGTATAGATGCTGGAGGATCTTGTCCTTAGGCTTCAGTTCAGTAGCAGAGACATCAATATCCAATGACTTTGCCATTCAGAGCATTTGCCCCAAGTATAAATGAAAATCATCTGTTGGGGAGATTGACCTGTCTACTGTCAGTGCCTCACCTGGCGACGGGTCTGATGGTACACTCAGGCTCCTATCCTCTTGGTAAGGTTCAGGGTCCAACTGTGGTAACTGGAAGGCCATAAAAGATTTGGGCATATAATATGAATTCTTGTGCTTTTTCGGTTGGCTAGCTTCTTCAAAAACAGAGGAAGTTGACTCTGTTCTGTATGGCTCCGCTAGATCAATACTATAAGCAGATGGGTTGTCTTGGTGAAACCAAGGCGAGTATTTATGAGAGCAACAGGTGTGAGAGTTGTCCTGTTCTTGTTCCTAGTTAAATCAGTCAGATGAAGTCCTGGGCAGCTCGCCCTCTTCCTCCGACAAACATCATGATTGTGATCTTAAATGCATGGCTGAAGTCCTCGAGGTTTCAATGATCTGGACCTCTGGAGGTTCTGTTTCAATGTCCAAGGTGCGTTTAGTCTTTTCCATCTTCCTGTGGGCATGTCGCGATTTTGCTTGTGCCTTCTTAAGCAGTTCACTTGACTCCTTTGCCCGTGCTTCTCTCACTGGATGGCTTCAAAGATGGGTCTATTGTAGTAGCCGGCACTGAGTCCTTATTGAGAAGGTCTCTTGACTTTGAGCAAAGGAGGGTTGGTTTTGTTCACACCAGTTTTGACAGACTAGATGAGGGAAGAATAGGGACAGAGTGTCAGTTCCAAGGGCACTCCGAGAAGCTCTACATTTCTGGAGTCAGGTATTGGATCCAAAGAGGCGCGATTGGATCCAAAGGGCTCACTGGCCTCGACATCAAGATTGCCATTGGAGTCAGATGACTATTTCAGCTCCGAGATGGTATAATCGGATCCGAGGGAGCATGCATCCCCGAAGTTGAAAGCTCTGAGGGGATCAGATCTGAGTGTGCAGCCAACTCCAACAAGGCAGAAGATTTTGTCATCTTAGTAGCTAGGCTGTTAGATGCTGAAAGTGCCCACTTCCATAACATGGCTTTTAATCTGGTAGCCCTCTTAGCCTGTGCCTTTGGAGTAAACTTCTGGCTGGAACGTTATGTCCCTCCTTCAGGCAAACAAGGCACATATCATGCCCATCCGTACGGGTCATTTTTGTAGAGCATTTAGTGCATCTCTTAAATAAAGCCTTATCTGCCATTTTGCAGAAAATTGTTGGAATTCTGTCTGTTGAAGAAGAGAAAATTCCAATCTGAAGAAGCTGTGACACATGCTGTATAAAACCACTCTGTCTGGCAGCAAAAGAGGAACTGAGTATAGGGATGCCAACTCTGCAGAGGACGGGCGTTTTTGGTGAGAAACATTTGCGCCCCTTAGTAGATTTTAAAGTTGTAAAACCTTGCTGTTTGGCAGGCCTGTGCATGCACAGTCCCATGTGGGACTGCAGAAGAAGACCGATAACGAACCCACTATTTCAAAACTTTGAAAGCTGTTCTAGTTTGGGAATAGAATTTGTGACTGATATGTAGGGCAGTTACTATCATTGTGGTCAAGCTGAGAACAGAAGAGGAGGATTGTTTCATAATCAATACAAGGGCTTGCCAAAACAGTGTTGTGCAAATTTAGGCTTTACCTCTACCTGGAACTGCACTGTTACTACTTAAGCATTACACATTGAACCCACAGAGAAAAAATTCTCTTTCCACTCACCTTTCTCCACTCCCACAACCATGTATTCATACATAGTAGCTCAGTTTGAAAATGTTAAAACATTTTTTCATAGTATACATACCCATTTTATCAAAGTATTCATCTAAAAATTGATGAAAAGATGGAAAATGCTCTCTATTCTGTTCTAATAGCCATATAAAACAGCGAAGCTCTATGACTGCTGAGTTACAAAAAAAGCTCAAGACTTCATTGTCATCTTGAGGTGAGCAGCTCAGAATACTATCTAGCTTAATGCCGTAAGTCTCATTCCAGAGAGCCACTACAAGGCCGAGGTCAAGCTGCAGAACAGAATGTGCATAACGAGAGAAAAAAACTTCTGAAGCTTCTAAGCCTGCAAAAAAGAGGAAAAAAGTCAATTCATATAAAAAGTAATCTTCAGACCTCAGACTGAACACTACAAGTGTTTACTTGTTTACAGTTCAAACACAGCTTAGATGTATTCTCATTTGCCTCAGTAACTTCTTTTTGCTAACTCTCTAAGAACATGGTGTTGCAGAAAATAATATTCCTGGCAATTTTCAGATTAAATTTGCAGTACCAAAAGAAAACCTTTATTTGATAATTTACTGTCTTCATCCCCGAATTGTGGAATCAGAACAGGACCCAATGTTCTGTATCAGTAAGATAACAGTTGTAAATATTGCCTCTGATACACAGATATGGATACAGGTACATCAGGACTGATGTGGACTTTATACCATTTATGAATTGCAACCCATAAGTGGTATCCAATTACCACTTGAAGATATAGTAAGTTATTGCCTTATTTGCAGGACAATTCTAAACAGTGTTATACCCATCTAAGCCCAACTTTGCTTATTTAAAAGCAAAGATACTTATTACACATGAGAAGAGACTTGAAGTCTGGCAACAGGAGTAATTTGTTTTTTGGAACATTACTTATTGGTACACAGATTAAGGATTAAAAATGAAAATATTTTCTAAGGTTATCAGACCATGTACAATTTAAATTTCTGCTGAGACATGGAAAACATTGCCTCACCATTTCTGTTGAGGCGAGTCATCCAATCACGCAGTTTGGGATCCACTTCTTCAGACTCACTTAAAACATGAATAAAAATTCTTGTCTTCACTCTATTTTTTTTCTGAATTAAGTAGTTTATGAGCTCTTCCATTACTTCACTCGATGAACCACTACTTGTAGAATACATAGCATAGTCCTCTTTGCTAATTGCCCACCATGAAAGCAGTTCATTAAGAAGTTTGGAAATACCATGTACACCTGTTATTATTTTCTCAGTGTTCCGTACAATAAGTTGTAGGACAGTATCACCAAAAATTAAACATTTCTGAACGCTTCCTAAAAAATAAACAGAATAAAATGAACTTCAGCCTCTACAAAAATTAGGATACCAAAGATGACGAAATATAGACTCATGTACATACCTTTATGAGTATCATATTTTGGCACACAGTTTCCTCTTTGATATTCTTCTGCAATGTCTTTTGTGGAATTCAAGGTAGATTCTTTCAGAAATTTTCTTCTTAGCTTTTTTTCATGTTTTAACTTCAAGTTCCTAGAACTTGTACAAACAAACAACAATAAAGTCCCAGAAGTAAAGTTCTATATAAGCTCTTATCATTCAACATCAATGCACAAATACAGTGGTAACGTGAACAGCTTTGGAACAATTCACATCTCATACCAGCTCCCAGATCATCATGTTCTGTTCCTCTAGCAAAGCCATTTGTATAAACCAGAATATCCAAGTAGATAATAATGTACATGCCAATCTCTGATTAATGTTATTATCATCTATGCAACTGAGATGGCCCTTCCATGAATCTCAAAATTGTATAAATCACATGAGGGTTTTATATGAAGATAATGTGAAAGTGCAAGGTCATTGAAATAGTGCTCCATGCAAACCCAGAGGCTCCTGAAGGACAGGGGACCTGCAGGAACAACACTTCCAGCAGCAGCCTGAGAGCAAGCAAGTTGTGCTCTGCAAGCAGAAATCTTTCTCCCTCTGAAAACATTCTACTGGATCCAGACCAAAGTATACCCTACACAAAACAAGGGAAGTATTATTACATCATTCCTGCGAAGTTGTCTTATACTATGTCTGATCTAGTACAGTAGAGTTTCCTCTGATTGAGAATGACTTTCCAGGGTCTCAGGTAGAGGTCTTTCTGATGCCTACTCCCTCAGATTTTCTACTGGAGATGCTGAGGATTGCAAAGCATGTACACTACCAGTAAAACTATAGCACCTTTCTTCACATTTCTGAAAGTGTCATGGAGCATGCAGCCATTCTATACTAGCAAGCATTTAGTCCATTATATTCAAACAGAATTCCATATAACTAAGCAAAGTTGTACTTATATGGTTGTGAGCCCACTGATTTTGCAATTATTTATGACATTCAAAATTTGTTAGCAGTAACTGTATTTACTTCAATTTCTAAGACAAGCTAGACAACAAAAAGATGGGAGGGAGATGGAATGAGAATTATTTTAATTAACCTTTATTTAGGATACACTGAAAATAAATAGACATCTCTAAATAAAAATCTGATTTAAAAATAAGGGACCAGCCCATGGGCTACCATGAACGGTACTTGACATCTAGGTAACTTACCTTGAACATTTCTGTTTAACAATGGGCCGTGGGGTATTCTTGGTTTTTATTTTATGCTCAAACTTGGGAGAGAGAAAAAAAAAGAGTAACAGATTCAAAAATCCATTCTAACAGTATACTGTTGAAATTGTTTTTAAAAAATCTGTTCTGCCACTTTATCAATGCATATCAATATAACATGGGCTTGTTCCAGCAATGCATCAGTGGATGGGCTGGTGAGTAAAGACTTTTAATTGCCCCCGTCTCCTGCAATCTTTTCCAACCCCAGAAAGTCAATTTCTTGGTTTATGGGACCTGTGTAGATAAACAGCCATACAGATCAGGAAGCTGTTATGAGTTTATCTACTGATCCAGGATTATCAGCACTTGGAAAAGCCTAATGACTAATATTTTTAAGGAAGAACTGATAAAAAATATTCTTACCTCACATTTGATAATACCAGATGAATTGAAGAGAACAATTTTTGAAATGAGGCCTCCACAATCTGGAGTGAAACAGACTTGTTGAAGAAAATCCTGGGAACAGGTTAAGAAAAAAAGAGCATATGGTAGGATTTCATTGCAAACTGAGTTGAATGTACACTGCTTGAACGATCAACATTGATAATACACATTTCATCTCCTTTTACAGATCTTTTCACATTGGCTAGAATCAAAGAACAGAAGGCGCTTTCCAAAGGGAAGAAACCCAAATATTCACTCAAGCTGTAGCCCCATCTCACACTATTATAGAGAATCCTCCACTATGCAGAAGTGGGTTTTCAGAGGTTGCTAGGAATGAGATCAGAAAGGTGGGGAAAGCCTCATTCCATGAACAGAGCTTCACTCATGGTACTCTGGATCCAAGTATTTGTGCTTCAATGTCTTAAATAAAGCTTTCACTTATATACAAACCGGAATCCTATACACAGCAGAATCCCTTTATAAATTAAGGGTGCTATTCTTTTACTTTATGTAGAGAGAGTTTTATGTAGAGATGTAATTACTAGACATGGGCATGAATTGAAACATGAATCAAATTTTGTGACGGATCGGGCCCATTCGTGTATTGTGAAAACGTGTTTCGTTGGGCCCATTTTTCACAAAATGCATTACTTTTTGAGCCGATTCATTCGATTCATGAATGCTTTGTTTTGCTAGACAGGCTGGCACCAATCCATTGATTCTATTATCTTTTTTAGACTTTCTCATATTTCTCCGATCCTTCTTCATCTCTTAGTACATTTATAATTCTTTTTTCTGTTTCTTTTCTCAGTTTATTTGCTAGCCATCTCCCTGGCTTATGTGCATTTTCAAAAAAGTTTTGTTTTGCAAACTTAAATTTTTTTTGCTATATCTTCCATCAAGAGATCATTGATTTGATGTTGCAATAATTTTTTCTTGGATTGTAGGATTTCTCTTTAAATCTTCCTCGTTTCTCTTTAGAGTATTTGTCAATTCTTGGTATTTCCGTAGCTTTTCCTTTTTTTGTTGTACAGTGAATTTAATTGCTAGTCCTCTAAAATAGGCCTTACTTGCGTCCCAGACTGTTGAAATCGCAGTTTCTGGCTGCATATTCTCCTTAAAAAATAGTTCCATCTCTTTTTTTGTTTCTTCCACAAACTTCTTATTTTTCAAATACAATGTATTTAATCTCCATCTAGGTTTTCTTGGGAGATCTGCCATTGTCAAGAGTACTGGGTTGTGATCTGCAAAAGTTCTTGGTAGTATCTCTATCTCCCTCACATCTTTCATCAAGCTTGCAGAGATCCAATACATATCATCATCACCATTTTTATTACAGTACTAAGACCAATATACAAAAATTATGTTACTAAACCACTTATCAATAAAAAGAAAAAACATCAGTTTTTTAAAAACTTTTAAAATATATTTCACGCCGTTTAAAAATTAATGTACATAATCTAGCTACTTGCCATGTGATCATGTGGTTTTTATCGCCTAAGAGCCAGCAGAGCTTTGCTTTATTTGTAATTATATGACTGGGAATCCTATCTAATAGTGGGGTAATAATTTTTAAACGAACCTCTCCATAAAAAGGGCAACTGAAGAACATGTGCTCTGCAGACTCTACCTCTCCCAAAGGGCATAGACATAGACTTTCTGCATAAGGGATTTTCTTGTACCTACCCTCAACAACCGCTGATGGAAAAGCAGAACACCTGGCCAAAGAAAATGCCCTTCTGAAGTTATTTACTTCCACAGAGGCCAGATCATAGAATCATAGAGCTGGAAGGGGCCATACAGACCATCTAGTCCAACCCCCTGCCCAGTGCAGGATCAGCCTAAAGCATCTCTGACAAGTATTCATCCAGCCTCTTCTTGAAAACTGCCAGTGAAGGGGAGCTCACCACCTGCCTAGGCAGCTGATTCCACTTTTGAACTACTCTGACCATGAAAAAGTTTTTCCTAATATCCAGCCGGTACCTTTGTGCATGTAGTTTTAGCCCATTGCTTCGGGTCCTACCCTCTGCTGCCAACTGGAACAGCTCTTTGCCCTCCTCCAAATGAGAGCCTTTCAAATATTTAAAGAGAGCAATCATGTCCCCCCTCAACCTCCTCTTCTCCAAACTAAACATTCCCAAGGCCCTCAGCCTTTCCTCGTAGGGCTCAGTCTCCAGACCCCTGATCATTCTTGTTGCTCTCCTCTGCACCCTCTCGATTTTGTCCACATCCTTTTTGAAGTGAGGCCTCGGGAACTGCACACAATACTCCAGGTGTGGCGTGACCAAGGCAGTATAGAGAGGGGCTATGACCTCCTGCGATTTTGACTCTATGGACCCTCTGATACAACCCAGGATTGAATTAGCCTTTTTTGCCACCGCATCACACTGACTGCTCATATTCAGTTTACAGTCCACTCTTACCCCAAGATCCCTTTCACATATACTACTGCCCAGAAGTGTATCCCCCATCCAGTATTTGTGCTTCCCATTTTTGTGGCCCAGATGTAATACTGTGCACCTGTCTTTGTTGCATTGCATCCTATTCACAGCTGCCCACTTCTCCAGAGTATTCAGGTCTTGTTGAATTTTAATTCTATCTTCTTGGGTGTTTGCTACCGCTCCCAATTTGGTATCATCAGCAAATTTAATGAGCAGCCCTTCCACTCCTTCGTCCAGATCACTGATAAAAATATTGAAAAGTACCGGGCCCAAAACCGAGCCCTGCAGCACCCCACTGGACACCTCCCTCCAATCTGATGAAACGCTGTTGACCACCACTCTTTCAGTGCGGTCCTCCAACCAGTTCCCTATCCACCAAACTGGCCTATAGTCTACTCCACAGTCTTCCAGTTTGCCCATCAGAATGTCATGGGGGACCTTATCAAAAGCTTTACTGAAATCCAGATAAATCACTTCAACAGAGTTCCCCCGATCCAGTAAGCTAGTCACTCGATCAAAGAAGGAAACCAGGTTGGTCTGGCAAGATCTGTTAGGAACAAAACCATGCTGACTTCCCCGGATCACTGAGTGGTCCTTCAGATGCTTACAGATTGATCCCTTTAAAATCTTCCCAGCAACAGAAGTCAGACTGACCAGCCTGTAGTTTCCCGGGTCATCCTTCCTCCCTTTCTTAAAGATTGAGATAACATTCGCTCTTCTCCAATCTTGTGGCACATCCCCAGTCCTCCAGGAGGCCTTGAAGATGATGGACAGGGGTTCTGCAAGTTCTCTGGAAAGTTCTTTCAGCACCCCAGGGGATTTGTATTCGGCCAGTGCAGCCAGATGCCTCTCCACTACCTCTCAGTCAATGTCAACTAGCTGCCCAGGTGTCCTGCCACATTTTCTACTATCTCTAGATTTGCCTGAGTTCTTCAGGGAGAAAACAGAGGCAAAAAAGTCATTAAGCCTGTCTGCTTTTTCTCTGTCCTGCATCAGAGTTTCTCCATCTATTCCCAACAGCGGTCCAATTGCCTCTTTTACCTTGCGTTTGCTTCTCACATATCGGTAGAAGTTTTTCTTATTGTAGCGAGCCCTCCTGGCCAGACCCAGCTCGTACTGAGCTTTGGCCCCTCTGATGGCTGATCTGCAGTACCTAGTAACCCTCATATACTCCTCTTTAGAGGTCTGTCCTTCTCTCCATTTCCTGAACATTTCCTTTTTCTCCCTTAGCTTATTCTGGAGCTCTCTGTGCATTCACATCGGTTTCTTGGAGCCCTTACCATGTTTCCGTCTTGCTGGGATAGTGAGGGCTTGAGCTTGCAAAAGCTCGTGTTTGAGAATGGCCCAACCTTCACTCGCTCCTTTCCCTTCCAGCACACTCCCCCATGGAATGACTCTCATCAAGCCTCTGAGTTCATTGAAGCTGGCCCTACGAAAATCTAACTTACGAGTCTGGCTATGAACTTCCTTGGCTCCCCACAGCAACTGGAATTCAAGAAGGACATGGTCACTTCCCCCTAAGGTCCCCACCACCTTCATCTCATCTACCAATTCTTCCCTGTTGGTTAATATCAAGTCTAGTATGGCCGAACCCCTTGTAACTTCCTCCACCTTTTGAAAAAGGAAGTTATCAGCCAGGCAGGTCAGGAAATTGCATGATTCATGAAGCTTTGCTGAGCCTGTCTCCCAGCACACATCGGGGAAGTTGAAGTCACCCATAATTACAAGGTTCTGATGTCTGGATACTCTGCCAATCTGTTCAAAGAGGGCAGCATCCATTTCTTCTCGCTGGTCAGGTGGTCTGTAGCAGACTCTAACAATAATACCCTTTGTCCTTCCTCCCCTTATTTCTACCCATATACTTTCCACCGGGCTGTCCGCCCCATTCTCCATAACTTCTTGACAATCAAGCCCTCTCCTCACATACAACGCCACTCCACCTCCTTTTCTACACTTCCGGTTTTTCTTGAACAACTCATACCCATCCACTAGCACATTCCAGTCATGGGAATCATCCCAACAAGTCTCAGTAATTCCTACTATATCATAGCCCTCTGTTTGCAATAGAAGCTCAAGCTCTTCTTTCTTATTGCCCATACTTTGGGCATTGGTATTTGGACACTTGTAGCCTTGTACCTTTGTTTGACCTTTCCTACACAGGTGGGTCCCCACTGTGTTCACTTCATCATAGAAGTCACCATGTCGATTATCCCCTGCCCCTTGCGGCATCAGTTTAAAGCTCTCCTGATGAAGTTCTCCAGGTTCGTTCCAAACGTTTTCTTCCCTGCCCTTGAGAGGTGAAGCCCATCATGTGCTAGAAGACCTTCTCTAAGAAAACCTATCCCATGGTCCCAGAACCCAAAGCGCTCCTGCCGGCACCACCATCTCAGCCAGCAATTCACCTCAAGTATGGCCCGCTCCCTGCGTGCTCCTCTTCCTGTGACTGGAAGGATAGAAGAGAATACCACCTGAGCCCCCAATGTCTTCAACTGCCTTCCAAGGGCTTCATAATCCTCTTTAATTCTTGCAACAGCATTTGAAGCCGTGTCGTTCGTTCCCACATGAATCAGCACAAACGGGTACTTATCAGCAGGCTTGATGAGTTTTGGCAGCTGGTCAGTAATATCCTGAATTCTGGCTCCCGGCAAGCAAGACATCTCTCGGAATAGGGGATCTGGCCCAGAGACATGGTGTTCCATACCCCTGAGCAAGGAGTCCCCGACGACTACCACCTTCTGTTTTTTTCTGCTTCCATGTGGCCCCATGTCTTCTGCACTCCCTCTTCCAGATCTTTGCGGTTCTCCTTCCACTGTCACCTCTGTCACCATCTCTAGCACTTCAAAGCGATTCTTGAGCTCAAGTGGACCAGAGCACCTTCTTCGTTGACGCCTTCGGGTTTGTACTGTAGATCTGAGAGGAGGCTCAGAAGGGAGATCGACTCTTTCTCCTCCTCCTCGACTTTCCTCTTCTTGGCTGTTTGCAGCCCCCATGCCATTGTCAATAAAATCCTCTCCCTCCTTGATCTCCTGAAGGGTGGTGATCCTCTCCTCCAGGTTCTGAACCTTTTCTTCCAAAACTCTGACCAGCTTACACTTCTGGCAAGTGAACTCTGTCTTCTCTTCTGGGAGGAAAACAAACATGGCACAGTCCATGCAGGTGACTGCAAAGGGGGCTTCATTAGACATGATTGCCTTCCAAATATACCTAGAGTACTAGCAGAACTAGTATACTAGCAGAGTTTCAGGTCCCCCCGGCAGACCCCAGGCCAATGTTGATTGGTGCGTAGTTAGCGTGACTGCACCAGCTTGAGGAGAACCCAGAAAGAGTCCACACCTTGCTTGTCCGGTAAAGATGTATAATACAATTTATTTACAGGTGGATAAAGAGCAATAAATATACAGTTTATAGTCCAGAGAGACAAAGTGCTTCGCCTACAACTGGACTCAAAAGAAGCCAAACCATAATGTACACAGTAGCAATTTATACATATAGACAACCAATCAGATGCATAAGTGAATTTAGCTGAGTCATTCCCTCACGGTCTCCTGACTTAGGAACTTGACCATCTGACTCTCAGTCACCTGATGTGTTTAACTGTCACACAGATCATTTTGATCTAGAGCCTCTGCACACTGGCTTTTGACATTTAGATTACAACAGCCAAGAGCCCCAGGCCAAGAGCCCTTTAGCTCTCGCTCTTCGGCTCGCACCAAAGGCTCGCGCCTCTGGCGAGGAGGAGCCTTTTGTTTCAAAAGGTGCCTTCCTGCCTAGCGCAGCAGGGTCCCAGGAAACTAGGGGGTGGGGCTTGTAACCAAGAGCAACAGCAACCAGCAGCAAACAACAGCAATTCACTCAGCCCCCAACAGCCTCACACAGAACTTAACCAGAACCACTCTCTAGCAAGCTACACAGAACCCACTCACCCTCAGCTTCTCACAAAGTAGCTAGGAAAGGCAAAAGGCAGAAAGACAACAAACCTTTACCTTCTAGCTTCAGCTCTCCACCATGTGCTCTTGCCTCAGCTCAGGTGTTTCTGCCCAAACGTTGGGCAGATACTTGGCTGGCTCAAGAGTACCTTTATCATTTATCAACACCCCCATTTTAGATGTGCTAGAGATGTCAGATTGGTGCTCTATGTCTTCTATTCTTTGTTTAATTAACCCTTTGGCTCATTTAGCCCCCTGAGTTAGGAACACCAGAGGAGAAAAACCTATTTTTGTAATATACCTATAAACCACCTTAAGCCAGCTGGATTTAAATTCATCATGGAGAATCAGGGGGAGCAAACCTTGAGGATAGAAAAAAGCTTTCAGCCACATATGAATGGACTGGATACCCACCCTAGCTTCAAACCTCAGGTTTCCAGACTCCAGCCGAATCCAGGCGTTAGATACACCCTTGGGAACTTGTAGCACAGCTCTCAAAAATTTGGACTGTGCTCTTCCTTGTGGATTGAAACAAGAGGGGGGAGGACCTAAAAATGTTCCATATAGCATCTGTGCTAAAGATTTGGCCTTATACAGCTTTAACGCTGCTGGAACAAAATAGCCGCCCTGGGTACGAAAATTTTTTAATATGGCATTTGCCGATCTTTCCCCTTGTTCAGCGACATATTGGCTGTGCTTAACCCTTGAGCCATTTGCCTGTACAATCATACCCAAGTATTTAAAGCTATCTACTTGTTCAATCTGATGTCCATTGATAGTCCAATGTCTTTGTTTCGATCTACTCCCAAATGCTATGATTTTGGTCTTCTGATAATTGATATCCAGGAGCTCAGTTTCGCAAAACATAGCCAATTTCCCAAGGGCTCTCCTTAAGCCAACTGGGGTTCTGGATAAGAGCACTGCATCATCAGCATACAGTAACACAGGTACGTGCCGGTTTGCGAGTTTAGGGGGGTGAAGATCTGGAGTATTGAGCCAGCTAACCATGTTACTGATGTAGAAACTAAATAAGACTGGGGATAGCAGGCCACCCTGCCTAACACCTCTTAGAGTTCTAATGGGGTCCGTGAGGTGACCAAGTCTACTACATCTAACTCTTAGGAAGGTATGTTTATGCAAGGCCCACAATAAAAACAGAAGTCTTTTGTCTATAATACATATCTATTCTGGACCATGATTCGTGCCTCTGCGAATAAAATGTATAGTTTCTTGTTGTTGGGTTTCTCGTTCTCCAGGCATCAACTAGGCTATATTCTTCTACCATTTGTAGAAATTTTTTTGGCAATTGTATTGTCGGCTCTTTATTTTATTAGATAATTTCTTATCAATTTCCGTGTCAAATACCGCATTATAATCTCCCACCCAACAATATTCCATATATTCATAATTTTGTATTACCTGTTGCATTGTTCTGAAGAAACCTCCTTGAGCATATAGGTTTATCAACAGTGTTTTTTTCTTTCCTTCTTTTTGGATTTCTGTTAACAAAAATCTACCATCCTCTGAGGCATATATTAACTTTGGGTTATATTCTTCTTTAATATATTACAAGACCTCTCTTTTTCTTCTTCCAGTCCGATGCTGCAAAGGTTTTTCCCAGTTTCTTACATTCCAAAAACTTCTGATCATCCTTTCTAATATATGTCTCTTGGAGGCAGATTATATCTACCTTTAATTTTTTAAGTTGTGTAAACGTTCCCTTTCTTTTTTGTGGTGAATTTAAACCATTAATATTAATAGAGAGGATCTTAAATCTGTTTCTTATCCATTTTGCAGATCTAATTTATTACTATTTACTTACTTTTTCTTCTTCTGTCCTTTTGATTTCAGTGGGGGTGGTTTGGCTCCTTCCTCCAATTCAGTTTCTGATTCTCTTGAGCTTTCTTGTAGGTTCTGTTCTTTTCTTACATCCTTTGTTCTTGTTTTTTTCTTCCTTTCTTTTTTGAGGTTATTTCCCTGTTTGTCTAAAACGTCTTCCGCTTTGGGTATAGAATCAATCTTAAATCTCTGACCCTTATATGTGAAGAGCAACCCCTCCGGTATCAGCCATCTATAAGTAATGGAATTGTAATTCAGGAGTGAAGAGAGAAAGAAAAAGTCTCTTCTTTTTTTGTCTCATTCTCCATGGTACCTCTTTAAGTATCTTCATTTCATTCCCTTTTATTTTCAGAGTTTTAGCTCCCATTAGTCTCAAAACTGTATCCCTTACAATTCTTTTTGTAAATCTCACATGTACCTCCCTTGGTAACTTATTTTTCCTTGTTGCAGCTCTCCATTTCCCTTTTCTAATATTGGGGCTATCGCTTCTGACAATAGGACACTCAGACTTTCTCCCTCTTCTTCAGGAATATTTTGGAATTTTAATACTTGAGCAGCCTTATCCATTTCCATTTTAATTATGGCCTCTTCTATGCTTCTCAGTCTATTTTCCATCTCTTCCACTTTTTGGTTTATTGCTCCTGTTTTCCCATCTACTTTAGTAATAGCTTGTGTTAAATTTGTGATTTCTTGTTTATTTTCTGCCAATTGTTTCTGAAAGTCATCCATGTTTCACTTTAAGTCCTTTATATGCTCTGACATTTGTGTTATACTGTTCTGGATCTGTGCTGGGCTTGTGATATACAAGCTCTGTAAGTTTTGTTGGAGATCTTTTATAGCCTCTTATGACAACATTGTTTCTACAGATTTTGGCTGTCCTGGAGAGGGATTTAATTTTGTAGATTTACTCATTCTAGGCGTTGTTATTGTTGGTTTATAATTGAGTTTAAAACTATTTAGTATCGTTTCTATATCACTCTCTATTAATAACTGTTTATAGCTTTAAATTCCACTCCCTAAAGAGCCAAATTGCTCTATACAGGATTTACTCTATATAGTTTAAACCCGCAGCTTACAATCACAAACACAGAAAATACTATTCTAAATTTCTTCCTATTTACCACTATTTATGTCTTAACACCCACTCAATATTTAGATCTTAACACACACTCTTCTGGAGTCAGATTGCCTCAACCCCCCACCTCTTTTGCTTCTGTTTCTTCACAAGGGAAGGGGGCGTCCTGCCCACTCCTTCCTTCTCTACTCCATCTTCACTTAGTCAGTCTTTAAGACAAATTAACTTGCTCTCTTCAAGAGGTGAGGGGGATGTCCAGCCCACACCTCGCCTCTTTAATCCACCTCATCTGCTCTGTCTTAACAAACACTCTTCTTCTGGAGTCATATTGCAACCCCCCTTCTTTCACTTCTGTTTCTTCAAAAGGGAAGGGGGATGTTCAGCCCACTCCGTCCTTCTCTGCTCCTTCTCTGCTCCGTTTGGTGAGTTCTGTCTTCACTTAGTCAGTCTTAAAGGCATACAAACAATTTTCAAGGTAAGAGGTATTTCTTACTTCCCCCTAGCCGGGTCCTTAACTTGCTTCAAGAGGTGAGGGGGACATCCAGCCCACACCTCTTTAATCCACCTAATCTGCTCTGTCTTTTGCCTTCTGTAAATTTTCCCAGCTCCTGTCTCTTCAAAAAGAAAGGGGGGCCGCCTAATCCACTTTCCTCCTTCTCCACACTGCTTAGCGACCTCTGTCTTCACTCAGTCACTCAATAGCAATTTGCTTCCATTTCCATAGCTATATTTCCCAGGTTGATTCCTTTTCCTCCTGCCAGTATTGAGCTATACATACACGCCGTCTCTTCAGGAGGGGGAGGGGAATCCAACCCGCCCGTCTCTCTCCCTACTCCAAACGTTTATTTTTTCTTGTAATGCAGCCCGCTCTTTTCCCGTAGACTTAGTTTATTTCTCACTGTTTCCTTCTAGCTGTTTGTATAGATATCCTTCTTTCTTTCTTTTTTGCTGTTCACCCCTGCCAGCTTTCACAGCTTGCTGCCATAGAAATGGCGCTCACGGCGGTCCGTGCTTCAGGGCTAACTCCTGAGGTCCCAGCTACCAGCCATCGTCCAGAGTGGTTCCTCTGTCTAGACCCTGCTTCAGAGACCCCTTTCCACGAGGTCCCCCTAGAGTTTGAGTATCCCCAAGCCCCCAGGTCACCGGGTTTAGTTCTCCTTCAGGAGCAAAGCTCCATGAAGGCACCAACCTTTGCTGCAATGGAACTGGAAATCATAAACCGATTTCATAACCATTCTCAATAATGTTAAGAACCCAAACATCAGTGGTTAGAATGGACTAGGCTGCATAATGAGCGCCCAATCTTTCCCTGAAGACAGGCTCAGAGTCCCAGCCTAGTCAGAATTGTTTCAGCACATTCCGCTATTGATCTTTGGCAGGTTTGGGCTGAGGGCCTGACCAAGCCCTGTATCCATGCTTTCTATTGGAGGGACCCAAAAAGGACACAAATCATCCTTAGTTTTGTGGCGTGCTTCCACATTCTTAGCCAAAGGCGGATTAGAGGCAGGCTTCTAAATCCCTCAATTACAAGGAAGGTCACATTGGCCACAGATCCTGAGTACAGGTAGCACAGGATCTTGTCCTTAGGTTTAGGGTCCAGAGACGTTATGTCAATCTCCAGTGCCTTGGTCATTCTCTGAAGCAATTCAGTATAGGACCTGAAATCCTCAGTAGGAGAGTTCTCATCGGGGGATGGATCTGAGGGACCTCCTGCCTCATCCCCAGAATGGTCAGGTTCCAGATCCCAAAGCTGATAGGCCATAGCAGACTCCAGAATAGTGGGGTCTCCTCAGTGGCTCATAGAAAGATCCATAGGAGAACATAGACTGCATGAAATGGCTCTCCAATGTATATTTCCGGGTAGAATCTCGAGGAGCGTCCACTCAAATAGTCCCGTTCTGAGCAAGAATGGTGACTTTGACGTCTGCGCGACTTGTGCCTCAGGATCTCCCCTTCCTCCATCGAGGATGTCACAGAGGACAACCTGGACCTCGGCGAGGGGGTTCTAGGAGGCTGCACTACCTCCAGATCCGATGACTGTTGGTTCCATATCCAGTCTACCCTGCTCGACTCTTTGGTAGAGAAGTACTTGGTCTCGGCCTTCTTTCTTGGTGGTTCTAAGGTGGTCAGATCCAATGTCAAGGTCAAGGCTTGGGCCTGCGCCAGAGTGGGCTCTGACTGTTGCTTATGGCTCTGACCTGAGTTTGGATCCAAACAGGTGATGGTTCCAACTGAGGAAGTTGGAGTGGCAGGGTCAGGGTCGAATCTGACCGCAGAGCTTTTGGCTGGGGTGGCTCCTGCAGCTTTAGGCTTCGGGCTTTCCATGGCCATGGCTTTCTTCCAAAGTGCCACTTTTAAATGAGAGGACCTCTCTGCCCTCGCTTTCGGAGTGAAAGCCCAACAGATCTTGCAAGCCTGATCATTGTGCCCCTTGCCCAAACAAAGCAGGCAGAGTGAGTGCCCATTCGTCTTTGCCATCTTATAGTTGCAATTAGAGCAACATTTGAATAAAGCTTTAACAGCTATGTTTTCTAATAACAATTCTATTCCTTTTTCCTAGGTAAAGGCGAAAGAAACACTCAAAAACAGCTCCAGCTATCGAACCTCTCATGGTGACAGCAAAAGAGGAACTGGGGGAGGAGGGTACTGCATCTCCCGAGTAGAGGCTGTTTCAGCAGGAAAACATCTGTGCCTGTGCCCTGGGCGGCATTGAGCGCCCTTTAGTGGTGAAAAATTAGCTACAAACACTCCGGCTGGTAGGCCTGTGCAAGCACAGTCCCATGTGGGAATGCACAGAAGACTGACAAGGAACTAATTGTTTTGCGAAATGGAACAATTTCGTGAAAGCTTGTGGCTCGTGGAATGCGATGAACCACAAAATTCAGGGCTCATTTTTTCCCCATTTTGTGCCCATCTCTAATAATTACTCTTCCTGGGTAGTGCAAAAATGGTGATGGAAAATATAATACTTATTTCAGTTATTCAGTGGATAACTACTGCATTTCTAGACTATTAAATACTTAACAACTTATATTTATTATAATGAAGAATTTCAACTGGTCTTATTTTTGGTAAGAAGTAATTAGATAAAACATATATCTTTAGAAAAAACAATTTAAAAAGCTGACTTCAAGGTAGATGACATTTAATAACCGCAACCTGGATGCTAAAAAAAATGCCAACAGTCACTATAATGAGAATAAATTGAAGAAGGAACCACAAAGGAAATAATCACTTCTCCTATAAGAGAAAATACAATTGTGCTTGGCTCTCTGCTGCATTTTTTGAGTAACAGATACCTGGGAAATTCAGGCACCAAAAATTTCCTTAATTCTGTTGCCAATGTATTAATTTAATTATTGTTTTAGAGGAAGTCAATACAAACTACAGATGCCACTTCTACTCCTAAACTAAAGGATCTAGCCACATATTTTAGTAGCACAGAAAACCATATAGAATGAAACAAGTAAGATAAAACCAGCGTTTCATACCTGTAACTGTTGTTCATCTAGGTCTTCCGTGCAGTAACACATGGGACTGCGCACGCACAGGCCTGCCGACTTCGGAGATTTTTACAGCTCAGAACCACTAGGGGGCGTCCTTGCATCTTACTGCGCATGTGCAGCCGTCTTTCCCGCCGAAAAACGGCTCCTAAGAGGTGGGGCGCCCCCGACGTACCCTCAGATCTTCTTTCGCCGCCGACTGCAAGGTAAATACCAAGAGAATTAGCGGGGAAGGAGGGAGGGTATGTGTTACTGCACGGAAGACCTAGATGAACAACAGTTACAGGTATGAAACACTGTTTTTCATCAGTGGTCTTCCTGTGCAGTCCCACATGGGAGATTCCAGAGCTAAAATACCTGGGTGGTAGGTAGAGATGCATTATGACAGGAAGATGGACTGCAGGACTGCTGTACCCACGATTGTCTCTTTCCTATCTAGGACGTCCAAGGCATAGTGTCTCACAAATGTATCCGCAGATGCCCAAGTTGCAGCTTTGCAGATGTCTTGCAACCGAACACCTCTCAGAAGGGCTGCCGAAGATGCTTGAGACCTAGTAGAGTGAGCATGTACCTCCAAAGGACAAGGTAAGTTAGCACTCTTATAACAAAATAGCCTGTACCACCCAACAGGCCAAAGTCTGAGAATTGGCTCTCAATCCCTTTTTAGGGCCCGCAAAACAAACAAAAAGATGGGAATCTTTCCGGAAGGGTTTCACCCTATCCAAATAAAAAAGGAGAGCCCTACGGACATCTAAAGTATGGAGGGACCTCTCAGCATCAGATGTATAATCCTTAAAGAATACGGGTAAAGAAATTTCCTGCGCTAAATGAAATTTCGATACTACCTTGGGTAAAAACTCTAGTTTCGTTCTTAGGATTACTTTATCCGGATGAATACCCAAATAAGGCGGGTCGCAGGAGAGAGCTGCCAGCTCACCCACCCGTCTGGCAGATGTGACAGCTACAAGAAAAGCCACTTTAAATGAGAGCAGATTTAAAGGGCAAGTAGCCAACGGCTCAAAGGGTCTAGAAAGGAGCTTCGCCAATACCAGAGGCAGGAACCACTGAGGAACTAACACCCGCACAGGGGGGAATTATTAAGCCCCTTCAAAAATAATTTAGACGTATAATGGGAAAAAACAGTCTTCCAATCAACTGGAGGATGAAAGGCCGAGATCGCAGCCATGTAAACTTTAACAGAGGAATTGGATAGGCCAGATTGTTTAAGTCCCCACAAAAAATCCAGGACCTCAGAAAGGGAGGAGGCCAAGGGATTGACCCCCCTACCATCACACCATTCAGTAAATTTGTTCCATTTCAGGGAATAAGACTGTCGAGTGGATAAACGACGGGCATTTTGGAGGACGTGCATCACCCCCTCAGAGAAACCCCCTCCTGAAGAATCAGCCACACCATCAGTCTGAGTGTATGAACTCTATGATGGAACACTCCCCGAAATGACAGCAGGTCCGGCCGATCTGGAAACTGATATATTCGACTGTGCAGTCTCAGCAGGGCATGAAACCACGGTTGCTGTGGCCAATACGGGGCAACCAGTATGGTCGACGCCTTGTCCATCTGAATCTTGGATATCACCCTGGCTAACAGCGGGAACGGGGGAAACATGTAGAACAGGTGACCTGACCAAGTTAACTGAAACGCGTCCCCAAGAGATTCGAGGCCGACGCCTCCCCTGGAACAATATTGGGGAGTCTTGCAGTTCTCCTCCAAGGCGAAAAGATCTAACTCTGGGGTCCCCCATTCTGAAAAGACAGGACGTAAATACTTGTCGTGAAGAGACCACTCATAGGTGTCACCCCCCAACCTGCTAAGGCGATCAGCTGTGACATTGTCTATACCCGGAATATGAACAGCTATTAGCCAGACAGAGCGGTCAATGGCCCACTCCCAAATCTTTATCGCCTCTGCACATAAGGACCAAGACATCGTGCCCCCTTGCTTATTTAAATAAAACATAGTTGTAGTGTTATCCGTAAGGATTTGTACTGTCGTATTGTATATCAGGTCAGAAAACGAAATTAAGGCATAATAAACTGCACGCAATTCCAGAAGGTTAATGTGTTCCTCACACTCCAGCTCATCCCATAAACCATGAGCATACAGACCCTGACAGCGAGCATCGCAACCTAGGGTAGAAGCATCAGTAGTGACTGAAAGGTCTGGTTGTTTATAACCAAACCCTACGCCCCCAAGAAGGTTAGAATCCTGTAACCACCATTCCAGGGATGAGAGACCCCTGCATGGAACACTAAGTCTTTTTCTCTGGGAGTCCTTATCAGGAAAAAAGGTTCTAGAAAACCACATCTGAAGCGGTCTCATCTTCAGTCTCGCTAGCGGTATCACCGCCATAGCGGCAGACATATAGCCCAGGAGAACTTGAATAAGTCTGGCCGGTTGGAACCTACACCTCTTGAACCTTCTGATAAGAGTCCTAATCTTATCAGCCCTGTCCAGGGGTAAAAAGCCTGCATTCTGAGAACCATCAATAATGGCCCCAATGACTTGGATGACCTTAGTCGGGGCAAGTTTTGACTTCTTTTGATTCACAAATAACCCCAATTTTAGGCAGGTAGCGAAAGTGACTGAAATCTGATTGGTAACATCCTCTTCAGAGTGCCCAACAATCAGCCAGTCATCAAGATAGGGAAACACACAGCAGCCCTGAGTTCTAAGGAAGGCAATCACCACCGCCATACACTTAGTGAAAACTCTGGGGGCCGTGGACAAACCAAAGGGAAGGACACGGTACTGGAAAACCCGAGTACCATAAGTAAAACTTCCTATGCTCAGGGAAAATGGAGATGTGGAAGTATGCATCTTTAAGGTCCAAAACCCGAAACCACGAATTAGAGGGTAGCAGGGCCAAAACCATTTGCAGAGTGGTCATTTTGAATTTTCGAACCTTTATACACTTGTTCAATTTTCGGAGATCCAGGATGGGGTGAAGACCCCCATCCTTTTTGTCCACCACAAAAAGGTTCGAGTAAAAACCAAGGGGGGGAGGGGGAGGGGGGGAGGGGGGAGGGGGGAGGGGGAGGGGTAGGGGGAGGGGGAGGGGGAAGGGGAAGGGGAAGGGGAAGAAGAGGAAGAAGAGGAAGAAGAGGAAGAAGAGGAAGAGGAAGAGGAAGAGGAAGAGGAAGAGGAAGAGGAAGAGGAAGAGGAAGAGGAAGAGGAAGAGGAAGAAGAAGAAGAAGAAGAAGAAGAAGAAGAAGAAGAAGGTACTTCTTCAATAGCCCCTTTCAACAATAAAGCTGATAACTCTGAGACCACCCCCGGTTGGGGCGTCTGAGAAGAAAAAACAGGGAGCGAGAGACTAGGCCACTGAACAATCTCAATTTTATAGCCAACATTAACTACTTTCAACACCCAAACATCTGAGGTGATATTACACCATTCAATAAAGAAAAAAGATAGCCTGTCCCCAAAGTAGGGGTCAGGTCCCTGTGATTGTCAGAATTGTTTCTGTGCATGTCCCGAATCTTTGGTTTGATGCTGATTATTGTTTTGCCTGTTCTTAGTGCCCTGCCTCCTCCTCTGAAAGGTAGGTTGTGGGCTCTGGTACTGACGTTGAGGTTGGAACCCGTACCCATAATAAGGGTGGTATCGTTGTTGTCGGTTCCTATTGTAGGGCTTGTATTGAGGGCGACCAGGCTGGTGCTGATGCATCACGCCATAAGATCGAGCCGTCAGTTTGTCCTTACGCTTCTTCGATAGGTATTCATCTGTTCTATCAGAGAACAGGTTCTGTCCTTCGAAGGGGAGATCTTCCACTTTAGCCCGTGTATCCATAGGCAAGGCAGTGGTCCTCAACCAAGCGAACCTTCTCAACACAAGAGCGGATAAGAGTGCCCTGGCGGAGGTGTCAGCCAAATTTCTGCTCACCGTAATCTGGTGTCTAGACAATCGAATGGCCTCTTCTTGTATAACTCGAAGGAAGACCCTCTGGTCCTCCGGCAGGTGAGGCACAAATGTGGCTACCTTCGTCCACAACAGTAGTTGGTAGGCGGCCATCATAGCAGCATAATTGGATATTTTAATGCCAAATGCAGTAGATGTATAGACCTTCCTGGCCAGGGAGTCGATCTTTCTACTGTCTTTATCCAACGGAACCGATAAAGAGCCTTGCTTGGGTTTCGCCTGCACCAGAGAGGACGGAGGTGGATGAAGAGAGAGAAATGGACATTGTTCATCCTTGACTCTGTAAAGATTCTCAATCTTCTTATTAGTCGCAGGGGTCAAAGCAGGTTTTAGGTTCAGACCAGACAAAAGTTCCACAAAGCCTTCGATCATAGGGAAGGCGATTGTCGGAGTCGACCCAGCATACATATGCTTCAGGATCTTGTCCTTCGAACGTGGTTCCGAGGAAGCCACTTCGATTTCAAGGGCTGTAGCCATCCTTTGGAGCAGTTCGTTGTAAGCGCGGAAATCCTCCATCGGGGATGCCTCCTCTGCGGATCCAATCACTCCATCCGGTGACTCCGATGGCGGAGAATCATAAGCTTTGCCATAGGCTAGGTACTCATCATATTCAGTGTCAGAAAAACCTTGGGTTTGTCTGGATCCCCTTATGGAGCCAGCATGCAGGGACGGCGAGCGCGAGCGCCTCTGAATTCCCCGTTCAGAACCATAGGATCCTTCTCTGTAATAGCGATGCCCCGAGTACGGACCGTATCTATCAGAGCGACGAGATCTCGAACGGCCCCTGTCAGTCCGAGAAGAGCGGGAAGACCAGGAATCACAGGAAGGTGAGTGGGGTCTCCCTGATGGAGTTGGAGGTTTCTCGATCATAATCACGTCAGACTCCCGAGATCTCTCAGACGCCGGAGTTCTCGTAGGTGAAGACGCCCGGCTCCACAATGACCTTTAGAAGTAAGATCGGGTTCGGAAGCACCCTGCTGAACTTGTTGGGGGGTGATAACACTCTCTAACACCTGCTTATCCGATTTAGAAGACATATGCTTCCTCTTCTTCTTCTTTTTCTTTTCCAGATTCGCTTCCACCAGGCCCGATGGAGGCTTCGGATCCGAGGGTGTACCCGAAGTATTTGGACGGTCCGATATCGATCCGCTCTGAGAAGTCCTCGGTTCCGATGGAGCTATGGAGCACTCTCTCCTAGTTTGGTCACCCGCCATGGAACCAGCCGGTTCCGACGCAGGCCTCGACTCTGAAATCGGATCCGACGGAAAGGGAGGAGTCGGGATTGCAGCGCTCCGAACCGACCGTGTTGGGCTCGTGGGCCTCGTAATGGTCGATGCAGGAGACCGTTGGGGATATGGCGACTTCTCCGAAGATTTTGAAGTCGGAGTGGTGGATCTTCCCGCCGTGGGGGATTTGCCCTGTACAGGTTGGTCAGTCACCGCCATCGCGCGTCGCCATAAATACGCCTGAAGCCTCCCCGATCTCTCTGCCCTGGCCTTCGGTGTGAAGATGCGGCAGTACTTACAGGCCTGTGGGTTGTGGTTTTCTCCCAAACAGTACAGGCACTCAGAATGACCATCCAATTTGGTCATTTTACGATCACAAGTAGAACATCTTTTAAATAACGCTTTATCCGACATCTTCAGGAACTCGAAGAATTAAACGCTTTCTGAAGAGCAGAGCCAGCAAGAACCTCTCAAGTCAGCGGCAAAAGAGGAACTGAGGGTACGTCGGGGGCGCCCCGCCTCTTAGGAGCCATTTTTCGGCGGGAAAGATGACCGTGCATGCGCAGTAAGAGGCAAGGACTCCCCCTAGTGGTTCTGAGCTGTAAAAATCTCCTAAGTCGACAGGCCTGCATGTGCGCAGTCCCATGTGGGACTGCACAGGAAGACCACTGATGAACATGTATTCAAAGGGATATTGTAAATATCATACAAATAGTGCACTCCTTAGAATAATTCTTGCATTGTTCATCACTCCAGAATTTGATCCTTTGTCCATTCAATTCAGCACCAAGTTGGGCAGCCTCTCACTACAAATGTAGTATTGGAAGTATAATGTTACCTTGTCATTTTTATCATTGAATCTTGTAGCTTTCAGCTTTTTCCAGCAACTTACATGAAACTCCACTATACACTGTTCACAGCAAGTAACACGTATAAACCCCTGAAATGTGAAGAAAACAGAAATGTACAGTTATTTTCATAAAGATCACAGCATAATTTAATAATATTGAAAACATATGGTTTGCACAGAACTCTTAAAAGAAAGTCAAAATAATTTTTTTAAAAATGCTAAAGAGCTATTCAATATGACATCATATTTACCTTGAAATCTGGATCACTAAAATATATTTTGATTTTACGTGTTTGGCACTGTTGATAGCGACAAATTGCATCTGGATTTGGAGGAAATTTGCAATCTTCAATATACTCCTCCAACATAACCTATAAACCAGCAAAATCAGAGATAAATGTTTATAGTTCCTTCACTACTACATCCAGAGTTGGTTTGAAAAAACTAAACGCCTGCTAAAATGATAATTATCAATAAGGTTCCATTTATATTACATTTAAAACATTTCATTAATACATTTATGAATTTACAACTTCAGATGTTACACTGTAAAACTCTGAATATTATCTATTCTATGGACAGCAGAGGATAGATTATTTTCCATTACAAGACAAGCAGATTCCTGCTTTCCACTTATAACACTTCCAGGCAGAAAACAATCAAGCAGGAAAGTGCCATGGGATTCATTATAGCAACACTGGATGAAACTGGGGGGAAGCGGCTGCTGAGCATCTGTTGTAACATGTGAACCAAAAGAAATGGCCTCACATTGAAGTTATCAGATTTCCATGATTTCACTAAATAACCAACATGACCCTAATCAACAAGGGAATCTGTGTACACAAAACAATATTAATGCAGAGGGACAGCTCAGCACTCTGAGTCCCACCCCTCGACAAACGTGTATTCTTCCTTGTGTTTCTGGTCTTATTCATACAAGTGGCCATGCCCACAATTTGGCGTTTTGTACCAAATATAATGAGACTAGCAACAAAGCGCATGTGGGGGGAAAATACAACGGGCTCTAGAAAGGGCAGGACAGGCGGGCCAAGCATTGCCGCTTCCACCATACCCCAATCTGTTCAGGGGGGAGGGCAGGGAGGCAGGCCTAGCACTGCCCCCTCCCCAGAGCCCTGATTTGGGTGGGGGGGAGGGAAGGGTGGCTGTGCCCCTCTAGTACAGCACACTGTGGCCAAGCAGTTATTTTGGAGGGCCAAACAAACAGAGCATAGAGGCCAAAGCATAGAGGCCCTTATGCTGACTTCTGGCACTGCTATTCGGAGAGAGGTCTAAGCTTCTGAACATGGAGGTTCCCTTTATGCACCATGGCAAGTAGCCACTGATGGACCTCTCCTCCATGAACCAGTTCCATCTTATTTAAAGGCATCTTATGCCACTTACTTAATAATTTCATTTATACCCTACATATCTTCCCAAATGGGATGGAAAGTGGCTCCTCTCCTCCGTTTTATCCTCACCAACAACCCTGAAAAGTAGGTTAGGCTGAAAGTGTGTAGGGTTACCAGGGGCAGAGAAGATGGCATGGTATAGCCCATTTAGGAAACTAAACAGTGTCAGCCCCATTGAGAACGTGAATGGGAGACTACTAGCAAAGGCTGGAGTTACCCTGCAGGAGAAAGTAGTGACCAACCACTTCTGCTTTTCAGTTGCCTTAAAAGCCCCTTGCTGGAGTCATCATAAGTCAGTTGCGACTTGACAGCATATATGTATGTACACAGGCTTCCTTATGCATGGCAGTTAAATGGAACCTCCATGTGCAGGGGCAGAATATCTCTGTACACTAGCTGCTGGGAACAAATGATACTGAGAGCATTGCCTTTGTACCTTGCAAACAGGATGCTGGATATGATGGAGCGCTATCCCAATCATTCTTAGCGACTTGTGTCCCAACCCACTTCTCTGCCTGACAAGCAGAGAGCTGACTGCAGTGGAAGCGAAGGGACCCATTTTTCCTTGACTCTGACAGCTGCACTGGCTATGAATGTTTCAGGAAAACTAAGTTCTTTCTCATTGGAAAGTTATCTGTGCCTTTTAGCTTGCTCATGTGGAAAGATATTTTTCCGTTGCCCATTTCTTTTGCTCTCCCTGCCCCTAGCTGCATACGGCTTTGTACTCATGTAAACACAAAAGGTATGTTGTGGGCACATACAGCAACGCTTCTTCCTGCAATTTCTACTTTGAACCTGAAGAAACAAATTACCTACCACCTGAATAACACTTCAGCTGCCTTTGATCAGAATTTATTTCTTTTGGCTTGCAAACAAAATTGTGTATGGTGTGAAGGCTGGGGAAGGGCTGGCACAACCTGCTTTTGCTCCTTTAAATTTGTGCCTTTCAGGGGTAGCAAAGCCTCACCCATACACATGCAGATGGTGTGGGTGCATCTACTTGGTAAACTTCTGTTGCTGCATCATTGCAATGTTGTGGTTAGAGTATTGAACTATAATTCAGAATACTCAGGTTCAAATCCCTGTTCAGCCATGGAAGTTCAACAGGTTACCTTTCATCATCAAAAAAGAATCATCATCAAGTTACCTTGGGCAGCTGTTCTCTCCTAGACTAACTTACTTTACAGGACTATTGCGAAGTGAAGCTGAGAGCTATGTATGACACCTCGAGTTCCTTGTGACAGACTGGAGGAGGAGGGGAGGATAGATCCATGGGGTTCCAAGTCTTTGAAAAAGGACCGATTTTCAGAATTGCTCTGCTTCGGGGGCCCGTTTGCAAAGTAACTTTTTTCCTTCCCAACACAAAATGTAAAAATCTCCTATCAGTTAACATTGAGTGAGTTTATATTTGGAAGGAGGGCAGGCCCTTCCCCCCACCCCTGGCAGAAGGGAAGCGTGCACACCTGTCCTACAGGGTCAGGCCACAACAGACCAGGCTGGACTGCACCACAATGGACTGGGCCATGCCACAATAGGCAGGGCAGCCCTGCGTTGCAGCACGCCACTGGGCCAGGCTGCAATGGGCCATGCCATAACTGGCCAGGCTGCAACAGGCAGGGCAGTTTTGTGTTGCAGCGTGCTGCCAGACCAGACTGGGCTGGGCCGCAACAGCCGCTAGGCCTTTCCAGGCCTTTGGAGGCCCTGAGGAGGTGGTGGGGAGGCAAACCATTTTGCCCCCGCTCACTTCCTATCCCCACGTACTGTGCATGAACGGCATACTGCACGTGCGCGGAGATAAGAAGTGAGTTGTCGGCAACACAGTTTGCCTTTTATATAGTAGGAAGATCTGTGGGTGGTTGAAGGATTCAGTTGTGATTGCTTTGTCCTGGACAGATAATTGCCTTGGGGGAGCTGGACAGGTTTTATTTATTTTATTTTATCGTATTTGTATTCCGCCCTCCCCACAAGCAGGCTCAGGATGGATAACAGCATTAAGAACATTTAAAACATTCCATATAAAACATTTAAAGGCATCATACAAAAATATAAAAAATAGCAGCACTCTTTTTCCTGATGGCGGCAGGAAAAGGTCCTGAGGTTCTATTGGTCAAGAGAACTTCTGGGAAGGCAGTTTTGTTTTATACATCTCTATCCCATCTTTCAATTCAAAAAGTTTAGCCTTCCCTTACATAACCAGATAAGTCAACTAGAAAGAAAGAAAGAAAGAAAGAAAGAAAGAAAGAAAGAAAGAAAGAAAGAAAGAAAGAAAGAAAGAAAGAAAGAAAGAAAGAAAGAAAGAAAGAAAGAAAGAAAGAAAGAAAGAAAGAAAGAAAGAAAGAAAGAAAGAAAGAAAGAAAGAAAGAAAGAAAGAAAGAAATGTAAGCCTCTGAAAAAGAGAAGGCCTTGTGTGCTTGGACAGCCATGGAAGCAACCTATTTGTTCAATGGAAAAAGCACAAACGGTAGACATGACTCCTGCAAACGAAAGAAACTTCTAAAAGTCTTGACTACTGAAAGTGGACAAGAGTCATCAGCTATCTTAAGACACTCTCACTTCAACATATGAAAGTTTCCTAATTTCAAGCTTTCCTAATTTGCTCCTTGATACAATCTACACAAAGAAGTCATACTTCATCTTTCATAGTCAACATATTAAGTGGCTTGTGGTAATTTTGCAGTTTGCAGGGCAGCATTCTTACTTACTTGTAATCTTTCTGCCCTTGTCTCTTCAATAACTTCAGAAGTTGTGGGCCATGTTAATACACCAGGCACAATCTTATAACCAATCATGAACTTTGATTTCATGAACTGGTCTAGAGCTTCTGAAAATCTACATTAAAATAAAAAGATATACATCATATATGATGCTTTCAATTTATTCAAGTGCACTTAATTAAATTTATTTCAATTTTAGAAATCAAAGCAACTGAATGTCATTCCTTCCTCCAAACTGAAATACACTACCAAACTGAAAAATGTATTGTCGAAGGCTTTCACGGCCGGAGAACGATGGTTGTTGGGGGTTTTCCGGGCTGTATTGCCGTGGTCTTGGCATTGTAGTTCCTGACGTTTCGCCAGCAGCTGTGGCTGGCATCTTCAGAGGTGTAGCACCAAAAGACAGAGATCTCTCAGTGTCCCAGTGTGGAAAAGAAGTAGGTCATTTGTATCTACTCAGGAGGGGTGGGGTTGAGCTGAGTCATTCTGTAAGAGTTTCCCAGGGTGTGGAATGCTAATGGCGGGAGGCTTCACTGAATCCTGAGGAGGTTCTTTTGCATATGGATTGGTGCTTGATGTGCTAATCTTCTCTGCAGGGCTATTGTCGGGTGTGGAGTGTTTTGTTGGCCTGGTGTTTTTCAGAACTGGAGCCCATGCTCTGTTCATTCTTAAGGTTTCTTCTTTCCTGTTGAAGTTTTGCTTATGCTTGTGAATTTCAATGGCTTCCCTGTGCAGTCTGACAAAGTAGTTGGAAGTGTTGTCCAGTATTTTGGTGTCCTGGAATAAGATACTGTGCCCTGTTTGAGTTAGGCTATGTTCAGCCACTGCTGATTTTTCAGGCTGTCCAAGTCTGCAGTGTCTTTCATGTTCTTTTATTCTTGTCTGGATGCTACGCTTTGTGGTCCCGATGTAAACTTGTCCACAGCTGCAGGGTATACGGTATACTCCTGCAGAGGTGAGGGGGTCTCTGCTGTCTTTTGCTGATCGTAGCATCTGTTGTATTTTTCGGGTGGGTCTGAATACTGCTTGAAGGTTATGCTTTTCCATAAGCTTTCCCATCTGATCAGTAATTCCTTTGATATATGGCAAAAACACTTTTCCTGTAGGTGACTGTTTTTCCAGTCACCTACAGGAAAAGTGTTTTTGCCATATATCAAAGGAATTACTGATCAGATGGGAAAGCTTATGGAAAAGCATAACCTTCAAGCAGTATTCAGACCCACCCGAAAAATACAACAGATGCTACGATCAGCAAAAGACAGCAGAGACCCCCTCACCTCTGCAGGAGTATACCGTATACCCTGCAGCTGTGGACAAGTTTACATCGGGACCACAAAGCGTAGCATCCAGACAAGAATAAAAGAACATGAAAGACACTGCAGACTTGGACAGCCTGAAAAATCAGCAGTGGCTGAACATAGCCTAACTCAAACAGGGCACAGTATCTTATTCCAGGACACCAAAATACTGGACAACACTTCCAACTACTTTGTCAGACTGCACAGGGAAGCCATTGAAATTCACAAGCATAAGCAAAACTTCAACAGGAAAGAAGAAACCTTAAGAATGAACAGAGCATGGGCTCCAGTTCTGAAAAACACCAGGCCAACAAAACACTCCACACCCGACAATAGCCCTGCAGAGAAGATTAGCACATCAAGCACCAATCCATATGCAAAAGAACCTCCTCAGGATTCAGTGAAGCCTCCCGCCATTAGCATTCCACACCCTGGGAAACTCTTACAGAATGACTCAGCTCAACCCCACCCCTCCTGGGTAGATACAAATGACCTACTTCTTTTCCACACTGGGACACTGAGAGATCTCTGTCTTTTGGTGCTACACCTCTGAAGATGCCAGCCACAGCTGCTGGCGAAACGTCAGGAACTACAATGCCAAGACCACGGCAATACAGCCCGGAAACCCCCCAACAACCAAACTGAAAAATAACTGGTATGTGGAATATTTAGCTCTAGGTAGGTATATAAATCCTTTTAACTGGGGAAAAAGTATCTAGTTAAGGTTCCATCCTTCCTTTCACAACACAGAACCAACCCAATTCAAGCATACTTTCTCCTCTCTTCATACTGTGCTCTCATTAAAGAGAGCCTCCCAGCTGCTTTTAGTAACTTACTCATTCCAGTTCCTATCAAGGCAGTTTGCCCATCCTGCTCCATCATCTTTTACTTTTCCCTAGAGAAAATCGCCAACTCGATACTTCCCCCAAACTGTTTTCACAAGCCATCAAGATAACACAGTTACACTGATATGCTTACGAAAAAAACAGCTACTAACAAAACAAGTGCGAAGCAAAATACAAGACAGTCTATCATACTAAATAATTTGATGGAACAGTAACTGAGGATCACTCCTTGCTGGGATAGCCAAGCAAAACAAAAAGAAGGAGCCGTTCCAGCCCCCTACCGCTTGTATTGGATGCCAGAGTCCCGAGTCTGCTAACACGTATGACTCATGCTGCCTTTTAAAAATGACAACATAAACTGGCCCTAAGCTGTCAGATACAAATGACCTTTCTTCCCCATTCCCCCAAAGGCTATTAACATCTCTCTCATTATGAACATAATATTCATTATATAATCCCAAATTCAGGACAGATAAAGAAGGGAAGATGTCTCAGGCCATGAAGTGCGCTGTGGAGATATTGAGGGACTACTGCAGCTGCTGAACAAACAAATGAGCTTTCTATCCTTTTCTCTAAGAATTCAAACATATGAATCTAAGATTTTGCCCCGCAAAATCTATTCTGACCTTTCCCCCCCATTTGTAACAATTTCTCTCTAGTGATGTTCAAGTAAATATAAAGCAGCAGGAAAGTCTAATATGTACAAAGTAGTTAGAAAAAAATATTTAAAAATTAGCTTGTTCAATAAATATGCTCACTTTTAAAAAGCAAAAAATACATACAATGTACCTGTTCTGTCTCAAATATACTCTTCCGGTTCCATAGTGTGCCAAGCAATTAAACCTTACTTTTTGATACTCTTCAATTATCTTGTTAAAATGGTCTTCAGCTTTTGCTAGTTCCTTCAAAATAAATTAAACAGTTTAAGTCACTCTAAAAAGAAAAACACACAAATCAAACAGTAAGAGTCAAACCATATATAAATATATGAATATACAAAGTTTATGACTGAATTTAAACTGTGGCCAGAATTCAAAAAGATATACGTGAGAACGCTAAAATTTTTTAAATCTTATGGTTTACTGAATTTATTGCCTTTTAGAAATTATCCATTATTTTTGATTATGGATAATTTAATTAGTCTGCCCCAGCGTAACTGAATTTACATGCTTATTATTAACTGATATTTATTTTATGGAATGTTATGCTGAAAGCATAAATGTGTGATTGGGTGTGTCTGGGTGCTGAGACAAGCTACAACAAGCAGATGAGTCTGTTCCATTGTTTGCAGAGAACACAAATTACAAAAGCAGAATATACTATTTCCAGTTTGCAGGCATCAGAAAGGGACATTGTGTGTATCCCAACCTTAGCTCTTCTACAACAATAATGTGGCTATTATTTTGGCAACCTCTGGCCAAGATACTGGAGACACCCCTTGGCCAGGCCCTACCAGGTCTCCAGAATAAGCCAACTGCAACCTTCTTATCAGAGGGAAAGGAGAAATTTTCACAAAGCTGTCCCAATATGAAGGCCATTCTCCCAAGAAAACTGCAGTACTACCCATCTGGATCTGGCTGGTTCCTACCCCATTCTTAGAAAGGAGGACGGTGCAAAGCACATGAGGCCAGCAATACAGAGGAGTATAAAACTGGGAAAGGGGGGAGCGGAATCTCCTTTACCACTTGTCAGGATTCTCCAACTGGAAATGTATCAGTGACATCTAAAGCAAACCTGTGTATGTATGGAAGTGTTTCTGTGTATGAGTGAAATACAATGCAGTGATTCTGAATTTCCTTGGCGTGAGCTCAATAAACATTACTTCGGTATTCAAGAACTTACTGACTGGCTTTCTCTTTTCCCTCTCCCTCACCTATGGAGAAAAGTCCTGCTGGGTCAGAGTGACTTAGGTGGAGGTCTAGTCACCATTTAAGCTAATTTACATTGAGCCTGGGATCTCTGCGCCCTAACACATGTAGAAGTTGTTTTATTCAGGAGCATTTCAAGCATCCTCCCACACATGGTGGTTATACAAAAATAAGAAAAGTAACATAGTAGTTTCTATACATAATTTAAGAACCACTTTAAAATTGCATGAGTGACAGCTCAGGACAGGCCAAATAGCCACATCATACTTGTGAAGTGGAAACTGCTTCAGGAGGCACAACGCTCACCTGTAGGAGTATCACTCAAGCCAATATCATACCACCTGGGTGCACTAACTGCAATCCTAAGCAAGTCTTTTCAGATACGTGCTAAAGTTTACTTTAATGGGGCTTATCTCCAGCAAAACGTTCTTAGTACTGCCCTGGAAGATTTTACAAAAGCTCTAGTCCCAGTGTGCTGGATATAATTTCCTCTCTACCTACCCCATCAGGAGGTCAAGCAGGGGAGCCTGAGAGTTCTCCTAGGTTTGTTGAAAAAACTCCCAAACCAGCACACGCCCCTTTTAATGCATACTCTGGGGCCATGTTCAGAATTAGATGTAAATCACAGAATTTCAACTGTAACTTTAAAATTGTTACTATACAAAAATATGTAGATTAGCCATGATCATTCAGTTGTATTTTTCAAAGTACATTTTAGAATTGAACAGTTGGTCAACCCATGTATCAGCATGTTTAGATCATGAATCAATCACTTGACTGGAATTTCAAGAAACTGCCACTCAATTAATCTCTTCCACCTTCCTCTCTGCCCCGTTATCTTCTTTATGTCCCCTTATGACAGCATGGTATAGTGATAGTTGTGTTGGTCTAGGCTTGGGGAGAACCAGGTTCAGATCTCCATTTACCATACAGCTTACTAAATGACCCTAAGCTAGCCATATGCTCTCTCAGTCTAAATTATTACTGATGGGTGTTGTGAGAATCAACAGAGTGGAGAGCCAGATACACTTCCCTGAACTTCTTGGAATGATGAGGATAAAAAAGTAAGTTCATCCACAGTTAGACGGTAAACTCCCATGGTTTTTATACTCTGTAAAGCACCATGCTATATAAGCACATATAAAAGTTCTGAGTCTTACCGCAGGCTGCCCTGTTCCAAGAAGAGCAGTGGCATATCCATAGATTATCACAACATAGTCAATAATACCAAGATTCAGGCGCTGCAAAAAGTTGAAAGAAGCATGTTAAATGACTGAAGAAAGTGACATAACTATTGGAGCCTACTACAATCTATAGTCCATTTACATTCACAAGATCATAATCAGTTGTAGGTTTAAACAGAATGAAGTTCACTTTACCAAATAAAAACTTATATTCCACAACAAGAAAATATAAGTCAATATGGCTGCAAAAACTGGTAAATTAAATCAAGCAGGACACATGTACTTAATCTGTTAAAAAACTTACTTCTTGAAGTATTCCTATGCAACTTAAGTATACCGAGGACTAGGGTCAGAGTGGAGATTATGGTGCAGCAATACAAAACTGTTCTTTGGATTTCTCAACATTCTGAACTCATGTAGCTATCTCTCCACCATTCTCCTTGCTACCCTATTGATATGTACACAGCCGCATAGTTATAATTATAATAGGCTTTTTGCAGTAGACAGCCATTACTAGCATAGGAAAGTTAGGGGCACGCAGCATATATAATTTGTTCACTGGATCTTCAGTCCACCCCAAACCCAAAACAACAGTAATGAACACCAAGCTAAACAGATATACACTAAACACAAAAGGGTGAATCCCATACACCACACCAAGAAGTGCTTATGTAACAAAACCCACCCATCTTGCTGCAGCTTTTGCACTCTTCAAAGTCCTGCTCCGGGGGGGAGAGGGGATGAGTGGAAATAATTTAAAATCATATGCAAGCAGAAATGCTGCTTCAAAACAGAAGGAGCTTCAGGATCCAGAGTTAATAAAACAGAACTATTAAAAAAATCATTCCAGATCTCATTACATCTTCACAAAAGTTTTATATCAATTCTGGAAAATGTTTTAGTTTTAACAAATCTCACAGTGGACAGGACAGTGGGCAGTTAATAGAAAACTATCATGAATGTATAGTGGGTAAAAATCTAATCATAACCATTCCTATAATTTACGAAGGTATGTAGGGTCCAAGCTGTTCAAGAATCTCTAAGCCAAGTCGCCCACTTAGAACTGGGGCTAGTAGACAACAGAAAGTGGGGTACAAGGAGGAGCACTGTTGTAACGGTCTCCTAGAAATCTGCCTCTTAAAACAGCAGGCTGCTGTGTTTTGTACCAGCTGAAGCATTTCAAGTTGTATCTCTTTATTCTACAAAATAATTCTTACATAATTCTATACTAAGGGTAGTTTTTCTATATAGCATTCTTTATAACAAATGAAAGAAAACAAAATCATTGACCTTCCTGAAATCTCATACCTCAATAGTTAATTTGAAATTTCATACTCCTATAGTTAATTTAAACTTGTCAGCTGATTCATTTTGACAAGTGTACCAATTTAGACATAAAAGTAGTTAACCAAACTTTTCTAAATCATTCTATGAGAAGGAAGATCTGATTTTTCCAAAAGAAGGCCATACTAGGGATGTGCAGCCAAAAAAGGTTTGTTTCCCCCGCTTTGGGTTACCTGAAGCGGGAAAACAATTCAGAATGACCCGAATTCTGAAGCAGTAAGCCACTTTAGGATTCAGGTGTTTAAACCGCTTTAGTATGCTCCGTAATAATTCGGGGGAGCATCCTCCCCCTCCCATCAGGTGAGGAAAGTGGCAGAGTGTTTGAAAACAACACTTTTCTTGCTGTTTGCAAGCCTCCCTCACTCCCAACAGGTGAAGAAAGCGGCAGAGCATCTGAAAGAAACACTTTTCTTGCCACTTGCAAGCCTCCTCCCCCCCCTATCTGGTGAAGAAAGCGGCACAGAGTTTGAAACTTATAGCAACGCTTTTTTTGCTGCAAGCGACGAGAAAAGTGTTGCTTTCAAACTTCCCACCCTGCTGATTTTTTTTCCCCCAATGGGAGAGGAGGGGAAAGCAAGCAACACTTTTCTTGCTGTTTGCAATGCAAACAGCTAGAAAAGTGCTGTGAGTGCGGCGGCTGTCGCTTTGCCCAAAGCCTCCCGAAACAACACGAATTGCTTTGGAAAGCTTTGTTTGAGATTCTCAAATCAGCTCAGCAATGCTAGGGCCAATTTGGGAATCCCAAATCTGGACCGAATCAGAAACCCGAAGAGCACATCCATAGGCCATACATATTTTAGCAGAGCATGTGTGTGTATCTCATTGTTAAGTGTACTTTTACTATAAAGCATTACAGCAGTTTGGAGTCTACGTTAAGAAGACTATCAACATGTTTGAATATAAATATTACAGCCTTTTGCCAGTTTGAGAGAATTGCTGACAGCCATGGTTACAGACTGCCTCTCAGTTTTTTCCTGTTAAGCATATCAAGGTTCTGAAGACTAAATCTTAGTAATAATTTACTCAAGAATAGAGAAATGCTGCTTCCCTAAAGGCCTTCTAGATGGGTCTGAAGACACACTCTTTCTGGCAGGCCACTGAGTTGGATTACTAAGAAATTGTGTGACTGGAAAAGTGGCACTACATAGAAACTGATTTTTGCTGTATTTTATTAATATTTTCATTGCATTTTATTCGTCTATAAACAGCCTCAGGGGCTACTTAGGACTAAAGACTAAACAAACGTGGCACCGAAAGTCAAATAGACTAAACAAAACTGGTACCAAAAACTGTATGCTGTTTCTTTATCTGTTCATGGTTCTTGCCAGTACCGCTGTGAAAGGTTCAAAGATTAGATTTACTAACAAGGTCTAAATGTTCTCAACATAACATGGCGTCCTTCATGTTACCTGAAGCTCTGATGGATTTAGAACATTCAGTAATTGTTCAAAGGATTGTTCAGCATTGTGAAAACGATGATCTATCAAAGCTGTACATCCATCTTTTATATAAGTCTTCAACTTTTCTACTGACAACACTCCAACCACCTGCAAAAATTAACTTGAATTAAGGCATAAATGTTGTTTTACTTGCATTAGAAAACAGTGTTTCCAGGTTTATCTAAATGGAGGCTCTTCATATGAATATTCTGCATTTTTCCTTTGTAAACATTGCCCAAATATGATTATGAAGCAAACATTTAATATCTAGGAATGGTTCTCTCTCCTAGAAAGATGCGAACCATCTACACCAGGGGTCCCCAATGTGGTGCCCATGGTTGCAATTGTACCCACCAACAACTTTCCTTGTGCCCAGCAAGTGTTTTCAGAAAGTGGGTGGGGCCAGGTGGAGCTTTTGCCCAGCAGGGCTTCTGATTAGCCATTGGAGATTTGATTGGCTGTACAGATTTTTAAAAACATTGCTTTGGCAGTAGCAGCTTCAACAGCACAAGGACTTTCACAGTGCAACTGAAGATAAGCTGAGCAGCCATTTTCTGGTTGGCTCTGACTCTTGCAGCAGCCATTTTGTGACAGCCATTTTGTTGCTACTACACACACCACGCTGTGTCAGAATTCCAAATGTGCCTGCATGCTCAAAAAGACTCAGGATCCCTGATCCACACCTTCATATGCACACACATTCCAGCACAATCTATCTCATTTTATCCATTTTTATTCAATCAGCTTCATCCATAAGCTCTCTACAGAACCCCTTCAGTAAATTCTGAAATTTGAACTGCCACATAGTTTGCATTAAACAATAGTAATCATTTTTATTTGCATAATTTGTTACCTGATGCATAGAACTACATGGAGTATCCTTTTTGTCTACACATTTTTGACAATCAACTTTAGAATTCAGGTGGACACTGTAATTTAAAGAAATAATAAAGTAATTCATCCTGTTTAGAGTCTGAATGCATTTAATACACCAAACAACTGGAAATCTCACTGCTAAAATCCATTTTCTAAATCTGACTTTTTACATTATGAGTTTTCCAAGTTCATTTCCACAGTTGCATACAAACCATTAGTCTCTGAGGATTGTGCAAACTAACTTACTCTGCCAGCAAAATCCTTTCTCCTTTTAAAGCACTTGACTTGTTTTAAAGCACTTGATTTATTTAACATCAGCCAGGACATGTAACATTTTTGTACATGTGCTTTGATCACTATAGGAAGCAGACACCCCCAAACTCCTACTCTGGGCGCTGACCACAGCCACCACAGACCCTAGGCAGTAGGAAGGTGCCTGTTCCATTTATTTGTGAGAGTTTTCAGTCTCTAGGTTTGTTCTGAGGTTGCAACTAGTAACTCCAGACACAGGCTAGAATAAATTGTCTTTTAGTTTACTGAATACAGGTTATAAAAAGAGTGCTGCTAAGCATAAAGCACTCTAGTTCAGGCAAGAGACAAGAAAACAAATAACCTTTCTATTGCTAGCTAACAGCTTTAAAGCTTGCTACCTAAGCATCTCTGATGTAGCTTTTTAACTGATAGGTTTGGTGAAGGAGTTCATTCCCAGGCCATGCAAGTCGAGGCGTATTGATAGCAAGAGGCATCTTGCTATCAATCTTTTCTCTCACATGATGGTAAAGGAATAATGTCTTAGAGAAGGAAACAGTGTGTGGCAGGGAGCCATCCTTTCAGGCCTGCTGACGCTATCTGCCAAGAGCCAACCAGGGCTCACTTGCTTAATTGGCATTGTTAGTTGTGTGAAATAGGAGTGAAGATAGGGACAGCGAGAGCCAGCCTCCCAAGGCTGGCTCTCTTGAGAACCGGCAGAAGCATGCAGGTGTTGGAAATTAACAGGCCAGCACATTTTTTCTTAGCGAGGCCAGAGCGAGGCCTGCAACAATTTACAGCCTAAGCCAAAGTTCAGATGCTTTAATTAAGATCTTAAAGGGTTGAATAGGCCTGTTCATTGCAATCACCTATCCCTGAAATGTTTGTGAATCCCCAAAAGCTTGTTTTGCTATGTTAAATATTAGTTGGTACAATAAAAGGCATCAAAGTAAAAGTACAATACATTAAAAAGTTGCAAATCCAATACAGATTCACAAGCAATACTGCACCAACTGCTTTCACTACATAATAGAAAGAGAAAGCTCACCTTGTCTTGTCGGAATCACTCATTCTGCTCTTTTGCTTTCCTGAATTTTCATTAGTTCCTGTCATCAGAAAAACATAATTGTGAACCTGATTATTTTGTTAAAAATGAATAAATAACCAAGCAGCCACATCACTTCTGTATGCAACACAAGCTGAAACAAAAATGTTTTAGATTCTTAACAGATATAAGTACACTTATGAGAAAATAATTAAGAATGCTAAAAAGAAAAATGCAGACACACTCTTAATTCTAAGAAACATACTATATAATTAAGAGAACACTACAATACATGGGATGCCACTTTCACATGATTTGATTCCCCATCATTATTCAGCCCCAATGCATGACTGAAAACAAGCTAAAATCATGGCCAGAGTACAGAAATTGAATTTTTAAGTGTCTCCCTCCCTACCTTAATCTCCAGTCAGCCTATGAATACCTCATTGGATCACATTAAGAGCCAGGCATCAGGACATCTGACAGAAGCTTATTTTATCTATTTGTCTGCTGTTACACTGACCAGCACCTTAAATACTCTAGGAAGCTTTGTATTCATTTGGTATTATGTCCCTCTGGAGTTAGACGACCCTTTAGAAATCTCTAATTCAGGAATTAGTTCCCACATCTCCAGTAGTGACTAGATGTAGATTTTATTGATCTTTACAGATTATTCAGCACATCTGCAACATTGCATCAGATGTTTACCCCAGAATAATCATGGGCCACAAATATAATTCCAAAAATTCTCTCTATCTCATCAAAATGCTTGACAGTATACAATATTTCAAGCCTTAATGGAAACAGTCCTTGTTTAACTGACTTATTAATACATTACTTTAAATAGCTGATGACATGGGGGAGGGAGGGAAATGCAAAACAAACATGTCTGTTTGCTGTAAAATTCCGAAAACTTCTTAGTGAGCAACATCAATGTCCTCCTAAACTACAGATGTATAAACATGTAAGAATGTACTTGCTGATTCAGAACAAATTCTATAAATAACCCTGCATTGTTTCCAAAAATGCCCAGACATCTTTAGGTGAGAGGTTTTATTTCCTGGGCCTCTATAGGTTAGGCCAGGACTTCATACTGAACTGCCATAGGTTGAATACTAATAAAGTTTATTAAATGGTCACACCTTTAAGATACTATCACTAAAACAGAACTCTGCTTTATGCTAATGTTAGAATATTGAAAGCTTCTCCAACAGTCATGCTAGGCAGAACACCAATTACTCAAAGAAAAGCATTTTTCTCTTATCATGTTTGAAAGTGGCATTCAAAAACAAGTGGATCTGGATGATTAGAGTTAATAGTCACTTGGTCTCTCTCCTTCACTTCAGCCTACAGCCATTCTGCAGTTTAGCAGAGGGAGAATGACTGAGCAGGGCCCTTTTTATCAGTCTGCCTGCTCAAACAGCTATCTAGCCTTTGATCAAGAGAGTACTATATAGAAAAGGGAGGGAGGGAGAGCGAGGTCCACTCCAGTGGTCTGCTTTTCCTCAGTTTGTATTTAGCATTTCTTTAATGGTCACCTTAGGATTTTCTTTTGAAAAAGAAATAAGGGATATAAATATAAAATAAATAAAAAGAATCATAAATTGCAACACCAGGGTAAAAGAGAGAGTGAGAAAGAACGCTCCCCTCCCCACCAATATTTGAGTGTACTCCTGACCAGTATTATAATTTTTATAAAAAATAGCACTATACGCCATCATCCTAAAATTTGTTCATTACTCTCAATACTCAAGTATTATGCTTTGGCATGCCCTCAGTATTAGAATACATAACCTTGTTATCTTTATTAACTTACCTGAATCTGGTAAGTCTCTGTGTTCTTTATTTGGTGCATCAACAGCTACCTGCTAACAGATAAAATGTAAATTAGGTGCCAAGACAAAGCATTATTTTTTACCCAGGTTTTTATTTAAGGGGTTAATCCTTTTACAGTTTGCTTCTAGCCCGAGAACTGTTTTATTAGACTTGTTTTAAGCTGCTAAATCATTTATGCTGGTCCTGTGAACCTAGGCAGATTGTGAGAGGGAGGGCAGGGGCAGGAAGGTTACATCAGTGTTTCGCTCTTGTGACCCCTTCTTACACACCCAGGGTAATGCCGATTGACACTGGGGTCTCCAGGCCAGTGTGGCGAGGGATCCTGGAGGTGTTTTGCCATCTTCTCAGCATGGAGCAGGGGTCACTGGGGATGTGGGCAGTTGTGAATTCCCTGCACTGTGCAGGGGGTTGGACAAAATGACCCTGGATGTCCCTTCCAACTCTATGATTCTTATGGTGTTTTTAATGCTGGGTTTTAAAATTTGGAATAATTTTATGCTGTTTTATGTTTTAACATGTATTACTTTGGAGACAGATCAAGATAGCTAGCCGTGTTAGTTTGTCTGTAGCAGTAGAAAAGAGCAAGAGTCCAGTAGCACATATAAGACTAACAGAATTTGTGGTAGGTTATGAGTTTCCATGAGCCACAGCTCACTTCTTCACTGCTCTTTTCTATATGTATTACTTTGTAAATTGCCCCAAGGAAGAATCCCAATTTAAGAGATTAAATTGCAGCTACGGACAAATGGAATTCCATTCCAAGCACTGGGTTGTATCCTACCACTGTGCGCAGTCTATGATAACATCTGTCAGCATCATTCTTCGACCAGTGCAAGAGACTCCTATGCTAGCAGATGAGCCTCTTATGAAAGGATCCGTGAATTGGTTGTGCAGAGTGAGAAGATAAACCCTGCTATAAACATTTAAGCTTGAGAAGCTATTCAGTGATCGAGCATTGTGTGTCATTGTCAGACAGAGCATGAACAATCCAGGACAAAAATAGTAGATTTAATAAAAATATTAATCTATGGAAAACAAAATATAAAATCAGGCATATGAGAAAACAGACTGCTAAATCAGGAAAAGATCAGGACAGGCTCAGGTGAATGCAATATTCGCACACACCACACCAAAGAAAGGAAGGAAGAGATCACTTTATATTGTTGTTTCAGGTACTGGCTCTTGGGGCAGCATTTAACAGGCTTGCGCAGGAGGCGCGAGCCAAACAGTGAGAGCACAAGGGTCCGTGTCCCTTAGCTTGGGGTATACAACTGGGGCACACACATCAACTCATCCAAGTGGAGGACACTAGAAAAGAGGAAGAGTCCCACCATTGACATGCCTGATTATCAGGACCAACAAGCATGAAACATCACCTGTGGTACAATGCTTACATCAGTATACCATGACTGTAGCCCTAGACTGTTGTGTAAGCCATTATAGCCACTAGCACATTGAATATGTAAATATATAGCTTGGGGGGGAGTATTTTTGAGCTTTCCCTAGCCAGTGGATGGTATGGTGGATGTATTATTCCAGTACAATTTACTACCAGGTAGGAGTTGTTAGATATGGTTGTGGGATCTACAGAATGTGGCCAGTTCCAGACAAATTTGCTCGCTGCTTATCTAACCTCTCTAGCATTGTAAAAATCGACAATGCAATGGCCACTACCTCCCCCTACTGCTACGCTAATATTACGCAATACCAGATCTAGAGGGAACAAAACTGCATGCCTTACTGGGATGTTGAAGGAAGAGGAAGCAGATATAGCTTGCATGGTTGAAGGAAAACGGTGTATTGGGTCTGTCCCAACTAACTCCACCTGGCGATGTGATCCTACACCAACTGTGCTGTGGTGGCCAGGAAGAAGGGATTCCTATTTTCCTTCATGAGTCCTTCAACTTTAACAGACTTCCAGCTATAGCTGGCATTGACTGTATGCTCCTTTAATTGGGAACTAGAGATAGATTATTATGCTTCTGATATTCAAACCCCACTAAACACCCTTTCTGAATTGGCAGAGATGATCTCAGATGTGGAACTGGAGACTGATTGTTCTGAGGAAGGCATTTTTTTCTGGGGAAAGAGGTGAAGGAACTCTCAGCTGGGGCAACTCCTGGGAGGAGGTGGTGTACCTCTCAATACAAGCATGATGGGACTGCATGATGACATCACTTCCAGGAAGTGATGTCATCACACAGGTGTGGCTGCCACAGGTAGCCCTCTGGCTACCTATTATTCTTGACTTCAGAAAAGCAAATTAAGGCAGCTGCAAAAAATGCTTTCCACAAACTCATTCCAGCCTGGAAGATAGCCCCCTACCTTGACACAGACAATCTGGCCACCTGGATCCATGCCATGGTAGCATTGAGACTTGACTACTGTAATGCACTGTACATAGGTCTCCCCTCTAAGTTAACCCAGAGATTCCACCTGGTGCAGAACACTGCAGCTTGGCTATTGTAGGGAGGTAGGAGGAACATGAGTATTACTTCCATTCCACAGTCACTCCATTAGCTTCCTATCAGTTACCAAGCCCAATTCAAGGTTCTGGTTACTAACCTACAAAGCTCCTCACAGCCTTGGTTCATCATATCTCTGGGACTGCCTCTTCCTATGTTCCACTGCAGCAGTTTCACTCATCTGAACAGGGCTTTCTGCAGGTGCCACCTTGCACATGGACAAAATCAACAGCTGCCCATACATGGGCATTCTCCCAACTTTATAGAATGGTCTAACTGAGGAGGTTTGGAAAGCTCCCGCTCTCCTGGCCTTCAGCAAACGATCCAAAATTGAATTATTCAAGGCGCCTTTTTACTCCTATAAGAAGGCTATACTGTAAGGAAGTGGTCTCAATAGATCCATTTGTACTCAGATAGGAGGGGTATACTGTAACATTATGGCTTCAAGAGATCCATTAGTAAAGGGATAGGAAACGCATCAGTAAAGGGATAAGGAGGGAGACTTCCGGTTTGGGATCCATGAAGGTCTAACGCAGCTCTAATTGCTGAGCTGTCCGGGCTGCTGTTTTGACAGCCGGCGGGGCAAAAAGAGCCCGCGGCCAACTGTTCTCAGGCGGAGAACAGGCATAGAACGCTCAAGAACCTCAGGGTGCGTTGATCTCAGGCGAGGGGGGATCCTGCGCAACGGACTCTCTCCCGTCCCTTGAGGTCCCACCCGAAGACAGGTCGGCTGAAATCTCTGCGGCAGTCCTGGAGCCAATGCGGTTGGCATAAAGCCTACATGCCCAAGCTTCAACAGGGACAAGAAGAACTGATGGGAATCCAAGATTGAAACAGCGATTACAACCCGCGAAAAGTGCTTGAGAAGGTAAAGATCACTATCTCTTGAAACGGGACAGATTACTTAAAGCAACGAAGCATTAAAGTAGACTTTTAAACTGCAACAGATTGATTACAAGGAGGGGAGGATCCGGCAAGAACTATATTAGAAAAAGGACTAAGTTAAACGGAGCTATTAAAGAAATTGGACTATTGTTTTACATACCTGTGGTTACAAGGAGATATCAGGCTGTGAGAAAGTTTTACCATCGCGAGAACTGCTGTGGGAAGTCGGGAAACAGGAAGTACGTAATAGTGATAGAGTTGCTGGAGAGAAGCGGCCCTTTCTGGACGACAGGAAGAAGGGAATCGCCATTTTTGAAAGGGGAAGAGCTGCGGCTTCAGCGGAAGAGGAAGTAAGCCATATTGGATTACAAAAACCATAGAGGAACCATAGAGAAAAGACGCCCGACATTTTGGACTCTTTAAATGACTTTTTTGGAAAAAGACCGGGACATTTAAATTAAAAGGACACTAAGCCAAGCGCCACGGAGCTAAGGAAGCGAGCGGACTCGTGGGAGCGAGGTAAAGCAAGCCCCACGATGTCGAAAAAAGAGTGGCAAGCGGCAATAAGGCTATGAATATGGAGTGTAAAGTTTTATCTTGGAATGTAAATGGACTTAATTCACCTAATAAGAGAAAAAACTTTTCCCACTGGCTATTAAAACAAAAATGTGATATTGTGTGTTTACAAGAGACCCATATTAGAAAGCAGGATGTAAAATATATTAAATTGAATAAATTGGGTAATGACATCGTAGTGGCCTCAAAAAAGAAAAAAAGGGGAGTGGCATTATATATAAAAGAGGAGCTACAGCCAAAATTAGTGGTGAGAGATGTGGAAGCCAGATTTTTAGCAGTGGAATGTACATGGAATTTAAAGAGAGTCTTGGTGATTGGAATTTATGCACCTAATGGAGCAAAAGAAAGCTTCTTTGAGGATTTGAGGAAGCAATTAGATGAACTTTCTTATGACCAGATAATTCTTGCAGGAGATTTCAATGGAGTTACTAATTTGGAGCAGGACAAGAAATCAGCAACTGTGCAAAAGAAAAGGGGATTACTACCAAAGACTTTTTTTGCATTAATGCAACAGGAAACTTTAGAAGATGTTTGGAGAAGACAGAATCCTAAAAGCAGACAATACATGTTTTTCTTGGCGAGACATTCAACGTTGTCACGAATTGATATGATCTGGGCCTCAAAGGACTTAGTGCTTTGGACTAAGGAGGTGGAAATAATGCCTATGGTAGGCTCAGATCATAATCCAATTATGTGGAAGTTCGGGAAAAGAACTAAAAGGAGAGGATGGAGAATAAATGAGGACTTGTTACAAGAGGGAGAAAACATGGAGACGCTGAGAAGGAAGACTAAATTCTTTTTCTTCATTGCAATTATAAAATTATCTCCATTATACAATTATTGCCAAAAATGAAATTAATTAGTTTCTATCCTTATAGTTAGTTAATTTCTATCATTATAATTCTTATAATAACACCTATAATACTTAATGCTACATATAGTAGTCTAATAAAATAGTTGCTTAGAAATTCTCACTTATCTCTCCGCCCCCCGGTAAAGTCACCTCCCTCTACTTTTATTGTATTTCAGTAATTTTCAAACTGCCACAGTTCTCCTCCCACCTCCCATTTCTTCACTAAATATTGTTTCAGCTTCTCCCAATCCGTGTTAAACTGTCCTGGATCAAGGTCTCTCAGTTTCCTTGTCATTTTGTCCATTTCCGCCATGTACAGCAATTTATAAATCCAGTCCTCAATAGTTGGCACTTCTTGCACTTTCCACTTTTGCGCGTACAAAAGTCTAGCCGCTGCTGTCATGTAAAATAGCAATGTCCTATATTGTGCTGGAATGTCCTCCATTCCCAAGTTCAGTAGCAGGAGTTCTGGGTTCTTATTAATTTGAAATTGTAAAATCTCACTTATTACTCTTATTATTTCCCCTCAGTACTGCCTAGCTACCTCACAAGTCCACCACATATGATACAAAGATCCCTCATGCTTTTTACATTTCTAGCATTTATTAGACGTGTTCAGATTCCCTAGCGCAATTTTCTTTGGTGTCATATACCAACGATAAATCATTTTGTAGACATTCTCTTTGATATTGGTGCATGTCCTGATCTTCAATGTATTTTTCCACAAGTATTCCCACGCCTCCATTGTTATTTCCTTATTAAAGTTTATAGCCCACTTCACCATTTGCACTTTAACCGTTTCATCTTCAGTATACCATTTCGACAGCACTTTATATACCTTAGAGATTTCCTTTTTGTCCTCTTGTAAAAGTGCCTGTTCTAATTCCGAATTCTCCATTCTTATCCCTCCCTTCGCACAGTCCGAATTATAAAGATCTCTGATCTGTCTATACTGAAACCAATCGTAATTTGGAGACAACTCGTCCTGCGTCTTTATTTTGGGTTTAGAAAATTCCATTCGGGTTATCTCCTTGTATGTTAAACACTGTTGTTCATTATCGACAGTTCTCGGATCTATTACTTCATATGGAACCACCCATGAGGGGATTCCATCTTGTAGGTAATTTCTGTACTTCTTCCAAGTTGTGAATAGGCTTCTCCGAATATAATGATGTAAGAACATAGAGTCCGCTTTTACTTTATCATACCATAAGTATGCATGCCATCCGAATATTTTTTTATATCCTTCTAAGGCCAGTAATTTCCGGTTTTTCAGCGTCATCCAATCTTTCAACCACACTAAACAAATTGCGTCATAATAAAGTCTTAGGTTGGGCAATTGCATTCCGCCTCTTTCTTTTGCATCTTGTAACACTTTCATTTTCACTTGAGGCTTTTTGCCTGCCCAAACAAAATCTGATATTTTCCTCTGCCATTTTTCAAACTGCTTAGAGTCTCGGATAATTGGTATTGTCTGTAACAGAAACATCACTCTTGGCAGCACATTCATCTTAATTACTGCAATTCTTCCCAACCATGACAAGTTCAGCCTATTCCATTTAATCAAGTCTTGCTCTATCTGAGTCCACAATTTCTCATAGTTGTTTTTAAATAAATCTATATTCTTTGCAGTCAGTTCAATTCCCAGATATTTCACCTTACTTGTTAGTTCGCAGTCTGTTATTTCCATTAATAGTTGTTGCTTTTGTTTAGTCATATTTTTACATAATATCTTTGACTTCTTTTTGTTTACATAAAATCCTACCAAATCTCCAAATTCCTTAATCTTCTCTATTACTTTTGGCATATTCTCCATTGGATCTTCCACAATTAGCATTATATCGTCCGCAAATGCTCTGACCTTGTAGGAAAAGTCCTTTATTTTTATTCCACGGATTGCATTGTCTTCTCGTATCTGTATCATCAATATTTCCAAAACCAAAATAAACAACAGTGGAGACAACGGGCAACCTTGTCTTGTTCCTTTACCTATAGTCAATTTCTTGGTCACCTCATCATTCACCACAATTGCTGCACTAAATCCTTCAAGAGCAGTTGATGGCAATGAACAATAAGGAATTGGAATGGAATCTTAAGAGAAGGAATCAAAAGTCGTTTGAAGGGGCAAATAACTCTGGGAAATATTTGGCATGGCAATTAAAGAAGAGAAAGGAGAAGCGGACAATAAATAAAATATGTGATAACAATAAAGTTTGCCTGGAACAGACCGCCATTAGCAGAGCCTTCTATAAATTTTATGCAAAGTTATATAATAAAAAAGAAGTGAACAAAGATTCAATAGCGAGTTACTTGGGTAAAATGAAGCTCCCAGCAATTTCGGAAAGATGGAGGAATAAACTGAACAGTGAAGTAACGGAAGAAGAGTTAAGGAATGCAATACAGTCAACAAATTTGGGAAAGGCGCCAGGCCCAGATGGACTTACAGCTAAATTTTACAAGGTAATGGCCAACGAACTGGTGCCATTTTTAAGGGAAGTGATCAACGGAGTATTGAAGGATCAAAGGACTCCAGATACTTGGAGCGAGGCCAACATATCATTGATCCCTAAAGAGGGACAGGACTTGACCAATGTTAAAAATTACAGACCTATTTCGTTATTAAACAATGACTATAAAATTTTTGCGAAGATACTGGCGGAAAGAGTAAAAGGATGGCTGCCCGAAGTTATTGCGGAGGAACAAGCTGGTTTTCTACCAAATAGACAAATTAAAGACAATTTAAGGACAGTGATAAATGCTATTGAATATTATGACAAACGATGTGATAAGGAGGTTGGTTTCTTCTTCGTAGACGCTGAAAAAGCGTTTGACAATTTGAACTGGGACTTTATGTTTGCCACCATGGAACAGCTACAAATGGGGGAAAGATTTATAAGAGCAGTGAAAGAAATTTATAAAGACCAGAGTGCAGCAATTGTGGTGAATGACGAGGTGACTAAGAAATTGAGTATAGGTAAAGGTACAAGACAAGGTTGCCCGTTGTCCCCACTGTTGTTTTTTTTGGTTTTGGAAATATTGATGATACAGATTCGAGAAGATGATGCAATCTGTGGAATAAAAATAAAAGACTTTTCCTATAAGGTCAGAGCATTTGTGGATGATATAATGTTAATTGTAGAGGACCCAATTGAGAACATGCCAAAGGTAATAGAGAAAATTAAGGAATTTGGAGATTTGGCGGGATTTTATGTAAATAAAAAGAAGTCAAAGATGTTATGTAAAAATATGACTAAACAAAAACAACAGCAATTAATGGAAATAATAGACTGTGAAGTAACAAATAAGGTGAAATATCTGGGAATTGAACTGACTGCAAAGAATATAGATCTGTTTAAGAATAACTATGAGAAATTGTGGACACAGATAGAGTAAGACTTGATTAAATGGAATAGATTGAATTTGTCATGGTTGGGAAGAATTGCAGTAGTTAAAATGAATGTGTTGCCGAGAGTGATGTTTCTGTTACAAACAATACCAATTATCCGGGATTCTAAGCAATTTGAAAAATGGCAGAGGAAAATATCGGATTTTGTCTGGGCAGGCAAGAAGCCTCGAGTGAAAATGAAAGTATTGCAGGATTCAAAAGAGAGGGGTGGAATGCAGCTGTCCAATTTAAGACTCTACCATGATGCAATTTGCCTGGTGTGGTTGAAAGATTGGATGACGCTGAAAAACCACAAACTACTGGCCTTGGAAGGATACAAAAAAATATTCGGATGGCACGCATACTTGTGGTATGATAAAGTAAAAGCAGACTCTATGTTTTTGCACCATTACATTCGGAGAAGCCACAATTTGGAAGAAGTACAGAAATTACCTACAGGACGGAATACCTGCCTGGGTGGTCCCATACGAAGTAATAAATCCGAGAACTGTCGATAATGAACAACAATGTTTAACGTATAAGGAGATAACAAGAATAGAATCTTTTAAATTAAGAATTAAAACGCAGGATGAGTTGTCTCCAAGTTATGATTGGTTTCAATATAGACAGATCAGAGATCTTTATAACTCGGACTGCGTGAAGGGAGGGATAAGAATGGAGAATTCGGAATTAGAGGAGGTAATTTTGCGAGAGGATAAAAAGGAAATCTCCAAGACTTATAAAGTGTTGTTAAAATGGCTGAGAGAAGATGAGATAGTTAAAGTTCAAATGGTGAAGTGGGCAATAAATTTTAACAAAGAGATAACAATGCGGGCGTGGGAGTACTTGTGGGAAAATACGATGAAGATCACGACATGCACCAATATTAAGGAAAATGTTTATAAAAGGATTTACCGTTGGTATTTGACACCAAAGAAAATTGCGCTAGGGAATTCTAATATGTCTAATAAATGCTGGAAATGTAAAAAGCATGAAGGATCGTTGTATCACATGTGGTGGACTTGTGAGGTAGCTAGGCAGTACTGGGGGGAAATAACAGAAGCAATAAGCGAGATTTTACAATTTCAAATTAATAAGAACCCAGAACTCCTACTATTGAACTTGGGAATGGAGGATATTCCAGCACAATACAGGACGTTGTTATTTTATATGACAGCAGCGGCTAGACTTTTGTATGCGCAAAAGTGGAAAGTACAAGAAGTGCCAACTATGGAGGACTGGATTTACAAATTGCTGTACATGGCGGAAATGGACAAAATGACAAGGAAACTGAGAGATCTCGATCCAGGACAGTTTAATATGGATTGGGAGAAGCTGAAGCAATATTTGGTGAAAAAATGGGAGGTGGGAGGAGAACTGTGGCAGTTTGAAAATTACTGAAATACAATAAAAGAAGAGAGAAGTGACTTTACCGGGGGGAGGGAAGTTAAAGAAGTTCTAAGCAATTGTTCTATTAGATTATTATATACGGTATTAAACTATAGAGGTGTTATTTTTAAGAATTATAAGGGGATAAGTTAACTAAGTATGTTTCTGGCTGATAACTGTATAATAGGTAAACTATATAATCAAAATAGAATGAATATAAGAAAGGTGGAAGGAAGTAAATAGCAACATATAGAGTACAAGTTAAATTGATTGACTTATATTGAATGTATACAATGTTTATAGAAGTACTTAGAGTTATGCAGAACAGGGGACAAATTGATTGTCCCATATTGATGAGACTAGAATGAGTAAGACAGAGTATAGAGTACAAAAATCAGATAAAATGTTACATTATTAAAGAATATATGTCAGGAATGTAATACTTAGTTTGATAAGTTAAGTGGGAAAGGGAACAGAGATAGCACTGTGTTATAATAGATAAGCTTAGAAGAGAATGAAAGTATATGCTTAATAGAATAAAGTAAGTCTGAAATGAGTAAGGGAAAAAATGGACAAGGGGTTGGAAAACTGTTGGAAGTCAACAAAAGGGGGGGAAAGGGAGGGGGTTAGAACTGGAATATTTAAAGGGAATTGATTGTAATGAGAATTATATTGATTTCTAATCCAATAAAAATTAAAAAAAAAGTAAAGGGATAAGGAGGGATCATACACTTCACTACTATTGCTATAAAAATGATCCTACTTGGTAGTTTCTATGTTGTTTAATAGGTGCGTCACGGAATTGCTTATGCTCTTTTTCAACTTTTCTTCAGCTCTGTCTTGGATTTCTGCTATTTTTTTAAACCTTTGAAAATTTGCCTCTATATGCCCATCGTATGTTTGCAGTACTGACTGTACTGCAGTCACAGTACTGACTGTACTGTACTGTACTGACTCACTGTACTGTACTGACTCACACTGTGTAATCTGCCTTGAGTCTCAGTGAAAATGGCAAACTATAAATGGCTTAAATAAAAAAATTAGTATTTTTATTAAATTTACTATTTTATTTATCTATGGAAAAGAAAACATAAAATCAGGCATATGAGAAAACAGACTGCTAAATCTTTTACAGTTACAAGTACCATGTCACCGACAAGTAGGCCTTGTTATTCTCAGAAGGCAAAACAAACCTCTTCACAGAATACTTGGTTGCTCAGTTCTAAGCACTGCTCTTTAGCAAGGAAAATTAGCACTATTTATTCCTGTGCAAGGCAGATTTCAAAGGAAAATGCTCCTTGTATTGTGTATACCAACTATGTGTCAATTATAACTGACATGGTTTCTGAGCATGTATCAGCATCATTGTTACATTTCAGCTTGGAAAAAGAGCTCAGGAATACCTAATCACAAACAGCACCATAAATGACCAACGAGAACATCTGATGACTGCCAAATTGCAAAGCTGAATGAATGCAAGATCCACAGAACAAATATAAACAAGTACTGTGAGGCAGAACTCCAGCAACTGTCTCATACAGAGTTTCACAACAGCCAAGGTGAAGGACCACCTCCTACTCAGTCCAGTGTCGCAGTAAAGATATTCCTCACGTGCTCTGCTCTCTGTGTCCCTGCCTTCAGAGGAGAGGTGGGTAATTAACCAGAGACATGGCTTTTTCCACCAATGGTACCTTGCCTACAGAATGCATTTCCCTGTTTTTGAGATTGTTTAATGTTAATTCTGGGTTTATAAATTGTTAATTCATTTAACAACTTTTATGCTTTACATAATGTTTTACTTTGTAAGCCAAGTATAATAACAATGAGGGAAAGGGGTCCCCAATACACACTAAACAAAGGAGGAAATTCCTAAGAGACCACTAATACAATAATGAAGATTGTCTCAGTATAAATAAATGCAATTTATAGGTCAAACCAAGTATAGCAATATTTTGGTCATAATATATATAATAATGTAATATCCTTCTACTACAATTGAGCAATGGTTTGTTCATATCACAACCAGAGCCTTTGGAGAAATCGCATTATTAGTCAGTTGTCACAATGTCCCTTTCAGGTAAGTATCCATCATCTGTTGATTTCAATAATTGTCTCTTTGATATGTTTTTCTGTTTTTAGGCAACCAAATTAAAGCAACCGTACTTTATATTGTAATTCACAAAAAGGCTGAGAAATCAATCTCCTGATTTAGCCCGCTGGGTGTAAGACTTCTAAGTCTAAAAATCCATTCAGCTTCCTGTTTCAATACGGTTTTATGATGGGGAAAACCCGTGGAGACAAAAAGGACAGAGAATTTAAAGTCCCGCTCTGAATGTTGAGCCTCATTGAAATGTGCTGCCAGTGGAGCCTCCAAAACTTTATTCTTTATTTTAGAAATATGTTCCTGTATTCAAATTCTTACAGGGTGTTGAGTGCCGCCTACAAAATGTAAGCCCCATTGGCATGTAATAACATACACTACATGTGCAGTGGGGCATGTTGAAAAGTGTTTGGTGAATAAGGGTCTCCCTGTATTGGGATTGATAATGGAATCTACACCCCTTACTAGAGAGCACACATTGCAATGACCACATGCGTGGTGGCCAATTGGACAAATTTTCTTGGTTTTTTGCTGGAAATCTGAATGTATTAGTCTGTCTTTTAAACTGAAAGTACGTCTATATCCCACTGTGGGAGGAGGCTCACATCCAGGGATGCTCTGTATAATGTGCTAATTCTTTTTAATAATTTTCTGCTGACAGGGATGTATAATCTATGGACCACTTAATATTGTATGGATTTTTTCTCTGTCTTTGAGTAAGTAAGGTCTCTCTATGGAAATTATTGGATCTAATTCTGGCCCTATTTATGACCCTGTTTGAATATCCTCTGGCAACATACACTTCCTCCATTCTAGTAGCTTCCCTGACAAAATCTGCATTCCTAGTGGAATTCCGTTTTATTCTGAGAAATTGACTAAAAGGGATATCACAAAAATTATTAAAAAGAATTGGCACATTATACAGAGTGGCTAGTCTTACGGAGAGGCAGCACAGAAATGTTTGCATAAAGTGTAGTTGCTAAGTGATGACAGTTAGAGCAGTCTTGCTAAGCACAAAGGATGCAGAGCAGCAGAAGGAAATCTGAGACTGAAGAGAAGCTCATGGCTCCACTATCAGGAGCAAGAAAAGGCAATCTTTGTTTTAGTGTGGAGTAAGTAGAAAGAGACTAAATCTACTTTCTCTGAAAATCCCTCCCCATTAATCCCACTGCACCTTTCGATTCCGTTTTCAGCAGCCCCTCACTTATTTTTCGTCTCTTGGTTGATTTACCTGGACTAGCCACTTGGGAGGAACATAATTTGAACTAAAATATAAATTTTAATTGAGCACTTGCTTAAAATAATGCAACTGAATACTAAGATTGTGCAAATGTGAATGGCTTTAGTGGATTGCAACAAGTAAATTGCTCTCTCTTGCTATCTGAATAATTCAGTCTCACTGTCCTGATTATCACTGTTTTGTTTCCCATCTTTCTAATTACCACAGTGGCTTCTTCAGTAGAGATAGTTGCATTTAGAAAGTCTATATCACGTTTTAGGTGTGGCACTTGAACGGAATTAAGATATGCTTATACTGAATCTGGGGAGAAGTTAGTTGCTATTTATAAAATACAAGAGAAAGCTGCAAGTGCTTAGAAAATGGGATTTGATACCATTTTAATTTACATATGGTTTCCCCAGATTGAAAAACTCTTCTCTAGCTCTGTTTGTCCATTACAGCTCTGGCCAAAAACCTATCATTTTCTTCCATATTTAAAATAATGTGTGCATGTGTAGATTAAGGTTTTCTATGCTTTGCTACTTCCAAAAGCACCAGTGTCTTCCTGTCAGTGGTAAGATCTTTCTATTTCTTACTGAAATCTGAGTGTTTAAAGTTATGCTGTCAGATTTTCCACTGGCTGCGTTAAATGGGATATTTTAGTCTGTCTCACAATGTAGAAGGCTTTAGTAAGAAACCAGCCCCATGCTGTAGCTTGAAATGTATCCATTCCCAATTACCTAATAATAAAGCGCAACCATTAACATTGTCTGTGAAGTAATATCCAATTTGTTCAGCTATTTTTTTTTAAAGTATAATTCTGGAGATGTATAGTATTATGCCACCACGAACAATTGTAATTAGAAGGTTGGTCAGATAGTAAACAACATATAGCCATGTCACAGTCAGGCCAAGAAAGTGAGAAAATATCTGCTTTAACCATCTCATATCAGTATATCTAATTCTCAACAAGGTCAAATCTGTGAATACTTAAATCCAGAGACTGGAGCCATGAAGAGACAAGATACGTATTTTTATAAATCTAAAGAATGCCCCAGCTTTGTAGAAAAATCTGAAATTTAAACTATATATACACACACAAACACAAATTTGGGGGTTAGGCCCCCCCTTCCCAGTAACAAAAGCAGCACTTTAAGAAACAAATACCCTCAGTGGCTGTTGCTAGGCAGCTACATCAATACTGCTACCTTTCAAGCCTTGGTTTCAGTCAGTAAAAGGCAAGGGGAGGGGAAAGGATCCTTACCAGGGCTATTTCGGCCTTTGAGGGAAGATTCTCTGGGTTCAAGCACATCAGCAACCAGAGATCAGCTTGACACTATGTGAACTGCATGACTCATCCAAGACTGGCTGCTTGCTATACAGCAGCTACCCCACAAAAGCCTGTACTGTAGTAGTTAGGGACCAGGATGTGGGAGACCGAGGTTTGAATCCCCACTCTGCCATGGAAGCTCATAGGGTGACCTTGAGCCACTTACACATTCTTCGCCTACCTTATCTCACAAGGTTTTTGTAAAGATAAAATGTAGAACGAAATATGTTGCTTTGACCAAATAGGTCAAAGTACTGGATTTAGACTGAAGCCCCAATACCCAAATAACACCACAGAAGTAAAATTAATAAAGTTTATTAAGAAGCGGGCAAAAGATTACAAATATAGGAATGTGCAAGACAAGAAAGAAGATAATAAAACTAAATAAAATAAATGTACAGGCTTTGGTCTCCTAATACAGATGTTTCCTTATTATAATAACACTAATTTGTTCATCACTCTGAGTGAGGCACTAATCTGTCTAGAAGAGTGGTATATAAGTGCAGTTATTATTGTTATTGTTATTAGGCTAGAGTCTAAGACACAAGAAGAATGCCGAAGTCCAAAAGCCAGAGACAAGAGACTCAGACTGACATCTAACCTGGTAGTCAAGTCCAGAGTGCAAAATGGTATATAAGCAGTAAAAAACAGCACAGACTAGAATTAAAACCTTTACTTAATGCCTGGCTGCCCACAGCATGGTCTGATCATGCTTGACCAATCAAGGGGTGTTGCTGGAACATGTGACTATGTTCCTCTGCAGCTGGAACGTGTTCACAATTAGAGCAGCTTACCCTCACCCATGGTTCCTTGAACTAATGAGACGGCACTCCTCTCTTGTCTCCGACTTTGAAGCTCTCTGATCCCATGATCTATACCTGTGTGCCCCAGTTCTCTCTCATACCTTATCTCTCTAGGAATTACAAAGTCATAGTAACTGTAATTTTCCAGAGATGGGCACACTGTAACCTAAGAAAAAAGCCTGATGATAAAAAAGCCTGAACCAAAGATTCAAAAAAGCCTGAACCAAAAATTTGAAAAAATCAAACAAAAAAAAAGGACAGGTTTTTTGACAAGCACTGCACAACTTGGCCAGGCTTTTCCCACGAGGCAGCTGCTAGGGGTATGAAAGGAGAAAAAAACTGAAGGGGGGGAGATAAAAGTAAGTTAGCTGGTGGGTGGGAAGGAGAGAAGGAAGCAGGAGGAAGGGAGAAGCTGTAAGGGCTTTCAGCAAAGGGAAAGAACAGTGGAGGAGGGGGAAATGAGATGCCACCTCCAAGTCCTTATAGGTTCTGCTTCTTACTAACTAAATTGGCTGAAGAGAAAACATAATCTGTGTGAGGTTTTTTGAGAGGAACAACAATATGTTAAGCCTCTTGCAAGATAACAGGTATTTCTCCATATATCTACTGTGTCAAGCCTCTCTATGGTTCACAGAAATGCAACTGTGGAGGAGGTTCTCCTTGATTTAGAAACTGAATGATCTACAGGTTTACCACTGCATTTCAGTCATCAGCAAGAATTCTACAAAAAAATTCTATAACTTCAGCCAGGGAGTTAAAATACAAACCATTGATTCTTCCCTTCTTTCTCTTTGGTATCCTGGATAGAATAATAAAATTGCTTGCTCGTTTCCTTTTCCTTGGGAGAATTATTGTGGCAACCTGAGAACTGTGCATACAACAGACTCACATGATCTCTTGCCCAAGACCGCATGTTCTAGTCTACATGTATAAAGGATTCTCTTCGTGTGTGTGTTCTAAAGTGGGGACAGATTTGGGTAACATTACCCCATGTACGTGCTGTGGGTAAATCTCCCTATTCCAAAAAAAGTTGAGGACTGAGGCTTGTAATGTTAGACAGCCCAGCAAAATTTAGGGACTGACTTATTTGGAAATTTTCCCTCAACATGGGGGAAGAGAAGCAAGATGTTCCTCACCTCCTCCTCATAGGAGAACTGGAAGCAAATTCCTCACCAGCAATTTTGCTTAGGTTAAATGGAAGCAAACAGTCAGCTCTAGTTCCCATTCAACCTAGCAACGGGCAGAGGGAGGGCTGCATATTTGCGGCCCCATTTTTCCTATTCTGGGGTACCCCCTCTTGTGTGCTAAAAGAGGAAAGCTAGGTTTTCTGCATACCCTTCTTTTTGTTTGAGGCTGGGACTCTTGTGAGACTCTTTGGGTTCCCTTCATGATCAGCACAGAGGCTAGCCACTTTACTATTAAATAGAATGATTAGGGAGAATCTATATAAGGCAAGATTCTGATCCTTCAAAAATATGTGTAAATGGCTCTAAATGGTGAACAGAATGATTTTTTAAAAAGTAATTGAAAGAAGTTATTAAGAACCACATAAATAATATTTATGTGCACGTGCACACAATTTTAGTGGTGTCACCCAAAAATCTGCAAAAGGCAAGGAAAGACATAATAGGAACAGTAATTGGGACCAGGTAGAGAAAATAGGGTTGGTATGTGGTACATAATGGCACATGGGATATTGTGTTTGGCAGAAATTAAGCAGCCAGCCTTGTTTATCATTAGAGTTCTGACTGATATGTGATATAAGAATGCCAAGAAACCTAAAGATCATTATTAATATGTTCATAGTTCCTTCTGAAGTACTGACACCTTCAACATCATTGAGAAGAAAACCCAGGCTGCAATCAGAAGTCACGCTAAACGCGTGTACAAACCAGTGTGGTATAGTGGTTAGATCGTTGGACAAGAATCAGAGACCCAGATTCAAATGCCCCCTTGTCATGGAAGCTTGCTAGATGACTTTTGGCCAGTCACACACCCTCAGCCTAACCTACCTCACAGAGTTGTTGTGAAGATAAAACAGAGGGGAGGAGAATGATATTAGCCACTTTGGGTCCCAACTGGAAAAAGGCCAGGTATAAATAAAATATATAAAAATAAATGGTTTGACTGAACTCCAATTTAGAGTGCTGGCCGAACACCAGACAATCCACCAACTCTAGTATGCAAGAGGGCCATAAACCCAAATTCTTAACCAGTGTTACAGCCCAGTTTGTGTATCCATCTTTGTAATAACTCTCATTAGCCATTATGTCTAAATGTAGGACTTAACTTTTAATCCCAGATTGCTTGATATCTTTGCCCCCAAGGTACAGAATCACAGCTTCAGGACACCCCAAAACCTTGCTACTTCTGCAGGTTGTTTCTCAGAGGAGTAAGACAAACCAAGATTTCTGAGCACTCTGGTTAGTTTTGATCATTTGCTGCACTAACCAAGGTTAGTTAAGTAAATTAAAGTTTAAACAAATCATGATTAATTGTCATGCCATATGCTGCAGCATCAGGAAGTTAAGGCAACACCAATATGATGGATTACAGAATGAACAGCAGGCACTTAATAGTACTAATAACCACATTCACGTTCAATGACAATTCTGACAATATTATCTTAAGTAATACCACAAACATGCAAATATTTTTTTAAAATACTTACTTTCATATGTTTCTTCTGACTGAGATGGTTGTGATTATCAAACTGCATTATCTTTTCATTACATTTTTTTGATTGTTGGTTACTGACTGAAGCTGATTCTGATGAACTAAGCAAATTTAAATAACAGCATCAGCTAAAATTTTAAACTCAAGCAGAACATACACTGCTAAAACATTAACCAAAATAATTATTGTTGAAGGCAACTGGAAGGATCTGGAACTTCATTCATGTATTTTCTCTTTGCTAATAAAATGAACAACACCCTAGCACAAGATCTAAAGAGACATTTTCAATAACATTTACATTATGGCTAATTTCTATAAACAAATAAATTCTATACAGTATGAAACACTTCCCCGTTCTATGAGAAGACTAAATATTCTTCTTCAAACATGGCAAGAATGCAACAAGAAAGCATCATCTTGTAACCTCTCATTAAGCTAAAATAGTTGAGTCAGATCAAACTAAGAACTCCAGAGAGAGAAGAGGTTTAGTGCTGTGCTGAGATCATGAGCATGAGTAATTCACCACAACATTTTTTGTCTTTGTTATTGCAGCTTATCAGAATAACCACAACCACTTCCCGTCATGTTTTGAGTGACTGTGTTTTAAAGCAGGGCTTCAAATAGTTTGCTGGAGTAAGAATAGCTTCAAAGCAAATAGGCTATGCTTCACTTTTTCTTCTGGTGTTAATTTTTTTATGGTAAAAAATGCTTGCTAACTGTTTACAGGCAGAATACTATAGTTCCATTCTAACTGTGCAGGTCACAAAATACACTGTCAAAGCCATCCTCAAAACTGTTCTCCCCACACCTTGTGAAGGAAGCAAGGAGTAACCCTATGTACCAGCTTTAGAATGCAAGTTCCTTCTCCACAATGGCAGGGTCTTCTGAAGGCAGCAACACAGAATTGTTCCTTGCTTCCTTCCTAAAGAGGGATACAGCTTTGAGGCAGCTTTCAGTGAACTGTTCCCTCTCTGACACCCCAACAGACAAGCTCGAGAAGCCAGAGGCACTACACTCCTTTGCCCAGCATAACAGGCCACTAATAAAATGCTCTCATGCACTATGATACTGGCTTTGCATTAAACCAGGGCTAGATTGTAGGGAATGGAAAGGATTTTCACCTCTGAGTGGAGAAAATACTCACAGAAGCCCCAGCAGGGCAGTAAAGGCTTTCTTACTTTCAATAAAGCAGCACTTCTCTTTCTTCCTACAAAAAAGGATTGTCCCCCAGCCTACGTGCTGCAGCTTTCTAACACAGGAACAGTATGTGGGTATGCATGTGAGAGAAATCTATGATCAGTGGGGTATACAGTGGAGAACTTTTATTTGTTCCCACTCATGGCTCCCTCCCTTTTGCGGGAGAAAGGGTATCTCCCCAAAGAAGTGTACATAGATAGTTGATATCCTCATGAAATTTTATCTACTTAAGATGTTTAGAGCTTGATGAAATTAGAAGTCCAGAATATGACCATATATGTACCTAGCCTTTTTGAAATACTAGTTAGGAAACAAAGGATAACCAAATCTTATTGATTTTCACGGATGGGTTCCGTGAAAAGGTTTGTTGTGGCCAACATGGCATCACTACAAATTCATAATCAAATTGGGTTTTACTGATAACTGAAATCTTATAATCAGTAAGATTTTAAAATCTCATTTTATAATTAACTAAGATACAGTTAGTTTAGGTGGGTAGCTGTATTGGTCTGCAGTAGATCAGCAGGATTTTAGTCCAGTGGCACCTTAGAGACCAAAAAGATGTTCAGAGTGAAAGCTTTTGAGTCCTTGTTCACTTTTGCAAACAGTTAATAGTTCTAGTTATAAATAACTAGAACTCAGGACTCTGCACATTTGAAGCAAAAGAAAAAATGGGTTATGGGTTGCTGTAGCATAGTGGTTAAGTGATCAGGATGCAAATCAGCACTTTGCTGGTTTGAAACTGACTACTGCCATGAGCTCAGCAGGAGGCCTTGGGTAAGCCACTTCTCTCAGCCCCAGCTACATTGAGGGGATAATAACAACACTGTTTGTCACTCTCAGTGGGGCACTAATCAGTCCAGAAGAACAGTACAGAAGCACACTATTATTATTATGACAAATGACTATTTTGAACATAAAAAGCCTCCCCTGCCAAAAGAAACCTCCACCAACACAATGGAGTCACTGGATACAAACCCACTGTCACAAGCACACTTTGAGCTCACTAACAGATACAAAGTGTACATCAATATCCACAAAATCAAAATACTTAACAAAGTCCAAACATGTGCAATTGTATCTGTTCACATTCATTCCTTGTTTGTTATCCTTTCCTTTGCTGCCCACTACTCCGTCTCCACAATAAACTTCAGCCTATATCTCGAGCTCACAATCTATCTTGTAGCTTACACTGTGAAGTAAATGGATGACACTATAGAAACAGCAGGGTACAGCTTAGAAACAATACTATAAGTGCAATCTTAAGCAGAGTTTTACTTGGAATTCCACTGTAGATCATTCAAGTGACAGATGCCCCCTTCTCAATAATACATGATCGGAACAACAGCCATAACATTCAAAAATTGTTCAGCTGAAAAAGAGAGGCCTTAGAAAGAAGGTGGCAGTCACTTTGCTTTTATTTTTACTTGCCTGTGACACAACAAAGGTGATACTGACAGAGCAGTCACTGGTGTTTCTGTCAAAAACTCCATTATACTAAAGGACTCTCTTTTGTTTTAAATATCTTTTCTTCTGTGCAATCTAAGTGTAAAGAGATCTGTTTTTCTGAGGCATGTTTTACATATTGAAAGTCATTTTCTAGATTAATGCTGAACTTCAAGGTTTAGGGAAATTAGACATACTCAGATGCATACTGAAACATTTTAATAGCAAGTGACATTTCTGTACTACAAACACACCCCTAAGTGCTCTAAGCAGCCTAAGCACACCTGAAACATTCTAACTAACAGCAAGAGATATTTCAATACCTCATCCATTTGGCCTGTAATTTAATTGACAGAAAAACTGCACAAGTACAATATTATTTTAATTGGTAGAATATTCAGAGTTTTATTTACTTTGATTTATAAATCAATTTCAATCTAAACTTACTTTTTCTGAAATGTTGTTTTCTTTATTCTGTGTTTATATTGCCTCACACCTGAAAAATTAAAACACAAACCTCAACTCACTAAATAAACATTTTAACACAAAGCACTTTACTGCATAAAAAGGCATTCCAGGAGGAAAGGTTACCTTGGATTTCTTCTGTTTGCTTTTTTAATTTCTCATGTTGCTGAATAAGATCCTTAATTCCTTCAGGACTACTGCTGCACAGTTCTTGACCTTTCTCATTGGCTTCCAGTGCTTTTCTGTGTTCTCCCAAAAGTGAAAGTGCATCACAGAATCGATAGTGTCCCTACAAGTGATGGACCAAATGCCTGTTAACTATTCCAAGCAAGGAAACCTTACTAACATTTCACAATTTTCCGAACAAATTTGTTTCCCCCATGTTATAGTCTGTGTTTTGGAAACTCTTTTATCCAATGATATGAAGAACACTAGGGGTGTGCACTGGGAAAAATTTGGTAAACTCAAAAAAGGAAAATGATGAGTAATACACCGAATGCCAAAGTGGCAAATCACTTCACCTTCGGGTATTTAAATTGCTTTGGTATGCTCCATAAAGATTTGGGGCATACCGAAGTGAGGGGGGGAAGCTGCCAGTCTCCCAGCCCCCCCACCCCCAGCCCCCCCCAATTACTCCTGCCTCCTCTGCACCCCCAATCCACCCCACTTACTTGGCCGTGGAACTAAGAAGACCGCAGCAGCCAGCTGGGCGGCGGGGAACCCCAGAGCCTGCTCCTCTGTAGCCTGCGCCACCTTCTCTACCTTAGCAGCCAGATGGGTGGCGGGAAAGCTTGGAAGTGGCTCCAGCGGGGCCCGCACCGCCGCCACAGCCAGCTGGGCGGCAGGAAAGCCCAGAGCCAGCTCTTCCACAGCCCGTGCCACCTTCTCCGCTGCCACAGTGACCAGCTGGGTGGCGGGAAAGCCTGGAGCCAGTTCCTTGGCAGCCATGATGGCCATTTGAATGGCAGGAAAGGTCTCCTCCGCCACCACGGCAGCCATTTGAGGGGCGGGAAGGACCAGAGCCAGCTCCTCCGTCACTGCAGCAGCCAGCTGGGTGGCAGGGAAGTGCAGAGCCAGCTCCTACAGGCCCACACCGCCTTCTCCGCTGCCTTAACAGTCAGCTGGGCAGCGGGGAAGCGCGGAACCCGCTCCTGAGGGGCCCGCGCCACTCCTCCGCCACCTTAGCAGCCAGCTGAACGGCGGGGAAGTCTGAAGCCGGCTCTTCCGGGGCCTGTGACACCTCCACGGCCACAAAGGCCAGCAGGGTGGTGAGGAAGGCCCAGAGCAGCTGCTTGGCAGGGATCTCGCTGCCAAACAGCTGATCCACAGGTTTATGCCCTTTTCTGCGCTGCTTCCCAGCAGCACGGAAAAGGGGCATTTAAACCCCCGCCGGCAGGATCAGTTGCTTGGCAGGGATCTCCCTGCCAAACAGCTAATCCGTGGGTTTAAATGCCCCTTTCTGTGCTGTGCAAACGGCACGGAAAGGGGCATTTAAAACTCTTGACCTAAAGCTTTCCAAAGCGATATGAAGCTTCGGGAAGCTTTGATTTGGGGCTTCCGAATCACTGCAAATCGGGTCCGATTCAGGTACTTTACCCGAATCCCAAACCCGAATTGCACATCCCTGCATCTAACACATTTGAATCATTGAGGATCTGGGTAAATAGGAATGAAATTTTCAAGGTCCTTATTCATGACTCTTAAAAAAAGTTTAACTAGCTTGTATATTTGTCTTTTCTTTTTAAACTGTGTGTGTATATTACAGATATACATGAATAGAATGCCAGTTAATACACAGCTACTTAAAACAAGTTTCATTTGGTACGCAATGTGAATATACACAAAAAAAACCCCAACCCACAGTAATGAGATCTACAGACCCATATAATAATTATACAGTCACACAAATGTAACAAAATAAGCCAAACACTTTATATATATATATATCCAAGTTCAGGCTGCTGTTCACTATAGAGAATGCACAAACCAAAAGTCCTCCCCTGACACGGTGTAAACCTCCCAAAAGTAACTTTCAAATGTTGTGGAAGGTATTCCTTTCTTATTGTCTGCAGTGGTCTATGACGAAAACGTTCCTGAGACCAATTCCCCACTGGGAGAAACTGCAGCTGAGACGTCCAACCCTCAGGGAAGACCACAGACCACCATGCGCTCAACAGGGCGCAAGCTGAACTCCTGTTTCGTAATCTCTTTTTCAAGAGCGCAGTGCAATTGGTGGTTGTGCAGTTCTGCAAAGTTACATTCACTCCTCCAATTCCTCCAATTGTGAATATAGCATGTATTAATTCAAATTCTAAGTAGTCATAACAGACCATGCTTTAAAGCACAAATATTGAAAACGACTTCTAAAGAAGAGGTCTTCTTTTCCCTTCTTCCACTTTCACATAGAAGAATTTACCCAGTGTGATCACAACTCTGTTAAAGCTTTGATTTGCAAGATTAGCTCAATAATAAAAGTTTACCAGCTTTATGTTTAGAGAACGCTTAATTTTTTTGTGAAATTTACCGTGCAATCCTAAACAAATTTATTGCCTTCTAAGCACACTGACTTCAATAGACTTAGAACAATGCAACTCTGCATAGAACTGCACTGTTTATGTGTTGACGCCACAGCAAAAGTAAATTTACAAGATAAACATAACTAACCTTTGGCCAGCTGGGCTTCAAAATAATGGACCTTTTCCCATCACCCAGAGCTTTTCTAGAAACAGAAACAGTCATCAATGATTTCAAGAAAAGGTTTCATTCCAATCCAAGCAACAGAGCAAATTCTATCATTAAAAGGGGGAGATTTTAATTTACCATGAATTCCCATTCTTGGGAATAAACAAAGGGTTATTTTCACTTAAAGGACAGGGACAATGCCTCCTTTAGATCGAAGGCAAGAGCAACTTCACTGGGGGTGGGGAGGGGAGGAATATCCTTTGCATTCCAGATGAAGCATGGCAGAGCCAAAACCCCACAACACCATTGAAGAGGAAGAGGGAAAGTAACAGTTCAATAACAAGACAACAGAACTTACTCAGGAAAGTCCTCTGTAGGGCATTGCCTATCTCCCCCACATTTCTATGGGTTGGATCATGGCATTCCACTCAGCTAAGTGCAATGTCTCTTCCATGAGAAAAAGGCTATTAGCTAAAGCAGTGGTAGGATCTGTCCTCAGTACAGCTTAAACCAAAATACTGCCAGACTGGGCAAACTGTCCTTTTGTCTACTGTAGAAAACAGTATAATTTTATGGCAAACTTTCCTTCCCCATTTAAGCTGGTACAGGCCAATCTTCAGAGTTGGGATGCAACAAAGCAGTGGCATCCCTCAGAGTGGGCCAGCGCCTCAAAGTGTTAACACTTCTGAAATATTTATCTTCAAAATCCTTCCTCTGAAGACGGTGGTCTTGTAATATTTTTGAATGTGTACTTAGCCACAAAAGCTAAGTACACATTCATAGTGAATAGATTTCTTCCACAAAAGAACAGTCTCACAAAGAAACTGGGATAACCATTCCCACAACGAACTGAGTGAACAATAATGTCGATAATGAACCCTCCTGCGTAATATTTTATTTATTTATTATTTACGTCATTTATAGTCCGCCTTTCTCACTGAGGCTCAAGGCAGATTACACAGTATGAGGTTAATACAATCAGTATCAAGTAAGTACATTTCAATACAATACCATAAGGTAAACATATACAAGTTTAAAGACATAGCATTAGCAAGGATCCAAGACATAGTAGAGATACTGAAGCAAAACAATCAATTCTAGGACTAACATTAGACAGCATGGAGCGATGGTTGTACATAGGAGTACATATTTAAAGCAGCAGATAATATATGAGGCAAAAATAGTGATGAAGTCTATGGTCCCCAACTTGTTAGTGAAGCACCTGAGACCCTATTCCTACAGTCACAAGTCTGTTCTTAGGTCACTGAAACAATGTAACATCCCCTTCTTGCAGAGATGGCTATTTAAAACAAAGCTCATGCAACTTTCTTCATAAGAATGCAAGTGGATTAGGCATAAGATCAGTAGTACCAAACGCTGCATGCTGTAAAAAAAAACCAGCATTTCTTACCTGTAACTTGTTCATTTAGGTCTTCCATGCAGGCACAGATGGGACTGTGCATGCGCAGGCCTGCCAATTCCGGAGATTTTCTAGCTGAAAAACCACCAGGGGGCGCTATCGCCTCCTAGTGCGCCTGCACAGCCGTCCTTCCCGCCTCTTTAAGTAGTTGGAACGCCCCCACACCCTCAGTCCTCTATCGCTGCCATGCCCTCATATTAGATAAGAGCATCAGCAGGGAAGGAGGGACGGTATGTGCGCCTGCACAGAAGACCTAGATGAATTACAGGTAAGAAACACTGTTTTTCATTGTCGGTCTTCCAGTGCAGTCCCACATGGGAGATTAACAAGCTTAATTACCTGGGTGGTGGAAGCAAGATCTTCATAAGAAAAGAGACTGGAGAACTGCTGTGCCCACTGCTGTTTCTCTTCTATCCAAGATGTCCAGGGCATGATGTTTCACAAAGGTGTCAGCAGATGCCCACGTTGCAGCCTTGCAGATGTCCCGGAGCGGTACTCTCTTCAGCAGCACTGGAGATGAAGCTTGTGACCTAGTGGAATGAGCACGAATCTCCAAAGGGGTATATTCGCTGTTTCATAACACAGTAGAATCGCCTGAACAACCCATCTAGATAAAGTTTGGGAACTGGCTTTCCTCCCCTTCTTGGGGCCCGCAAAGCAAACAAAGAGCTGAGAATCTGCCCTGAAGGACTTCGTCCTATACAAATAAAACAGCAATGCTATCCTGACATCTAACATATGTAGGGTCTTCTCAGAGTCTGTTGAACAGCCCTTAAAAAATACAGGTAAAGTGAGTTCCTGAGCTAAGTGAAATTTTGAAACCACCTTGGGCAGGAACCCAAGCCGAGGCCGAAGGACCACTTCATCAGGGTGAATTTTCAAGAAGGGAGGGTCTGCACAAAGAGCAGCTAATTCTCCCACCCTCCAAGCCGATGTAACAGCCACCAAAAGGGTCACCTTCATAGACAGACAGAGTAAGTGACATGTCGTCAAACGTTCAAAAGGTTTGGACATAAATTTGGCCAAAACTAACAGCAGGGACTATTGAGGGACTATGGAGGTAACAGGTGGGGAAAGGTTATTCCAGCCTTTCAAAAACAGTTTCGAGGCTGGGTGAGAAAAAAACGTTTTACCGTCTACATTAGGATGGAAAGCCAAAATAGCGGCCAAGTAAACCTTCACTGAGGAATTAGAAAGCCCCTCGTTTTTAAGATTCAACAAAAATTCTAGAACGTCCAAAAGAGGGCAGCCTACAGGATCTAAACCCTTCTGTAATGCCCAATCTCTAAATCTGTCCCATTTTAAGCTATAAGAGTGACGGGTAGACCGTCTACGAGAATTTTAAAGGACATACACTACTCCTTCTGAAAAGGATCCCTTGGTAGGATCAGCCATGCCGTCAGTCTGAGTGTGTCTATGTTGTGATGATACACTCCATTCCATGATAACAGGTCTGGATTCTGTGGTAAGTGTAGAAACTGAGTTTGTAGGTGCATTAACCCATGGAACCACAGTTGTCTCAGCCAGAAGGGGGCTATGACTATCGCAGACGTCCCTTCCGCCTGAATTTTGCTGACCACACGATTCAGTAACAGAATGGGGGGAGCATGTAATACAGATGAGTCGATCACTGGAACTGAAAGGTGTCTCCAAGCGAGCCTCGGCCAGACCCACCTCGCGAACAGAACTGACTTAACATCTGATTGTCTTCGGAGGCAAAAAGGTCTATCTCTGGACAACCCTACCTTATAAAAATATGGTCTAGATAAGTCTTTTATAGACCACTCGTGAGTCTCTCCCCCCAATCTGCTTAAATGATCCACCAGCGTATTATGTATGCCTGGCAAATAAATGGCCTGTAGCCAAATGGAATAATCCAGAGTCCATAACCATACTGCCATGGCTTCTCTGCATAGCGTCTCTGATGCAGTGCCTCCCTGTTTGTTCAAACAGAACATAGTAGCAATGTTGTCGGTAAGCACCAAGACATTTTTTCCTTTGACGGTATCTGTAAAGGAAGTCAAGGCATATAGAACAGTCCTCAATTCCAAACGGTTGATGTGGTAAGTCTGTTCCACCACTTCCCACAACCCATGGGCTGACAATTCTGCACAATGCGCTCCGCAGCCTAGACTGGAAGCATCAGTTGTTAGGGTTAAGTCTATCACTCTGTGTCCAAAGGGAATGCCAACCAAGAGATTGGCATTCTCCAACCACCAACCCAGGTCCCGAAGGATCTGCCTGGGGATACTAAACTTCTTACTCTGCGTATCCTCTTCCTTACAAAATTTTGAAAGGAACCAAAGTTGGAGGGGGCACATCCTCAACCTAGCCAGTGGCACCACAGCTGTAGTGAAAGCCATATATCCCAAAAGAGTCTGCAAGCTCTTGGCTGATTGGAACCTGCATCGTCTAAAAAGGGTAACTAGGCCCTTCAGTCGTAAGGCCCTATCTCCCAGCAAAAAACCCTATCCAGGGTGCCATCCAGTACCGCCCCAATAAACTGAATCGATTTAGCGGGCGTCAACTTGGATTTGGTCTGGTTCATGAATAAGCCTAATTCCAAACATGTGGAGAGTGTCGGAGATACCGGATCAGCCACATCCTTCTCCGAATGGCCAGTAATAAGCCAATCATCTAAATAAGGGTAAATACAGCAACCTTTGGTTCGTAAGTGAGCAATCACCACAGCTATGCATTTTGTGAATACCCTAGGCGCTGTGGAAAGACCAAAAGGAAGAACTCAATATTGGAAGATGTGGCCGTTAAAGGCAAATCGCAAGAACTTCCTGTGGTCAGGGAAAATAGAAATATGAAAGTAAGCGTCCTTAAGGTCTATAACCACAAACCGTGATTGGGTGGAAATTAAAGTCATCACTGTTTAAAGTGTAGTTATCCTGAATTGTCTGGACACTAAAAACTTAAATTACTCAAGTCCAAAATAGGACATAACCCCCCATCCTTCTTATCCACCACAAAGAGAGTGGAATAGAAATCCCATCTGGACACGGGGTCCTTGATCTCCTCGATAACCCCCTTAGCCAAATGGGCATCCAACTCTGTTTGAATTCCCAAATTAGACACTGAAGCAGAGAAAGAAGGGAGTCTCAACTCAGGTAAAGCGAGAAACTCAATTTTATAACCATAACGTATGATATTTAACATCCAATTATCAGAGGTAGTACTACACCAACTGGTATAAAAAGAACTTAAATGGTCTCCAAATGTCGGGGCCGAACCCTGTAATAGTCAGAACTGTTTCTGCACATGCTGATCTCTAGGGGGCTATGGCGGCTGCTGGCCCTGTTTATTTCTCTGGCCATGTCTCCGTCTGGAGAAAGAAGGCTGTGAACTCTGATAAGGGCGCTGTGTCTGTTGCACATACCCTTGGAAAGGTTGGAATCTGTGGTAAGGTCCTCTAGGGTAAAAACGGAATGGACGTTCAGCAAATTGTTGCTGTTGTTGATGGAAAACTCCATAAGATTTAGCAGTAAGTCAGTCTTTCCTTTTCTGAGACAGACATTCATCCATTTTCTCCAAAAACAAGGTATTTCCTTTGAATGGAAGATCCTCTATCTTATTTCTAGTCTCAGTGGGAAGAGCTGTCACTCGAAGCCAGACATACTGCAGAAGAACCACAGCCAAAAGCAAGCTCCGAGAAGAGGTATTTGCAATGCTGCGGCTAGCATTGATCTGGTGACGCGACAATCTGGTCGCTTCTTCTTGGATAACTTTCAGGAATGCTCTTTGATCCTCCAGAAGCTTGGGAACAAAGGCAGCCACTTTGGACCATAGGAGTTGTTGGTAGCCCACCATCATAGCTGAATAATTGGCTTTTTAAATATTTAATGCTGACGAAGCATAAATTTTTTGCCCTACGGCATCCAGCTTTTTTCCTTCCTTGTCTAAAGGTGTGGCATGAGATCCTTGTCTTGGTCGTGATCGCATCTCCTCTGTCACTAGGGAAGAAGGTGGCAGGTGTAGAGAGAGGTATGAGAGGTGTTCAACTTTGGTCTTGTAGAGACCATACTTCCTATTGGTCGGGGGAGCCGAAGCTGGCTTGAGATTCAGATTGTCCAGAAGCTCAACAAACCCTTCGATAATAGGCAGGGACACATTAGAAGCAGATCCAGCACAAATATGTTTGAGAATTTTGTCTTTCGTCCTCGGTTCCGACGAGGAAACATTGATTTCTAAGGTCTTGGCCATCTGGATCAACAAATCTATATAGGCCCGAAAATATTCAGTTGGGGAAGCATCCTCTGTGGGTCCGATTGCCTCATCCGGAGACGGATCCGAGAGCAGACCAGGACGATGGCTAGAGTAAGGATCACCTCCCAACTCGCTTTCCGATAGTTGATAGGCCATTTGATTGCTGTCAAATGAATGCCTGCTCATTTGTCGGGAAGGAGAGCGACTTCTCCAGAAGACGTCCGTATAAAAAGAACGTCCCACCTCCATATCATATGGAGAATCGCCCCTAAAACGGCAGGTCCGAGTGTATCTTTCTTCTCGGGACCAGTCATAAGGTTCTACTTGTCTCCGGGGAAGTTCACCTTCCTCAATGGATGATCAAGTCATCCAAGATCTAGTGGAGGGAGACCTGGAACCTCTCAGGGTTGGTGGTGCATCCAATACAATCACCTCCTCCCAGATCCAATCACTCGAAGGTCGGGAAGCACTCCGATCCCTCAACTGGTGCTCTCTGTCTTTATTCTTTTTCGGAGGGGGCTCGGATCCGGCATCAGAGTCGACAGGGGTCGGTTCCGAGCAAGATTTAGCTTCCTTTGATTTACGCTTCTTTCTTTTCTCTTTAGATTCGGATCTCAAAGAAGACTTATGCCCCGACTCTCTAGGTAGTTCAGCTGCCTCGGAGAGGTGCTCAACCCGACTCCACGGGGGTGAAGTCATCGCCATTGCGACTGAAGAGGCTCAGTCAACGCCATCGCGACTGAAGAGGCTCTACTTCATGGAGTCTTGGAGCCAGTAGGCATCAGATCTGAAGAAGGGGTTGGGTCCGAAGAGTCTCAGCCTCCAATGGCCCTCAGCTCTGGACCTGGTTCTGACGGGGCCCGTGAGAAGCAGCCGGAGACAATCGAGAACGTGACATCTTAGACCCACAGGGGTTCGGGTCTGGCCGATCAGGCGTGCCAGCCAAAGCAGGCACCTGTGCCGGAGGCTGAGGATCGGTAGTGGCCATAGCCTTCTTCCAGAGCCAGGCATGTAGTCTATCAGCCCTCTCCGCCCTCGCTTTTGGGGTGAACGCACAGCAATTCTTGCACAACTGGGTGTTATGCATTTCTCCCAGACAAAAAAGGCAAGCTGAATGGCCATCCAATCGCGTCATTTTGCCCTGGCAAGAGACGCACTTTTAAAACATGGCTTTCTCTGACATCTCAGGAAACAAAAGGTGAAACGGCAAGGCAAATACTTATCAGGCACTTAGTTAGCAACCTCCTACACCGGCGGCGAAAGAGAAACTGAGGGTGTGGGGGCGCTCCGCCTACTTAAGGAGCCGTCTTTTGGTGGGAACGACAGCTGCGCAGGCGCGCTAGGAGGCGAGAGTGCCCCCCTGGTGGTGTTTTAGCTAGAAAATCTCCAGAATTGGCAGGCCTGCGCGTGCGCAGTTCCATGTGGGACTGCACTGGAAGACCGACAATGAATAACGAATTTTAGCATAAGGGCCCTAGTGTTCATCTCAAAGACCAGTCGGACAAGGTTACTGAAGATAGTCCTTTAAGTATGAGGGGCCAAAGTGTTTTAAAGCTTTAAGAGTCAAAAACAGCACTTTGCATTCTCAGAAACAAAATGGAAAACAGCGCAAATTACCTAATATGATCAACTTAATATTACAGCATTGTATCTCAATAAGAACTCTAAATTACTTATTTTGGATTAACTATAGTTTCCAAACTGTCTTCAAGGCAGCACCACAAAAAATGTGCTACTGTAATGAAGCTGAACGTTACTGAGGCATGTGTGGGTCACACCCACTAATGGGTGCAGCTGGCAAAGAAGCTTCAGTTGATAAAAGCTGTTCTAGATAATTTCCAACTTGTTTGTTCAGAGACAATGTAGGATCCCAGAAATATCCTCAACACACATACCTGATCTTTTTTTTTTTTAAAGGGGTGGGGGAACCTATCCAGAACCACTCACACTCCACATCCTGGATCAGCCTTTGTCTCTACCAAAGCATTTCTAGCTGGTCTGGAAGAAGTTTCAATTTACTAATAGCCAGTCCTTCCCTGAATCCAAGCATCGGTTTAACACCACTACACTTCTAGGTTTTGATGAAGAGAGAGAGCTGTGTCACTGACAAACTGATGGCATATTACTATAAAACTCCAGAGCATTGTTCTGAGCAGCTTCATGTAGATACCATAGAGCACCTGGGACAAGATCAATGCCTGTAACACCCAATAAAATAATAGCCGCATTGCATTGCAAAAAAGTCCTAGGAAGGAACAAACCCAGCAAAGCACAAAACTTCCCAGGCTCCTCACTGCCAGGTGGCCAAGGATACCGTGGCTGACTGTACTGAAAACCAGAAGGACCTGCAGGGATGCATTCCCCCATCAGTAAAATGGTGTACATCTAATAGCATGACCAATGTAATTTTGTGCCATGGCTGAATCTTGATTGAGTGAAAACAATCTGGATACTCAGGAATGCCTTAAGTTGTTTATGCACAACCTTCTCCAAGACATTCCTCAGGTAACTTCAGAACTAAGAATTCCATGAATTCCAAATACTTACTTATACTGTCCAGTTCGGAGAAAACAGAGGGCCCGGTTGCCATAAAGAAGGTGATTTTCAGGCCTTAGAAATTTAAATGGCATTTTATAAAGTTAAAAAAACTACAAAAAAATTACATTTTATCCACATTTTATAATTTGATATATTTACATTTAATAATTAACTGTATAAGTTAATGTTATGTCCTAATTTGTACACCAGACACATTGCTACTGAAATGGTTTCAGCTGAGAAGGAAATCTTTTTTAAAAGTACAGGAAATACAAGCAACGGTAAGAAAAGGAACCCACCCTTCAGTTTTTTACAATGCAGGAGGTTTGGTTATAAATACCATAAATACATTTGCATAGATTTTGCATAGATACAAACCTAGATCTAGGCAACAGACTATGTTGGGTTATGCAAAATTCATAGAATATTTAGACTACTTAATGCAGCTTAAAAATTGTAATGGGAGAACTCTGGTCTAAAGTTTATGGGGCTAGAACTGTACTATTGAAAGATGCTACTACTTAAACAACTGGCAAGCATTACTAGCTAATAGAAAATAAGTAATTTTAGGAGAAGCCAATTCCTATATACTATTCAAAGAACACTGAGATTTCAAATAGGGCATGAAAACCTGCAGCTCCCTAGAACACTGTATATGCTTTACGTAAGAATTGTATTCCTCCTATTCTTTCTAATATTCTCAAAGTCATTTCCCTCAGTAAGCTACTTTCTTTTTTGAATGGGAGAGTTTGAATATTGATCACATTTACATATTAATTTAATATTACATATATATCAATCTGTGGACGTAGCTCTTACCAAAGTTCTATAGCTTTTGTATAGGAGGTGATAGCATTATCAAAATTCTCTTTAGCAAATTCTTCATTTCCTTTCTTTTTCATATCATTACTTTTCTGTAATGAAATATATGACAAAGTAAAATTAACTCCAATTCTTCAGGTTCTTCTGTTACATCCTGCATTTAAAAGACACATGTAATATGAACTAGGAATGTGAGGGCTCAGAAAATTGTTTTAAAATTCATGACAAAATGAGTGCCTCCCTTTTTCCAAGGACTTTTTTCCACGGAAAACTTGGGAAATGTTAGGAAGCACAGAAAAACCGCTGTGAAATATCTTCTCTTACAACGAGTGAAAGGGTTTTAAGACAAGTTTTTTCTCTACTAAAAATATATAGCATGAAAAAGTTTAAAACTTATTGAACTTTTTCCTTTTTCAATGCGTGAAATGAAAGACAAGGTGTAATGATTTCAAATGTGTGTGTGTATCTTTAAATGCTTCCTGTGGTAAACAGGAAGTGTAAGGTTGAAAGAGAGGGATGAGTGAGTGATATGACTGGTTGATGACTGAGCATGGGGGCGGAGTGAATGCAGTTTTCAGTTACTGAGTGGAGAGAAAAGATTCAGTCAGAGCAAGAGAGGTAAGCTGTATGCAGCCTGAGATCTCTGAATTTCTGAGAGAAATATAACCCGTGTGGAAGCCTGAATTGTGTATGTCTGTGAAAGAACATTCAGTCAGGGTAAGAGAGACAAGCTGTGTGCAGCCTGAGTGTGTCTGTGAATTTCTAAAAGAAATATAACCTGTGTGGAAATCTGAACTGTGTGTGTCTGAGAGAAAACCATTCATTCTATTTAAAGCTGGCAAACTGTGTGTGTGCCTGAGAGAAAGTCTTATGTGTATTTGAGTGAGAAATTGATATCTGAAGCAGGCAAACTGTGTGTGCAGACTGAGAGAAGATCTGAGTGACTGTGTCTATGAAAAGAAACTAAGAACAGATAATACTCTTTGAAACCATCAAGCTTAAGAAATAATATGAAACTGATATGCTTCTTGTAAAAATAAAAGTTTATTTTGTTTGGGTTTGTTTATCCCAGAGTATCTGTTATTCCTATATCCCATTCCTATCCTCAGGGCCACATAGTCCCACAAAGGAGCCTGATGCTTGGGCACGTTATTAAAGGGGAAATTTAAGTTATTTTGGAATATAATTCCTGGCGGCGGCAATCTACCCAGAGGGGGCAAGAAGGAAAGAGTTAAAGGCAAAATCTAACTGAGAGAAAGGGGCTCATAACACAAGGTTTTACTCATATTGTGTAGTATGAAAGTGTTTGAGTAAAACAATGTACAGCACTGCATTATAATTACAATGTTTACTGTAGATGTATAAATGTTCAAGAATATTTTTGCTTAAAATGTAATTAATATTGGCAACAGTTAATATACTGTTATGTATTAAATACATTATTGAAGAGTTCAGAGTTTTTAATGTTATATCCAAGATGTCCTACATTATATTCAATGTTATATGCAAATAATCCTACTCATTGTGACTACGACAGGATTTCTGTCCACATAATGCACTCTATTTTGTTTACTATAGAATTTTCCCCTTTCAGGTGGCTAACTTGTGAGAAACGGCAACATTGCGTGCAACAATAATTTGTTTTTTCCTGTGGCTTCCAAATTCCCAGAAATTTTACATATCTAAGACATATGATAAAATAGCACACTTGCAGTCAATCTTTCAGACTTAAACAAAAAGTTTCAATGTTATTAACACACTAGTTCGTATCTAGACTTCTGTACTGCACTAGTTCTAATCAGTTCAACAGAGAAAGCCATGTAAAGGATTCTGTGTGCATTAGGAACAGAATGATGGTAGCAATAGCTCTCTCAAGTGTTTGAAATGCATTAGCTGACAGAGGGGAAAACAGGAAAAGTGACCTTTTACATTGCAACTAGCCTCTAACATGTTTACAAGTTTAAAATAAAAACGTTTTAATCTTGCCTTTATACAACTTTCACAATGATGAGACTCAAATTCTTCTACTAAGTTGTAATCCTCCAGTACAACTTTACTTATATAATGTCTGTCTGCAAAGAGAAACAAGGCAAAATTAAAACAGTATCCCCAAGCCCTCCCTGATTCTCTTGCTGGCACCCAGGCAACTCCTTTACAAAGTGCACATGGCAAGTCATGTAATCTTCATACAGGCCACCTTCATCAAACAGGGAGAATTCTAAGCTACACTTTAAAAGCAGAGTTTTTTAAAAAAATGTTTATAATGTATGTAGGCGGCCCTCAAGGTCAGGTCTTGGGGACAGGTGATTCTATAGGGCTACAAATGAAAAGGCTCAGATACAAGTTCTAATAAATTCCACCCCCTGACAGTAAGAGACACTGAATCAAAGACAAGAAACTTCCTCACTGGTTAACAACCTCTAGCTAGAAGCAAACTGAACAGGGGTCACTGAGCTCATTCACGAATTCAGAACAATGGATCCCCACTCCCACACCAGGGCTGAATAGAGATGTAGGATTCTTATCTCACTACAGGTGCTAATTTCAGGTTGTAATCAAGCTGCATTGTACTTTTGCACCCTGACTCCCTTCTTTACTACACCCCTCCCACCTCCTGAGTGCCATATAAGGGCTCAGGGATCTCCACTCCCACTTGTATCTGATGAAGGGAGCTTTGAGTCTCAAAAGATTATAGACTGAAAATCTTGTTGGCCAATTCCTGCAGGACTTAGGACTCAAATCCTGCACCAATACAGCTACCCACCTGAAACTGCGTTAGCACTGTTCCTTATTGGTACCACAAAGGTAATTAGAGTTTCTTGAACAGAACTACTGATTCCCAGTGATAAATCAATGCACTAGCACTGTAAGGTGAATTGCAATCTAGGTGATTCTAAGGTGAATCTAGGCAGCTCAAAGATGGAGCATCCAAAGCTATTCCCCTCCTCTGAAGAGGAGAGTCCCTTCCCCCCTCCATGAAAATGAAAAGAGATCCATTTTTACATTAGTAAAATTGGCACAAGGAGGACTTAAAAAGGACTTGTGGACACCCTGGAGGATTCTTGCAAATCCCAGTCTGAGAAACACTGAACAACAGGATTGGATCCAGAGATCCATAAGCACATGCAGTACAGATTTTCACCACATTCTCCTCCTGCAAGCCCTGGAAAAATTATTCCTGGGGTTGCAGAAAGTACACAGGCTAAATCACCCCACGGTGATTAAGTGGTTGCAATGTGAATCAGAATTCTGCTGGTTTGACTCCCACTACTGCCATGATTTCAGCAGGTGGTCTTAGGTAAGCCACTCCTCTCAGCCCCATACATAAGCTTTGAGTATGCACTAATCTGTCCAGAAGAGCAGTATATAAGCACACTGTTATTATGTTATCATCTAAGCAGAATAGGGAGGACAAACTTCCAACACTGCCATCTCTACAGCACTAGATATAGAGATATGGTACTAGCTTATAGACCATAGTTACTGGAATTCAGATCGCACAAGCAGCTAGAATTAATACAAATGGTGGAAACCAAACAAGCTACAATCTCTAGCATGAAATGCCAGTTTATGTCAACCAACAATTCATGGTTTATTGAACTATACACACCTAACCGCCCCCCCACCACTATATTTACAGCCTTCAACTGCAAGAAGTAATAAAACAACTTGATCCATCTCCTACTATTTAGATACTAACTTATCACTACAATTTGACTTTTCTTTTAGGCTAAAATGTAGTAATCTTTCTTACTAGTATATAGAATATGAGCCAACTAGGAAAGTGAGACAGTATCAAAACATATGCACGCAAGAAACAAAATGTTACTTAGCTAAAAGTTACATAAGCTATATACAAATCAATTTAAACTGAGAGCAGAACAATAAAACATTATAGCAACTGGGTATAGAATTAATGTTAGAGAGAGACAGAAATAGTAATTTCCCCACAAACTATCAAACATGTCTTATATACTTACATTCAGCAAAAAAGGCTTCTAGAAAAGGCCAATAATAATTTCCAAGTGTTTCTAGTTTCTGTAAAATCCCAACATCATCCGCATATTTCAACCATTCAAAGGCATCAGTAATGTTAAAGAGTCTCTATGAAAGAAGTCAGTATCACTTTAATTATGTGAAAAATCATTATGTATACATATGAAAACAGAGAAATATTGCCTTGCACACCATTTGTAAAGAATGCCAGTACTTGTATGATGCCTGCACTAATGCATATCAAATTAGTACATAGTTCATAATTTTATTCATTCATACAAGGAAACAGGATGCTTGACAGCTAACATTACACTCTCTATGAAAGTAACTAATTAATCATCACTTTCAAGAGATCATACCAAATCACGAGACAAAGAAGTTAAACATTTTGAAACACTACAACAGTAGTCTCTAAAAAAAGTTTATTTGTAGGAATTGGCACCAATAACAAATACAAATATGTTTAATTTCCAATTTTTGATTGCCACTTGAAAGTATTTGTCTTTGCAGCAATTCTTTATATTGATCAATCATGTTTTTCATATGGATATATCATAATTCCTGAATATTTTGGTATAACCACAGTCAACTAATATTTATTTTTTGCAATGAATTTCTCTGCCCTTCAGTGATAACTTTAGAAATGTATTGACTGTAGAAATCAAAATTATGGGATTTTATATAGAATATTCATACTACTACAATTATGAGGAAGTATAAAAACTCTGTATGTGGAAATCTGGTTCTTTTGGTGGTCTTTTATCTAATTTTGTGAAAATAATGACATACATGAGAACATTCTATTTGACAGAACCATTCAACGGCACAGTGTTTCTTGCCTTAACAAGAACATTACGAAATCGCCAAGCTGCTAGACATGCTGGGCATTTAAATCAATTTTGGTTAAAAAATCAGAAAAAGTATTCTAATTATTTAAATGTGTAACGTGCCATCAAGTTGCAGTCATCTTACAGTGACTCCTGAGGGTTTTAAAGGCTAGTAATTAACATAGTTGGTTTGCCATTGTTTGTCTCTGCACAGTGACCATGGACTTCCTTGGCAGTCTTCCATCTAGGTACTAACCACGGCCAACCCTAAGCTTCTGAGATCTGACGAGACTGCGCTAGCTCAGGCCATACAGGTCAGGACAAGTATTTAAACAAAGAGTTGAAAACAAACTTACACTGTCTATTTCATTCCCAATTTTCAGTATGCCTTTGATGAAATGTGGAACATTCTGAGAAAAGAAAAAAGATATAACACGACAGCTTTCCATACTGTAAGCAGAGTCTGCTAAATCGAATTATATAGTTCAGCTTATTGTTTTACACAACAGCCAACTAGTTGCCTTGGAGGGCCAAACGAACAGGCTTTAGAGTCCAAGACCTTCCCCTGAGGACACTGGTATTCCATATACAGGGATGTTCCTTATCCCTGTATGGGATAAGGAGGTTTCCTTTATAGTGCATGGAACAAGCAGCCAGCAGTGTAAAAATATTTCACTTCCAGATACCAGCATGAAATTTTAAAGCATACTTGGCTACCACTTTGGATTTAAAAATCAATCAGAAGACGCTCTCAGAAATGATTAGGTCAGCTGTGATGATGTTATTAAAATGGCTACCACACTACATTCTTTAACTCTATATATCCCATGAACGAATTGATTTTAATGTGCAAGGTCTTGTTTGAATGTTAACTGAATACTCTTTTTAAAAGGTTAATAACAACTATAATGCAAATATAATACTGTTTATTTTATTTGCATGTTAACTAGGGATGTGCGCTTCAGGAGTCAGATTCGGTTTAAACACCCAAATCGGCCCAATTCAGGTAGATTCAGCATTTCTGAATCAGGGGCAGCATGCCGGCCCCAATTTGGAAATACAGAAGCAGAGCAACCCATAGCGATTCAGGTCGCTTCAGGTCAACCAGGAGCACTTTGCTGCCTGTTTGCACTTGCAAACAGCCGGTAAAGTTTTGCAAAAGCTTCCCGCTCTTTCTTAGCAGAGGGGAGGGGGAGAAGGAGTGACTCACTACAACCTCCTCCTTCCCCCTCCCATCTAGTAAAAATTGGCGGGAAGCTTGAAAGCAGCACTTTTCTTGGTTTTTTGCAAACTTGAAAACAGCAAGAAAAGTGCTGCTTGCAAAGATTCCCTCCAATTTCACAGGATGGGAGGGGGGAGGAGGAATGAGTAGTACAAGAGGGAGGAGGGAGGGAGATCAGAGAAGGGAGGGGGAGTTAGGAGTATCCAATCCCACTGCTGCATCCTCCTTCCAGCCAATGGATTCTCTGGAAGGAGATGCAGCAGGGGATGGCTGGGGCATTTGTTTGGGGGGGCGGGGGAGAGCTGGTCTTGTTTTAAAGTTATTGTTGTTGGAGTTTCATTTTCCAGTTGTTAGGGGGAGGCTGCTGTTACAGTTTTAAAGTTATTGTTCTTGGGGTTTCAGCTTCCAGTTGTTGGGGAGGGCTGCTGTTACTATTTGGGGGTTTCATTTTTCCAGTTGTTGGGGGGACTGCTGTTACTGGTTTAAAGTTATTATTCTTGGGGTTTCATTTTCCAGTTGTTGGGGGGGGCTGCTGTTATTGTTTTAGTTATTGTTGTTGGGGTTTCATTTTCCAGTTGTGGGGGGGAGGCGATGTGTGCTACAGAGGTGTAGGTGGGCTAGAGGGGGAGCTGCTTGCTTGGGGGTTCTGGTTTCCTTTGCTGAGTTTCAGTGGGTGGGCCACTGAGAGTTCTCTAATTTCAGTTTAATTTATGTTTTGCTTCTTTGCTCTGTGTGTGTGTGTGTGTGTGTGCATGCATACATGCATGCTAGGGAGGTGTAGGTGGACTAGACAGGAGGCTGCTTGCTTGGGGGTTCAGGTTTCCTTTGCTGAGCTTCAGTGGGTGGGCCTGAGTTCTCTAATTTCAGTTCAATTTGTGTTTTGCTTCTTTGCCACCGGTTTCTGCTGTGTGTGTGCACGCACAGTAGGGAGTTATATGTAGGTTAGAGGGGGGACTGCTTGCTTGGGGGTTCTGGTTTTCTGTTTTCTTCGCCTGATTTGGGGGGCTTTGTTGGCAAGTTTTACAGTTGGTGTTTGGGCTTTGGAGTTGGTGTTTCTTAGAATAGTTGGTATTGGTGTTTTACAGTTATGGTTTGTTGTTCACTGCTGTTGTTGTTTTATTGGTTGGGGTGGTGGGTTATAGTGGTTGTTTAGTAATAGCAGTGTTTGGATAGCATTACTTTGGGTATTCAAGAACTGTTTAGTTTTAAATAGTGTTTTTATAAGGTAGGCTAGTTGTGGACCTTTGTCATTCTTTTGCCCTCTAAAGGAAATTGTTAGGGAACCTAAGGTAGTTTTATCCATTTAATAGGTTTTTGTAGGAAAAGATTTAGTGAGAGTTAAGTAACGGTCTGTTCAAGTTATATTCATATAAAGAGGCTGTCCATTAGTTCTCCATTAACTAGGGTTTCACTGCCCACCTCTGGCACCCTTGGAGCCAGGCCAGGCACTTTTTTTGCAATAGGCTTCCATTTATATCGGGGTTTAGGGCCAGCTTGATTTCTGAAAAGGAATTCAGCTGTGTAGGTTTAGGTTCACAAAAATAAATAGGGCTGTTTAAAAAGATTTCTGACCATCTCCACGAACAGAGCCACACAAACAAACATCTAGAACAGGCAGATAGGTTTTGAAACTTGTCCGGGGTCTGAGGCACAGCCAGGAGGAAGCAATGGGAGGCAGCCGGGAGGCAGCTGTACTGCCGCCCCAGCCGGCATCCAGGGCCAGAACCTGCCTACACCATGGGAAAGGGGCAAAGGTCCAAAGCCTCAGAGGGCTAGAAGGGGCAGGGAGAGGCCAGGTAGTCCCACCCTCCAGGGGGAGGACAGGGGGCTAAGCAGAGCAGAGGGAGAGGGCAAAGGCAGGGGGAATAGGGACCCAGCAGCAGCCCAAACAGAGCCCTTACCAGCCAAGGAGGAGAAGCAGCCACAACAGCTCAGAGCCACGCCCCAACCTACACCTCAGCTAGCAGACAGTAACCTGGCTCAGGAGAGGCCAAGAGCAAAGCCCCTCCAGGTGAAGCTGCTGGAGGCACGCTGCTGGAAAAGCTGGGCAGCCAGCCAAGGGGCCACAACTGGGCCTGCCTTCAGCAACCAGCTCAGCCAGAGAGGCCTGGCAGCCAGCCAATGAGACACGCTGTTGCTGATCTATGCAGCCAAACCAGCTACTCCAGCTGCAACGGCTTGAGGCAGCCCAGAACAATGCTGGGAGGCCAAGGAGGGGTGTGGCCTGGCAGGTGGAGCCTGCAAGGAGGGTGGGGCGGAGATAGAATGCCCTATAAAGGATGGCTCGGAAGAGCGCTGGGGTGGTGGGTTTGAGTAGGAGTAATGGAGCGGAGCAGAGCGAAAGCAAGGAGGAGAGTGGATGGAGAAGGAGATGGCAGAGATCAAAGGGGGTGAATGGTGCAGGTTGAGCAGACCAACGAGTGGATTGAGAGGGAGTCTGGGTGATGTATACTGTCCCTCCTTCCACAGAGCAGGGTCCTGCAGCATCCCTAGCACCCCTATGACGTCAGGAGCAGACCGCCCAGCGCCCCGCCCAGTGGCGGCTGCTGCATGCCCTGACGAGTTGGTAGCCTGTACGGGGAAGTTCGTTCATCCTCAGATACCGGCCGAAGGGGTGTGTCCCAGTGTCGCAGGCCAGGCTGAATACGGACTGTGGCTAGAGGAGCACCTGGACGAGCCCTGCGGGTCCCTCTCACACCCCTTCTGAGCAGGCTTCCCCCGTGGCCACCGCCGGAATGTCCATGGAGATGGAGATGCTCCAGTGGGCCCTCAGCCTCTCTGGGATCGTGAGTTGTGTGAGACAGGATTCGGCGGAAGCAATGGTCAGGGACTAACTTGTGGAGCCCTGCAAGTTGCTGTCCACCGATCCGCTGAGCTACTGGACCAAGAAGGAGGCAGTCTGGCTGGACCTCTCCCTCAAGGCGCAGCGGCTCCTCTCATGCCCTCCGACGAGCGTGGAATGCAAGCGTGTCTTTTCTTATGCGGGCGACATTGTCAGGTCACATCGCATTCACCTTCTCCCATGGACAGTTGAGCAGTTGGTCTTCCTAAAGGTCAACAGGCAGCTCTTTGATTTCTCAGGAGTGGACTTCCAGAGCGAATAAGGTGAGCCCTCCTTGTGGCCTGCATCGTCTCCGAGTCTAGGACCTGGAGAATAGCACTCTTCCCATAATTAAAATTAATTAGAGCACCAGTAAGAAGAGGGTGGAACTCAGTGCAGAAGGGATACACCCTGCAGTTTGGCCAGCCCCCCAACCATACACACACACACACACACACAGAATGCATCAGCACTGGCCCAGTCCCTGTGGGTACAAATTTGTTCTGACAAATGGGAATCGAGGCCCCAGAAATGTTGCCTGCCACTGGAATGGGAAGACAAGGAGAGAGAGGTTAGGTTAGGTAAACTGTAAACTGTAGAAGGACACATGGAAACCCAGAGAAGCAGCCCCAATCTAAGCTATTTACTGTTGTTAAATTTTTTTAAATTGCTGTTGTTAAATGTTGGTTAATTCTCTAAAATGTTCAAATTTGTTGATGTTAAATGTTGACATTGATAACTGCTGTTAAATGTTGTTGAAGGGATGGGGGAGCAGGGAGGAATGGTGTGGGTGGGCGCCAGCTGATGATGAAGGCTGGATCCTAACATTTCCTCATAAGCAGTGTTCAGTCTCAAGCTGGTGTGTGTGTGTGGGGAGGGGGGGATTCTTTGGAACTGTGGTCCGCGAATGCCACTGTGTTGTGCTTGTGGTTTGGTACTGTCTGGTTCGGCTCTGTGGTGTTTCCCCACTGGCTAAACTCAGAGCCAGGCAGCAGAAAATGACAGTGGTTCTGCTGGACTAAGTTGCAAGAGTGTCCCCCAGTTGAATTTGGTTTGGGTGGAATGGATGATGTGATAAAAATCCAAGAAATTCAGTTTTTAAGAATTGTTTGGTGTTTGATTCTCTGGTGTGATGTTATTTTTTTGGTTCAAACTGGGCTGTATGTTGTGATTTTAATGTGCAACTAATGTTGTTATATGCCCTCAGCCCACTTGTGAGGAGGGAGGACAAGGAATCGAAGAAACACATTTTTAAAGAAATTTCTTTGGTTTGTGATTGTCTGGTGTGATGTTACTGGACTATATGTTGTGATTTGATATGTAATGTAATGTGAAGTACTGCTGTAATGTAATGTTACTAATGTTGTTATGTGGTGAGGGGGGGCAGGAAGACCAAGAAATAAATTTTTAAAGCAATTATTTTTGTTGTTTGTGTGATTTTCTGGTATGATGTTGGAGGTTGTTTTAATCTAGGACTGTAAGTTGTGATTTAATAGTGATGATGTGAATTGTGATGTTTAATGCTGTTGAGAAATAAATTTTTTAAAAATTACGTTTGTTGTGTGTGTGTGATTCTGTGGTGCGATGTTGGGGGTTGTTGTAATCTAGGACGTAAATTGTGATTTTACCGTAATGATGTGGATTTTGATGGTTAATGCCGATATTGAGAAATAAAACATTTTAAAATTATTTTTGGTGTGTGATTCTCTTGTGCTGAGATAGGGAAGAATGGAGAGTGCCTGGCCAGCCAGCTCTGGGGGTGACAGGATTTTGGGGTGCATGTCTTAGCTTCTGCCTTGCTTTCCCAGGGATGAGTTTGCATCAGGGGTGTATGCCTGTGCTGTGTGGCACTCACCTTGTGCATAAGTACCCCTGGGAGCAAAGTCTGAAAAGTTCTCATCATAGGGAGGAAAGGAGAGTGGCTGGCCAGCCAGCTCTGGGGGTGATGGAGGATTTTGGGGTATGTGTCTTTGCTTCTGTTGAGCTGTTGGGGGTGGATTGTGAGTGGGATTGTGGCTGCGGCCACTGGCAGCCACAATCCATGTGTTTCTGCTGTGTGGGGGGTTTTCCCCACAGCAGAAATATGGTTTGGGATGGAAACCACCTTTTGGGGGGGGGGTATAAAATGGCCCCCCAAAGAGCAATCTCTCTAAAACTTGGGGGTAGGTGAGAGGTAGGAACAGGTCCCCTGAAAATTGGGTGTGTTTTGCTTGAAAAATGCTATCCTAAGCCACCTAGACAGCCCCCATTTTTCCACATAGGGAATAATTGAAAGTGGAGGAGGATAGGGGGACCTTCTTTGGGAGGCCATAAAATGGCCCCCCCAAAGTGCAATTTCCCTGAAACTTGGAGGTGGGTGGGAGGAGAGGTAGGATCAGGTCCCCTGAAAATTTGATGCATTTTACTTGCAAAATGCCACCCCAAGCCACCAAGAAAGCCTCCTTGTTTTTCTCCATAGAGAATAATGGAGAGTGGAGGATGAGAGTACCTTTTGGGTACTCTCATATTATGCCCCCCCAACCCAATCGTTCTGAAACTTAGGGGGTCATTAGAGGAGAGTTAGGAGAAGGTTCCCACCAAGTTTGGTGTGATTAGGAAAGAAAATCCCCCCCCCCCAGCTCCTGGAAAACTGGGAGCATGTTCCCCATTGAAAATAACAGCTGAATCTTTCTTAATCATTCCCGAAGTGACCCGAATCATGATTTTCGAAGCTGCTTGCTGCTTCAGGAATCGCTTGATTCCGAATCTTTTTTCTGATTTGGGTAAACCGAATTGGGACAACCAAATCACCCTGGCACTGCACACCCCTAATGTTAACAGACTAGGGTTTTTATTTTTGGTTTTTCCTAAGTATGTTACAAAATACAGTAACATGCAAATTAGCACAGTCACTCATGGTTAATGTTTTGCTTTTTCAAAGCAAAAGTGACATCCAACTATGCCCTAAAATTTTACAATGGTACCCAGAAGTGTAATGTTTTTATGCTTGTACCACACTCTATTGCTTGCCATGGCTACTAGCCAGTGGTAGACCTCTCCTCCATAAATCTGTTCATCGCCCTTGTAAAGCCATCTGTTCTCATGGCCATCATTACATCCACCTGCAGAAAATTCCAGTTTAATTACTCATTGAGTAAAGCATTTACTTTTGTCAGCCTGTTTCTCAAAAACTTCATTGGTTGCCCTTAAGTTCTAATATTATGGAAAGAAGTAGAAATCATGTAATGTCAGGAACCACTGTGCCTGACAAGCAAATAAAACTTCAGCACTATATTTCATAGATACTAACAAAAACCCTGACTGTCATCTTTTTAAAAATTTTACAAGTGCTAAAATTTTAGATAAGAAGTAATAACTTACTGCAAATCTTTTTGCCAGATCAGCAACATCTTCTAAAGTTTCCATTTCACTCAGGCTCTCCAAAGTTAGCTCACAGAACTGAACTCCACTAAATGTAAATACATTTTCATTAATTGCTATTCTCTGCTAACATTTACAAAAAAACAAAGCAAGCCAGTGTTTGAAAATATGGTCAAATGGTACATATAATTCCAGTATCCCCCTTGCATGCAAATACTTAAACCCAAACGTTGAAATACTTGGGAACAAAAGATTTCCCAGCAACCTTTGGGAACCTTCTCAAGGGCTGCAGAAAATTCTGAAAAAATACATTGGAGATTTTTTTTAAAGAAAAGCACAAAACCAAAATAGCTTTTACTGCACATGCATTTAGCTCCTCCTCCTCAATCTTGGCTGCCAGAGCATTAGAGATGAGTTGGCCCAGGAAAGAAAGAGGTGGGGTGTGTGTGTGATTCATACAGGAAGCGACAAGGGGGAAAAGGAAAAGACTTAAACAGTCCCTGTCGCTGCCTAGAAAGGCGGCTGGGAGACCTGCCACCGTAGCAGCAGCAAAGCTGCAGTTGCTTGAGGGGCAGGAGGAGAAGCACTACAGCCACCTTGCCATTACCAAGGTCAATCAAGCCATAGCTCACTCACAATAGCCGCTACTTCTCATCAGCCAGCATCTGGATCCTGTGGAACATGGCAGGGGGGCACTAGGAGACCCACTACAGCATCAGCAGAGCTGCACAGTAATAGGGATGGGGGAGACTGGGGCCAGCCAGCCAGGGCCGTGAGGCCAGAAGCCACCACCACCTTGCCCTCACAATTCTCACACAATCAATGTAATCCCTCTCGGGACTGTTGCTGACACACTTAAGTGACAGGGGCAGCTCCACAGCTTCGCAGCAAAAATTTTGAGGGGGGGATATTGGTCTCTGGCAGTAGCAACAGTAATACTGGGGTGGGGGCAGGAACCTGGCTTGTTCCCTGGTACATGCCCCCCACCCCTGAGTCTCACATTGAAGCAATGTGGCTAGCCGCCCTGCTGCTTCACTGGATCACCGAGTCTCCTGTCTGCCCACAGCACTTCAATGTGAGTATTGTAGGTGGCTGCCAATGGTGGGTGGGTCAGAGAGCCCACTCTGGAAATCCCACCCCTGATCACGCCACACCCAGTCTATTAAAACATCAGACTGTGAACCAAAAATACCTAGTTCAGATGTCGTCTTTTGTATCTGCCACCTGGCTTTGGAGCATACCAGAAACAACAGGCATTCTCAGTTCATTTAAATAATATAATCCTCTCTCTCTCTGTTCTTCAAACTGCTTTATATTACTTTAAGCAGAGTATTAAAATATAAAAAGCTAGGCCACATTTAACGGGCTGCGAAAATTAATCATAAGCGCATAAAATTTTGCAACTGAAAGAGTGATATGTCTCCATACAACCTATTTTTTGGAGCAAAGGAAGAATTAAAAGATTTCTAGCTTCAGAAAAATGACTGCATTCAAAAGTCACATGATATAGCATCCACACTACCTATAAGGTACACTACATATCTCCCTTGCATTTAGGTGTGCCAACATAAAGGCACACCTACACAGAAGAATAGTTAAATATGAGCAATAGTCAGAAAGCTAGCCAGATGGAAAAATACCAACAGAGTAGAGCAAACATGCAAATCATGCTATTATAATCATACTTAAATAAATAAGCTTCCTGTCTGGTGACTGAATGCAGTCCAAGGAAAGGTTAAAGAGCTGAAGTCGTTGCACTACAAGTTTATCCCAATGGGAAACATAAGAGTCCTCTCTGATCAAGCCACGTTATCCCTTTTGGATGTCAGAGAGTAAAATTTTGACTTTAAGGGAAAACGCCTCAGCCAAGTACAAGCTTCAAGAGAAGATTGTCCCAATTCGGTTCAGAGAGCCACCCCCACTACACAGTTCAGAATTTCAGGGGTGGAACGCAGGAATTTAAGGAGAATTGACTCAAAAGACTCTCCTATTTTATCAGATACCAGCTCCGTATAAACTTTGTGCAGTCACCTTGGAATTAAAGAGTTTAATGGCAGTTGGAATATATTGAGCCTCAGATGAATAAAAGAAACAACAAATGATGTTTGTTGCTGCTATGGCCAATATTTTAACATGAGAAGCTTGCACTGACCAACTTAATCTCTGGTCAAACCAGACTCCTAAATTTTTAAAATGTGGGACCTCCATGATGTTATTGCCACATGTATTTGAGGTACACAAGATTTTTTTTTTGCCAAAGACAAAGACTTTGGATTTTTGATAGTTAAATACCAGGCTTTCTTCTAGACAGTAAGAGACAAAAGCCTTTACCAAGAAGACAGACCTGCTATTGTTCTTGATAGAACAGCATCATCAGCAAAAATAAAATAGGAACTTTAACATTAGCATCTGTAATTAGTTTCTTAATTTCTCAAATGAAGAGGGGGAAGGCCCCCAATACAGATCTAATTCCCACAGAACATTTTTAAGTCACTATTTCTTGGAGTTGGATATACTAGCAATTGTTTTCACTCAGATAAATGCGACTGAAGTTATGCCACCTGTCTGGAGATGCCTTCATAATACCAGTTTATAAGAAGGGAGACAGAGCAGACCCGTCCAATTATAGGCTAATTAGCCTTTTATCAATGGCAGGGAAGCGCTGTGCCCTGTCTCTCTATTACCAATTTGTGGACTGGCTGGAAACTAATTTTTAAAAATCCTGGGAAGGAAACAGGCTGGTTTCAGGTGAGGGGCTGGTACAGGTGATCACCTCTTGACATTACAGTTCTTAATCAATAGTCAGGGGATTACCACTACTGCCTTCATGGACCTGAAGGTGGCTTTCAATACTGTACCCCATGCTAGATTGTGGCACAAATATAATAAACCTCAGTAGTCAACTTAAACATTACAGTTGGTGCTACAAGAACTTCACTTGCCAACTTAAGATGCTACCTTGTAACCATGACCTGGTTACAAAAATTATTAATGTTCTTATGATTCTTATATACTTGATGTTTTAAAATATAAATAAAAGCAATTCTTCTATGGATTTGATCCGATTTCTTCTGGAGGCTGAACTGTGAGACTTTAAACATGTTTGCATCATAAACTGCTGTTACACAAATCCACTGCAAGTTTCTTTCAGAGCACGCCCCAAAAGTGAGAAATAGATTTTAAACATCTGTGTACACAGTGCAAAGTAGATTAATGAACACAAGAAATACCTGCTTACCTGACATCTCCATTAAATTTCTCATTGTTATGTCTACATTCAAATAAAAATGGCCAAAAGGTGTATATTTTAATCACATCACAGTATCTGTGCAACTCCAACAGCGGTTTATTACACCAAATTGTCCAAATGTCATCTGAAGAAAAAAATAAGGATATGTGTGGATAATGAACCACAACTAAGTTCTTCAATGTCTATATAGCACTGTAACACTTTCAGAATGGTGTAGTAGTTAAACTGTCAGGCTAGGATCTGGGAGACCCATTCAAATCTCCATTCTGCCAAGGAATCTTGCTGGGTGATCTTGGGCCAATCATACACATTCAGCCTAACCAACCTCAGAGGGTTGTTGTGAGGATAAAATGGAAAAGAGTAGAACAATATAAGCTGCTTTGGGTACCCACTAGGGAGAAAGATGAGAGTATAAATGAAGTAAACAAACAAGCTCTCACTGTCAGAGATTTGGAATAAGCAGTTGTAACATCAGCATCCCAAATAAAAGTGCACGGCGCTGACTCTTTGTTTTGGCCTTGTGTGTTAGTCAGTTCCTATGGAGGTTTAGAAAGGACAAAACAACTGCCCACAGAAACTGCGTGGGTCAGATCATTTGCGTAAGTGCTGGGGCACCAACACCAGATCCAATGTTATCCTGTGACTATACAGCAAAGCACAGAATCTGGCTATAAAGAGAACTACAAAGAAAAATTTCATTTTACTAACTTGCATTGTCAGTTTATATACCTGGTTTATATTTCTTCGATGAACCCTTTTCAAATTTCTCACAAGCCTACAAAACAACAGAGATTTATAGTTATCACTGTGAATACAAGAACAAAATTTCAGATCTTCTCATATTTAGTTAACAATGAATAATCTGATCCAATAGCTGATTATGAACACTCTCAGAATATGAGCTTCCTCAAACTATACCAAATATCCAAAGTGGTGTTTTCTCTTTGAAAAAGATCCACCTAGTTTATCACTGCAGGCTGAGAAGATGGCCTGTGCTCCAAAAAGCTGGTTTATCTTAAAATAAAGTTGAAACTTCTGCTTAACAACTGCAAAAGAAGGACTTGCAGTGCAATCCTAAAGACATTTTCTTAGATGTAAGCCCACTGAAGAGACCTAAATAAGATTCTGAATAAACTTGTATAGGATTATTCTGTTTACTAAAGAGCAAAACCAGAAATTCTCACAAAGTAGCAATAAGATGAATAAACTTTATTTGCTATGCTATGGCAGAGAATAGCCTGGAACATTATGTAAAACCAGGGCTTTTTTTCTGGGAAAAGAGGTGGTGGAACTCAGTGGGTTGCCCTTGGAGAAAATGGTCACGTGGCTGGTGGCACTGCGGAGGGCAATTTAAACTCCCCTCTGTCTGAAGATCAGGGGGTGGGGCCACCAGCCATGTGACCATTTTCAAGAGGTTCCAGAACTCCATTCCCCCACGTTCCCCCTGAAAAAAAGCCCTGTGTAAAACACACTTCGAAGTATATAACACCAACTGAACGGAATACAAAGTTGCACTAATTAACAGAACAAACAGGAAAGGAGAGAAGCTGAACTAATCCTAGTAGAGGTCATTATGAAGAACTGTTGTAGCCAAGTATATTTCCAAAAAGAAACCCTTCTGTCAAGGAGACAGTTGAAGTGAAGTGTCATTTTATCATGACAAAACTGAACATAGGTATATCACAGGAAACAGTCTTCTAATACCTACAATGGTAAAATGTTTTTCTGGTTTAAAAATCTCAGGAGATGAGACGCATTTAGGACAGCATTACCAATAGTGCTACAATGTAAACCTCAGCTGTCTGTACAAATAAAAGATATGTACATTACAAATGGGAAATATAAAATTCATAGTTTTAGGTGGGTAGCCGTGTCGGTTTGCAGTAGAACAATAGGATCTGGGTCCAGTGGTACCTGAGAGACCAACAAGATTTTCAGAGTATGAGCTTTCAAGAGTCAGAGCTTCCTTCTCCATATATGAGATCTGAAGAAAGGCACTCCAGCTCTCGAAAGTTCATACCCTGAAAATCTTGTTGGTCAGTAAGGTGCCACTGGACTCAAATCCTCCTATAAAATCGTTAATAAATTTTATCAGGCAGCATGAAAATCAGACTTTATCCTTCAACCACTTACCAATGCACAGCATGGTTTAATGAAAGTGCCATATAACATGATGTTATTAATTTGTGCTTCAAATGTGTAACTCTCCATGCTGCATGATCCTGAAAAGAAAACAGAGAAATAATTGAGGAAAACTGCAACAGTGGAAGCAACCATACCCCAGCCTGTCAAAATGTTTTACATTTTATGTACCTGACATTCATTCTATATACTGTATTTTATTTGTTATTGGAAACATGAATATTTTTCTCTTGGCTGTTTAGATGTACCAGTTGCACTGAGGACCTACTCCCTTTTTTCATTTGAGATCTCTTGGAGCCATTATACCAGGTTAGAAATCAATACTCACATTTAATGATACTGACACATTATAGTGATTGATAGGACTTAGAATTGCTTAAACAATAGATTGGGGTGGAGTTACATATCTCCACTTTTGTAGAATATTGTAAGAACACATTCCAAGAGGGCTGAGGGTTAAGAACTTGAGCTTGTTTAAGCAAACCTTAAAATATAAATGGATAGCAATATCAGTCAAGAGTTCAAATGATCTTATGTTGCTTCTCAATGAACAGTCTAATGAAAAACTGGATATTTTAATACCAAGTGCACTTGATATTGTATTACATTATGCACACAATGTTCATTCCACTAAATAAATATTGTTACATTATTGGACCTGTTCCTCTAGAGATTTAGCCACCATCAAACAATAGCCAAGTCTGTATGGGTCAATTTTGCCAGTTCAGTTCCTATACTCAGTGTTTTTTTCATGACTGTACCAAATTTGCCACCATAAGTAGTCACTCTGGCTACTATGCAGCTTTTCCTCAGCTTTCCTGGGAGTGCTTTGCAGTAGGCTGTTTCCCAGCGCACACTCTTTATTCTGTTTTTGGCCTTCCACCCTCTTCCCCTCTCTCCCACCCCTCTGCCAGCCCACTCCATTGTGATTGGTTACTCTTGTCTAGCCAGACACACTCCCTCTCCTCCTCTCCATTCTCCCCCACACTGCATCTGCTAGATTTTGCCAACCAGTTATTTAAAACAACAGAACCTGGGGGAAAAACAACCAGAATCAAATTTGTATAATTCAGCCAAGGAAAAGGCCAAAAATAAAATTCTCAGTTTGAAACGACACCCACACTCAAAAAACGTTTTAAAAGTAATTTGGGGACGGGCGAGATCTTCATCTGAGAACTCCCAGTGACCTAGATAACAGGACGGAGAGCCAAAAGCCAGTGCGGCCTCCAGAACCGCCAGAAGAGGGGCAAGCAGCCAGCCTCGCCTCCCTCAGTACGTCTCCTCTGACAAAGACGGTAGACTCGATAACTGGAGCAGCAGGAGGAAGGGATGGCCCATGTAAACCTTCTCCTCCTCTGCCCCAGACGCAGAGGAATTATTTCTCAACGTACATTTCAGAGCAAAACGCGTGACTTTCGGCCGACTGAGATGCCAGGTCTAAAGAGGCGCCCCTCTGGGCCTGCTCTCTACCCTCAGAAGCGGCGCCGTAAAAGCTCTTTCGGCTTCGACAGAAAAAAAACCTTTCGCGCACTCTCAGGAAGGAGAGAGGAGGCCTCCAGCCTCGGAGAAAGCAAGGAAAGAGCCTCCCCGCCCTCTTGCTCTCACCAAGTCAGCGGCCGAGTTCCAGCGTCGCTTCTCCACTTCCGCGCCTTCCCTCGGATTCACCACCCAGTCGCTCTTCCCGGGTACCGCGCTTGATCCGCCACGACTGACAATACGGCGTCCGTCCTGCTCTGCCTCCTGATTGGTCACTCTCTGTACTAACGTCACCGCACCCTGAAAAACCGGATGGCGCCTGCCTCCTGTTCGGTTCTTTTCCACCCTCAGCTCAGCCATAGAGACAGAAGAGAGCTAGAGAGGCACATGCAGGTAAAAGTTGGTGGTGGACAATAGCCACGATTCTCTATGGCCTCGGAATGGCGTTGTGTTAGGCCCCAGCGTCTTTGTATCACGTTAAGTCCTGGTAAACGGGTGTCATTTTCGGCCAGAAGTGCCTACGAGGTCTGCAATGGCAGGGTTTATTTTCTGCTAATTCTGTGATTCAAGCACCACCGGTTGAAGAGAGAGAGAACCGAGAGTGGTTTGGCATCTAAGGCACATGCATAGAAGTTACTCTTGTGGGCTGCCGGATTTTTCGAGCAAGTGCCAAAACCCCACGGTAGTTTTCAAGCCATGATGTAGATTGGGAGCAGGCACTCTGGAAAGGGCAGGTACTCTGGAAAGGGCATGGAACACGTATAGATGATCTTGAGAATATCAGCTGTCTGGGGGAGCGTTTTCACAGGGGAAAACGGGAACGCGCTTTAGTCACTTTTTACGTATGTCATGTAAAAAATGTTAATGCGGCGAAGAACCCAGAAATCTTAGGTAGTGTGGAAGTAATCCTAGAGAAAACCTCAAGGGCATGGTGGGTTTGGTCAGGGCTTTCCTATTGGAAGGTAATGTATTAATAATCATTTTAGCAGAAGGGAGAGGGGGGATTGAGGCCACAGAAAACAACTAGAATTGATTACGTTTTTAAAGGCAAAGGATTGATAAAAGATCTTGGGATCATTACCAGCTTTTTAATCCCCTGCTAGTCCATGTAGTGTGACTGTACACATTATAAATGTTTTGGAGTTGCCTTCCTGATGTCTACCATTTTTTTAGAAATAAATAAGGGTCCTTAGACAGTTAAAGACGAACAGTTTTATTCTAACAAACTTTCATAGATTAGAATCCACTTCCTTGGATTGCAGTGTAGTAGGTTCTTATTAAGAAGACCTTCATATTGGAGATACAAAAAAATAAACAGCAGACCAAGGGACTGTGAAATGTAATCATACAAAATTCAGATTTACTCAAGAGAGTACAGAGACTCTGCAATAATAGGCCACTTCCCCAGTTTTGCCAAAGTACGGAAATGGCCTACTACTGCTATTGTGAAGGATCATTCTACTTCCCTGGGTAAATTTGCATTTCATCTAATTAGATCTCACCCAATACTTCCTGCATTTCACAGCTCCTTGACCCTGCTGTTTATTTGTTGTTTTCATACCTCAAATATAAATGTTTGCCTAAGTGAGACCCACTACATTGCATCTGATGCATCTAGTCCACAAAAACTTAATCTGGAATAAAACCTTCAAAGTAGACTCTTGTTTGTTTTTGCTGCTGTAGACTGATGTGGCTGGCCCTCTAAAATATATGCATTTACCATTTGCATTGCAATTTGTGCAGTTAAGATATGCTAATATTCTGTCTGCTTATTTATCTTGTTTTCCCCAAGATAAAAAGACGATACCAGCATGGTTGAAAACTCACCAGCACCATTGCCTGAAAGAGCAATATATGGCTTTGTTCTTTACTTAGGCTCCCAGTTTATCTTTAGTGAGTATATTAATTATTGAATAACCTAGTAAACCCAATATTCCTTCCAGTGTGGTGTCTGTAGTCCATCACAGTTCTTGATAGCTATGCAAGAGGTTTCTCATTAGTACCTGGTGGTTTCACTTCATTATGTGTTCATTCAATATTACACCATCTCCTACCTAGAATGTGGAACTATTTTTAAACTACTGAAAATTTAAACTCAGTATGGTGGTGAAGATCAGAAACAAAAACAAATCTTAAGGATTAAGGCCTATCAAGGTTTCTCAAGTGACTCTAAGAGGGCTACTGTACCTTTAAGCCATAATCCTAAGAATACTTGGAGTAAATTGATTATCTGAGCAGGTCCTCAGCAGGTTCCACTCTGCAAATTAGCAAGAGCAACAATCATGCATGTGCATTCTCTGTTGCAGCCCCTACTGTATAGAATAGCCTGCTACGTGAGGACAGGAAAGCTCCCACTTTCCTGGAATTCCACAAACGATGCAAAACTGAATTATTCAGGAGGGCATTGTTACACAGCTGGTAGGGCTATACTGTAATGGGATGTTTCAGAAAGATGTTTTAAAGAAGGGAAAGTGACTGGAGTATAGTACATACTATCTGTTGCTGTATGTATTAGCTGCTTATGTAATTGCTAGCTTGTTTAACATGTTGTGTTGTTTCAGATTTGTCTCAGGTTTCTGCTTGCTTTCATGTTTCTGCAATCCTAATTCGATTGTATTGCTTATTGGATGTCCCATCCTGTTGACTGTATTGATTATCATTGTGTAAACCACTTTGAGTTTCAGTGAGAAAAGCAGACTGTCAGTAATATAAATAATTAACAATAAAATCCCTGCTCTGCATATGCTGCAGTATGAGGTAATAGAGTACTAAAGTGGTAGAATGGTTTGTACTATTTCACACTGTGGGTGAGGAATATTTTTTTAAAGTTCCCCTACATTAGCGTGCAAAGCCACAAGCCTGATATGCGATTCTACAGATACCACCCTGCAGTTGGGCTAAATCAACAACTGCCTGCGCTCACACTTTCTCTGTGGTAGCCACCACCTTTTAGAATGTCCTGCCTGAGGAGGTCTGGAAAGCTCCCGCTCTTCTGGCTTTTCACAAACTATGTTGGACTGAATTATTCAGGGGGGCTTTCTACTTAGATTATTGAGCTGTGTCATAAATAATAGCTCAGAAAGATACTTTGGTAAGGGACAGGGATGATAGACTAGGCTATTGCATGCTATCAGCTGGTGTGGATATGGACCTACTGGGTAGTTCAAAGTTGCTGAAAATGTCATGTTAATTACTTAATGCTTTAATTCAGAAAGGTTTCATCTATGTGTTCAGCATTCTGCTAGTTTTCAAATTTGCAGCTACCATACCCTTTTGTATCTATTTTCGTTGATGCCCTAATTTTGATCATATTGTATTTTTGCTCTGTGAATGTCCTAGTTACTGATTTTATTGTATTCACTTGCAGTATGTAATCTGCCTTGGATCTCAGGGAGAAAAGGGACTATAAAACAATAACAATAATAATGCAAGGAGTTCTTACTTGCAAGATTCCCTACCTGCAGTCTAAAATAGTACAGCTTACTATACCACTTGTTCTGCATATGTGGACCAAGCCTCAGTAGAACTTGGTTCTAAATAAATGTGCCTGCACTCAGAATGCATGTATTATATATAAGAGTTGTATATGTAAGCTTCCATCTATGGTCATTTTTTAAATGTTTGATTTGTGTATTGTGTGGTGTATTGATTTTGAAAACACTACAGTATTTTAATATTAGAAGGGGAAATATATCCAACATTCACTGGGGTATTGAAGGAGCATATCACAAACAAACCACCATCAACTCAGTAGAGAAGCAAACTTTTTTGAGGGCCTCACTATTGATTCAGTACCAGTCAGGTTAAATGCACGCTTGGCTTCTTGCAAACAAGAATAATAAATACTATGTTATGAAATTATATTCACTATTCTTCTCCTTTGTTTTTTCTTGTGTAGTTCTGTACCTTGTTTGGGCCTACATACCTGAATCCTGGCTATTCTCATTGGGGTTAACGTACTGGCCTCAAAAGTAGGTTGAAACAATTCTCCCAATTATGTTATCATTGTGGAAGATACTTAATTTATGCAAGGAATCTATATGTTGCATTTTTAACATCACCTTACATAAGAGCCTGGTAGATTAAAGGATCTAGTCCTTCATACTGTTTCCAATAAAGGCCAAGCAGATGTCTCCAGAAACCTGAAAACAGACAACAGTCTACCCTGTTGCACTGAGGTTCCATTTTGCTGTTTTGGTTAATAGACCTATTCCTCTACGAATTTGTTTAACCTTTTTAAAGCCATTTAAGCTAGTAGCTGTTGCTACTTCCTGCAAGAATGACTACTGTAAATTAAGCTTTGCATCATTACAATGACAGAAATACTTTTTTTTACCCATTCAAAACCTCACTGCCAATTCATTTCATTGAGGCCCTGGGGTTCAGCATTGCAAGATAAACATCTGTCTGCTAATTCCATACCTTCCATAGCTTTTTCATGATGTTATAAATGTGTCTCCCTTTTATCCTCTTTTATCTGAACTTAAAGAAACTCCTTATAAGAATGGTGCTCCATCTATCTTATCATTTCTATTGTCCTTTTCTGTACCTTGTTACATTTAGTAATTTAAATTGTTTTTACTGGGTGTTTGCATGTGGGTGACACTACTTAAAATTATTATAATTTTGCAGGTTCTGGGCTGTTGCTTTGCCTGTTTACCTTTTAGTTAGTTTGGGGATAGGCTATGTACTTCTCTTTGGAATTAACATGATCAGTACTGCTCCATTGAACTCCACCCACACCATTACAGGTAATCTGATGATATGATGCTTTACTGTTCTTTGGTCTTCCACTATTAAATAAGTACTTGGTTCTGCATTGTAAATGTTTATGGCAGTTTAATTTGACATCAAGAGATCAGCTACACATAAAAGTGTTGATAAAAGGATTCAGTGTCAATTGTCTGGGGTGTGACCATAAGCTGAAATTGCCGTGATTATAAAAGTTACAACCCCTGTTCCAGGTGCTTTGTTTTCAGACCCTCTACTTCCATCATGTTCAAGCCAAACATTTTTAAAAGTGTCATGGGCGTCACTCATTTTTTAAGACTAGGTTAAATTAAGCAATACTCATACTTGTAAAGTTGTAATCATTGACATTTGTAACCAACTACTTGCATGTAACATGTTGCTATGCACACAGATAAGGAAATGTTTTCCACTGTGTTAATTTGAGCATCTGTATCCTACCAATAGACAGTGGTGTATTATCTTTTCTGTTTTGTGCATCTTTCACCTGGGACTGTGCTGCTTGAAATACAGGTATGGGGTAATGGTCAGAGTGTCAGACTAGGATCTGGGAGACCCAGGTTGAAATCTCCAATCTTCCATGCAGATTTGCTGGGTGACTTTGAGCCAGTCACATACTCTCAGCCTAACCTATCTCACAGATTTGCTGAGAAAAATGGAGAAGAGAAGAAAGATGTAAGCTGCTTTGGGTCTCCATTGTACAGAAGGGTAGGGTATAAATGAAGGAAGTGAATAAATGTATGAAAAACAATATTCCTCCTTTCCACAATGGCTTGCATCAAATTATATCAGTTTAAAACAATTTTCTTCAATAAAACTAAAACAATTAAAACTAAAACTTAAATTCATTTAAACTTAAACTGCAGCACCACAAAACCCAAGCCATGTTCCTACCCTGTTCTAACTGGTGGACTTTACAGAGGAGAAGAAATGCTGATATACCTTTTGCAGGGGATTATTCTAAAGAACAGCCATTGTGAGAGTCCTGCTTCCCAATTTTGATAATTTAATCTTCCAACACAAGGATATTTCAGAGCACGGCTAAAAAAGAAAATCTTAAAAGATGTGTAAGTTCATGTGAAGCTGCCTGCCCACTTAAAAGGGGGAAACAAAACCTTTTTTCATGTAGAAAATTAAGTTTATCAAAAAGATGGCAACCATTGGCCTATTATTTAATAACGAGGGAGCATAGGACATTCAATTGTGCAGCCCTCACCTGCATTCATAAGTGATACAACTGCAAAAGGATCATGTTATCTCATTCTTCTGAATGTCTAATTTGGTGCTTGTTCTCTTAACATTTGTATGGCCAAGTTATTTATACGAAAATCAGCACAGTAGTGGTCAAGATATAATTTGGATTGAAGTCTTTTGGAGATTTGGGGAATGTATGCTGGAAACAGCCTATTTACTTAGTTGTAAAATTATTGCCTTAAATAAACCAAAGGGATGACATATGGTTTTGCATTTTCTATAGACCACTATGCAAGAAATCAGAAACAGAAGAAACCACAAGAAGAAGCTATCCCTGCATTAAGAGATGTTTCCATCAGTGAAGTAAACAAAATGTTTTTCCTGACTGGCAGAGCAGTTTGCAGTCAAAACTGATTAAAGGAAATACCTTTTTAAAAATAAATTGATAAGAAAAAATTCTACAATCCTGATTTCAAAGCACTGATGAAGTGCTAAAATGTTTTGCATTAATAAGAGTAAATGGCAAAATGCAAGCTCTGAAATGGCTGCTTTTGGTGCATCTTATCACCCAAACCAGATACTGTTCATTCTTTGTCCATGCTGGTTTCCCACAATTAAATACTTTGATAAGAATGCAGGCAATGCCCCCATCAGAATCTGTGTGTTCTCCTATGCTATATCATGCTACTTCTTGAGCCAGTTTGGTATAGTAGAGTGCGGGACTCTAATCTGAAGAAATGGGTTTGATTCCCCACTCCTCCACTTGAAGCCAGCTGACCTTGGGTCAGTCACAGCTTCTAGGAGCTCTCTCAGCCCCACCCACCTCACAGGATGATTATTGTTGTGGGGATAATAATAGCATACTTTGTAAACCGCTTTGAGTGGGCATTAAGTTGTCCTGAAGGGTGGTATATAAATCAAATGTTATTATATTCTTGGCCCTGCACTTCCATCAGAATGGGGAAAATGGAGCAGTCCTGTGTAATTGTTCTCTCACTTGAAAATAAGGTGATTTTATTAAATTGTTTTTACCTTGTGAACTTCCTTAAGCAGATCTCCAGAAAGCTTGCATAGAAATTTTCTAAATAAGTTCTGTGGAAATTGAACACATGAACCTGCCTTACAGTGTGTCAGACCATCGGTCTCACATGGTTAGTGTTCTCTACTGTGGCTGGCAGCTGCTCTTCAGAGTTTCCAGAGTAGGTCTTTCATATCATCAACTACCTGATCCTTTTAATCCTCCCTGGATGGCCTCACCCAAGGAGTTAACAGGACTTGCGTATCAGGTACTACACTCTGATCCTTGGCCTACCCAGGCTGTTTACTAACATACTATAATGCTCCATGTATGGTTTACCTGTAAACAAGACCTGTTTAGTTTCACTGTTTCAGATATTTATTTCAGTGTTGAATCTAACAGACAAAATTGTCAACTGTACTTGGTGTTAAATTGTTTATTACAGGTTACCTTCATGTCAATGGAAGAATATATTCCACTACATCTGAATTTATATTACATTAATTTTTTCAGAAGTGTCAGTTTGAGTTCATTATTTCATACCTCTCTCATTTTAATAAGATATTATACCGGTAAAACAACACTGCATTTTAATATGCTTGATTTGTTACAAATCTCAAAATACTGGAAAATAAAACCATTTCAAAAATTGTTAAGTATTGTGAGCAAAGGTATTTCAGTATTTTCTTTTTAAATTGAAAGTATATTGCTGAGGAACAAAAGTGGTTCCTAGCTTTTCAGAGTAGATTTGCTTATTTTTTTTGGATGCCATGCAAGAGAACATTTAGAAGAATGCCTTTAGCAGGTCCAGAAAGTAATACAATACCGAAGCTTCTTTGTGGATTCCCCCCCCCCCCATTCTTTAACATAAAATTGTTGAATTAAAATTCATTAATAAGTTCAAGACTAATTATTCCTCAGGTCTGAACAAAGATCTGGAATATCTCATTCACTATAGGCACTAATATTTTGCATGGGGTTTTGCATGATCCTGCACTGGGCAGGGGGTTGGACTAGATGGTCTGTATGGGCCCTTACAACTCTATGATTCTATGTCCTTTTGTTGCTTCCCATCGTTACATCATATCTGGCAGTAGCCTTTATGTTAATGCCACTTTGCCTCTCTAACAACAGTTGAGGGGGACTCTCAGTCTGAGTAAGCTGATTACTGTTGTTTTAGATCAGGCTTACCTGGGCTATCCAGGTTAAAATACATTTTCTTAAGGTACTGCTAGACTTTTGTAGCTACAAACACTACCAATCTGGATCAAAAAGAGTCCAGTAGCACCTTTAAGACTAACCAATTTTATTTTATTGTAGCATAAGCTTTCGAGAATCAAGTTCTCTTCATCAGATGCCTGATCCAAACTGCTCAAATACAGAAGAGGAGGGGAGGGGAAAGAAGGGGACATATATCACAAGAGGACAGGATGCAATTAGTGTGAAGGCAATCAAAACATTCCTTTGCTTGTAAAAGTAAACATCTCCTTTTGGTGTGGAGTCAGTTTGCCGTGTTACTTTGCCGCAGTGAAGGTATCCAATTCCTATGTAGTATAAGCCCTCGATAACCACAGCTCTCCCTGCCAGCTGCATCTGACAAAGAGAACTGTGGTCCCCGAAAGCCCACACGTACTCAGGCTGAGATAATTGACAAACAAAGCCCACACCAGGCGTCTTTGGGCTCCCCCAGACCACGCCTCTGTAAAGGAAATTGTTACCTGTGATAATGTGATAACCATTCATAGTCTCTATTCAGTCCCAGCTTGACAGAGTCAAATTTGCATATGAATTCCAATTCAGCAGCCTCCCGTTGGATTTTGTTTTTGAAGGGTTTCTGTTGAACCACAGCGACTTTTAAGTCTTTGGTGGAATGTCCTGGTAGATTGAAGTGAATTTGTAAGAGTTCTGTTATGTTCCCCCACATTAATTAACATCTATATGAAGCTGATGGAAGAAATCTAGAATTTTAGAGTGAGATATCATCAGTACGCCCTCACCTGGATAGGCCAAGCAAGCAAACAAAATAAAAGTGTAGCAGTACCTTAAGAAAATGTCCTTTAACCTGGATAGTTTATGGAGTATAGAGATCAAGTGTTCTGTAAAAACGTAAGAATTTCCTAGCTGGATTGCTCCAAAAGCCCAATAGTCGAGCATTGTCTCTGACAATAGTTAGCCAGATAACTCTGGAACCTCATAAACAGCATAGATCCAGAGGAGTTAGCCGTGTTAGTCTGTAGTAGCAAAATCAAAAAGAGTCCAGTAGCACCTTTAAGACTAACCAATTTTATTGTAGCATAAGCTTTCAAGAATCACAGTTCGTCTCTTCAGTTTCTGTACTATGCATCTGAAGAGACGAAGAGAACTGTGATTCTCGAAAGCTTATGCTACAATAAAATTGGTTAGTCTTAAAGGTGCTACTGGACTCTTTTTGATTTTCATAAACAGCATTAACCAGCAACAACAGCTACCCATCTTGATCTATATTCCCAGGGTATGAGCTTTCCAGAGTCAGAAACACAACCAGGAACAGGAATCATAAGGAAGCTAGTAAAGTAAAATGTTACTTGTTGAAACTTCCCTCTTTTTAAAGAAAATCCCCTTTCTCAAGATGGTCTTTCTCAGAGGCAGATGAAGGATGGAGAACTTAGTACACAACCTGCAGATAAAACCTATGTTCCTGAAATAAAACAGTTCCGTAGCGCTTCATAAACTAACAGAATTTATGCTAGCATAAACTTTTATGAGGCAACGCTCAATTCTTTAGAGACGTGAAGGGTACATCTATTAGATCGATGCATTTAGATTAACGGGGAGTGGGTCCAAAAAGGAGCCAGTTTAAAACAAGACCCTGTCAAAAAAGTAATCAATTCCCTTGTAGAAAGTGAGGCATTGTAGAATATGGAAGATGTTAGTACCTATAGTGAGATATCCGAAATCCTTGTTAATTCCTCGGAGGGAGTCTTGCACTTATTAATGAATTCTAATACAGGCATCTTGCGATGGATTCTAACTCCTTCACCAGACGGCATGAAGTGTTGATCCATCACGCCAGATGGGCTAACACGGAATTCTCTAAGGGAACCCCCCAAGTGAAATCACGGAATGAAAGTCCATTCATACTTTGTCGGTCTCTAAAGGGCCAGTATCATCCTCTTTCATCGCGACCGTTCCAACTTAGTACAGGGGGAGGGGAAGAGGAAGAGCTGCCGACCAATCAGCCGTGTGGCTACTCCAGCCAATGAACTCCGCATAAGGAGAAGCGGGGCCAGCCAATCAGGAGCCAGCAACGAGGACGCCGCCACCCCCGCTACGGTTCGTCGACCTGCTCTGGTGACGGGATGGGACCGACGTAGCCGTTAGCGCCCCCTTCTTGCTTGCTGGCGTCGTCCACGCGCCATGCTGATCACGCTTTGCTACTTGTACCTTTGGGCACGTTGGGGGACCTATTCGGCGGGCCTGATCCGCCGCACGGTGCGCAGGCTCCACCGAACTCGCTGTTCCTTCACCTTCTCCTGTTCCGGCTCCGGGTGCCCTCGCCAAACACTGCATCAGCCCCACCGCCTTCCTCCCGGCAGGAAGGAGCCTCCCCCGCCTTCCGAGGACAGAATCTGCCTCAGGGCGGGGAATAAGTTTTTCTTCACTGACGAAACCCAGGTCTGATGGGGGGAGCCATGAGATGGGGAGGCAGAGTCTGAGAGAGAAGAGGGGTGGGGGGTCATGCTTTTAGACGAACGTGGTGTGGGAATAGGTTGTCCGGTCCCCGGTGACTGGGAGTCCCTTCGCGAGTTGCACGAGAAGCAGAAATTAGAAGCCCCCCCTCCCCCCGGCCAGGGGAGAGAATTATAGGGGAAGACGCACCTGTTTAATTTTTCTCTTAATAACCAGAGTCACCTGACGTTATGTGTGAGTGACACCCCCTTCCGTGCCCCTAGTTGTGTAGCTAGGTGACGGGGCCGGTCCTGGTTGTGTTTCTGACCGGAACGATCATACTCTAGGAATATAGATCAAGATGGGTAGCCAGGTTAGTCTGTCTGTAGCAGAAGAAAAGAGTCCAGTAGCACCTATAAGACTAACAAAATTTGCGGTAGGGTATGAGATTTCGTGAGTCACAGCTCACTTTTCAGATACAGCTAGACTGTGAGTCCAGCTGTCCTTATATCTTGGAGAATGGAACGATTTCAGATGCCAAATGACAATAGTCTGCTATTCCTATTGTCACTGGCTATTGTCATTTGGCATCTGACATCACTATTCTCCAAGATATAAGGACTCACATTTTAGCTGTATCTGAATATGTGAGCTGTGATTCACGAAAGCTCATACCCTACCACAAATGTTGTTAGTCTTATAGGTACTACTGGACTCTTGCTCTTTTCTCCTGGAAATATAGTTGGTCTTTAAAGTGCTACTTGACCCGAATCACGGTTATTGCTGAAAAGACAGGGCTGACCCAAAGTGGGAGTATCAGGAACTGCGGTTTCGCTATGATATGTCAAGTGACATGTGCAACTTTTCCAGGCGCAAAAGCCTGCTAGGTTAAACAGCAGACTAGAATGTGTGTGAATTTTCACTCTGTTCATTTTCAAAGCTAGTCTGACTGAAGATGCTATGATCATGAGAAGGAAAATAGCTGGTTTAAATCTGACCTCAAGGAAAGAACTCAGTAGGTGACATCAAGCAAATGCTACATTCTTGCACTTTCTGTTCTCTCTCCTCTATGTAGTATAATAATACTGGCTTACCTTATAAGCTTACTGTGAGGAAAGTGTTTTAAACATTTATATTTCCCTTTCTGTCCAAATACGGTCTCCAAGGTGGTGTGTGTACACACACACACACAGTAAAACATAGACATAAGCACATACATAACCAGGAGGAGACCAATAAGTTTACTGGGTATATGGAATATTTAAATACTTGAGGAAGTTATAATATAAATGCTAAGCATTTTTCACTTCATATGCCTATGGAGCAATCCTGAGCAGGTCTACTCCGAAATAAATTCAATTTTATTCAGTGGGGCTTACTTTCAGGAAAAAGTACTTAGGATTGCACTTAGGATTAAAGACAACTTGAGTTGGATGTAGGTGCTTATTAAAATCTTACACTAATTAACCAAAGAATGCTAACATAGTTTAAACTTAAAAGGCTTGATGAAATATATATGGGAATTGCCCATAAGTCCTGCACATATGACACAATTGGTTACACATCAGCTGCATCATTTTCCTGGCATGTCTATTTATCAAGTGCAGTGAGAAGTGCACTTGATAAATATCAAGTGAGAAGCCCTCAGTGGTGTTCTCCACTGTGATGTTAGTCCCCCCAGATTATAAATCTTGTGGATTATCACCATTTATGCTGAGCCCTCCTGTGATGTACAACTCAAGACTTTCTGGTTGCCATAACAGCTTTTCCAGTATACATTAAGTCTAGCTTCAGATAGGTAGCCATGTTGGTCTGCGGTAGATGAACAAGGTTGAAGTCCAGTGACACCTTTAAGACCAACAAAGATTTTCCAGATATTGAGTCTAGCAGGTTATGAACTTGATTTTTTATTTTGTACAGGATGTGTGAGTCTGTGATTGGAGGCACCATTAATGAATACTTTGTAATGGACAAATCAATAGCTACTGAAATATAGCAATATGAAGTTTGTCATCAGGTTTTTTATATATGTTTGTTTGTGTGTGGTAACCAGATCAAACTTCTTGGGATAAAGGGAAAATTAACTTTTCTCAAAATATGTTCAATTTTTTTCAGTCCCTTGATGATTTAAACAAATGGACATTGCTTATTGTATCGCATCCTGTCTATTCTGATGAAATATTTGAATCTGAACGTATAGCATTTCTGACTGAAAGTATTTCCACTCAAGCAGGGAGTTCACAAGCTATAACTTGCTCAACAGAAAAGGTAAGAAAAGGTAAAAGGCACTTTTGCTAAGAATCATATAAAGTGAACTGGATAAACCTGATTTGATAATAGTGGTCAGAGTATTGTACTTTATTTGGGAAGACTGACCCTGCAAGTCAGTCAAATGTACTGGGTTATCCTGAGGCAATAATTTATCAACAAAACCTATCGCACAAGAATGTCTTGCGAATAAAAAGCTCAGGGAACACGTACACTACTCAGTGGTAGTTTCCCTCCCAGGATCTCAGCTGCTGGTGCTAGGAAAGACTTGTTTCTGCCTGAGACTTAGGAAAGCTTCTATTAAATTTAAGCAGATGGTACTGAACTAATGGATCAATGGATTCAATATAAGGTATATCAACCTTTTAGTCTATAGAAAGAAGATGGGATAAAATATAATGTATAATAAAATAATATATTTTTGTTTTAAAATATTGTTTATATTGCATAAAAAGCAAACAAATGGTATAGCCAGATTATCAGTACAGTCTTATGGAGAATTACTTCAGTCTGTGCCCATTGATCTCAGGGGGCGTATGCTGAGGTAACTGTTTAGGATTACGCTGATAAAATATGAAGTGATCAGGTCACTTATAATGACAAACTCAGGAGGAATAATGTGAAAAAACAGCATAACAAGTTCCTGCTTTCTAAGTTCTCCATTGTGTCCTCATTTACTTTTTTTAAGATTAGATGGCATTTATTATTTCATATTTATTTACTTACAAATTTTTTATCCTGCCTTTTGTCCAGACAGAGCCACTAAGGAGACTAACAATTAAAACCAGCTAAAAACTAGCAGTTAAAACACAGGGCAGGAAGGAGAGGTCATGAAGAATGCCAAACAAAAAAAGTCTTCACCCACTGGTAGAAGATAGTGATGGAAGTGAACAGACAAATATCCCAGATTTGTTTCTACATGATATTTCATTGGAAGAAATGGATATACTTTCTGTTCTGTTGTTAGAGGTAGTGACGGAAGAGGACAGACAAATATCCCAGAGGAGGGGTTAGTGTTTCTATATGATACTTCATTGGAAGAACTGGCTATACTTTTTGTTCTGTTGTTACAGGTATTGTTTCTGTATTGAGGTTTGTAGTTCTGAAGGATACAGTTCTATAGCCATTGCAATTGGTAAACTAGAATTGTAATTTTTCAGTATAGGAATGTCAGTTTCATTTTTTGAAAAAGAGTATTTTGATTATGTAGATTTTTTTTGATTAAATCTCATAAACAATGCAGTATATATTTTTCCTCAGCTCGTGAAGTGGTCAGACTATTGTTCACCTTTGGCTTTTAAACCTGGAGAACCTTACGTATTATTTGCTGAAGCCAGTATAGACAACTTCAGTAGTCTTGGGATAGCATTTATGGAAGATAGATTGCAAATGGATAATGGAATGGTGCCTCATAAAATTGTGTGTAAGTATTATTACAAAGAAATTGTACTATTATACACTTCTACTTTGTTACTTATTATTCTTACAAGCTAAGTCATAAACAGCAACCCTCATCTCATGAAAAGAAAACCTAGAAGTTAATTAACATATAACTTAACAACTGCTGCCAAGATTTTCACATACACCTTGTGTCTGTAATGGCACACAAATACTGCAGTTGTAAGCAGAATTACTCCTTTCTAAGACCATTAAAGTCAGTGTAATGATGTAACTTTAATGCAAATGCTTTTCATGGCAAATAGTTTTTGGCAGCATCCTGTGCAAGAAAGCAGACAATGTCTATCTTACTGGACTACCTGTCAATTGCATTTCCGTTATTATAAGTTTATCAAGTTCATGTGTTTGAGAATTTATGATCCCGCCTCAACCCATTTCTTGCTAAAGAGTATATCTTGTCGACTTCCAACCCAACATATTCATGATTAATTATGTTTACTGAAATGGTAATTATTGGTTTCAACGTGAGTTGCTTGCTAGTGGGCAGACTTGGGTTTGAAGCAAGTTTGATGTCCAGAACATTATGAATTAAAACTACTATGGTGTTAGGTAGGGCTGAAACAATCATTTAAACCATAGGTAGCCAGTTGTATATGATTCATGTTACAAGTAATGGGAATTTGCAGCATGGCTAGAAAAGGCTGGAGATCTTGGGTCAGTCTGTGGCATTAATTCAGGCCTCTATTCCATCCTGTCTCTCCAGTGCTGTAGTTATGCCTGCACCCCAAGATAGTGTGAATAATGTTCACTGGAATACTTTAAAGTTGGCTTTATGCATGCATGACTCTGGGACATACTGAAGCCTAGAACTTCAGTGTAGAGATCTTTGTGTGAGGTCTTGTGTGTAATTAAGAACTCAACATGTTGACCTTCAAAAACAAGTGGGGTGTATGTTCACAGTTATATTGCAGGACAAACGAGAAAATATATCTTTGTTGAAATTATGTAATGCTAATGGGGATTGTGTCCATCATCTAATCAGTACAAAATATTTGGTGCAGTTTATGCATATTTTTCAGTCCAGTGTTGAAAACCACACGTGTAGTCCCACTTGCTGAAGTTGTGCTGGATTGGAGCAGTTCCCTCTCTAAAAGTGTAGCTGCTCATTCCTTCTGAAAATCAAACCACTGAACTGTCTTCTGTTGAATTACCAGATCTAAGGCTCCAGAATTAACACACACAAATCTTGACTTTTGAGACTGGTTATGAGCCATTTAATAGGTTTGCACTGTAGTCTTTCACCTAACTGCCAGACATTTTTTTTATTAATAAACATAGCATGTAATTTTTTTAAAGGATTTATTACATAGAATTTAAGACACATGCATTTTATTAGCAAAGTGGCATAACCTCGAAGCTTGCTTTGCCAAAACATTATTATGAAGTAGTAGAGAATTAATGGGTAACTGTATCCCTTCTAGCATTGTAGAAGATGATACTATATTGCACTGGAAAACAACACAGATTTTAATTGCATAATTTTTATGATTGAGGTACTGGTAAGCTGCATATTAAGGGGAGAGTTTAGCATTACTACTTTTGTAAATTTTGTTTAATAACTTTAAAATGTCTTAGCTGTACACCTACAGAAGTCAGAGTTGAAGGAACTGGAACAGCTGGCACCAGATACAGAAAAGGAGGCAAAGGCTAGCAATGTACAACTTGGTATGCCGACACGAAATTCAGCATTTGAGATAGCTAATAACCCAGAAGAGGAAACTATTGCTTTTCCAAGAAGTGGTGATCAAGAAGTTCAGGGAAAGAAATATAAATTGAAGAAAGCCGATGAGCATCATGAACAACTTGACAATCTGTCTGAAAAGGAAATTGGTAGTGGTGAACACCATCATTTGCATCTTTCCAGCTGCTATGAGTGTTTGGGACTTGAGAGTAGCACTATTGAGTCAGTTAAGTTTGCCTCTGCAGAAAACATCCCAGATCTTCCTGATGATTACAGTGGCAATTTTGAAGATGTTGGTTATCTGGCAGGAGATCTGAAAAGAACAAATCTTACAGGGAAACCGCCTAATATCTTAATTTATGTTGGTTCTGATCTTGGCAAAATCAAATTTGAACAAGTAAAATCAATCATCATGGAATGTGTTGATATTAATGCTTATACTGTCTACCAGCTGTTAGAGGAGCAAGTGTTGAGTGTTCCCTGGATTGACAATGCTTTGCTGTTGGTCATTGCTACATCAGAGCCCATTTCAGATACTGTGTCCAAACAATTTCTGGTTTTCATGTCAAAAGGTGGGAAGGTTCTGGGACTTTCAGCCTCTTTCACTTTTGGTGGTATAGAAGTAATGAACAAAGATGAACTGATGGACACAATACAGGCCTTGGTGTTTTCTAAAGCTAAGGACTACAAGATTAAGCTAAATGTTCTAGCTAGTGGAAAAGTTTTCAAGAGGGAAACTGCAGAAGAGGTCACCTCTGTGAAGCCCCTTGGTTACTTGGACAACACAGATAAAGATATGATGGTTGTTCAGCTGCCATACGGAAACCGTGGGGGAGAAGCCATTCTTTGCCAGGTATGGAATACAAAAAATATGTTTGCTTGTTGACTTTCTGGTGTGTTCCTAAAGAACATTGTTTTCACGAAAACCAGGTGTTTGTATAAATTGTTTATATAAACTGAAGTGGTAAAGCTTCAGATGGCAACAAATACTATCTGTGTCTGAAAACAGCTGTAAAATGTCCAGAAAATTTGGAGTCATGGGAAAGATTTCTCTATTTTTCTCTCTGAAGAAGCAGACATTTGGTGAAAATTTAAATACATGAAATACTTAGTTTCCTATAAAACCTAAAATATGTTTACTTATATATTTATTTTATATTTCAGTTTATATACCGCCCATCCTCAGGGCCTCTGAGCGGTGAACAAGTTAAAATTAAAAAATATATATATATAACAACATAAAACATCATTTGTAATTTAGTTACCATATAAAGCTGTACTATTTAGTCATATTTATGGAGTTTTAGTCTATATGCCTGTGTTTTCCATGAGAAAATTTGCAGGTATACTTGAGAAAAAGTACTGCGGCACGGTATGCTGCCATAACACATCATCAGTATATCTAATTCTCAAAGTGGCCCCGTCAACAGATAATTAAATCCAGAGAATGGAACCGTGAAAAGACAAAATATATCTCTCTTCAAATCTGAGAAAAGTCCCAGGTTTGCAGAAAAATCTAAAATCTAAAGGAAACACAAAAACATTGGGAGAGGGGCGCTTTATAAATCAAAATAATAGAAGCAGCATGTGTAACTTTAAGAAATGAATCGTGAGGGTCATGAATCGTGGTCATCAGGGCTTTTTTTCTTGGAAAAGAGGTGGTGGAACTCAGTGGGTTGCCCTCAGAGAAAATGGTCACATGGCTGGTAGCCCCGCCCCCTGATCTCCAGACAGAGGGGAGTTTAGATTGCCCTCCACACCGGGCAATCTAAACTCCCCTCTGTCTGGAGATCAGGGGGCGGGGCCACCAGCCATGTGACTATTTTCAAGAGGTTCTGGAACTCCGTTCCCCGGCATTCCCCCTGAAAGAAAGCCCTGGTGGTCATTGTCAGGGTAACTAGGCTACCATTTCTAGAATTCAAGCCATAGCTTTTGTCAGTAAAAGGCAGGAGGAGGGGGCAGGCCCCTTTCCAGAGCTGTTTTAGCTGTTGAGGGAAGATTCATTGGGGCCAGGCCTAGCAGTAATCACTAGCAGGTCCAGCTGCTGAAAATCCAGGGTGATGTAGTGGTTGGTTTCAGACTGGGATCTGACTCAAGTTTGATTCCCTACTCTGTTGTGAATTGGGTAAGTGTGACACACCCCAGCTTAGCCTTCATGGATATAGTTCCACGGTGTGCAAACTCACAGCACTTTGCTCCTGTACCTGCTGATCACTGGTGGGAGGTGGCAGTGGTGCATGCACTCTCAGTGGGGCATGGCTGTGTCACTTCCAGAAATGACATCATTGCACTCATCATGGGACCAGTACATTTCATGAAGCTGATTTTGGCCCCAAACAGGCTGGTTCTCAAAGAATCAGCCCTATGCAAAGCACAGGAGCTCTCCCATGGTCTGTGCAATGATGTCACTTCTGGAAGTGATGTTGACATGAAGAGGCTTGGGAGTGCACACATGAAGCCAAAGAGCACTGTTAAATATCCCCCCCCTTTCCAGTTGCCATGGAGACCTGGCAACCCTACTCATGGACTTGTGAGGATAAAATGGACGACAAGAGAATGATGTAAGCTACTTTGGGAAGAAAAGTAGGACACAAATGATGTAAATAAATATAGCTGAAGATGGGGGACAGAGATTTGTCGGTAGGTGGGAAGGAGAGAGGGAAGCAGCAAAAGGTGAAGATATGGGGGCTGCCAGGAGGAGGAAAAGAAGAAGAAGTAGGGGAAGGGGGATACAGTGGAAAGTGAGACGCCCCAGGCAATTACTTGCAGGCTCCCCACAACGCAGCAGGGCCTGGCTGGCACTGTGCAAGTATACTCTGTCCACATCACACCAGGGAAAGGCTGCTATGGGGAGGGAAGGAGGGAAAGCACAAGACAGGAGTAGATAAAGATAGATAGGCTGGTGTGTGGGATGGAGAGAAGGAAGTGGGAAAAGGAGAGAGTGTGTGGGGACTTTCAGGCAAGAGAAGGAAGAAATAGGAAGGGGAAAATTAGCTTTCCCTCACAAGTCCTTCTGGATCCCCACTTGTGTATATTAATTTTTGACATCTGAGACGTAAGAAAAATAAAAGTAGAAAGTAGAAAACAAATTCTGTAGCTAAAAAGGGAAGTGTTTTACTTGGACAGAAACATACAGTCACAATAAATAGGGATGCTTCTATATATTAAACTCTTTAACAATAACATTATAGCATACTAATTATTTATAATTAAGCAAAAATATTATGGAAAATGTTGCATACTGTATATAATTACAGTATACATAGAAATTATCATTATTGGAACATATATTGTCTTACATAAATTTTCACACTGTGCTTTTGAGTAAAACCTTGTCTTTCATTCCACTCGTTCTAAAAGAAGGAAAAATCATACCAATTCTTTCACTGATGCCCCCCAATTTCCCAAAATCTTCTATTACAAAAATGGGAAAGGCCCAAAGATGTTTTCATGCTATACATTTTGAATGACTAAAATGCTTTTTACAATAAGGGTTTTCTGTAAAATAAAAAATATCTCTTGGGTGTTTTTTCTCACATTATTCCTTCAAACTTCCTAATTTTTCTATTGAAAAATTGAAAAAAGTCCTTCCCCTCAATGTTTCTCCCCACCCCCAACCCACCCTGACCTTCATATCTCTATGCCTAAAATATTTGGGGTAAAACATTGATTGGGCATTGTTCTTGTCCCTGGTTTGAATCCAAAATGCCACTTGTGTAAACTGTACTTCATACAGTAAGGGATGGTTGATTTCAGTATGGTTCCCTTCCTTGTCCCCTGATCCAGATGGCACACCATTCTGAAGGGCTAGTTTAGGAGTAGCTTTTTGAGGTGTGCAAGGGGCTACAGCTTGTCTCTGAGCTTTTTGTTCCTTTAATCCAGGGTCATGACTAAATTGAATGGAAGCTTACTGTGTTATTGAATGTCTATTGATTCCTCTGTTGTTATAAAGTCCCACATTGCAGTCTTTTCTGTTAAGCTAAAGGGAATTTTACTTAGCCCAAACATTCAGATTAACAGAGTAATCCTAAGGAACTCTGTGATGGAGGCATAACTTCAGCAGTGCTAGTCTGTTCCTTGAGGACTTTCTGGAGGGAGATATGCCAGTGGGTGAATCTGGCAAGCTCTCGAGTCTCCATGGAAACCCTGGCAACATCCACCAATCACACAACAGCTGCCATTGACATCTCCATGAGTGGCAGCTGCAGGTAAAGCCAATCTCCCACCACAAATGCAGCTGCTGCCTCTCAATGCCATTCTCCCTGTCCACAGAATCAGTAGTCAGGGTAGGAAGCCCCTGTGAGTGCAACACCTTGACAGAGGGCTTAAGAGGCCCCATCCCCACCCCAGAGGGAAAACACACCCAAGTGGTGGACAAGGCACCCACCTTGTTGCTGGTGAGGGCCAGAGTGGCAGCAAAAGTGCCACCCACTTGCAAATGCCCCTGCTCTGGTCCAGATGACCCCTTTCCCAGAAAAGTAAAAACAGAAGGGCAAAAGGATCAAAAAGATTCAAGTGCTAGGAGAGGAGGTTCTTAAGAAACATGCCAGCAGGAACTAGACACCACACTGCAACTCTAATGTCACCATTTGCAACACAGAGCCAGACAGAGACTATCATACAGATCAGCATGGCTCAGTGGAAAGGCACTGGTATAGCATGACGGGTTCCTGGTTCAAACTCCACTTGGGAAGAAGAGAGAGGCAGGCTAAAGTCCCAGGTCTGACCTCCTCCTCTCCCCCGCCCCCACGCAGCCAGCAAAAGGGGGAGCAGGATGGTCTAGTCAATATGGTACCCAAGAGATCCAACATTTTGGCTGATGTGTGGCTCAGCAATTCTCGCTGTGCTGCACCAGTGGCAGTAACACCCTAGCATCCCCCCCCCCCAATGTTAACAGTCTGCATAGCTTATCAGTCAGCAGTGCTGTGGGAGAGTGTGGACCCCAAGAGCAGCTGCACACCTTCTTAGACAACTCTCCAGGTTGCAGTCAGCCCCCTGCAGTATGTGTGAGGGAGAAGAAAGGGAATGGGGAGTTCAGTGTGGGATCAGCTTACAAGGTTCTGCTAGACCACTGCTTTGTTGTGGAGCAGGAAAAAAAACAGAGGTTGAGGGACTCCCAGAAAACCCACTGAAACCACCCCAGCATTGCCATCTCTGAGCCAGGGCCCAGTCTCTGGGATGTTTGAAGGAGCAGTCCTACGGGGAAGTGACAAATATGGGGGAGGAGTTGGGACAGGGAGGGATGTGGAGCTAGTGTCATCCACACAAGCAAACATTCAGAGAGAGAGTTGTGGGACAATCCAGTCTATATTAAACTGCAAATCTTGAAAGGGGTCCCAGAACCTAGTTTGTCAACTTGTGGAGGCAGGCTGAGCCATCGCTGCATACTCACTAGTGAGGTTTTCTCCCAGATTGAACTGCTGCTTGAGGAAGTGTGCTCCAGGAGCTAGGCTGGAAACACAGTTTGAGCAGAGTGACAGGGACTACAATGGCCATGCATCCAGGTGTGGTTGGATTACCACCTTCATGAAGGAAAAAAGATACATTTACTGCAGTGCACAGCTTTAGTGTCAGCCAAACCCCAGTCTGCAGTGTTCCAGGAAAAACCTTAGTGAAACCAGAAGCCCCCACCAAGGCAGATGCTGCTGTATCCCAGTGACATGCATCCAGTGTGGGAATGCTCTGTGTGTGGCAGAGATGGATTTGTTCCTGCTACTGCTGCATTGGGATCTGATCCTGCAAGAGAATGAGTCCCATCATTACTTGGCCACCTTATTAAGGGGGCACAGAGGAGCAACTCCCATCCACCTCGGCTCACGGTTATGCCCTGTCCTCTGTCCAAAGAGGGGAGAATCTACTCAAGGGGGCCTGCAAACAGCCCTGTAATGAGCTGCAAGCAACCCCTATCCCCCATCCCATTTAACGTGGCTCTCTTGAGTACACTTCTCTGGGACCATGCCCCATTGTTAGACATGGGTCATGGTTCCTAGAAGACTAGACTCAGACTGTTCTCTCCCTCCCTCCCAACATGCCGCAGGCCTCTGTTATGGAGCCTACCATTGGGAGGGGAATGAGGGAGGCAGATGTGGATGAGAAAGCTGGGATGGGTGGAAGAATCCCCTACTTTTGCTTTCCTGTCAGTATGTCCTTGCCCTTTTGAGCTGAGCTCACTCCCATGCCAGCAAAGAAATTTACATCTGAGGCCTGCTGGCAGCCACCCATAACAGGCAACAGCTCTCTAGCCTAGTGGGGCATCACCAGGGAGCTGCGCTGGCATAATTTAGGCTTGTGCCAATGTAAGTACCAGATATGTTGGCATAAGGGCTAGTAGGCTCCCTGAGCACTTTCAGCTGCTTATAGGATAATTCTTCCAGAGACTTAAAATGTTACTTGTTCTGTTTCCCTCTGCATTAATTTGTGGTTAAAGATCAGTATAAAACAATGAGGATGTAGCAGAACAATTCATTAAGCAGCTGATATATTTATCCTAAATTTCATACAATTAGTTTTAATCAGCTTTGTTAAAACATTTTTCCCCTTCCAAATCTTCACAGGTGCATTTAGAAGTGGATATCAAAAGTTTGTCTAAAAGATCTAAAGATGAATTCAATTTTCTCAAAATGAGTAATGTCACCAGATATGAAGTTCTTACTGAAATACTGAAACTGCTTGGTTTGAGCTGTGAATTAAGTGAGATTCCCTCATTAACTCCTCTTTACCTGCTCTCGTCTGACACGGTAAGCTTCTGTTTAATTTAAAGATAATATTGAGAAATACCATATCATAATAATTACAATTTGCATGACAAGTCCAGCCCCTTTCCCCTCTTTATTCCTGGGGGTCACCAGAACATAGGAGGCAAGGTATGGGTCATCAGTGGGAGGAAAGAATCAATAGAAATCACTTCTCCCTCTTTCAATAACTTTAAGTGCCGCTAAATCTTCAGAAGTATGTGATCAGATACAGGCCATTAAAAATCATACAAAGAGGGGGCAGAGGAAGAAAGTCTCATGAAAAATGCCATGGGCTCAGAGTGGAAACAGAGCAACAAGATACTAAGGGTATAAAAAAGTATAAAAGTACAGGAGAATGAAATCATTTTAACATGGCAGCTAAAACTGTAAAGAAGCACCTATTCCTGATTACCATTCATGTTAGAAGGTGGGGGTACATAAAGCAGGGCCTCTGATTGATAGTTGCCATTATCAGGCAGGCTATAAAGAAGCACGTGGTCATGAAGTCATGAACGCACATGGAGCTGCCTTATATTGAATCAGACATTGGCCATCATGGTCAATATTGTCTACTTAGGCTGGCAGCAGCTCTTCAGGGTCACAGATTGGGGTCTTTCACATCACCTCCTACCTGATCCTTTTAACTGAAGATACCAGGGATTGATCCTGGGACCTCCTGCAAACAAAGAAGATGCTCTGCTACTGAGCCTTGGCCCCTCCCTTTACCAGAGTGTATCCAGAGTATACATACAAACAGTATTTTAGGTATCTGCTCTTACGTCAGTTTTCCAGGGAAAAATAGGCACACTAGCATACTTCCTTGATCCTGGTTGTAGGGTATTTTATCCAATTAACAATCTAGTTCTAAAGGAATTTCAGTCTATGGCAAGGAAGGAGCTTGTAGCATTAGAGGCGAATGCTTAATTTACAGATGATCTTACAGGAAGTCACTGTGTGAAAAGTGCATATGGAAAGATACAGGAAATAACTTGGGCCAGGGGAGAGCTGTGTCAAGTGCAGCGTTGGATTTCTTTTCTCTAATTCCAAATCTGTATTAATTATTAGACTTCAATGAGTTTATAAATTGCTAGCTATTTATTTGCTATATAATTATTTGTTTATAAATGGGTTATCCTCAGAGCTGGCCTAAGAGTTTTTGGAGCCCTAGGCAAATGACTTTGTGGTGCCCTGTGGGGAAAACACTCCATCTCAGGCCATGTTCACTGGGGCCAGGGTTGCAGCTTTCTGCAGAGACCCTGCTACCGATCCTGAACCTGGCAATGGGAGAAGACCTCACCTAGGTGCCTCAGAACTGTGGCTTGCTTTAGTGCCCAATCTCCTGGACCTGGTGGAAACAAAGTGCTTTGGCACAGTTGTGCCCAGAACTGCTGCTTGCACTGCTATGCCGCCTGGACCTGCCTGCAAATGAGTATTGGTGCAGCTGCACCTGGTGCTGTGGCTTGAAATGTCTCTCAGACCTGGGGATGGGAAAGGTCCTGTCTGATGCCCGGGTGTAGTGCCTAACCCTAACCTACCACAGCTGATCCAGTGACAGCGCTAGAGGGCTTGCTTGCTGTCCTTCCAACACAGAGAGATGAGCTCTGGGCAGTTGCCCATGTACACTTAGTGGATGGATGGGCTCTTATTATACTTAGGTATTGAACTTGCTAAAATAGCATGATCCAAAGAACTATGGAACATGCACTGTCCTAAGGGCCTTTGGTCTTTTGTTTCTTGAAGAGCATCCTCCATGCATGTAGAAAGCCAGTTTTGAAACTGAGGGGTGTTTCAAAACGCTTTGTTATGAAAGAATTATTTATTAAAAGAAAAAAGTCACCAGTCTCACTGGTTATGCAAATGTTGGGCCTTTGCCGGAAGTAGGTTTTGGATTCCCCCTTTGTTTTATTCATTTGCCTTATTTATTTGTATATAAGCTAAGTAGAAGATCCAATATTATACACTCCATTTGGTGCTATGAAACAGTGTAACAGTCATCCTCTTGGCATTCCACTCAGCCATTTTGCAACGGTTCAAATTCCATTCTGCTTCCTATGATTTTCAGAGTTCTGCATGTGCAAGGAGTGATGGTCGAATGGCCAAATTCTTTCCAAACCAGATATAGAGGCTGCAGTGCAAGAAAGTATATCTTGGTTAAATTATTATCAGATTAGACATATTTTAGAAACCCTAGGTATAGTGCGAAATTGGGCGATGCCTTTAACTGCTCTAGGAGCACTATTTAAGCAAAGTGAGAGAGGCCATAAAGGTCTCCTTTCTAAGATCTATAAAGCATTATTATCAACATGTAATAAACCTATTACAACAGCTGAAAGAGCTTGGATTGCAGATTGTGAAGGTAGAATTTCCAAAGAGGAGTTTGAAAAAGCATGGAAGGCCCCAAGTTTTAATTCTAAAATGTTAACAGTTCACCTTAACTCATTTAAGATATTACATAGAAGCTATTTAACTCCAATGAGAATTGCTAAATTTAAAAAAAAAATTGAACTTAAAATGTTGGCAAGGCTGTGCACAGACAGGAGACTTTTTACACTGTTTTTGGCTTTGCCCCACCATTAAAAGGTTCTGGAACAAAGTATTATTGCAAATAGAAACAGATTCCAAGAAATCCAGAAAATATTTTTCTAGAAATAGATTTGTTAAAACAAGTAGATAAAAACAAACTGGTTGCAATAACAACTTTGTTAGCAATTGCTAGGATAGAGATTGCCAATAAATGGGGAAATGAGAAACGGCCCTCACTACAAAAATGGTATGATTCCATCTGGAACCATTTTATATTGGGTAAAGTGGATTGTTCTACAGGCATTCAGAATTTGGAAGCTTATCGGAAAATTTTTCAAGCAATATGGTTTCCTATTGTGCAATTTTTACAGGAAAACGAAATTGTTTCTTTTAACATTCATTGTCAAGTATTATTGAATTTCTAGATGTATGGAACTCTTTGGGAATTGTTATATTTTGGGTTTTGTATGGTTATGTTTTAAGTTAATGTTTAAGTTATGTTTAAGCTAATATGTTTAAGTTAATAAATTTATTAACTTATGTTTAAGTTAATAAATTTAATAATACAAAAAATACAAAAAAGAGGAGTGATGGGACGCACAATCAAATTTTGTCTGTTTTTCCCCCAAGTTTTCCCCCTGCAGACATACTGTCACATTTTCTTGAAACTACCGCTGAGTCGCCGCAGATGAGTCCTGTGTGTGTGTGGAATTCTTAGTACCTAATTGCGTCTCCCCCCTTTTCCTTTACCCAAACGCTGATTGGTTGGCCACCTGCTGGTAACCACTTCCATGCTCCTCAGCTCTCTGAACTCCTTTCCCACCATTTTTTAAAAAGTGAAGTAAGAGTCTTAATGCTGCTGCTTCATTTACTCCTTCCCTCCTGGCTATCCACACACTCATTTTTTTAAAGCCAGGGAAGGGACGCAATGCTGCTTTTTCATTCGCACTCCCCCCCCCCCCGGCTATTCACACACTCATTAATTTTTTTTAAAGCCAGAGAAGGGATGCAATGCTGTTGCTTCATTCACTTCCTCCATCCTCAGCTATTCACACACATCTTTATTTATTTTTCCTCTTTACCCTGAAACAAGCCCTAAGTGGCTGAGCATCCATTCCCCTCCCCCCTTTTTAAATTAAGGGAGAGTTGCACTGCTGTGTTTCCTTTAACCACAATGTCCATCCCTTTCCCTGATGGCAATCCACATTCCCCTCTGATCATGTCTTTGGTTCACTTAAAGGAAAAAGGACAAAAAGTGTATGTCCCCCCCCCCCAAAAAAAACTCTGCCACCAATTGCCTCTCCAGAATACCAAATAAATTTGTCAGCATGGGACAGCCCAATCAGCAAATACAGGGAAAGGGAGACCAGGGGGAATGAGCTCCACACATTGCAGTGTTACGACGCGTGTGCAAAACATTTTTTTTTTAAGTGACATCAGTTCCCACAAAAGGCATCTTCAAGCAGACACATCCCACCAAATTGCCTTAAGGTCATGCACTGAAAAATGCCAGGAGCCCAAGCCGATTCAATGCTGATCAGCATGAATATACAGAGACGCTGGCTTAAAGTGTGTTGTGCAGAAGGGGCCTAAGAAGAGTTGCACTTTTCAAAGTTACTTGAAGTCATCAATTTACTGTGGATTATAATCCACATTTATAATAAATTTACTTTGTGAGGATCCGTATACCTCTGGATGGGTGCAATGTTTTAACTTTTTCAGAAATATAGCATTTTCTTTTAATTTTGCTCAGTCTTTGTGAAGCAGAAGATGTATATACACAGAAAGGTTGTCACAGTCAGGGGTGGGGTTCCTGCTTGGGTGCTGAGCTGAGCGGGAGAGAGAGAGAGAGCAAGAGTCCAAAGCACGCTGAGGTCAAGAGCCAGAAAATCAGTCTGTCAGGGGAGCAAGCAGATGAGGGTCAGAAAGCCGAGCCGAGGTTTGAAAGCCGAGTTGTCAGTTCCACACAGAGACAAGCAAGGAGTGGTCAAGGGCAAAGCCGAGGTCAAGAAACAGGAGATCTATCCAAGCGAGGGCAGGTTACAAGGCAGAGGTGAAGCTTCCAGGAGCCAAGCTGCTGGGCACAAGGAGTGGTGAACGACGTTGCTCCCATGCTGGGTTCTGCCCAGTGTTCCCTTTATAAGCTCAGGATGGCATAAGAGGACGAGGGCCAGGTGTTTCTCATTCAGTTGATTGCCCCACCTCGTCTTCGGCGGTCACCTCCGCCTGTCACTGCGCTTGCAGGCGCGCACTCTTTCGCCATTCCCAAACCGCCTCTCTTGCTCGAGCCCTCCGCCTTGTTGCTGGCTCACAAGGCTTGGCTCTCTGAGGCACCAGTTCCTCCTCCTCTCTGCACGACCCTTCCCCTTCGCTATCTTGCACCAAGGTACCGGGTTGCTGGTTGCTGGATGGCTCTTCAGGAACTGCGGGTGGGTCTCCCGCTGGCTCTTCCAGCCCCTCCTCTGAGGAGGAGGAATTGTCAGCAGGTAGAGAGCCCAGCTGTTGTGGGTCTCCAACACCATCCTCCTTCCCAAGACCCCTCCCCTGAGAGCAACCTGGAGGGCCTGGCTTGTCTGGGTATGCCTGATGGAACCACCGGAGGAGACGTGGAGCATAGAGATTTTCTGCTGGTTCCCAGGACCTGTCGTCTGGTCCATATCCCTTACACTCCACCAGATACTGTAGCTGCCCCGGTGCCAACGTGAATCCATGATCTGGTCCACCTCATATTCTTCCTGGCCATCCACCAGTACCGGTAGTGGCAGTGGTACCGGGTCGCGGAGCGGGTTTGGGGGTGCCGTCAGAGTGAGCAGGGATCAGTGGAAGACCTGGTGGATCCAAAGTGTTGGGGGAAACTCAAGGCAGAATGCCACTGGGTTGACCTGCTCCACTATCCGGTAGGGCCCGATGAACTGATGATCCAGTTTTTGAGAAGGACGTTGGGACCGGATAGGCTTGGTGGAGAGCCATACTGTGTTGCCTACTGTGAGGATCTCCCCCTCCTGACGGTGTCAGTCCACGGCGACCTTATAGGCCTGCTTGGCTTGGTCTAGTTGTTCCCGTAGTACTTGGTGCAAGGCTTGAAGTTCTTGCACAAAGGCATTTGCCGCCGGGACCGTAGACTCTGGAGCTGTCTGAGGAAAATACTGGGGGTGGTGTCCATAATTGGCCAGAAAAGGTGTCTGCCGGGTCGAGGAGTAAACGGAGTTATTATACACGAACTCTGCCAAGGGTAGTAGGTTGGCCCAGTTATCCTGTTGGTAGTTGGTGTAACACCGCAGATACTGTTCCAAGGTGGCATTTGTTCGCTCCGTTTGCCCATAGGTCTGTGGGTGGTGCGAGGAGGACAAGTGGATGCGGGTGCCAAGGAGAGCCTGGAGAGCTTGCCAGAAGTGGAAGGTGAACTGTACTCCTCTATCTGAGATTAGGTGCTGAGGAATCCCGTGTAAGTGGAAGACATGGTGCAGGTACAGGCTGTTGGTGGGACAAAGTATGCCATCTTGGTGAAGAGATCCACTATTACAGTGATGCAGGTATGCCCCCACGACAGGGGAAGGTCGGTGATGAAATCTAAGAAAATCGACTCCCATGGTCTTGTTGAAGTTGGCAGGGGTTGCAACAGGCTGGCTGGTTTCCCCGGTACATCTTTGGTGTGGCGGCACAACCCACAGGACTGAACATACCGGGCTACATCACCCTGCACCCAAGGCCTCCAGAATTCTCGAGAGAGGAGGTTTGGGTTTTGTATCACCCAAAGTGCCCTACGGCCAGAGCGTCATGAACCAGTTGCAGCACCATCCGACGCAGGGACCCGGGGGGTACATAGATCTGGTCCTTTTGGGTTAGAAGGTCTTGTTGGAGCTGGTACCCGGGTGGGCCGGGTTGCGCAAGAGCTGGGAGATGAGCCAGGCCCACCTGCTGGGTTTGCTGGATTCGAAGTCTCAGGGAGGCAGGCTCGTCTGTCGCTGCAAAGACCTTGGGTGGAAGAATTGAGGTGACTACGGGGACCTTCTCATCCTGTCAGGCAAACTCTGGTTTCCGGGACAGGGCATCCGCCTGTTTGTTCTGGTCACCAAGAACAAACAGATGGTGAACTGGTCACCAAGAACAAGCAGATGGTGAACTGGAACCGGGCAAAGAACAAGACCCACCGGATCTGGCGTTGGTTCAGGTTCCAAGCGGTGTCCAAGTACCTAGATGTTGATTTTTAGAGACTCTCAATCTTATGCTATACTCTTAATATACTCCAGTTTGTAAATTGTCATTAATATTTTTACATGCCAATAGTTAACAGTATATATTTTGAGATATGCCATGTGTGCAGGATTACTGTGAGCTATGAATGCCAGCATTCTGTTTAATAAACAGAAGTTGGTAAACAAATGTAATTAATTTGTGCCTTTTAAAAGAAGTACTTAAGTTCAACTTTTATTGTGAATTAGCATGCTAACTATTGAGCAGTTTCATTTTTTCTTCCTTATATTCCCTTTGGGGTTTGCTTGATATATTGAGGATCACCGGGGGGTAGAATAGACATGTTCACTGTCCGTCTTCTGTGCAGCCCCACGTGGGAATGCGCCTGCGCAGGCCTGCTGACCAGATTTTTCTTTTCTAGCCAACATCCACTAGGGGGCGCACGTACGCACCAATGCGCATGTGTGGCTTTTCCCGCCCGAGCGACATTGGGCGACGTCGCCCCCTTCCCCTCAGTTTCTTCTTTGCCGCCGACCGGTGAAGATCTAGCTGTCCACTGTGAGAAGAAACGCCATTTTGAGAGAGAGATCGTTCATTCTTTCTGTCAAGTATGTCTGAGAAGTCGCTGTTTAAGCGCTGTTCGACCTGTTCGACGAAAATGACAAGAACGGATGGTCATTCCGTTTGCCTTGAGTGCTTGGGTGAAGGACACATCGTTGAGAGATGTGAGCATTGTCAACGGTTCACGCCTAAGGCCAGGGCTGAGAGGGCGAACAGGTTGAATGCCTTGCTTTGGAGGAGGGCTATGCGGGCGTTGGGAGACCCTGATACCCCTGGGGGGCCACCGCCAGTTAGTGGGACGGCCAAAACCCCTTCGGTGGTCGGACAATCCATTTGTAGCTCCGCTTCCGCCTCTCGCTCCCGCTCGCCAGATCGGATCCGACCAGCCCCGACTCCGACCTCGGATCCGAAGGACGCTTTGGGCTCCGCTTCGGATCGTAAGCATCAGACCCCGAAGTCGGATCCAACTTGGAAGCGGCAACGCCGCTCCAAGTCCCCAACAAGGTCGGAACCGCCCTCCACACCAGCTCTGAAGGTGCAGAGAACTTCATCGGATCCGAACATCCTGGCCAGATCGGCTCCTGAACCGTCAGATCCGATGCCGGCGGAACCAACATCATCGGTTCCGAAGCATACAGAGCCGACTCGCCTCAGCCTTGTTCCGAAGCCTAGTGCCAGGTTGGAACCGAAGGCTTCGGATCCGTTGCCTACTTTGACACCGCCGGATCCGATGGACCGGAGTCGAAGCGCCGATCAGGGCTTAGCCTCCAAGGGCGAGAAGAAGGCCAAAAAGAAGTCGAAGCACAGACAATCGACTTCCGTCCAAACTAATGAGGTGCTCTGGGAGAAGCCCACGACTCCTTCACCGCACCTGTCATCTGCGTCGTACCATTCCTCTGATGGTGACAATGACCTGCCCGACGCTCCACCTCGTGTGGCCCATAAGCGGTCTTCTGGTGACTACGCTGGTAGAGAGGATCTACCTTATCGATCGCCTAGAAGTGGATATGACAGGGAGGGCTCCCTTTATGCGAGGTCTCACGGATCCTATTCTCCACCCTTTGTCAGAGAATATTGGGGTGACACTTGGAGTGAGTTCTCACACTATGGTTCTCCCGGGCATGCTTCACCCTACCGGCAGCCTGAGCCTTACCGAGGTCCAAGCCCTAGCCCTCCGTCTGACCCGTCACCTGATGCCATCATTAATGGGACTGGTCGTATTTCGCCTTCGGAAGATTACCGGCTCTATACTGAGCAGATGATCCGAATGGCCCGTTCTTTGGACATTGAGATTTCGGCTGTAGACCTGAAACCAAAGGATAAGATCCTGTAGTATGTCCAGTCTGGGAATCCTCCAACCATTGCATTCCCGTTTACTGAAGGTTTGGTGGAAATCATTACCGCAATCTGCGACAAACCGGCTTCCATTTACCCAACATCTCGTAAATTAGAAGCTCTGTATAAGACAAGGGATGACGTCTGTACGTATCTCTTTGCACATCCACCGCCTTCTTCCCTCATCACTGAGGAGATGCAGACCCGTCAACACCAGGGGTCCTATGCTGTACCCATCAACAAAGAGAGCAGAAAGCTCGATTCGTTGGGCAAGAAATTATATTCCTCTGCTGCCCTAACACTCAAGATCTCTAACTACTCGGCCATCATGGGTGCCTATCAGATTTTCCTATGGAATCGCATGGCGGTCTTCATGGAAAAGCTTCCAGCAGACCAAATGGTGTTGGCAAAGGTGGTGCTGGATAAGGCCCCTACGACTATCGTGACAACAGATAAATGCTGGCCGCGACACATTTGACACCTCTGCGAGAGCATTGGCATCATCCATTGTGCTCCGCAGACACTCGTGGCTTCGCACAACTGCACTGCCTGTCGAGACACAAAATAAAATGGAAAATCTGCCTTTTGAGGGTCAGTCTCTGTTTTCATCAAAAACGGATGAATACCTGTCGCAGAAACGTAAAGATCGGCTGATAGCCTGTTCCTACGGTATTCTCCCAACCAGGCCATTCACCGAGAATCGATTCCATTATCATTCCTCGCAGGGCTATTGTGGTCGACAGCAGAGATATCAACCGTATCCACGTTATGGGTCCTACAGGCAGTTCCAGCCACCTGCAAGCTCCTTTCAGCGTCGGAGGCCTAGCTACCGACCACGTCGCGATCAACAAGCCCACGATGCCAAAGAGTCAGCAACTCAACCTAAACAGTTCTGACTAGAATTTGAACAATCTGTCGTGTTCGGTAACAGATTGGCTCAGTTTGCCTCAGCATGGGCAGAGATTACCACTGATAGTTGGGTGCTTAAAATTGTTACAGTTGTTTATAAAATTCAGTTTGATGTTTACCCAGTGTTGTCTCTTCCTGACCACTCAGCACAATCCTCTTCTGATAAGTTACAGGCTGAGGTTGTAGCACTGCTGGAGAAGGGAGCCGTACAGGAAGTGCTCCCTCAGGACCCCCTCTTGGGTTTTTACTCTAGGATGTTCCTTGTAGACAAGAAGGATGGAGGTGTACGACCCATTTTAGACCTGAGAGAATTGAATAAATTCGTTCTCGTAAAGCAGTTCAGAATGCTGACCTTGAATACAGTCCTCCAGTTAATGCCTGAAGACATGTAGTTCTCTGTCCTGGATCTCAGGGACGCATACTTCCACAATGCCATCCACCCTAGTTATAGAAAATACCTTAGGTTCCTTTGTAACAGTAAGGCCTACCATTATCAGGTACTCCCTTTTGAGTTGTCAACAGCCCCCCAGGTTTTTTCTAAATGTATGGCTGTTGTAGTGGCATACTTGAGGGAACAAGGTTGCACCATCTATCCCTATCTTGACGATTGGCTTTTGGCAGCACCCTCTGCTGATGCACTCCTGGCCCAAATTAATAAGGTGATGCTTACCTGCTCCCGGTTAGGACTTTTGGTTAACCTCAAAAAATCTAACCTTACCCTGTCCAAGAGAATACTGTTTATCGGTATGAAACTGGATGGCAATGTAAATAAAGGTTTTCTGCCCAGGGAATGTGCACTAAAGATTGGCAAGATGGTGGATCTCTTCGAGATGTAGGTTCCAGTCGGTAACAGCTATCCAGAGAATTCTAGGCCTTATGGCCTCTTCTACGGCAGTTACCCCTATGGCCCGGCTGCACATGCGGCCTCTCCAGCTGTGGTTCCTATCTGTTCATGTTTTTGAACACGAATCCCAGAACAAGCGGTACTCCATCCCTAGAGGGGTTCTCCGTAGCTTACGATGGTGGCTTAATGAGACTAACCTCCTTGGGGGTATTGTGTTTGGGTCCATCCAAACCAAGATCACAATCTTGACTGATGCCTCCGCGATAGGATGGGGAGCCCAGTGTGGAACCCTTAGGGCACATGGGGTTTGGTCAGAGCAGGAAAGGGAAGATCACATTAACCTGCTAGAATTGAGAGCGGTCCGTTATGCCCTTATCGCATTCGCAGACATGCTGCAGCAGAAATCCGTTCAGGTACTCACGGACAATTGCACCACCATGTTCTACCTGAACAAGCAAGGGGGCACTACCTCCAAGGCCCTCTGCGACGAGGCCGTTCGGATTTGGGAATGGGCCATGGACAGAGGCGTGTTCATTCTTGCGGTCCATATTCCTGGCACCACCAATGTCATCGCGGACAAACTGAGTCGTATGAGATCCGACAGCTACGAATGGACCATAGCAGACGGCTGCCTGAACGCCATCTTTTTGGACTGGGGGTTCCCAGACATAGACCTCTTTGCATCGGAGGACAACAAGAAGGCCCCACGATTTTGCTCCAGGGGAGGTCTAGGTCACCACTCCCTCGGGGACGCGTTCCAGATACGCTGGACAGGGCACCTGTTTTATGCCTTCCCTCCGTTCCCGCTGTTGTCTCGAATCATCAGCAAAATTCAGAAGGATGGGCCTCACATGATTCTAGTGACACCCTTTTGGCCCAGACAAGCTTGGTTCCAACATGTCATGCAGCTTTCACAGGGGTCATTTTATCGGTTCCCTCTGAACCCGGACCTTCTGTCCGACAAAGGGGTTTGGTATCACGACCTACCCAAACTGAGCCTCACTGCTTGGCACATTCTGGGTTGGAAGGGATGTCTGACAGAGTAGCTGAGATTTTGCTGAATGCACGTAGGGACACTACTCGCAGATCATACTCTGCTAAATGGAAGCGTTTTGAAGCCTGGGCTAATAACAGAGGGCTGAATGTTTGGGATTGCCATCTGTCATCTGTTTTTGAGTTCTTTCTGTCTCTCAAGGATGGGGGACTCTCTAATTCCTCTATTAAAGTTTATTTGGCGGCTATTTCAGCCTTCCACCCTAAGATAGATGGGAAAACAGTTTTCTCCCACAGTTTGTCGAAGTCTTTTTTAAAAGGGTTGTATAACATGTTTCCACAGGTCAAGGAAATTGTTCCCCAATGGTCACTGCAAGTAGTATTGGCGTGGCTTATGAAATCGCCCTTCGAACCGCTGGCTACTTGTGAATTAAAATGGTTGTTCTGGAAAGTGGTTTTGTTGATCGCCATTACATCTGCCTGCAGAGTTAGCGAGTTGGCGGCCCTAAGGTGGGATCCTCCCTTTTTGAAGGTCCATCAAAATAAAGTAGTTCTGAGACCTGACCTTCGTTTTAGACCCAAAGTCTCCACTCAGTTTTATACCTCACAAGACATTGTCCTGCCTATCTTTTTTCCTGACCCTTCTGATAACTCTGAATTGGCATTACATTCCTTGGATGTGAGAAGGGCTATTTTATTTTGCCTTCAACATACTTCACAGTTTAGATGTGCCAAACAACTGTTTGTGTGTTATTATGGGCCCGGGAAGGGAAAAGCTGCTACAGCTCAATCAGTTTCTCGCTGGGTTACTCAGACTGTTAGGGCTCGCTACTCGCATGCTAAGTTACCTTGCCCTTTGGAAGTAAAAGCTCATTCTACCAGAGCGCAGGCTGCCTCTGCGGCCTTCCTTAGGGGCGTGCCCTTGCAAGACATCTGCAGGGCTGCAACATGGTCATCTTCTGACACGTTTGCTAAGCATTATGCACTAGATGTGTGGGAAAGGAAAGAGGCTGCTGTTGGTCAAGTAGTACTTCAGTCTCTTTTTCAATGAGAACACATGCCCGCCTCCTGGGTAAGTGGCTTGTGAGTCTCCCATGTAGGGCTGCACAGAAGACGGACAGTGAGAACAGAGTTGCGCTTACCGTAACTACTGTTCATTGACGTCTTCTGTGCAGACACACAACTCTCCCTCCTACTCCGCTGTGTTCTTCCAGATAATGTGAAGACATTCGGCGGCAAAGAAGAAATTGAGGGGAAGGGGGTGATGTCGCCCAATGTCGCTCGGGCGGGAAAAACCACGCATGCGCATTGGTGCGTACGTGCACCCCCTAGTGGACGTTGGCTAGAAAAGAAAAATCCGGTCGGCAGGCCTGCGCAGGCGCAGTCCCATGTGTGTCTGCACAGAAGACGTCAATGAACAGTAGTTACGGTAAGCGCAACTCTGTTTTCCTTGGTCTCCCTGACAAATTGCAACCTGCCTGCAAGGGAAACAGACACACATTTGGCAAGGGATCCAGCCCGGTCCACGACCAAGCCCAGTCTGCAACGTTCTGGGAGGGTGTCCATGGTTGGGAGTGGCAGTGGTGGCAGCAACTCCAGTGTCACAGGTGCAGCCCGCAACCAGATGATGCATGACTTTCTGGTGAGGAAGCACTTTGCATCAGGATGTTCTTATCCTGTGAGGGAGAAAGTCAAGGGGCTGAGCACCCTCCATCAACAGGGAGTTACAATCACCCAGTCAGCCCAACCTGTAGCTGCACTTCCTCCTCTGCCAGGAGGGGCCCCAGCTGAGGGAGTCTGAACAGAGCCCCCAAATGGGTAGCTGGCACCCCCTCCCCAGCAAATGGCTGTGTCAAGAGCAATTTTCTGGGCAACTGCCTCTGTGGAAGGGAGGCGCTGTAGCTGCCCCTCACCAGCGAGCTTCACCTGCAGAGGCTGGTGTTCAGGAGGATTCGGGTGAGGGGGACAGCTGGCACCAATCATTGAGCCAGGGTAGCTGTCAGTGCTCCCTCACTCCTTCCCGAGCCGGGATTCTGGTGTCAGATAACCTACAAGGGGACTTGGGTGGTTTTTGTTAGTCAGACATTCTGGACTTTGCTCTTATTCCCTTGAGTGAGTGCAAAGTACTCCCTGTTTTCCACTAAATCCTCCCAGTGCACTCATGGCCCGCCACCATGAGCACCCACTCTCCTCCCTTGCACTCTAAGTCCCTGCGGTAGGAAGCTGCCGGGCAGAGCCTCTGGCTACCTCCCTACTTACCTGGGTTCATGGGTGGCACAGCCAGAGGTTATGTAGGGTGCCTGAGGAGCTGACTGGGTGCATGAAGGGGGCTTGGCCACCATGGAGCGCATGCAGATTGGTCCCCGCAGTAGTTGCCATCGTGTGCTCTGTCAGGCCACATGGACAGGGCTGGGCACTGGGAGGGGGGGGGAATTTTCCTGTTCAGTGGCCACCTATGAGCTATGCCGCCTTTTTCATAGCATAACTTTCTGCTGCTGCAGGGGGCGTTCCTGGTTCTGGGGCAGCTTTGGAAGCCAACTAACTTGCAGCCTGTCCCCTGCTCCTCTCCCTCCAGCGCTGGCGCAGGCTCTAGTGCCACACTTACGCCTCTGTCCAGCCACCAAGCGTAGCCGCTAGCAGTGGCCTGGCAGCAGTAGTGCACCTCGCCTGGCTGCTGTGGAGGGGGTGTTACACCCATGTAAGTGCAGGTTACGACAGCATAAGTCTTAGTCCTCTCCCTGAGTGCTTTCCACCCACTCATGGCTTGGGCTGCCCAACAACTATTACAGTCCTTAAAATTTTTAAAGAGCTAGTTAACATCCTAACAGTAATTTAGATGTGATAGTGGCACCCTAGTCCACTTTGTATTTGGTTTCAGTTTAATAATATTGTGAGGATCCTCCCTCACTGGCGCCCTCTCCTGATGGCCTGCCATCCTACCAGCTCTCCAGGCAGGTATCCTCCAGCCTCAGATGGGCAGGGAAGGGGGTTGCACCACCTTGTTCCTTCTCCTGCCCTGGGAGTAGCAGCACGCTCCAGCTGTCTCTCCCTCCAAAATCCTCCTCGGCCTTCACAGGAACCTGATTTTAAAGGCCTCCCCTGGCCCCACCTCCCTGGCTCTGGCCCCAATCATCACCCCGCTTCCCTGACTGGCCCTGCTCCCAGCCTATCTGATAGGAGGGCTGGGTAGACTCTGTAGTCTCCTGGCCCCACCCACTCCATCCCCACCTAGGGTGTGGCATTTGGTCTGCTCTCTGCCTGGCTCGCCCCTGCTGCTTCTGAACTTTCCCCAGTGGCTCCCTTGGCATCTTGGGGCCTGCGCCTGCCTGACTTGTGCTGATGGCAACCTCCTGTGAGCCTGGATGAAGTGGAGCCATCTGGGCAACTGCAGGAGACAGGTGAGTCTGCTGAGTGGCTGCAGGCTGTTCCCCAGAGTTGTGCCTGGGCATCGGCTGCAACTGGCCTAAGGGTGGGAGAGGCCTGGAGGCCTGTAGGGGCTCCTGCAACTGAGGTACTGCCAGAGGCTGTGCTGCAGGACCTAAAGGGGGTGCCTGCTGCTGCAGGGCTGGTGGTGAGGGTGGACAAAAGGCGGCGTCGCCGGACAAATATAATAACATAACATTTGATTTATATACCATCCTTCAGGACAACTTAATTCCCACTCAGAGCAGTTTACAAAGCCTGTTATCATCCTCATAACAATCATCCTGTGAAGTGGGTGGGGCTGAGGGAGCTCCAAGAAGCTGTGACTTACCTAAGGTCGCCCAGCTGGCTTCAAGAGGAGAAGTGGGGAATCAAACCTAGTTCTCCAGTTTAGAGTCCTGCTTCTTTTAACCACTACACCAAACTCGTTCTCTCTGTAAATCATTGTTGCAGAACTAAACATCTTTTCACTTGAGGAAGGAGGCCATCCTGGCAACGAATGGTACTCCCCCCCCCCAATCATTTCTTGGGGCAGGAAACGGCTTACTTTCCCCATTTCTGATGGAGGGAGTTCCCACCTTTTCCACAATTTTTTTTTCCTGCATCATACAAGTGCTTGGAATTAGAGAGCTTAGAACTGGTAGCATCTCAGAGCTTCTAGGCAGCCTTTCTTCTGTTTCGTTTTTGTGTGTCCGCTAACTCCTTTCTTTGTGTGTAAACCCTTCCTCAGCTCAAGAGGCTGGCATTGGTGAATACTTATAGATTAGATCCATGACAGAGGACATAGAATAAGAAAAGAATATCAAGTTAGGAAAATAGTCTGAAAACCTGTAGAAGACTGAATTACACAGTTCATAAACAAAAATGAACCTTTAAGAAACATAGGATATCAAGGATATCAAGTATATCCTCATTTTTACAAAGAAGGAACCTTCTTGGCAAGTTCACTGCACCATTCTTACTACAGGAGAGGAGAACATTCTGATATTTGGGATTTTACAAAGCCAATAAGAAGAGGTACTATTTGCCAACTAAGCAAAAGGTAGTCAAGTAGGCTACTTGTTATAAGTCTCACTGGCTGAATCCTGCATCACTTGAGGAAATGGAGTTCATGTTATAATATATGAGGTTCAAGTCACTGATAAGTGTCCTTCACTGAAACATTAGTGTCAAAGGCTGCAATGGTGGCTGCACTTCTGATTGAATCCGACACCAGAGTACACATTTCTTGAGTCACCAGCTCAGAAATATCTTGAAGATCTCTTGCCTTTTGACTTCAGGATAGTAAACCACAAATGTAGTGACCAATTTCATCACCAGTTCCATCACATCCCTGATGTGGATGCATGAAGCTCTGCAGAGGCCTGTTCTTTTTGATTTAGAACAGGATGAAGGAAGGCAGAATTCCTGTGACATATGAAACTGCAAGTTAACTTGACAGATAAGGATAAGGGCAGTTTTTAAGATCACTTTATCCTAATGGAAAGCACATAGGCTCTGCTTGATTCCCGTTCCTGACAACCTCCAGGCAGAGGTAACAGACACTAAGAAGGTGACTATCAGGTAACAACTTAAGTGAGGCCTCATGCAAAAGTTCTAACAATGGTTGCATCAAAACGTGTAGCACCACTTGCAACCTTCAGGACGGCAAGTGATGAATGACAAGAGGATGGTTAAGTGAAATCTCAAATTCGGAAAGATTTAACTAGACAAAGAACCCCCATCCTATAAGAGCTAAAACAAAAGCCATTGCTGTTATTCATTTATATGATGTGCGTCTCAGTCTCTGAGCAACTAAGCGAAGTCAGTTTTACTCCAGACTGGGTCTATGTTGACACGTTCAGAAGTATGGAAGCTTGGACATAATTTGACAAAGTTTGAAAATGAAGGCCAAACTGGATTACCAAAAGACATTCAGTCTAAAACCTTATGTAAAATTTTTGCTTAATTTTTAATAACACCCTGTCATGGTTTGCTAATTTTAATAAACTTTTTACACCCTCAGTACTTTTATTAAAACTTGTTCCGTTGGTTTTGGACCTTAAATTGATCTCCTCCTTGTGTGTGTGTATGTGCCATCAAGTCACAATTGACTTATGGTGACCGCAGCAACAAGTTGTCAAGGCATGTGAAAAGTAGAAGTGGTTTGCTTCCTCTTGCATAGCCTTGGTGGTCGCCCATCCAAGTACTGACCCTACTTAGCCTCTGAGATATGATGAGATTGGGCTGTACCATGCTGTTTTCCCTCCTACAGCTCCTCCTTACTTTACCTTAAAATTATACCTCTCTGGTTCTAATAAACACTCCTTGTAGCATTTTAACAGTTTATCTACTAGGTTTTCTGAATTCCAAGCTCTGTGTGAAAGCAGCCCAAGTAAATGTTGCTACAGTCATCATGCTTTCTTCTATAAGGCTATGATTTCAGCATAGGAATAAAACTATTTGTGAAACATTCCTAATTTGTTGAGTATTGGGCTTCTGTGGAAGGAGGCTTTGCATGTTTCCCAAGGGAGAGAAAGCACTATATCCAGAGATACTTCAGTGACTTCCTTCCCAATTTCTGTGCCTGTTCATCTCTGGTTTTGATGTATTTTTTGGATTTTGGAGTAGAAACATGCATTTCTCTCTTCCCCACCAATAGATGGGATCAAGTAGCTTCAACCAGGGCTAGCACTTTTTTTAAAAAATCCATGATCAACTTATTTGAAAAATAAATTGGCCCATTTGTCAGTCAGGAATTGGTTATAGCAGGCAGCTGTATACCCACTCCACCAACCAGTGCATAGTGTGTATGCATTTCCAGGGTTATTGTTGGTTCGCCCCCCACCCCACCCCAATACATGCTGAATGACTGGCTCTCCAGTCCCATCCAGGTTCAGGTAGCAGTGCGGGGTGGGGGGAATAGGGTCCATGCCAGACCTGGTCATCTCTCACACATTCCCAGGAAATCAGCTCATAAATTACAACTAATTCTTGAATACTCCAAGAGAACCAGCTGCAAGAGCGAACAGAAAGTACCTGGAAGGAGAAGAAAGACAAGATTATTTAAAAGACAGTTCTGTGAACCACCAATAACACTGTGTGTCTCCATGTAGGATAGCCTGCTTTGTATTTTATTTTTTTAATTGCCAAAATTCAAGTCTGAAGAAAGAAAGGAAAGCAGTACAGAAAATACTGGAACAAATTGACTACGTGATGGATGGGGAACTAACCTATGATTTTACAGTAAGCTTGCTGCAAGAGCAGGAAGGGTCCTTCTTGTGGTTGGTCAAGTTGACAATATTTAATTAGGATTCAAGAAAGTATTGGTCTTTTTCATTTCTCCAGATTGCTTTGTTAGAAAGTTAAATTGTTTCTCTTCAGTCTCACTTTCTGAATTCTCAGTCTTGTTTTTGAAACTTAAATATCTATTAAGCCCTATCTATTCTTTTAAATGGAAGATTGTCTGTGATTAAATTTGCACGAATGTCTGAATTTAACCAGTTTCAGTGTCAGCTTCTAGTCGTGATTGGAGCCTCTTAAGAGTTTAAATTTTTTAAAAAGCAGTATGATGTTTCTGGAAAATAAACTTCTGGAAGACTCTGGTCATCCTTTATTGACTGATTTATTTAAAGATATAATGTAAACAAAGTACTGTTTGACATTGTGATTGTTTTTTAAAAATTAAAGTCTGATATCTAAATATAGGTTGGGGGGGGAGGTTAACCACAAGATGGCACTTCTGAGCTGCTTTTGAAAAGGTAACTTAACACACATCCTGCCAAAAATAAATGAAGAACTTGATCAGAGTTGATTTTTTTTTTTAGATTTTAAAATCTCAGACAGTTCAAGAAGTTCAGAAGCAAATTGATCTTAAAATTGTCCTATACAAACCATCACACTGTAACCAACAAATTCTTTATCAATCAGGCTGTTTTGAATAAATGTTCTGAATTTGTATATTTGGCAAGTTTTCTGCAGGATGATTTACAGTGTAAAATTTTAAATTTACGTTCTCTTTCATGTATGTTTGTGGATTGTACAAAAGGATTAAGAATGGCAAAAACTAAGGGGAAATAAAGTGACTTTCAAGAGAAATATGTAGGGATAGGGTTGATGGATGTTTTAATCCGTTTTAAAATTCAGAATTCAGTATTGGATGTATATACTAATTTCTTTTTAAATGCTGTATTTAGTGGCCTTTTTGATGGGTTTCATAGTAATTGGTATTACTAATCTCTTAGTAGAATAGGACACAAATGCTGTGTTATCTGTGGCAGCAATAAAGTTTATGAGGACAAAAAGTAAGGGGCCTAGAGTTAATCTATCCCATAGCAGTATTGTCCAGTAGAAATCAGTAAATTCATAATCAAGTGACTTTGGTTTGTGTCAGTGCGATGACTTCCATATTATTTCTAACAAGCATAGACTCAAAAATTCTGTGAGTTATGGGGGAGGAGGTTGTCTTACGTTTTTGTTATACTTATCCATCTGTTTTTTAGCATTTTAACCTCTTGTCTTCTCTTCCACTCTGTAGCTTACTGACTTATATTGTTCATACTCATTTTTTACTCATTTAAACTGTTTTGTAAATTATTTGAAACATGTTAATTGTAGTTGCCAAAAAAGCTCCATCCTTTTTCTGAACACTTGTGTTGCTTTTATTCATATACTTTCTTTGTTTTTGTAAGCTGATGCTACAGTATGTTTTCAGTTTAACATATGATCCTCTCTTACCTTGAATGTTTTATCTATTACTTCCTAGTACCTTATTTTAAGGTGTAGAATACATACTTATGTATTAAGAATTTATACTTATTCTTTCAGTTTATAATGTTTACATCTGTATGCTTTAAAAATGTTTTCTCTTTCTCTGTATGATTTTTCATTCTTCTCTGTTGATTGTTGCCTGTCATACTCTCTTTACCCCCCTTCACTTTTAAATGGATCTCTGGTTCACTATACAACTGTTATTTCTCTTGAAGTCTACTGTCATTGTGGATGGTTATCTGCAGTTTTTTAAAATTTGTGTACTTGTCAAACCAACTGTCAGTATTGTAATCTTTGTCCAAACTTCTGCTATAATTTTAGTTCTGTGCATGACTTCATTTTTCCCATCTGTATTTTCAGTACTTGCCACTTAATTAATCCTTTTTCATTTGTTCAGAAATGCAGACTTGTGTGCTCCTAGTGTGTTAATGTTGTCTATTTCCCCCTTTAAAAAACCCTGCAACTTTTAATGATGGTATTATCAAACAGCGACTTATCTTGCATTCCATTTAGCTTTTTTCTTTTTTGTTGATGTGTAGTGAGATTTACAGTGAAATCCTAAACAGAGCTACTCCAATCTAAGCCCATTGATTTCAGTGGGCTAGACTGGAATAGCTCTGCATAGGATTTCACTGTTAGTGTAACACAAACTCCCCTCCCCTGCTACAAGTGTTCTCTGCACTGTTACTGCTTGTCCTGTGAATTCTGCAACTATGCATGTACAACCAGTGTTTTTTCCCCTAAACAATGAGGTGCTGGTACTCATGATATTCTCTCCTCTCAGCCCAGATCCTTAAATCCAAGAGGTGCCACTACTCCATAAAGAAGTGCCAGTGTAATGAAATGATCTATACATTCCTCATTAAAGCTCTGAACAATCCAGTTCTGGAGAATCATATCTCAAATTATGATTAATCTCAGAAACTTCAAATAAGATCTAAATACAGTGATTTCTCTTTAGAGAACTTGTTTCTTAGTACAATTTATATTGTGTGAGTTCTTGTTTAACCTTTCCCATCAAGACTCACAGTTTAATCTTTATACTTTATTGAAATAAATTCTAATCTTTTTAATTAAGCAAGATACTAAAATATAAAGGCTTATTAAAGTGAAACTAATAATTGATGAACATACGCATGCAATAAAAAGTAAATCTTTCAACATTTCTCAATTAAGCTAGGAATTATTTAAAATCAAATCATTTCAGTCTACTATGAAATGCATTGGATCTTTAAAACAAACACATATCTCTCACCTAAATCTTCTTAATGAGATTTTCTTGGTCAAAATCCTAACTTCTTATCTGGGTAACATCTTTTATTCTAATTGATATATGCTTATCTATAAAGACACCTCTGAGATCTTTTGTGTGTGACAATAGAAAACTATGATTGGTCTTAGATCCAGTTGATTCTTCAGATTTTCAAGTATGTGACATTTTACCAAAGTCAAGTGTGATGTTATGTTACAGGTGCATGATAAACTATAAATTTTTAAAGGTTGTCCCAAAGTAAAGATGAATAGATTATTCATTGTCCGTTTTCTGTGCAGGCACACACAGGGGACTGCACATGCGCAAGCCTGCCGATTGAAAGTTTTTCTTTTTCTTCTTTTTTTAAAATTGATTTCAATAAGAATACATACATATACACATAGACATCACATCAGGGGATATAAAAAACAACCTCATAAGAAATCAAAGACGATAATAACAACAAACTATATATTATATTCGTTTTCCATCTCTACAGTTCTTTCCTCTTTATGTCTTATTTTCCTTATTCAAAACCTAGTTTTCCTGTAAGGCTACCATGCTTGATTCTAGTAAGTATTCTCTCCTATCTTCATATCCTATACTTAATTTCTTATTCCATATTTTGATTTAACCCATCTATAAAAGGGTGTCCATCTTTTCTGCAGATCACCCCTACTTTGTTCTTTTATCAGATCTGTTAAGACATCAATTTCTGCTGTTTCTAAGATTTTTTCTATCACTTCTCCTTTCGATGGTATCTCTAGCTTCTTCCAATACCTCACATATGTTATTCTTGCCGCCTTAATTACATGAAGCATCAAATGCCAGTTTTCCTTCTCTTACCCCCTCCGACACAATATTCAATAAGAACAATTCAGGTTTGAAAGGTATGGTCATTCCTAGTACTTCTTGAAGTAACCCATGTATCATCTTCCAATATTTCGCCGTCTTTTCACATGACCACCACATGTCATAGAACATACCTAACTTATTTTTACATTTCCAACATTTATTGGATGTATCCACATACATTTTAGCCAGTTTCTCCGGTGTCACATACCACCTATAATACATTTTATACAAACTTTCTTTGAATGGAACTGACTTTATTTTAATATTCATCTTCCATATCTGTGACCATTGTTCTAGATCTGTATCATGCCCCAGATTTTGTGCCCACTTTGTCCTGCAGTCTTTTATTACTTCATCTTCCCTTTTCAATTGCATTAGATATAAATAGAATTTCTTAATTATTTTTTCATTTGTCTCCAATAGCAATTTATCAAAGGGGGGCTGTTCCAAACAGAATCCTTGCAGTTTGTCTTTGGCAAATCTGGATTCGATTTGTGCTCTTAGCCACCAGTCCATCTGTATATCCTGTTCTTTTAATTCCTCTATTGTTTAGCTTTCCATCTTTCCCTAGCAGTTGCTCATATCTATATATTTTCTCCCAATTTAGTAAATTTGGGTGGGTAAATGCTTCCACTGGTGTCATCCATTTTGGAATTCTTTTTTAAATCTGCGGTTTTAATTTCTCCCACACTAACATTAAAGACTTTCTTATTGCGTGGTCTTTGAAGTACTTATGTATCTCAGCTTTCTGATACCAGAGGAATGCATGCCACCCCAGTTTAAGATCATACCCTTCTAACTTTAAAAGCCTTATATTCTGAATTAAGATCCATTCTTTAATCCATACCAGTACACAGGCTTTGTAGTATGTTTCCCAGTCTGGCAAGGCACATCTTACTTTCTTTTTTAATTCCTGTAGTGCTTTAAGTCTTATTCTAGGTCTTTTGCCTTGCCATATAAATTTTGAAGTTATTCTATTTAATTCTTGAAAAAAACACTTTTTTCTTTATAATTGGTATGGTCTGGAATAAAAACATGAACCTTGGCAATATATTCATTTTGATTGTGGCTATATGTTCCAAAGTGATATATGCATATCTTTCCACTTATTTAAGTCCTCCACTACTGCTTTAATTAATTTTTGGTCATTGTCCTACCTCAGTGAACTAGCTCTATTGGTTATATAAATTCCTAGGTATTTCACTCTTTTTTCCCATTAGAATCCAGACTTCTCTGTTAATTCTTTAATTTGTGCTTTTATCATATTTTTGGTGATAATCTTTGTTTTTTGCTGATTGACCTTCATTCCTACCATTTCCCCAAATCTTTTTATTTTCGATATCAAACAGTCAATGTGTTCTATTGGTTCTTCCAAAATACATACTTGGTCGTCAGCAAAAGCTTGTAACTTATATTCTTCGCCTTTTATTACTGTTCCTTTTATCTCTTTATCTTTTCTAATTTCATTATTTAGGACTTCCAGAGACAAAATGAATAGGAGTGGCGATAACGGGCATCCTTGCCTCGTTCCTTTTTCCGAGCGAAGTGATCCGGGGCCGGCGCTGAGTGAAGGGGAGGCGGGCGAGGCATCAAAATTTATACTCGCCCGCCGGACCAGAGAGGGCACCGCAGGCCTGCGGTCCGCTGGCCGGCCCCGCCCCCCACTCCGAATCCAGACGCCCATGATTGAGCGCCTGCGATTCAAACTGATTGGTCAAGGGCTGCGTGGAGGATACCGGGATGGCCCTCGACCATGGTGCCCGCCAGCAAGCCTCCCGTGCGGTCCCGTCGGCGGCAAAACTGGCCCCCCCGGTAAGTCGGGAGCCTCGTCTTCTATTTTAATGGATTTTGTCAAGTCTCCATTCAAACTTATTTTCACCCATTGTTCCATATATATTGCTCGAATCATATTTTAAAAAATTTCTCCACAATTCATCTGTTTTATTTATTCTAACATAAATTGCCAGTTAAAGTTGTCAAATGCCTTCTCTGCATCCAGAAATATCAAGGCCGTTTGTTTTTCTGGGTATGCTTCATAATACTCTAAAATATCTATAACCATTCTAACATTGTTCCTCAACTGCCTTTTTGGTAAAAAACCTGTCTGATCTTGATGTATTACCTGGTTCAGTATCCTTATCAGTCTGGATGCTAAAATAATGGCAAATATTTTATAGTCCACATTCAATAGTGAAATAGGTCTAAAATTTTTCACCTCTTTATGGTCTGTATTTTCTTTGTGGATTAAAGATATAATAGCTTCTTTCCAAGTATCTGGAATCTTGGCTTTCTCAACAACCATTTCTAATAGTTGTTTGAAGGGTATTGACAAACATTCTTCAAAGGTTTTATAATATTCGGCGGGGATTCCATCTGGGCCTGGTGTTTCCCCTCTATTTTGATTCATAATTGCCTCTGTTATTTCCCTTATAGTAATTGGCTCATTTAATGTTATCTTCTGTTCTTCTGTTTTACAGTCAAAGTTGATTTCAGATATTGTCTCTGCTTTTCTAAGGACATTTCCACTTTTTGATACAGTTTTTTAGAAAAGTTTTCTATTATCTTTTTTAGACTCATATTTCTCAGATCCTTCTTCATCTCTTAGTACATTTATAATTCTTTTTTCTGTTTCTTTTCTCTGTTTATATGCTAGCCATCTCCCTGGCTTATTTGCATTTTCAAAAAAGTTTTGTTTTGTAAACTTAATTTTTTTTGCTCTATATTCCATCAAGAGATCATTGATTTGGTGTTGCAATACTTTTATTTTCGTTTTCAGTTCTTGGATTGTAGGATTTCTCTTTAAATCTTCCTCGTTTCTCTTTAGAGTATTTGTCAATTCTTGGTATTTCCATAGCTTTTCCTTTTTTTTGTTGCACAGCAAATTTAATTGCTAGTCCTCTAAAATAGGCCTTACTTGTGCTTCAGACTGTTGAAATTGCAGTTTCTGGCTGCATATTCTGCTTAAAAAATAGTTCCATCTCTTTTTTTGTTTCTTCCACAAACTTCTTATTTTTCAAATACAATGTATTTAATCTCCATCTAGGTTTTCTTGGAAGATCTGCCATTGTCAAGAGTATTGGGTTGTGATCTGCAAAAGTTCTCCATAGTATCTCTACCTCCCTCACATCTTTCATCAAGCTTGCAGAGATCCAATACATATCTATTCTTGACTATGATTCGTGCCTCTGCAAATAAAATGTATAGCTTCTTGTTGGGTTTCTTGTTCTCCAGGCATCAACTAGGCTATATTCTACCATTTGTAGAAAAAAAAATTGGCAATTGTATTGTCGGCTTTTTTATTGTTTTTGATAATTTCTTATCAATTTCCCTGTCAAATACCACATTATAATCTCCCATCCAACAATATTCCGTATATTCATAATTTTTTATTATCTGTTGCATTGTTCTGAAGAAACCTTCTTGATGTTCATTAGGAGCATATAGGTTGATCAACAGTATTTTCTTTCCTTCTTTTTGGATTTCTGTTAATAAAAGCCTACCATCCTCTAAGGCATATATTAATTTTGGATTATATTCTTCTTTAATATATGTTACAAGACCTCTCTTTTTCTTCTTCTGGTCCGATGCTGCAAAGGTTTTCCCCAGTTTCTTACATTCTAAAAACTTCGGATCATCCTTCCTAATATGTGTGTCTTGGAGGCAGATTATATCTACCTTTTAATTTTTTAAATTGTGCAAACTTTCCCTTTCTTTTTTGTGGTGAATTTAAACCATTAATATTAATAGAGATGATCTTAATCTGTTTCTTATCCTTTTTGCAGATCTAATTTATTATTATTTACTTATTTTTTCTTCTGCCTTTTTGATTTCAGTGGGGGTGGTTTGGCTCCTTCCGATTCAGTTTCTGATTCTCTTGAGCTTTCTTGTAGGTTCTGTTCTTCTCTTACATCCTTTATGCTTTTTTCCCCTCTGATCGGAAGTTTTTCTAGCTAAGTCCGTAAGGGGGCGCTCACCTTCCTGTGTGCATGAGCGAGACTTCCTGCTGAAACAGAACTGGGAGACGGCGCCCCTGACCCACCAGTTGAGAAGGTTCTGCTTTTTGATCTATTTGTGCAAATTTTGGTGAGATCTTTCTAACTATAATGGTTGATACTGCCTTATTTAAGAATGTGCTACTTGCGTGACTAAAATGACCAAAACTGATGGTCATTCTATTTGCCTGGAGTATCTGGGGGAGGGACACAATGTTCAGGCCTGTGAGCACTGTAAGAGCTTCACCCCCAAGGCCAGGATGGAGAGAGCCCCTAAGAAGAAGAGAAGGGTGGAATCAGATCTCAGAGAATGTCGTGAGACATTGAAGTCAATGGCCTCGGAGTTGAAGAAATTCGGCTCCGGTGGCTTGGATCCAGCAGTTTCTGAACTCCAAAGAGAGTTCAGAACTCTGAACTCCAAAGAGAGTTCAGAACTGAGTGGCTCTGATCTGAAGTGCTTAGATCCGAAGGGATCGGAGGAGAAGGGGATGAGTTGCCCTGCGGAGCCTTTGAAGCCTTTATGCAAGAAAGCAGAATATAAGACTAGGCACATCGAGCCGGCCTCAGACAATAGACCGTGTACTCTGTTCTTACATTCAGCTTCTCCCTCTTACCATTCTTTTGCTGAGGAGGGTGAACTTCAATAGGGCTTTCTCTCGGATGAACCTTGGCAGTCTGAGTCCGACTTTCACCATCGATACTCCCCCAGATCTGAGTGGCCTCGATTGAGACCATCCCACTACCGGCTAGACCTGGAAGAACCCTACTGAGCCCAGTCTATAGCTTCAGGTTTTGAGTCCTTCAAGAACCACAGGGGCTCCAGATCGCTTTACAGAATTCTGGATTCGGCCATGAATTATCACTTATCCAACAGGAGTAGAGAACAGAGCCCCAGCCCTATGTCAGATCCGTCCCCAGATGGACAGTCATCAGTTCTGGCCAGGTATCATCAGTATCATCAGTTCTGGCCAGGTTTCTCCCAATGAGGACTACTGCATGTATACTGAACAACAATGCTCAGAACAGCACGCTTACAGAGGAAGGGCTAGATACTTACTGTATCCTCAGTATAACTACCACTAGCAACACCTCCAGCAGAGACAGTTCCAGAGAAGGCGGTCCAATAACCATGGCAGACAGAGTCAGCAGCCCCCCTCCAATAAGGAGGCTGCGGGACAGATGCAATTCTGACTAGGGCTGGAGCAGCCTGTCATATTGGGACAGATTGGCAAGGTTTTTCTCTGCCTGGGAGAATATAACCTCTGACAGATGAGTGTTACAAATAGTGGTTTGTTTATCAAGTTGAGTTTAAATGTTACCCTACTCAGACCCTCCCTAATGTTGCATTGTGCCCCTCTACACAGGGTTTAGAGGCAGAAATAGGAGAGCTGTTGGCCAAGGGGGTGATACAGCAGGTCCCCCCGGGGGAACCACTTCTAGGCTTTTACTCCAATATGTTTTTAGTTGAGAAGAAAAATGGGGGTATGAGGCCTATTCTAGACCTTAGACAGCTTAATCAACATGTACAACAGAAAAAATTTAGGATGGTGACACTAAATATGGTGATACAGCTACTCCCACAGGATGCCTGGTTTGCTGTCTTATATTTGAAAGATGCCTACTTTCATATTGCAATATACCCTTCACACAGGCTATTCTTATGGTTTATTTGTAATGGCAGGGTGTACCAGTACCAGGTTCTGCCCTTTGGTCTCTTAGCGGCCCATAGAGTATTTACTAAATGCATGGCAGTCATAGTCGCCCATTTTACGAAGCAGGATTGCTTCCAGTATCCTTACCTGGACAACTGGTTGCTTACTGCCTCGTCTGTGGACACTCTGCGAGATTGTTACATTAGTGGTTGATGCCTGCAATAGATTGGGCCTGATCATCAACTTTAAGAAATCTTCCCTAACCCCTTCTAGGAGGATACATTTTATAGGGGCAGTACTCGATGGTACTATGAATAAGGGTTTCCTTCCCTTAGATAGGGCTAAACTGATAGGCTGCTTGGTAAAACGCTTTCAGCGCTGCAGATTTCAGTCCACCTTGGCCATCCAGACTCTGCTGGGTTTGATGGTGGCCACCACCTTTGTCACCTCTTTGACTAGGCTGCGAACGTGGGTGCTCCATTTATGGTTTCTCTACACAATTTTGAGATAAGATCTGAGCAGAAAGTATTTCATCCCTAGGATGGTGATTGGTTCCCTGTCCTGGTTGGTGGACGAGTTGAACTTACTTTGGGTATAGAGTTTGGGCCCCTCCAGATTGATGTTATCTATTTCCACTGATGCCTCCACATCGGGGTGGGGGGCATGCTGTGGGCACTTGAGTTCGCATGGGAGATGGCTGGCTCACGAGGGCCAGTTACATATTAATGTGCTTGAGTTATGTGCCATTCGTTATGCCCTTATAGCATTCTCAGATACTGTTCAAAACGAGAGGGTTCAGGTTCTAACGAACAACTACACAGCAATATTCTACCTGAACAAACAGGGGGCACCACATCCAGGACTTTGTGTGATGAAGCCAGAAGGATATGGGATTGGGCTGTTGCCAGAGGTGTTTCTTTACAAGCCATTCATGTTTCAGGCACAGTGAATGTGAAGGTGGACTTGCTGAGCAGACTGAGGTTGGAGAACCATGAATGGTCCCTGATTGATGTGTATCTAGAGCTGATGTTCGAACAATGGGGCTTTCCAGAGGTGGATCTCTTTGCAAGAGAGGGAAACCAGAAGGTGCTAGACTTTTGTTCCAGGGGGGAACTGGGACACAATTCTCTGGGAGATGCTTTCCAGATAGTATGGAAGGGGTGTCTCTTCTATGTGTTCCCTCCTTTTCCCTTACTTGCTCGAGTTGTAAGCAAGATCCAGATAGACAGACCACATGTTATACTAATAACACCCTTCTGTCCCAGACAACCATGATTTCAGCATGTGTTGCAGCTGTCCGGAGGTTGATGTCATCGGTTTGGGCCACAACCAGATCTTCTCACTCACGGCGAGGTATGGTTTCACGACCTAGCCAGACTTTACTTTAGTGATACTGCTCATACAGCCTATTCGGCTAGAATTAGAATTAAAAGGAAAAAAAAATAATATGTAATCTGTATAGTATTAAAAAGTTAATAAGTTTTTTTCTTAACTGATTGGGAGAGAAACTTGGCTACTGCTAAAGTAGTACTAAAATCCACCCCAGCTAAAAGAAGCCTTAAATTATCCTCTATACTTCCTGGGTCCTGGATAAAGGGCTTGATCCAGCTGTCTCTTGCCACATTTAGAATCTTGCATTCAAATAGACAATGTTGAAGGACCCACCCAGACTGAGGTTGACAGCATGGCTCATAGAGGGACAGGAACTCTTTCTGCTAGGATAGCGGAGGTTGTGCTTAATGCATGGAGACTGAATACTAGGTCTTATGAGTTTAAATGGGGAAGGTTTGTTCAGTGGGTCTCTCTGTGGAATTTAGACCCATTTGACTGTCAGATATCAGACATTCTGGAATTCTTCTTGTCCCTCAAGGATGAGGGCCTTTCCAATTCCTCTGTTAAAGTTTACCTTGCCGCTATCTCGGCTTTTCACCCCAGGGCAGATGGGAGAACCATTTTTTCTCATAGCATGTTGAAGTCTTTCGTCAGGGGTCTTCAGAATTTGTTTCCCCAGTTGAGGAAATAGTGCCTCAATGGTTGCTCCAGTTGGTCCTGTCACAGTTAATGCACCCTCCCTTTGAGCCACTGGCCACCTGTGAGCTTGCTGACCTATCTCAGAAGGTGAGTTTCTAATAGCCATTACTTCCAGCAGGAGAGTGAGCGAGCTTGCTGCCCTTTGCTCTGATTCCCGTTTTTGTAAGATTCATAGTGGTAAGGTCATGTTAAGACCTGACCTTAAGTTTAGACCGAAAGTCTCAGCTCAGTTTCATTTGGCTCAGAATATTGTCTTACCTGTTTTCTTCCCAAACTCAGTTTCTGCGTCTGAGCGTGCATTGCACTCCTTGGATGTAAGGAGGGCTCTCCTCTTTTACTTACATTGTACCGCTGAATTTAGGAAGGACAAACAACTGTTTGTTTGTTATGCTGGCCCTAAGAAGTGACAAAGAGCTGCTGCTCAGTCAGTTTCCTGTTGGGTCACCTCTGCTATTAGGCAGTGTTACAGTTCTGCTAACATACCTTGCCCCCTTGAGGTTCAAGCTCATTCCACAAGAGCACAGGTGTCTTCATTGCGTTTCTGAAGGGCATCCCGCTGACCGACATGCAGCGCTGCCACATTCACCCAGCATGTTCGTGAAGCACTACACCCTGGATGTGATGGAGAGAAAAGAATTGGCTGTGCAGCTGTGCTGTATTCTCTGTTTCAATGAAGATCACTCCCACTTCCAGGTAAGAAGCTTGTGAGTCTCCCATGTGGGACTGCACAGAAGACACACAATGAAAACAGAGTTGCACTTACCATAACTGCTGTTCATTGACGTCTTCTGTGCAGGCACACATACCCTCCCTCCTACCCCACTGTGTTCTTCATCTCTTACCTGTTGGAACTGGCGGCTCAAGACAACTGGAGGGTCAGGGGCACCACCTCCCAGTGCCATTTCAGCAGGAAGTCTTGCTCATGCGTACTGGAAGGCGAGCACCCCCTAGTGGACTTAGCTAGAAAAACTTCCAATTGGCAGGCCTGGGCGTGCGCAGTCCCATGTGTGTGCCAGCACAGAAGACGTCAATAAACAGCAGTTATGGTAAGTGCAACTCTGTTTTAGTGGTCCATTCTAGCAATTAAAGGTTTGTTAATCTAGTGTTGTCCAACTACCTTTAATTCATTTCAAAAGGTACAGCTTACAACCTGCTAACAAATTACATTGAAGTTCACACAAAGTTCATTAGAATACATGTGTATAACTAGAGAATATTGTGATTTCCTGCTACACCGGTACCCTGTACTGGCACATACCTCCTAAAAAAAAATCCCCTCCGAAATTCTGTTTGGGAGATTTACAAATATACCCTACCCCAATAGATTATGTCCTTGTGGAAGGATGCAGCCCGAATCCGTACTTCATGTTTTATTTTATTGTGACTTTTATGTTCGTGTTCAGGACTCCTTGATGAGCCCTCTGCTGATCAATCGTCAGGGTCAATCTGACAGAGGATTAGTTTCTTTCCTACTATCAGATCATTGTCCCCACACTACATATATGGTTGCATTGCATTTCTCAATTGCCATGTGGATTAGGGAGTATACGGTAAATTCTGTCGACTGATTTTTGCCGTTCTTTTGGTTCCTGCCCTGCTAATTGTAAATTGTTTTATTGTTTTATTGCATGCCAATAAAAGGTTGCTGATCTAATTGAAAAAAAAGTCATATGTACATCCCAGTAATGTTCCTTATTTTGGACATTTTTAATTGCAGAATTTTAATTTGCAGAAACCCATCATGGTTTCCTCCAGGAAATAAAAAATTTATTTTCAGTAACTGGAAGATAGCACAAGTGACTAAATTAAGGGATCTTACTGATAGGAGTTATATTTTGGAAAAAGCAGTTTTAAAAGGAAAAGTAGGACCCGAGATCCCCTGGTTTTTATATTTTCAGCTTTGTCACTTATATAGTGCGCCGTTAGTTAAAGAATCTGTGGAAAAACCATTAACTGATTTTGAATTGTTATTGTCCAAGTTGTCCAAAGAACTGCATGAGGATAAAAGTGAAGGCTCCGAATCAGAAGTTTCATAAACTGATTCTGATTAGGGACTGAGGTGCAGAAACTTTTTTTTGAAATAAATATATTTTGTACATAATTAAAATTCTGTGTGTATACTCATAATACATTACTGAATAGTTCAGTGCTTTAATGTTATACAGTTATAAAATTTAACTATATTTCAAAATATACTATTATTATATGCTATTTATTGTGACTGTGTTACCCTTCTTTCTGTCCAAATAATATATTTAGTTATTTACCCAAAAGTTTTTTATTCTGTTTTACTCCTATTTTTTCTACTTTTAAGATAGCAAAAATTAAGAAACATGCGCTAAGGTAGTACAGGGTGCATCAGCTTGCAGTTTTTTCTCAAGTATTGGGTATATTTGTAATTTTGCTTATAGAAAACTGAGACATTTATAACTTATAAATTCTATAAATATGTCAAATATTGCAATTTTATATGCTGAGTAAGTTATACTTAGACAACAGATAAATTAGGTTGTCCTGTCTGTACCCTTACATCTATGTCATTGTTCTATGTGGTGAACCATTGCTAATACTGTGCCCTGATATCATTGTGCAAATGCTCTAACCATCACTTTAGTTTCTCAAGCATCCTGAGAAAACAGCTGGCTTATCTCTTTCCTTTGAAGCTCACAGAAGTGACCTTGCACTGTCTGAAATGTTACAGTTTACTCTTATGCCTTTTGTCCTGTCTAGGCTGATGTATAAACTCTAGAAGAAATTCCCAGACCCTTTCCCACACAAACCTGTGGTCTAAGTGGGAGGGAGAAAATGATTGGTTATTTAGAGCTGTACTTTCTTCAAGTTTCTATTCCTATCAAGGAAGTATGTACTGCCTAGATGCTTTTTGGCCTCTGAGTAATTCTATGGACATATATATGGAAATGATTGGATTTCTGAATAAAACTGTTTAACTAAGAGCTTGGACTTCTTGTTGCAATGGTACAGAGATCCATCTACCATATCCTGTCACCCATAGCCTGACATTTTAATACGAATTTCAGTATTCCTCTGCACCTGCAATCCTTGGAGAATGGCTACCGGCTTTACGTTGTCAGAGCTTGACCTGGGGCCAACAGTGCCAGAGGATCCTATCAATCAACTGGGAACAGGTGAAACTCCAAAAGGGACTTCCAGAGAGCTGGCACCTGTGACCCACTCAACTTTGGACTACCTTCTGGACTATAATATATCTGCAATGAGGGGACTTAGTGCTGCAAGGACCCTCCTGATGAATCCTGTACTGGGAACGATCCCCAAAGCTGGGTCTACCTACTACCACAGGAATCTACCACCCACACACAAGTGGAGCCATTGTAGATCCCTAACTGCAGAGGAGAGTATGCAATGCCGTGGGATGATGTACTTTCGATGCTCTATTGAGATGGAGGGGTATGTTGGTGAGCCGATGGCGAGGGGAGCTGCCGCTGTAAGCGGCCAAGTGAGGTGGGGTCTGAAGCCCCCATAGATAGCTGAAACCAGCAAGTACCGCTTGTTATGAGACATAGTGGAGGATTTATAAATATCGGGGGACCCTGGATTACCCCCTGGCAACACTGTGGAATATCATGGAGTTCATCTTCGTTCTTCTGTGCCTCCACACATGGGACTGCGCAGGCGCAGGCCAGCCGCCGGAGAATTTTCTAGAGCTTCCATGGCTCCGAAGGGGCCGTTTGTCGCGCGCCTCAGCGACCGTTTTCCCGCCCAAACGGTCACGTGATCCTCCAGCGACCAACGGCCCCTTCCCTCAGTTCTCTCTTCTTGCCGCCGCTTGGAGAGAACGTGTGAGCTTCGCTCTGTGCTTGTGCTTCGTGCTTTTCTGACTGATTAATCTTGGCTTTTGGACTTCGGACCTCGACTATTCTATCAGATCTCCCTCTGGACTTTGACGAAACACTCGGTAATTTGACTCGGACTGTTTTTTGACCCTTCTTTCGCGTGCCCCTGAAGATGGCCTCAACGGCTCTCTTCAAGCATTGCCTCCAATGCCACACCAAGATGGCCCAAACCGATGGCCATGAACTGTGCCTGTTTTGTTTGGGGGACACCCATAACGTGTCGGCCTGCAAGATCTGCCAGGGCTTCACCAACAAGGCCCGGCAGGATCGGAGGGCCCGACTGAATTCATCTCTGTGGCAGTCAGTCATGTCCGAGGGGACCCCGTTACCTAAGGCCGGCCCTAGCCCCTCTGCCGAAAGGCGCTCAAGAGCTGGCTCTGTGGCCTCCGCGAGGTCGGGGTCGAAATCGCGTCCCCCGAGTACCTCGGCGTCGAGAGCGGTCTCCCCAGCGCAGGGACCGGTGCGGCCGCCCCATAGCGCATCTTCCACCAGGTCGGATCCGAGACCGACATCGGAACCGAGGATCCTGGTACCGAGTCCTCTGTCGGAACCGACGACCGGGTCGATCCCTGTTAAGTCTAAGAGATCGAAACTGAGGTCCCCTTCGAAGGCGAGGAGCGCGTCGGTTCCGAGGTCTTCTTCGGAACCGGCAAAGAAGAAGAAGACCAAACATCATCGGTCGCCGCATCCCGCTCCCCAGGAGGAGGTCATTGTGCTTCCTCACACGCCTTCCCCTCATCTGGGTTCCCCCGAACCAGAGGAACTCTCCGTGCCGGTGCCGGATCCGATGGCCTTCGAGACGGTGCCCGCAGAGTTCTCGTCAGGGCCGGAGCCGAGCCCGCGCCGTCGGAGCCGACCATCTCCTGCCCTTCGGTCGCCGAGATTGGAACCGAGCCCGTCTCCTCGTCGGGTCCGTCCATCTCCTGCCCGTCCATCTCCACCTGCTGCCGGTCGTGAGCGACGTCGGTCCGGGGACAGTGTCCGGTCTGTCCGGTCCGCTGCGTCCCGACATCATCAAGCCTCCTTCCTTCCCTCGCCATACCATTGCCAGTGGGAAGGGGCACCTGCTGGTTTCTCTGTGTCTGAACCGAGGCCTTCGACGTCGGAACCGAGGCCTTCGACGTCGAAGCAAGCGTGGTTTCCCCCTCCGACCCAGGGTGAGGAATCCCAGCTCGGTTCCGAGGAGGGCGATGTGGAGAGCCTCGGCGACTACCAATCGGAGTCCTGGTCCGAGCCATCGCCGGCTGACGATCTGGTTCCATCTGCGGGCTCCCCATTCGAGGACCTCCGCATCTACTCCGACCAGATGGCAAGGATGGCTCAGGCCCTCGAGATGGACATCTCTTCGGCAGTCCCCCAGACCAAGGACAAGCTCCTCAAGCGGATCTACGGGGATAATCCGGCGTCTATTGGCTTCCCCATGCTCGAGGGTATTGAGGAGATCGTGGAGAAGGTGTGGAAGGTGCCCTGTGACCAGCCTCCAACATCTAAGAGGATTGAGCAGCTTTACAAGATCAAGCAGGGCACCTGGCCGGCATTGGTGAAGCACCCTCCACCTTCCTCCTTGGTCACGGAGGAATTCAACCCCCGACGGTCGGGTCACTCCTCGGTGCCTGCCGATAAAGAGGGCAAGAAGCTGGATGCCATGGGCAGGCGCCAGTACATTGTCGCTTCGCTGGGTCTGAGGATCGCCAATTACCAGACCATCATGGCTGATTACCAGCTCTACCTCTGGGAGAAGTTGGCATCCTACACTCGAGACCTCCCACCTGAGCAGAAGGCTGTCGTCTCCCTGTTGCAGACAGAGGCTGTCCGGCTGTCTAAACAGCAAATGAATGCTGGGAGCCACGCTGCCGACACTGCTGCTCGGGGAATGGCTTCGGCAGTGGTCCTCAGGCGCCACTCCTGGTTGCGGTCTACGGCCCTGTCCCAGGAGGTGCGTTCCAGGGTGGAGAGCATGCCCTTTGAAGGGGACTCGCTGTTCTCCAAATCGACCGACGAGACCCTGAAAAAGAAAAAAGAGGACAGGCAGACGGCGCGGTCCTTGGGGCTGGCTCCTGCGGACAAGCCCTCCTCCAGGCCACGGTACGCTCCCCGGTCCGGCCCTTACCACTACCAGGGCAGATACCAACAGCAGCGGCCGGGCTACCAACAGTATCCTGCCTACCAGCAGCGGCCTTACCCTCCCACACAACAGCAGAGGAGGCGTCGGCCCTTCAAGCCTCGTCCGGCACAGCAACCGGCCCAGCAGAGAGATCAGCAGGGCGCCGGGAGGCAGTACTGACGGGTCACGCCAGCCGTATCCCCGAACCTTTCGGACAAACTGAGTCCACTCCTCTCTGAGTGGGAGTCAATAACATCTGACTCATGGGTCTTAACAATTGTTGAACTGGGATACGGGCTGGAGTTCGTTGAGCTGCCTAGATGCAGTTCACCCCTGACGGCTGTCAATAACACTATGGCCGAGCTGGATGCGGAGATCGTGTCGCTCTTGGCCAAGGGTGCTGTGGAAGAATTGCCCTATGAGGACTCTGTAAAGGGTTTCTTCTCTAGGTTCTTCCTGGTCCCTAAGAAGGATGGGGGCTTACGTCCCATTTTAGATCTGAGGGACCTTAATGCCTTCCTCAAGGTGACCAAATTCAAAATGGTTACGTTGGCGGCTGTGATCGCCTTGCTGAAACAGGGGGATTGGTTTGCAGTTCTTGACTTAAAGGACGCATATTTTCACGTGGGGATACGGGAGGAGCACAGGAAATACCTGAGCTTCGTTTACCAGCAAAGGGTTTTCCGGTATAAGGTGCTCCCCTTTGGCCTGTCCACTGCCCCACGAGTGTTCACGAAATGTGTGGCCCCTGTGGTTTCCTTCCTGCGGGAAGAAGGCTGTACCATCTTTCCGTACCTCGATGACTGGCTCATCGTGGCTGACTCAGAGTCTAGGCTGGTGCAGAACATTGACTTGGTACTTAGCACTTGCCAACGCCTGGGGCTCCTGGTGAACTTTGAGAAATCCAAACTGGTGCCCAACTGCAAAGTGTCCTACATTGGTGCACTTTTAGACTCTGTGGAGGGTAAGGCTCTGCTCCCTTTGGAGAGGGCTCGGTCCCTAAGGAGTCTAGTGTCCATGTTTAAAAGGAACCGATTCCAGTCTGTGCGCACTATCCAGTGCTTACTAGGGCATATGGCAGCGGCCACCTCTGTGGTGCCTTTTGCTAGGCTGCGTATGCGCCCGCTGCAGAACTGGTTTGTGCGGAGGTACGATGCTCTGCTGCACCCTCCGTCCCTCAAATTCTCTGTCCCAAGGGTCATCCTCTCCTCCTTGGACTGGTGGCTGTCTGATGTCAACTTGTTTAGAGGGACCCCCTTTGGGTATCAGCACCATGACGTCACGGTTACCACTGATGCCTCTCTGTTGGGATGGGGGGCTTACTGTGGTGATGTGTCTGTGCAGGATGTCTGGTCTGAGAGGGAAAAGACCCTCCATATCAATGTGCTTGAACTAAGGGCCATTCGTTTCGCACTTGTATCTCTTACAGCACTGCTGAGAAATCATCAGGTGTTGGTGCAGACGGACAACACGACTGCCATGTACTACGTGAATCAGCAGGGGGGCACAGTGTCCATGGCCCTGTGCCGGGAAGCCACGCTCACTTGGCAGTGGGCTATCAGGAACGGTGTGTCGCTCCGTGCTATACACGTGGCTGGGTCAGACAATGCCCGGGCAGATGCCCTCAGCAGGGTCCCTTTGCTGGACCACGAGTGGGAACTGAACGTAGAGTGCATTGGGCCGATCTTTCAGATGTGGGGTCATCCAGTGATAGACGTGTTCGCCACTGCGGCAACCACCAGGGCCCACACGTTCTGTTCCAGGGCAGGGAGCGACCCCCTCTCTATTGGGGATGCCTTCCAGTTTACGTGGACGCAGGGCTTGCACTACATGTTTCCTCCGTTCCCCTTGATCCCCAGGGTCCTGTGCAAGATAGAGGAAGACAGGACGGACTGCATCCTGGTGGCCCCCTTTTGGCCACGTCAGGTTTGGTTCCCAAAGCTCCTACAGATCTCCCAACAGACATATGTGAGTCTGCCCCCTCGGCAAGACCTTCTTCTGAACGGGAGCCTAGTCCACCACGATCCCAGGAAGCTGCACCTGACGGCTTGGCGGATCGTTCCTCCCCTGTAGGATTTACTGACGAGGTACAAAGGGTCCTCCTGAACGCTCGTCGGCCATCCACTAGGCGCGCTTATGCGGCCAAGTGGCGCAGGTTTGACCTTTGGGCACTTGCCAGAGGAGTGGTGCCCGAAAGCAGTCCCTTGGGGGTTGTGTTCGAGTATTTGTGCCACTTGCGTGGCCTAGGCTTGAAGGTTTCCTCCCTCAAGGTCCACCTGGCAGCGATATCAGCTGCTCACACCCGAATTGAGGGTGCTACGGTGTTTTCTCACCCACAATCCCGCCAGTTCCTTAAAGGCATGTATAATCTTTACCCGCCTGTGTCGGCACCAGTGCCTCAGTGGTCGCTGTCCTTGGTACTCTCACGTCTCATGTTGCCTCCATTTGAACCTATGGCTACCTGCCCCTTGGATATGCTATCCTACAAGGTAGCATTCTTGGTGGCCGTGACGTCGGCCAGAAGGGTCAGTGAGCTGTCTGCGCTGCGGTCTGACCCTCCCTTTCTTGTGTTTCATCCCAACAAGGTGGTCCTGCGTCCCTGCCTCGGGTTCCTGCCCAAGGTGGTGTCCGCCTTCCACCTCTCGCAGGATATCTCACTGCCTGCATTCTTTCCTCAACCTTCCTCTAAGGGGGAAAAGGCCCTTCATTCCCTAGACTTGAAGAGGGCCCTAGCCTATTACCTGGATAGGACGAAGGAATTCCGCTCCTGTCCTCACCTGTTTGTATGTTTTGGGGCCAAGGACAAGGGTAACAGGGCTTCCTCACAGACCCTGTCTAGGTGGATTGTGACGGCCATTAGCAAGGCTTATTCCCTGGCAGGGGTGGCTTGCCCGCTTCATGTTAGAGCCCACTCCACGCGGTCCCAAGCATCCTCTTCGGCACTCCTCAGGGGGGTGCCCCTGGTTAACATTTGTAAAGCAGCCACATGGTCCTCTGCAGACACCTTTGTCAGGCATTACGCCGTTGATGTCAATGCGGAGCAGGATGTATCTGTGGCCAGGGCTGTCTTACACTCCCTTTTTTCCTGAGGGGGTTTTGGGATGACTTTCATGGCGTACCTGCTGGGTACCCTTGAGTGAAAGAGTGTATATATGTATATTGGGGTGTATATATGTAAATATTGAGTATTTATGTGTCCTTACACAGTTTTTTACATAGATGTATATATGCATATCTATTTGTTGTTGTTCTTGTTTGTTCAATAAAATTGTGTTGGACTTCACCCCCGCCTTCCTTATTGTGTGAAGCTTGGTACACTCCCATGTGTGGAGGCACAGAAGAACGAAGATGAAAACAGGGTTAACATACCTGTAACTTATGTTCATCGAGTTCTTCTGTGCTGACACACAACCCTCCCTCCTACCCCGCTGTGAACTCCAATGCACGTTAATGTGATGGCTGTAACGGAAATTGGTGTTTTTAAGGTGTTATGGCTGAAGTGTGTTGGTCAAGCGGCGGCAAGGGAGAACTGAGGGAAGGGGCCGTTGGTCGCTGGAGGATCACGTGACCGTTTGGGCGGGAAAACGGTCGCTGAGGCGCGCAACAAACGGCCCCTTCGGAGCCATGGAAGCTCTAGAAAATTCTCCGGCGGCTGGCCTGCGCCTGCGCAGTCCCATGTGTGTCAGCACAGAAGAACTCGATGAACATAAGTTACAGGTATGTTAACCCTGTTTTACAGTTGAGACAGGAACAGATCCTTTGGATCTCTGTGAGTTGGGAGCCACAGCTGGGCCAAACAACCAGGATTGGGGCCAGATGCCACGGCTACCCATGCTGCGGGGTAAAGCAACACAATCATTGTTGTCAGATTTACAAATACAGGGGGACCGTGGATCAACCTATGGTGATGATCACACATTGGTGGATTATACTGTCAAGGAAGAGATGGACTCCATGGAATCATGAGACTTAAAGGCTGTGGCTGGGCCAGAAATCACTATTGGGGGCCAGACGCCACAAACTGCAAGAGATGGGATGCATCCAACTCAGGAGGAGTTAGCCCCACCTTGAAGATACAACAAGAATAAGAATGAAACCTCCTCAAAGAGCAAGGGAACATAAGTTCACCAGAGGCACCTGTGAGGCCCGTGATGAGAGCATGCGAGGAACCAAGAAAACCCCCTATTCTGCCACAATTGGGAAGATCCCCGAAAATAGGACAATGTCCAACAAACTCTATAGGGATGGTGCCGCCAGGAAGAGGAAGAGTGTTTTTAATGACCCCTGCACAGTTTGGATGACCAAGTAGTTCCTCAGTTTCAGGAGTAGCAATAGGAACAGAAGGAAGAAGTATCATCCCGTCTTCTCCCATAATGACTGCACCAAATATACCCTCCCGGGGAGCAGGGATGGATCAGTATGAGGGAGCACAATTATTGACCGTTCCTCCGAGTGTGGGCGGCGCAGGGGCGACAATTGCCACAATGGGGATGAGAATGCCAACGAACTTACAGATTCAAACTCCCTTACCCGAGTTGACAATTCCTACTTTACCACCCCAGAGGGGGGTGGGGGCCCCACGAGGAATCCAGCCATTGAGGATCCCATCTGCTACAGCAAGCACAGAGGCAGGTGTTGCCGCCATAGGGATGCAGGTGCCCCAAACCGGCCAACCACAGGGAACCCCTGTTATTGTCCCAATGGAGGTTGGAGTACAATTGGGCCACCCACAAATAGGGGTTCCCCATTATAGCCCCCTCAGGGAGCCCCAAGGGTTGAAGCACAAGCCTCACACCCACAGTACGGAGGAATACCGCAGGCCACTCCAAGGGGTTATGGAGCAGATGGAACCCATCTAATACCCTTCATAGTGCAGGGACACATTCAACCACCCCCCTTGGGAGCGGCCCCGATCTACCAGCCGGTGGGGGTACCAGGGAGCAGGAGCTCCCACAGTGGGATTACTGCAAGGACGGTTCAAATTGGAAGCCACATTCAATGGGAACCCCAGGAACTTGGGATTTTTTATAGTACAAGCCATGGAGTTTTCCCAAGATTGGGGACATTTGTTTTTCTCAGAACACAGTCGAGTGAACCACTTAGGATCTTGACTGGAAGGGGTGGTGGCCGAATGGTATGTAACTTTGCATGACATGGGAGCACCTGAGCTGTATGACTTAAATGCTCCCCTGAGCTTTGAAGTTCCCCTCACTGTAGGGAGGATGGCTCCATATTTATCCTCCCTGCAGGTGCCCCAACTTCGTAGAGCTTTTTCTTTGGCCAGGTGCAATGCTATGCCTTCGGCTATTCTACATGGCAGATTTAACAGGATAGACTATTCAGCTAGATGCTGTCTATGTGAACAAAAATGTGTTGAGTCAGTTACTCATGTCCTTTTGCACTGTCATTTGTACGCTGGTATATGTCAAACATACTTAAAAGCTGTCTTAACTAGTTTGATGGATTGTTCTGACTCGCTCAAACTCTATAGACTGTTGAATGATTCCCTTCATGATGTAACCGAGAAGGTGGCTGAGTTTCTCCATTCTGCCTTGAAGTTGCGTCAAAGGATATCACGGAGTTAAGCTCTAAATGTATTTTTGTATTTGTAATACAGCAATCTTTTAACTTTGTTCTTTCCTTTTGTAAGTGGATAACTTGAATTGCTGCTATATGCCAATAAAGGCTAACTTGCCTTGAAATGCTTTTGAATATGCATTAAGAGCCCAATTTGAAGACCCACTAGAGGGAGAAAGGGCTCGCACAAAGTTCAGAACCATAAGACAAGGGTCCAGACCCATAAGAGAATATGCTGCCGAATTCAGGCAATTAGCCACCAAATGTCAGGACTATCATGAAGGAGTTAAAATTGAACTTTTTCTAAACAGATTGAATGTCGACCTGCTAGATCGAGCACTAATGCAAGATGACCCACAAACTGTTAGGATGGATCCAATTGGCATGTGAGGTCGAAAATAGAACCCAAGTAGTGAAACTTGTTAGAATGCTGCAACATGCTGGGGCAAGGAGACCAACTACTGCAGACAGGGGCCATACCTCACTAGGTCCAAGAGCCCCTATCCTGGGAGCCAGGTGAGAACTGAGATGGCGACACAGGCAATGTTTAAAATGTGGGGGTACTGGACATTTTGCAGCACAATGCCCTGTAAAACTGGAGCAGGAAGAGAGGCCAAAGCGTACCCAAACCTGCGGCGGCCCTGAAACCCCCTCGTCATAAAGTGCCTCTGAAACTTGGGAAGCCAGAGACCAGTTTAGATGGCGATGAGAGTACCAGAAATACCGAGGAACCCACACAAAAAGAAGCATAAGAGGATTTCACCCAACCATGAGGAAGCAAAACAGACCTGCTGTGAAAAGGTCCCGACAGCAGGTTCCTAAGGAGCACAACCACCAGAGGTGATAGAAAGAGGGGCCATATTATTTATGCCAGTGATGTTACTAAATCCAAAAAAGGGAACTAATGTGCGACTGCAAGCATTAATAGATTCCGGATGTTCACGGGACTTGATATCGCCAGCCTTGGTTAACGGACTGGGATTGGAACTAATAGAATTCAAAGACCCTATAGTATTTGAGCAAATGGACAGGTCTAACATGCATCCGGCACCCTACAAAACTGAACCTACCCCTACGGGCATGGGAGATCACTAGGAGAATCGAACATATATAGTCAGTGATGTGGCTAAATATCCCTTGGTACTGGGAAGCCGCTGGCTATGGGACCATGACCCATACATCAAATGGTCCACTGGGATGGTGGTCTTTAAGGGAGATCATTGTGCAAAACATGCATGGACTAAAGTATGGGGCAGGGAGGCACCCTCCCCATTAGAGACTCTGCTATTGACTGTGGAGGAGGAGGAAGACATTCCCCCTGAATATCAAGATTTAAAACAAGTGTTTGATGAAAAAGAAGCTGATGAGCTTCCCCCTCATAGAGGCACGGACTGTACTACTGAACTCATTCCAGGGGAAAAGTTGCCTAAGGGGAAATTATACTCTATGAGCCCAACCGAAAGAAAGGAACTGAGAAATTTTATTGAAAAAAACTTAGAGCGAGGATTCATCCGTGCTGCCAGTTCCCCCCATGCTGCGCCTGTATTGTTCCGCAAAAAGAAAGATGGGGGGGCTTAGATTGTGTATTGACTGCCGTGGAATAAATGTGGTGTCCATACTAAACGCATACCCCCTCCCCTTAATTAGAGACTTGCTCAGTGTGGTGGCACAAGACAAAATCTTTTCGAAGCTGGACTTAAAAGATGCTTTTTTCCGAGTGGAAATAATGGAAATGGAAATGAATGGAATGGAAATAAATGGAAAACCGCATTCAACACCCCCTTGAGGCAATTCAAGTACCTCATAATGCCTTTTGGCCTACAGGGGGTGCCAGGTGTGTTCATTAATTTAATCAAAGAAGTAATACATGAATACCTGTACAAAGGTGTAGTAGTTTACCTAGATGACGTGTTGATTTATTCTGCTGATAAAGAATCCCATGTGGAGTTGGTCAGAAAGGTGTTGACCGCATTAAAGAAACACAAACTGCCAGTAAAATTGTCTAAATGTGAATTCCATAAAGACAAACTAGATTTTTCGGTGTACCGAGTCTCTCACCAAGGACTGAAAATGAACCCGGCAAAAATCCAAGCTGTGGTGGGGTGGGAGGTCCCCAAAACAAGAAGACAATTGGAGTTGTTTCTAGGGTTCGCTAACTTTTACCGACCCTTCATAAAAAAACTTTGCTCAAATTGTCCTCCCCTTAACGGACTTGTTAAAAATGAAGGGGAAGGGACTGCAAGGGAAAAAGCCCAGTGCCAGGTTGAACTGGACTAGGTAATGCCAGAAGGCTTTTGAAAACCTAAAAAAGCTATTTCTGAACCGGTTCTACAGCACTCTGATGAGAACCAAAAATTTGTGGTCCAAGTTGATGCTAGTGACACCGTCATGGGGTGGGGTGGAGGTGCTCCTACAACTCATTGATGAGGGGGAATTGCACCCCTGTGCATACATTTCTAAAAAATTCTCTGAAACTGAATGCAATTGGAGCGTATGGGGAAAAGAATCTTTTGCAGTGAAATTGGCACTTACCACCTGGCGGCATTGGCTAGAAGGGGCTAAAGTACCATTTGAAGTATGGACGGATCACAAAACCTTAGAGGCACTACGCACCCCCCGTAGAGTGAATGCTAAACAGTTAAGGTGGGCGGAATTCTTCTCCAAATTCAACTTGACGTTGAAGTACCTCTCTGGCCAATCAAATTCCCTAGCATACGCACTTTCGCATATTCCCCAACACAACTGACAGAAGGAGGAAATAATTGATACAGTTTTCTCACTCACTCAATTGGGAGGAGCAGTGACAACACGCAGCCAAGCTGCAAAAACACAAAGCAGCACGAAACCTGATCTCTCAGAATGGGGAAAAAGAATAAAAGCTGAAACTGAAAGGGAGGGGGGAAAGGTGCCCAAAGCCGAATTGAAACAAGAGGGGGATGGCCACTGGTACAGGAGGGGCAAACTCTACATCCCAACCAGTTTAAGAAAAGAAATCTTACAACAATGTCATGATGCAAAATTAGCAGGTCATTTCGGATATTTGAAAACCCTTCATTTCGTGCAAAGACAATTTTGGTGGCCGAATATGAGAAGAGATATCTCTCAATATGCATCTTCCTGTCCAGCGTGTGTCAAAGTTCTTCTCAAAGTTGCTGGAATTGAAGAAGGTCTAAGCTCTACCCATCATCCTCAGACCAATGGACAATCCGAACGCACAAATCAAGTGTTAGAACAATTTTTAAGATGCTACATTAACTACCAACAAGATAATTGGATTGATTTCCTTTATTTTGCAAAATATGCATGTAACAATTTGATCCACAGCTCTACAGGAGTTTCTTCTTTCAAAATAGCCCAAGGGTATGAGGGGAACGCTCTACTTTTTGCTACAACCTCTGATTCCTAAAAACATGGAGATTTGGGAGAGTGGTATACCAACTTAACATATCAATGGGAGGTGATACAAGAAACTTTAAAGAAAGCTAAAGAGGACTATTAAAAATTTGCTGACAGAAAGTCTGAACAATGGCAACTGCAGCCAGGAGACTTTGTGTACATCTCCACTAAAAACATTAAAGGAGAACAGCCCAGTAAAAAACTGTGGTTAAAATACCTAGGACCTTTTCCTGTAAAAAGGGTGATAAATGATGCAAATTTGGAAGTAGAGCTTCCAAAGAACTTAAGACAAATCCACCCGATGTTTCATTTCAGTAATTTGAAAAAAGCTCCCCTACCGGATGAATGGCATCCAGGAAAGGGAACTCCTCGTCCAACACTAGTGGATGGCCAGATCCACTATGAAGTGGAAGAAATTCTGGACTCTAAAATCAAACACAGTAAGCTTTTTTATTTAGTCAGGTGGAAAGACTTTGAGGAATCTTTCAGAGAATGGGTAGAGCAACCTCATGTAAATGCTCCCAGACTAATTTCAAAATTTCACAAGCGTTACGCTGACAAACCTGGCCCTTGAGGAGAAGGGCAATTTTGGGGGAGGCAGAAATGTCATGTCTGTACCCTTACATCCATGTCATTGTTCTATGTGGTGAACCATTGCTAATACTGTGCCCTGATATCATTGTGCAAATGCTCTAACCGTCACTTTCATTTCTCAAGCATCCTGAGAACACAGCTGGCTTATCTCTTTCCTTTGAAGCTCCCAGGAGTTACCTTGCACTATCTGAAATGTTACTGTACTGTTATGCCTTTTGTCCTGTCTAGGCTGATGTATAAACTCTAGAAGAAATTCTCAGACCCTTTCCCGGTCAAACCTGTGGTCTAAGTGAGGGGGGAAATGATTGGGTATTTAGAGCTGTACTTTCTTCAAGTTTCTATTCCTATCAAGGAAGCGTGTACTGCCTAGATGCTTTTTGGCCTCTGAGTAATTCTATGGACATGTATTTGGAAATGATTGGATTTCTGAATAAAACCATTTAACCAAGAGCTTGGATTTCTTGTTGCAATGGTACAGAGACCTGTCTACCGTATCCTGTCACCCATACCTGACATAGGTACTATAAAAATAAGTACTATAAACAGTTAGATAATAAATTCAATTTATTCCAGTTAACATCCCTAGTAATTGTTTATAAAAAGGGAAGAGAAACGCATACTTTTATTCTACAGTGGAATCCTTTTGTATTTATAACTAGGGATGTGCAATTTGGGTTTGGAATTTGGCAAAAATACCGAATTTTACCTGATTTGGTGAAATTCAGTATTATCAAACATATGTATACATTCGGTAATACTGAATTTAAGTTTACCGAATTTATTTGGTAAAATTCAAGAAGTGGGTGCAGTGCCATTCCTTTGCTAAGCAACAGCAAAGAAACTCTATTTCCTGCCTTTTTTAAGCAGATAGGAGGGGGGAGAAGGGTGGGAGAATGAGGCAGAAGCGGGAATGGTAGGGGGAAGGGAGGGGCAGTGTGAGTGGCTAATCCTTGCAGCAGCTCTCCTTCTCTGGCCAATGGGATTCTCAAGAAGGAGAGTGCCTTTTTTGAACTGCTGCAAGGAGTTAGGTTAGGAGGCAGTCAGCCTCCATTTTGCTCAGGCCTGGAGTTAAGAGAAACACTGCCTGGCTTGCTTGCTGCGTTCTGGCAGTTGCTTCTCCCTCTATGGTCTGGGCTGGGACTCTGGCTGGCCTGCTTTAGACTTTTGTGACTGCCTAGATTTTCCTGCTGCCTGGATTTTCCTGTTTCCTGCTGCTGAGATCTGCATTTGGAGTTCTGCATCTGAAGGACTGGTTTGAGAGTCATTAGACACACTGGGGTTTCTCTCTCTCTGGGGGGAGGGGGTTGGCCTGGTGTCTAGGAAGGACTGGGGTTGGGGGGAGGAAAAGTAATTTCTGAATTGAATTTCCCATAGGAAACAATGGCTGAATTTTACCAGATTTGCTCTGTATTACCAAACCAAACTGTTTTCCAGTTCAATATTACCGAACTGAATCAACCCATTTTTCCCCTGTGCACACACATATTTGTAACATATGTCTACATAATTAGCATTAATTCAGGGTTAAAGTACTTAATGTCCTCTTTAAAATTATCACTTCCGTTTTGGTTTCCAGCTCTGGGCTTGGAAATTCTTAGAGATTTGGAGGGTGGAGCCTAGGGAAGGCAGTTTTGGGGCAGGAGAGGGACCTCAGTTGGTTATAATACCATAGAGTCTACCCTTAGTAGCAGTCATTTTCTCCAGTGAAACTGATCTCTGCTGCCTGGAGATCAGGTGAAATTCTGGGAGACCTCCAGCTACCACCTGAAGGCTGGCAACCCTACTTCCATGTGCTGCTTCTACTTTTGCTGCCTATTTTGTATACATTGACATTCTGAGGAACATTCTTGCTTACTATTCACAGTTTTGGGTTGGTCCTAATAAAAGGTTTTAATGAAAGGTCTATTTAACTTTTGAGCTGCTGTAGCACAGTGGTTAAGTGGCTCGACTGCAAATCAGCATTCTACTGGTTCAAATCCCACTACTGCCATGAGCTCAATAGTTGGTCTTGGGTAAGCCACTCCTCTCAGCCAAAGCTCCCCAGCTGTATTGTGGGGATAATAATAACACTAACATGTTCACCACTGTGGATGGGGGACTAATCTGTCTAGAAAAGTAGTATATAAGCGCCGTTGTTGTTGTTATTTAGTATTTTTCTTTGAACTTTTATGGCTACTGACAATTGTTGTCTATTTATATGTTGAATTGCAAGCCCTTAATTCAATTTTGCCCTGTATTATGGACTACAGTATGCAGTACTGTGTTTCTATAAAGCTCTCTGGACTGTAGATTTGTAGGAAAAAGCATTCATGCAACAGTCTTGAAAACATTTTCTTGGAATTATGCTCTCCTGATTTCAGTTTGATGTTGAGGTAAATGTACTTAGGCTTTCAGTTTTTTAAAAAATGTTCCCCTTCCTGTAACACTCATAATACTTGGAATTATTTGAATGTGTTCAGAGTAGAATCTAGAGACTCAAACAACAACTGAGTTCTGGCAACAATATGATTACCTCTTTTCTACTTAATGCCTGAACCATCTGTACTTACAGTAATTAAAGAAAGTGACCTTTTTTTGGATTCAATTTCAACCTTAGAAAATGTCATAGCAAATATCCTTTTGAATCTCAGAGTTATAGGGGATTGGTGTGAAGCAGGTGGGTGGCTTTAAATACGTAGACCACATTTTATAAAGAATCCTCTGGAGAACCTTTTCAGCTTGGCAGTAGTTTACTTAACTATGACATCAGCAGTAAGGATCTGGCAAAAATGAAATATTTCCATACCTGCAAGGATTTAAGATTCTCTGCTCTACTCAGTGTGGCCACTGGTTAATCTGTTTAAGAAACCAAGAAAGAAAGAAAGAAAGAAAGAAAGAAAGAAAGAAAGAAAGAAAGAAAGAAAGAAAGAAAGAAAGAGAAGAGAAAGAAAGAAAGAAAGAAAGAAAGAAAGAAAGAAAGAAAGAAAGAAAGAAAGAAAGAAGGTAGCGTTAACCTGAATTTTCTGGAATTCTGCCACCATGACTTTTCTTAAATATAAGCTGATAGCAAGAGATTTTTTTTCTTATTTACTAAATATGAAATGTTTTGTCTTTTATTTTAGTGAAGAAATCTGATAGCAAGTTCTTATTGAAAAACTATACTTAAATATTGAGTTCTGCCTATCTTAAAAACACTGTTTAAAAGTTCACATCTCTCTCACACTGCCCCTCCCTTCCCCCTACCATTCCCGCTTCTGCCTCATTCTCCCACCCTTCTCCCCCCTCCTATCTGCTTAAAAAAGGCAGGAAATAGAGTTTCTTTGCTGTTGCTTAGCAAAGGAATGGCACTGCACCCACTTCTTGAATTTTACCAAATAAATTCGGTAAACTTAAATTCAGTATTACCGAATGTATACATATGTTTGATAATACTGAATTTCACCAAATCAGGTAAAATTCGGTATTTTTGCCAAATTCCAAACCCAAATTGCACATCCCTAGTTATAAATACAAAAGGATTCCACTGTAGAATAAAAGTATGCGTTTCTCTTCCCTTTTTATGAACAATTACTAGGGATGTTAACTGGAATAAATTGAATTTATTATCTAACTGTTTATAGTACTTATTTTTATAGTACCTATGTCAGGTATGGGTGACAGGATACGGTAGACAGGTCTCTGTACCATTGCAACAAGAAATCCAAGCTCTTGGTTAAATGGTTTTATTCAGAAATCCAATCATTTCCAAATACATGTCCATAGAATTACTCAGAGGCCAAAAAGCATCTAGGCAGTACACGCTTCCTTGATAGGAATAGAAACTTGAAGAAAGTACAGCTCTAAATACCCAATCATTTCCCCCCTCACTTAGACCACAGGTTTGACCGGGAAAGGGTCTGAGAATTTCTTCTAGAGTTTATACATCAGCCTAGACAGGACAAAAGGCATAACAGTACAGTAACATTTCAGATAGTGCAAGGTAACTCCTGGGAGCTTCAAAGGAAAGAGATAAGCCAGCTGTGTTCTCAGGATGCTTGAGAAATGAAAGTGACGGTTAGAGCATTTGCACAATGATATCAGGGCACAGTATTAGCAATGGTTCACCACATAGAACAATGACATGGATGTAAGGGTACAGACATGACATTTCTGCCTCCCCCAAAATTGCCCTTCTCCTCAAGGGCCAGGTTTGTCAGCGTAACGCTTGTGAAATTTTGAAATTAGTCTGGGAGCATTTACATGAGGTTGCTCTACCCATTCTCTGAAAGATTCCTCAAAGTCTTTCCACCTGACTAAATAAAAAAGCTTACTGTGTTTGATTTTAGAGTCCAGAATTTCTTCCACTTCATAGTGGATCTGGCCATCCACTAGTGTTGGACGAGGAGTTCCCTTTCCTGGATGCCATTCATCCGGTAGGGGAGCTTTTTTCAAATTACTGAAATGAAACATCGGGTGGATTTGTCTTAAGTTCTTTGGAAGCTCTACTTCCAAATTTGCATCATTTATCACCCTTTTTACAGGAAAAGGTCCTAGGTATTTTAACCACAGTTTTTTACTGGGCTGTTCTCCTTTAATGTTTTTAGTGGAGATGTACACAAAGTCTCCTGGCTGCAGTTGCCATTGTTCAGACTTTCTGTCAGCAAATTTTTAATAGTCCTCTTTAGCTTTCTTTAAAGTTTCTTGTATCACCTCCCATTGATATGTTAAGTTGGTATACCACTCTCCCAAATCTCCATGTTTTTAGGAATCAGAGGTTGTAGCAAAAAGTAGAGCGTTCCCCTCATACCCTTGGGCTATTTTGAAAGAAGAAACTCCTGTAGAGCTGTGGATCAAATTGTTACATGCATATTTTGCAAAATAAAGGAAATCAATCCAATTATCTTGTTGGTAGTTAATGTAGCATCTTAAAAATTGTTCTAACACTTGATTTGTGCGTTCGGATTGTCCATTGGTCTGAGGATGATGGGTAGAGCTTAGATCTTCTTCAATTCCAGCAACTTTGAGAAGAACTTTGACACACGTTGGACAGGAAGATGCATATTGAGAGATATCTCTTCTCATATTCGGCCACCAAAATTGTCTTTGCACGAAATGAAGGGTTTTCAAATATCCGAAATGACCTGCTAATTTTGCATCATGACATTGTTGTAAGATTTCTTTTCTTAAACTGGTTGGGATGTAGAGTTTGCCCCTCCTGTACCAGTGGCCATCCCCCTCTTGTTTCAATTCGGCTTTGGGCACCTTTCCCCCTTCCCTTTCAGTTTCAGCTTTTATTCTTTTTCCCCATTCTGAGAGATCAGGTTTCGTGCTGCTTTGTGTTTTTGCAGCTTGGCTGCGTGTTGTCACTGCTCCTCCCAATTGAGTGAGTGAGAAAACTGTATCAATTATTTCCTCCTTCTGTCAGTTGTGTTGGGGAATGTGCGAAAGTGTGTATGCGAGCTGGCTGGCCACTCCCCTGCGCACAGGAGTTTGGGCTGCCTCGAAGTTGTGGGAGGAGGCAGCACAGGATGGCCTGCTGCCGATGCCACCAGCTCGTGCATGCCAGTGACCAGTCACGCCTCCCCCATGCACAAAAATACCAGACATTTATATGTCCAATACTTTAACCCCATTTCCCCCGAACAGTATAAGAAAAAAAACCCAGACTGACTGGAGGAAAACTGAACACTTGGCAGCCCTACTCACAGTCTTGGTTTCGTAATGTTAGCTTGTATCTAGTGACATATGAATGGAAGGCATGTAGAGTTTTCCTATGTTCCCTTCACTGTTGCACTTCTGTCTGACCCTTTGAAAGGTTATTCCTAGGGTATTTGGACCTGCACAAAGGAGCAAGTTGGGGGGGAAGAGGGTGAAAACATCATTTACTGTCCTCCATCAATGGAGTTGTGCTGATCTTGGGGAGGAAGATTAATTTCATCCCCTTCCTCCTCTTCATTGCAGCCTCCCTCCCTGCATGCCTTTTCTGCATGCTATAACACCCAGAATGATCTTTCAGGCAGTTGGAAGGCAGTGCAAGAATGAAGGAGAACAAAGGAAAATCAGTGTTTTCGAGATGCTTAATTGCATAGAAGGCATTATAGATAAGTTTAGGAAGTGGAAAGGGACTTGCAAGTGATGTGGTTTTGCACTATATTTTCTAATATGTAATTGTATAGTTCAGAATTAATGTAGGGTCTTTCTAAATGAGTGTATGCAAGTTTCAGTCATCTAAGCAATAATTGTAAATACAAAGAAAGGTTCCTGCACCAATAAATAACATTGGATGCCTTCAAACAGATGCCGAACAGCCATTTTTCTAAGATATGCTAGCTCTGCTTTAAGCAGCGTGTTGGACTAGATGGCATGTAAGGCTCCTTCTGTAATTTTTAAATTGAAAATGTACTGTATTATTTGTCTGGAGTGAAAAACGAACCTATGGAATATTAAAATACTGATACTACCTAGGAAATGTATTCATCTGGTAGTGAAGAATAGTGGCCTGGTTCAGAGTCCTCTCCTATCTCCTTATATTCAGCAGGGAATTGCAATAGCTTCTTTCTTCCCCACACCCAGCTGTATCTTTTGTGCCTTTGAAATCCTCAGAAATGTTTTGTATAGCCATAATATTTTATTAGAGTATACACAGGCACAACTTGACCCAGGATTTCTTTGTGGGGGAGGGGGACTGTTTGCCTGAACAGAGTTCATGTATGTGGCTTACAGATTAGAAACATATATAATAAAATACATATCTTAAAAACCATTAAAACCAAATAAAAATATAATTAAAACAATTTAAACCTAGTTAAAATACACATACAAAACTATAAAATAATTAAAACATAGAGTGGGAAGATGAGAACATTGAGGGAATGCCAGACCAAAAAGGGATTTCTTTACCTGCTGGTGGAAGACTGGAAATAAAGTTTTATTTATCTTTACAGTTCCACAAGACTCTTCTTTTTTGCTTCAACAGTCTAGTACATCTAAACCTGTTGGAATTATACCAGTGACTGTTGTAGGTAGGTAGCCGTGTTAGTCTGCAGTGTCAGTTCCTGGCAGGTAGATCCCTCAGCCCCTTTCCAGTGAACACACATTGGTTCCAGTAGAAAAGCTTTATTCAGGATTTGACGGTTCAGGTCTGCACTCCATCACGGAGCTTGGTAGAAGTGATAAGGCAAGGCAAGCAGTTCTATATTATACTTGATTTTCCCGCGCTCAAATAACTGTTAAGGTTTTGGCACGCAGTATACATGGGTCCTGTGAGAACCCTTTTTAGTTATGGCTAGACATTCAGTATACAATCATACATTCCCAGCATATGGGCGAAGTAGCAAGAGCTGGCATCTGGATGCTCCAAGGTCAGTGCTAGCTTAGAGGAGCATATTTCTGTAAGATAACAAAAGAGGCCCACTCTGGGTCTCAAAAGTGACACTTGCACTGAGAGAACACATCAGGTTAATAATGAGCATTGTGGTTACAACATACAGACAATCATGGCATGACTGAACACAGACATGACATGCAATAGAGCAATAGGATTTGAGCCCAGTGGCACCTTAGAGACCAACAAGATTTTCAGTGTAGGCTTTCAGGACTCAGAGCTCTATTTTTCTGAAGAAGGATTGAAATCCTGCTATACCAGTGACTGTTTCTAGAGACTCAAGGCTGGATGTTTTTGCAATTTTTAATATTTAAAACTGGGGTCCTCAAGAACCTTCAGTCAGCTTTTGAATTCTGACACAGGGTAGTGGGTGGAACCACAAAATGGCTACCTCAAGAGGTGGAGTGAACCACAAAATGTCAGGGAGTGAGTTTATGCATAATTTACAGTAACTCTTCAACATTTCAGGCTGAAGCTCTGCTTAACAATATATCTTTTAAATTGAACATACTGTTTGAAATATTTCCCTGCTTACACACAGCTTAAGGCACACAATAAAGTTTATTGTGCTATGGTGGCAGCTGCTACCAAAGCAATTTTTAAGAAAAATATGCATAGCCTGTCAACTTTCCAATGGTCCGTTGGAAGTCGTGCTGGGCAAAAGCCTCATCTGTCCTCTCCCACTTTCTAAAAACAGAGGGCACCAGGAAAGATAGTAGTGGGTACCCATGGGGGCTATGGTGTTTAAAATAATAGCTGTTCAGCTGCTTTTCTGCTGTTTACCCAGTTCTTGGGGTTTTAACTTTATTACAGTAGTAATAGGTTAAACATTATTTTATGAGGCTTTGTTGCACTGAGTTCTATTCTAGCTTGCTTGTTCTTTGTAGTTGCTAAAGGGTATCTGTGTTAGTCTATTGTGAGCAACATAAAACAGAAATCAAGAGGCACCTTAAACACCTTACATTTATTTCTTTATGAGGCGCCTTATATTTATTTCTGTATGAGCTTTCATGTGTCTCAGTTTATTTCTTCAGATTTTTGTGAACCATCATGTTTCGTTGCTTCACAGCTATAATCGTTGAAAGGTTTTTGCATTAATTATTTGTGAATTCAGAGAAGCCCTATGTACATATTGATGATGATAACAACTACTAATTGGAGGTTTCTTAGAGTTTCAATTACAACTTCTGCTCTGTGAAACAAACAGCCTCTTAAAATTTAAACAGAGAAGCAGACTGCCTCTTCAGCTTTCATGAAAAATTCAAAAAAACCTTTAGATTGTCACCTTTTAAAAGTAATTTTTGTTTTGATTTTTGGGAGAGCATGTACGTTACAACTGGTGTTACTCATACTGCAGTTTAAGAACCTAAAAGTGTTTTCAAATCTGGTCATTCCAGATCTTATCCTACGAGTAAGAAAGAAACTACTTGAAAACTTGTAGGCAATCGCTTGTTTTCTCTCCCTCTCTCTTCACTGATCATCTTCCTAAAAACATTTTGTTTCATAATCTTCAGTACTTCAGTTATGAAACTTCAGGTTATATGAAGCATCTATATAAGTGCTTTAACATGGTTTTGAGATACTTATATTACATTTTATTGTATACATTTATTCCCAAAATTTCTCATTCCTTATTTTAATAGTAGCATTAATAACTAAATATTACAGTATCACTGTCTTACTTTTAAGAAAAGACTAGATACTGTAACGTAGAAAAGACTATATATGTAGCAGTACAACTTGCAATGCAATTCTATGCACAGTTATTCCTGTCCCCATTGACTACTGATTACTGGAGTTAACTCTGCATAGAATTGTACTCTGAATAATATACTAATAACTTGGGTTATTAGAGAAATTCCGTTGTATAAAGATGCTTTAGTACATCTTTATGGCAGTCCTCTGGGATTATTTATTTATACTGCAATAATAATAATACAAAACATTAGTGGCACTGTTGTGTTTTTAATAATGAGAACTGAAATTGAATGAGTAACTTGCTAGTGATCACATAGTTTCTGGATGATTAAGGAGCCTGTAATCTGAAATAAATTTTTGTTTATGCATTTTGGAAAGGACAAGTATGAATCTTTGAAAGCATTCTTTTGTAATTTATCTTAATTGTATATTTTAAAATCCATTTTTGATCTATAACCACATGCACTCTTTAAAAACTATGGAATATGTTGTACATGAAGGATGAATTTTTGCGTCTTTAGGGAGATGCAGTTTGAACTTCTAAGTTGTGGCTCATGTGGAAATTGTAAAAGCTTCTACCTCATCCTTTCCCCATTATTATTGTACTCCACATGCTCTGTATTCCATTCATTGAGATTTGAGTTGGTATATGTTGCAACTAGCCACACTGAAATGATGTCAGTCGAAGACTAATACTGGCTTGTATTACAATAAAATCTATAACCCAAATAAATTCTCTTAGGCCTACTACTTGTAAAGGCTCAGTTGGTACATATATATTTCAAATAAAGGGAGAAGGAGATCAAATCCTTTAATTACTTCCTTGATCAGTTTAACAGCACTTTTTAAGTATGCTTTATAAAATAATTATAATAAAATCCAGTGTAGTGGTTCTTTATTTTGCCTCATGTATGGACAGTAATTCAATAATACGGCAGCAGACTGGATAATATAATCAGGCCTTCCATAGTCAGGACTTTTTATGTACTTGGGGTTTTCCCAGATATACTGAAAAATATGACTGTAACAGAGCAATCCTAAGGAGAGTTACTCCAGTCTAAGCCCATTGAAATCAATGGGCTTAGAGTAACTCTTCTTAGGATTGCACTGTAAATTAACCAAAAGCAAAACAACACACACCCCTAAAAAAACCCCACTGATGGGGACTGGGTATACTGAACAAGACCCAGAATGTTAAAATCTGCTGAGAATTCTTAAACTGAAAGAAAATTGGAGGGGGAAATTAACCTGATGAAGGCATGAGGTTTTCAAAACTGTTTCCCTTCCCATGATACTTTATGGGCTCTCAGCTTGTGCATTGTGATAAACCGCGTTTATTGACCAAGGGTTTTTTGTTTAAACTTTTGATATGTGATGGGTTCAGCATCCTTGTTTCATATTTTTTATAACTCTTCATTTTAAATTCATATAGCAACAACTGCAAGAAAAAAGAAAAATTCAACAGTAATAGGTTAAATATATTAATATGGTCAAGATATGTTCCAGTTGTTGGTCTCTTACACATTAATGCTTTTTAGAGACATTATGCCATATATCATATTCACTCGGAAGTACATAATAAATGCATATCATATAATAATTTTATGGGCATCATCTACTTCATAATGCCTTCCTCTCCACATATTCTAGAAAAGGCAGCTGGATATTTATAATATTAGTAGACACTTCACTCCTAAGCAGAGTTACTCCAGGCTAAGCCTGTTGAAGTCAGTGGACTCAGACTGGAAAAACTCTGCACTTTCTGATAAGTTATTTACTACTTTAAGTTGCAAAGATTGAGGTTCTACACCTTCTCACACCACTGTCGAAAGGAGGCATCTGAGGTTTTTTCGGTATGTGGCAATCAGAAATTTTGCTGCCAGTATCAATATTGAAATCAGTTCCCTTTTTAGGATAAGAGATTTTTTATGTATTAAAGTCTTCCACTAAGACAATTAAAGGCTCATAAGTGATTTTGTATTGTGTGATTAATTCTCCATCTTTCAAGATCTTGTCCCAAAATAAGCTAACTGTGGGACATGACCACCAGCAGTGCAAAAAACTAGCTGGAATTCCACAGTCTTTCCAGTGTTGCTTCACATTTAACGTTCGCCTTTGGCTTTGCTAGTAGTAATCTTCACATGGTAGCTGTTCATATATGTTTCTTCTCAAAATTACAGGCTTGGTGAATGGGGCTCATTAAAGTGTGCTGAAAAAAAGTTGTCACCTAGAGTTTAGGATCTTAAAGAAACCAGCTTCCTCGTTTGTGAAGTTGTTGTTTTAGCATTGAAAAGAAATTAGTAAGGGAATGATGTGAATGAGTGTACAGATGTAGTTTCCAAGTTCACCATAAAAGAGGAAGGGAAAAGAGACAGGAATTGACCAGCATGAGGAAAAGTACAGGACCTCTGTCTAGGCCAGACGAAACGTGGAAATTTTGGTATGTCTGACAATGCATGGTTTTTAATCGAACCACCTCCCCCAATAAAACAAAAAACCATGCAAGTGGAACTCTAAATTGAATTAATACTTGATATGCTACAAAATGTAAATGTAATAATTGGCTGTGGGTTGTCCAAAAGCTTTTATTTTTGTTTGAATCATTTCCTGTTTAGATGAAAGATGTTGGCAGTTCCTTCCAACTTTACATGTTTGTTTGTGTGTGCATGTGTGTGCATATATTATTGGCTTGTTAATTCCTGAACTGATGCATAGCATGATGAGGTGGAATTTGTTTTTAACTGAAAAGAAACATTATATTTAAGTTCATGATATTTTTAATGAGTTCTATTACACATTTTCCCTCTTTTAAGCAAGTGCCCTTTATCTGATACAGTTCAATCCAAATTCAACTGCAGATTTTAAAGGCATAATTCTAGAAAACGTATTGTTATATTGAAGTGCTCAGCAGAGTTTATAAGCAATTATGTCATTAAAATTGTTGCAGGAAAGAGTTCAGTATACATGTGTTTGTCAATGACTGATAGCTTTCTTATTACTGTGAAATGGTATTATATTTTGCTAAAGTAGCTGTGACAAACTTAATCCTATATGGCAGCAAGTCTTTAGTCTCCTTCAGTCTTTGCGACTGAAAGAGACATCACTGGCAGTTTAGATCAAAACATTCTAAGCTTCTAAAACACTTTAAAGGTTTATTTGAAGAATAAAAGAGTATGTGAACTATTTTTTCTTTTGGCTACTTGGTAAAAATTTATTTATAAAAAGTATGTCAAAAGGAAATTAGCAATTGGTTTTGAATCAAAGTACTGTTCATTCAAATACAGATGAATTTATTTAAATAGGCTGTGGCCATTTTTGACATGAATAGTTTTCTTTTTATATATTGGATTGTTTTCTTATCCGTGGATAGTATTAACTTTTTATAATGTATGTTTTCAGCTTAGGATGATGTTTAGCCTTTGACCTAAGCACTTTCTTATAATAAACAGTTTGTTGATGAGAACAGCTGCTAGGAAGATTGTTTCCAGACTCTTCTCACAGAACCAAGTGAGAAAAAGTAAGCTACAGTGCACCTTACGAAGGCCAGGCATTGCAGAATCATCTCTAGTATGATTCATTTATGTTAACATCTGCATGGTGGTGTATGACATATTATGTGAATCAGTATAAAGCAACATAGTTCTGTACTTTCACAAATCAGCTCCTATTAAAAAAAATCTTCATAACTGCAAAGGATCTTTAGCAGAGTGCACTCTGGTGTGTGACTGGAGAAGAGTTGAGGTTTTATTACCTGCCTTAGAGATGTTCCCCAGTATCTGGACTGAGAAGTTTTTTCCTTTGTTCACTGCCATTCCTCATTAATTTTCAACTTGCCAGTTAACTATAGCAGTGTAATATGTGGCAGAGTAAGGCTAAAAGTATATTGACTGTGAAGAGTTTGCTGTACTTGATAAATGATCATATTTTCAACCATGTGAATCTTTGGAAAATAATCTCTTACAGCTACTATATAATTTTGCTCACTTTTAATTTTTTGCATTTTACTTTTTTGGTTCAAAATAAGCTTGCCCATTAACCTTGTTTAACAGCAGACTTTTTGAAGAGATTTATGTTTATGTATGGAATGTATGTGTAGGTTAGCTATTTCCTTAAGAGGAATATACTCTGACTTGCTTCTTCATTTGTATGTGCTATTAATTTTTATTTGTGCGACTTTTAAATGACTGTTGCTTCTTATTGTGTTGGAAATAAGATAAAACAACTGAAGGGCAACTTTGCCTCCTACATGCATAGTTGCAATGTTTTTTCAAACAAAACGTTGGCCAGAAGTGATTCTTGCTTTTATTTTCATCTTTCATATGAGCTCAGCAACCACCTTTTGAGGGTGCTGGGCTCATATCAAGATGTCACTTTTACCTTTGTCAATATAGAACTACCCCCCTATTGTTGGTTGCAAGTATTGCCAATATTATGTCCTGGTACTGCAATCTCGCCCTCCCTTTGACCAGTACCAGACTTGTTCTGCTACAGTTTTAGAAGATAATTTGTTTCTCTTAGATTAGAAGAATAAATGTCAAAGGACATTTAACATTTTCACATTATAAGTCTGAGTGTAGCAAAACAAGCAACGAAAACAGAACTTAGTTTTTTCATGGCATGCAATTCAGATCCAAAATACAGGGGGTTGGGGGGATGTTGTTTTAACTGAAGGCAATATTAATACATTTCTGCCATCTTCTAAGTTTGAAGACACATGATAACTGAACCAAACTTTTTAACATGTGAAAACAAGCTATACAAAGATCAGGTTTGCTGTATGAAGGTGTGGTATCTATAAAATCAAACCATATTAGAAATGAGTTATTCAAACTAGTCCTTTTCTGCCGTTGTATAGAGTTCAGATGGAAATTAGCAAGTTGTAACAAACATAGGGTCTTCCAGAATTTATTTTAAGCTCAATCAGTATGTCTACTGGGTTTTATATCCAATCCAATCCAAAGAGTTTATTGTCTATAGCCATAGGCCATCACAATTTACCGTACATCGACTAATAAACCGTTAAATCCATTATCACAGTTTGTAAAGGTTAATTAAAATTAATTAAAACAGTACTGGGTTTTATAGATGCTTCTTAATGTGCTGAAAACTTAAGGGTGTTGGCTGCTGCATGGATTCCGTAGCTGTGGTGATGATGGACAGTGTCATAAGTTACAGCTGACTTATGATGAGCATGTAGGGTTTTCAAAGAAAGAGATGTTCAGGATGTTGCTTGCCTCTGTATAGTGACCCTGGTCTTCCTTGGTGGTCTTCCATCCAAGTACTAACCAAGGCCAACCCTGCTTAGCTTCTGAAATTTGATGGCTAAGTAGGATAGCCTACTTACAATGAAATCCTAAGCAGAGTTACTCCAGTCTCAGCCAATTTGATTTCAATGGGCTTAGACTAAAGTGCCTCTGCTTAGGATTTCACTGTAAATTTATTAACCCATTCAGTATACTTGCTGCAGCATTGTATTAACTAAAGTGTCTGTTTGAATCCTGGTTTCAAACCCTGCATTAAGAGGGAACCCTAACTAACTTTTATAGTTAATTTCTGTGCTATCATTAACATTTTGCCACGATTAAAATAAGGGCAGTTTCGCTCTGGAAGGTGGAGGAAGTATACAGTACTCTTGCCCCCTTCTGATTGCTTAAATGTGGTTAAGTAATTGGGAGTATTATGTTCATAAAGGGCCTGTGAAAATTAAATGTTGGGTTCTGCACACCTTACTGTTGCCTAGGGGCTTCCTTAAACACAGACCAAAGAATGTGGGTAAATGTGGCGGAGGTATTATAGGATGATATATCCATTCGCGTGACCTAGATGTTTGCACATACCTGCATTTCTCAAACCGGGATCTAGGGACCCCTAGTAATTGTGGGAAATGGATTTAATGAAAGAGACTTTATGTACCTTTATGTGCCTTCTATTACAGTTATGTGCTTTTACTATTCTCAGGAGCTAACGTAGTATTTGTAACACAACTAGCAAGAAAATGAGACTTGAAACAAAAGACCAAAGCAGAATGTATGTTGCACATGTAAATCACTGTGAGAAGTAAGATCAAAATACTGTGAAGCTTACTACCAGGTAGATTGCGCTTAATAAGCACCAGCTTGTTCCTTGACACCTGTTCCTTATTTGATACAGAAACCCTTTTGTGAAACTGCCTATGCAAAATGTTGCAATGAAAGCTAGCTAGATTAGCAAAACCTTTCAAGGCTGACAGAAAACCACAAAGCAGAGAAGGGGTGCTGAATGTAACTTTAAGCACATTCCTAGGGAAGGGAGAGCGCTTCTCTCCCATGGAACACAGAGAAATATTCTCCGCTTGAAGCCCACAAGGTTGCCAGAAGCAACAACGGGGCGCCTTTACTAAATGTTACATAGACCAAAGGAATGGACATGAATGAGAAGCCCATGAAAGAGATGTGTGGGAAAGGAAGAAAGAGATAGAACCAAGGACAGATAAGATAAAGAAATGGCAATTGGTGATGTTGTAACTATGCTGTTGACCTAAGTTGTTTCTTCCAATGAAAATACCCTTAGACACTTGTATCATAAGAGGTGGTCGCTCACTTGAGCCAATGGAGGCCACCGTATTTTCGGAGCCAATGGAATAACAAATATTATAATTAACCAAAAGGTATTAATTGCTTTGTACCGCAATTGTAGCTTTGATGAGCGTTGGGCACAGGGGGGTCCTTTGACTCTTTGTGTAACCATCGTTCCTCCATCGTTTAATAAACGGTTATAGATTGCTTCATCCGCAGGACTCCGCGTCTGTCTCTGATTATGATTGGCTAAAGGGATATTCGGGACACCAGTTGTGTCCAACATAATCTATAAGGGTACTCCAGGGGTTTGCAAGTTACATGTAAGGACAGGGGGATAAAGTACTCTTGTGACATCTGGCTAATGTGAAAATGGGGTCCTCTTTGTTTTGTAGAAATGGGTCAGGGGCAGAAAGGGGATGGACGTGGCTTCCTCCTTTTTTAAAAGGCAAACGCTCATAAAGATGTCACCAACTTCAGTCACCTAGCTTCCAGATCACTTTAGAGCACTAGCTACAAAATATGTTGATTAGTTGCCAGAATCTAAGAGCTCAGCTCTAGAAGCTCTTATTTGATTGAACAGCACACAGGAATTTAGTACTAATAAAATTTTATTCTATTATAAATGTTCAAGTATGAGATAGACATGGGCACGAACTGAAATACAAAGCAAATTTCATCACGAAACAGGCCCTTTCATGTGTTGCAAAACAGCGTTTTGTGGGGCCGCAGTTATCACAAAATTATCATTGGCTAATGGTGTGCGGTGTCCCTCAAGGGGCAATACTCTCCCCCCTGCTATTTAACGTATATATGCGCCCCCTCACCCAGCTGGTACGGAGTTTCGGACTTGGGTGCCATCAATATGCAGATGACACCCAATTGTATCTGATGATGGATGGACGGCCTGGCTCTGCCCCAGATGTCCTGGAACATGCCTTCGGAGCTGTGACTGGATGGTTGAAGCAGAGTCGGCTGAGACTGAATCCCTTGAAGATGGAGGTCCTGCATGTGGGTCTAGGGTCCATGGGTGCGGGACTCTGGCTCCCTGCTCTCGATGGAGCACCACTTATGCCGGTATCGAGAGTGAGGAGCCTGGGGGTGGTCCTGGATGCTTCCTTGTCTATGGAGGCACAAGTCGCAGCGGTTGTTAGATCTTCTTTCTTCTATCTAAGACAGGCTCGACAACTTGTCACCTACCTATCGACCCATGACCTTACGACAGTGATCCAGGCAACAGTCACCTCCAGATTAGACTACTGCAACTCGCTCTATGCAGGGCTTCCCTTGGGCTTGATCCGGAAACTGCAGCTGGTTCAGAATGTAGCTGCACGGGTGGTTGCCAGAGCACCAATCATAAGCAAAAAACAATGGCTACTCCTGTAACAGAACCGTCACAAACCAGAGATAAACTCATGGAAGACAATAAACAACGTTTCTTCACAGTATCAAAATGGTTTCAAAAGTGTTACAAAGTGCAACGTGCTCTATATGTACAAAATATAACTTACATCTATAGACTGTAATAATTCAACATGGCTTGTCACAAACGGGCCAAGACGGGCACAATGAATAGTCCATAAGTCAATTCTTTTAACGATGGTTTCTACTGAAGTGTGCTTTTGAATTTCTTATAAGCGGTAGAAAGCTCCACGCCACGCCCTATCCGGGGCCGGCTCAAACTCACAGATTTCGTCCCTCTGCTTCTTCAGAGGCGTATCTCCCGCTATAACAAAAGTACAAAATTACCAACCACTCTTTAACATGGAAAGCCTAATTACAATCCATATAATTTTCTAAACATACATTTACTCGTACCTTCAATTTGCATCGGCATTCATAATGCTTAGGACCCGAAACTGGCCCGTTTGTGACATGCCATGTTGAATTATTACAGTCTATAGATATAAGTTATATTTTGTACATATAGAGCACGTTGCACTTTGTAACACTTTTGAAACAACCTTGAAACAATTTTGATACTGTAAAGAAATGTTTATTGTCTTCCGTGAGTTTATCTCTGGTTTGTGACAGAGCACCAATCATGGCTCATATAACACCTATCCTCCATCAGCTGCACTGGTTACCGGTTGAGTACGGGTCCAGTTCAAGGTTTTGGTGTTGACCTATAAAGCCCTATGTAGACTGGGCCCAGCATACCTTCAGGACCGCCTCTCCCCATATGTTCCCCGGAGGTCACTTTGATCAGCCACTAAGCACTTGCTGATGGTCCCTGGCCCCAGGGAAGTCTGCCTGGCCTCTACCAGAGCCAGGGTCTTTTCAGTTCTGGCTCCGACCTGGTGGAACTCTCTGTCTGAGGAAACTAGGGCCCAGCAGGATTTGTTATCTTTCTGCCGGGTCTGCAAGACGGAGATGTTCCACCGGCATTTGGTGGGGCTAGGCTGTCCTCTCACCGGCCATACCACTGAAGACCTTCCACCACTGATGCAGTAAAATGCTGTATTTAATATTTTATACCCGCCAATTTTAATTGTTTTGATACAATGTTTTAATGTTTTTATAATGTTTTTACTGTTTGAAACTGTTGTTAAACCGTCCTGAGCCCGTCTGACGGGGAGGGTGGTCTAGAAATGTGATTAAATAAATAAATAAATCATGAAATTCATGATTTTTTGGCCTGTTTCATTAGCTTCATAAACGATTCATAATTGCAGACAGGCTGGCGCTGATCCATTGATTCCCTAGGTAACAAAGGGCCCAGACCTTTTGTTGCCATAGGAAACCCCAATCATAGCCCATTTACCCTTGATTGGCAGCTATCCTAGCCACCTGGAGAGCTTCCATTCTACCCTATACAGCCAGGAGCTGAGGGTCAATCCCCTAGGCAACCAAGGAGGTGCACCTTCAGTAGCCATGGCCACACCAATCTCACCCCTCCAAACCCTGTTAGGCAGGTCTGTCACCCAACCACAGACCTCCTGTCAGCATTTTGCTGGGATTGTAGTGGGACAGTGTGTGGAAGGATTTGGGATTGTGCTTTTGGCTGCTGCTTCTTTAAAGACACTGAAAGAAGCCTTTTATTTTCAGCTCTTGGCCTTGCTCTGGGAAGGTCTTTGAGTGAGGGTGCCTTTTTTCTGCCACTCCACCCCTCACTCTGTGTTCCTGGCCCAGCTCTACCATGGCCAGTCCTTCGTCCTCCTCTGATCTAGCAATTCCCGGTCCCCATTTCAGTCATGCACTCTGGCAGCACTTCCCTTCCCACTCTTCCCGATCAACATATTGCAAACTGGGAGGGTGGGTGGAGCAGAGCCTGCTGTAGTCTCCCTGCGAGTTTGGCAGCTCCGCGTATGAAGGGGGCTGTTGAAATGCCCCAGGTTCTGACGAATCACGAAACTAATGAATTGTTTCAGCAAACGTGTCAGTTTTGTGAAGTTTCGTGATTCGCGATTTGTGGATTGCGATGAAACACAAAACTCTCATTTTGTGCTTTTTCCGTTACATACCCATGTCTAGTATGAGATTCCAGTTCTTTTAAAGCAATGAAGTACCTCCTCACCTAGTATGCAGGAAGTATGAAAATAATAGAAGTTTCAAGGGGCAGTAAAATGCTTGAAGTACATGGTGAAATGTAATTGCTTGCATAGATAGTAGTTTACTCTTTATGGTCTAGTAATAACAAAAATAACTGTGCTTATATACTGCTCTTCTAGAGAGATTAGTGCTTCACTCAGAACAAGTTAGTGTTATTATTATCCCCACAATACAGCTGGGGAGCTGGGACTGAGAAAAATGGCTTACCTGATGCCACCTACTGAGCTCATGGCAGTAGTGAGATTTGCATAGGATTGAATATAATGACTAGCTTATACCAAGTAGAACCTAATAACTTTACTTCTACTAAGTTTGCCTGCAATGGAGGAAGACCATTTTTATAATAGAAGATTTAGTGGAAGTGTCATTGGCTCCAACCCATAGACATATGATTGTCAAAAGCTGGGTTAATTTTGAAGATCAGTGAAATCAAATTAAAAGAACAAAATTAAATATGCTGTTAGGAAAAACTGGTTAGTTGACTGATCAAAGTCTCAACATGCAACTTAACAACTCAACATGCATTGAGCTTGGACCCAGGGCCTGGCAGCAGCCCTGGAACTGGAGGGAGGAGCTGGAGCCCTAGCCCAGCACTCCCAAATATCTGACCAGATAGGGCACTAACAATAATCAATGTGAGCCCTCAGCCGAGGTACCCACTGAGCTTGGCCCCAGGGCCTGGCAACAGCCCTGGAACCAGAGGAAATAGATCCCTATCCCACCACACACACACAAAATTCAAGCTCCAATGCACTCTCCCTGTCTCCCAAAATGCTAGCTGTCTCCCACTCCACTGCCTGCTGAAACTGAAAGCTAGAGCTTGGAGCATGCTTCCTTTTATAACCAGAGGTCCCATAGAGAAAAGCAGTTGGTCTGTGGTTGGCAATCAGAACTGCCTAACAGGGTTTGCGGGGATGAGATTGGAGTTCCCATTGCTACAGAACACCCTCCCTCCCCCCTGGTGTCTGCTCCCATGTAACCAATTGTAACCAATTTGGAGCTCCACACTTGGAAGGAAGAGCTGCCTATCAGGCTAAGTTGGGCTTTGATTGGGGTTTCCAGGGCAAGAGAAGGAGTGCAGACAGAGTTCAGGCAGTCCCTGCCTCCATTGCCAAGGAAATTGATTGAAGGCATCTGACTGGCTTCACGAACAGCGGACGAATGCAACGATCGAGGCTTGTGACAACCACTTGTTCATTTACAATGGCACCTCACAAACAGCTTGTTCGCAAACAACCGATCAGGCTGTTCGTGGGTTTTTTAAGTTCGTATTGCTGTTCGTACCCACCTCTAACTCAGACCACAACATTTTGTTTTAGAGATTCATGACAAAGTGATGGCTCTAGGGCGAGTTTGGAAAGAAAACTAATGTGGATATATTACAGAGGAAAACAGAGTGTACTGGAGTGAAATATTAATATGGTCAAGCAGGCAAGATAATATAAGCATGTAAATAGCACCAAGTTCTAGAATACCCATAGCAAATGCTTCTGTTCTAAATGCCCGCACATTCATGTGTAGTGTGTATTGTCAAAAGAAAGAGTTGGAGATTATAGATAAGGAGCAGCAGGAAAAGCAGAACTTTATATCACCTATCCCAATTTTGAGTAATTAATTAATTTGGGGAAATTCTCAAGTGTCTGGGTAGTGAAAATCCAAGTGGACCTTGGATCTGCACAAACTGGAAGTCTTGGTATTTGATGAGTGCTGTGCTCCAAGCATAGAACCGAGTTCAGGAAAAGCATGTAGAATCTGCCATGCAAGGCAACTCTGAGAACAGCAAGGGAATCAAAGCTCATGGTCTATGGCAGAGTAGAAAGGCAGTAAGAGATAGGTACAAGCACATTATTAATACAACTTCAGGTGTGGAGGATGAGGAATAATAGGCTATAAATAATTTGATTTTCTCAGGCTTGAGAAGAGGAAGGTCTTACAGCAGAGTTCAGCATTCATTTCCCATCTGGTTGGAGATGAGGTGTAGGGATAAGTTAGTCCCAAAATTTAGGAGTAGAACTCATTTTTCAGCTTTCAGGGTTTTGTGTTTTAATGAGCATATTTTCTAATTATTAGTACTGCAAAACCAAATCCTAATCTCTCCAGTTTCTTATAATTAATTTAAGCAATGCCAAAAGTGTTATAGTGTGTGTGTGTGTGTAGTTATAACCCTGGCTGTTGTCACAACAAAAAGTTGACCTCTAACCTTAGCATAACTTCTGCTCAGTTTTTCATATTTACATTACTGCTTTTTTAAAAAATTTATTTATATCAATGTATTTATTTTTTTCCAGAATACCACACACACTGCCAATGTTTTTGTAGCCCCAATGAAAAAGAATTTACTTTGTTTTCCTCCCCACAAGTTACAGAATTTCTAACAAAATTTATGTGGTGAAGGTTTTTTTTTTAATAATAATTTTATTAACAGATAACAAATAAACAATAACCATTACATAAATAACATATTACTCTTTAAACAATACAAAGTTAACATAGTATCTTCTTCATGTATCAGGAGGAATTCTATTACTGTTCACGTTTGAGCTACTATCTTAATATAGAGCGCAGTATCCATTATTTGTTATAGACTGTAAGACTTTCGATGTGGGTTGTAAATTGTTCTTTTCAATATAGTCCAAGAACGGAAGCCATTTTTCGATAAAACTGTTGTTTTCTGTAAATTGCTCTGCATTTTGTAAGTCATTACTTATTTTTTCAAAAATAAAATGATTCCAAACCTTGGCGAACCAAGTCTCAAGAGCTGGTGGTCTTTCTGATTTCCAAACTGTCGCAATGGTGCTTTTGGCTGCTATAAAGAGTGAGGCAATAAGCTCCTTTCTAATTTTAGGAATAAGTATATTCTCCCACAGGTCCAAAAAGATTAGTTTTGGGCCGAAGGAAAGATCATAGTTAGTGATGTCTTTTATTGCTCCCATGACATCCTTCCAAAATAGTCTGATTATTTTACAGTCTCATCAACAGTGAGCAAAGGTTCCCACCTCACCACATTTTTTCCAGCATTTTGGAGATGCTTTGGCCGTAATTAATGATATTTTTTTGGGTGTCAAGTACCACCTATGGATGATTTTGAACGTTTGCAATTTAGTTACAATGACTTTTGATGTAAATATTCCAGTTGACCATATTTTTTCCCAATTATCCTGCGATTGATCGATTTCACACTCTTTGTACCAACTTGTTTGGCATCTTAATTGTTTTTTATTGGATGTGTTCAACAGGATGTTATATATTTTAGCTATCATCCCTTTCTTTTGATGAGTGGGGGAGTTTAGTATTTGTTCAAATTCTGTTAGTGGTTCCTTCATAATTGATTTTAGATTTATCTGGTTTGCCATATGCGAGATCGGTGAATACCTGAACCAATGAATTTTCTGTTTCAGTTTATTTTCCAATTCAGCTTTTCCTAATATACCTGTCCGTGTTGCAATGTCTACTAATATGGTTGTGTTGGTTTGTTTGAATATTGAGTTAAATGTTGGATCATTACCTGGTTCAAACCACTCTTGGTTAAGGAAGGAAGAGAGTCTGGATAGTTTTGGTACAATTTTGCCTTTGACTTGGTCCCATATCTTTAGAATAAAGGATATAAATAAGCTGTTTTTGATGTTCTGTGGTCTGCTACCCTGTTTGTTCCAAATTATATCCTTAAGGGTACTTTGTTTCAGTGGCGGATGTATAATCAAGGCCCAGTCTCGTGAGGATGGGCTCGAATTTAGTTGTAACAGATTCACTAGTCTTGTAGCTGAGTGGTATAGGTAGAGATCTGGATAGTTAAAGCCGCCATTCGCTGTTTTCCTTCTCAAAGTGGTAAATGCAATTCTTGGGTGCTTGTTGTGCCATAAAAAACTATTAACCATAGCTTGCCATTGAATTATCTGAGTCCTATTTATGGTAAGTGGGATTGCCCTAAAGACAAAGAGAATTTTTGGGAGTACAAATGCTTTTATTAAGTGGAATCTGTCATACCAGGTCAGGCTTAATTTGTTCCAATTGATTATCTCTAGTTTAATTTGATTTATAATTTTCTGATGGTTCAGTTTTATAAGATTATTCAAACTAGGGGTGATGTTAATCCCTAAGTATGTTAAGTAGTTTGGGGACCATTGAAAATGGTATAAGTTACTGATTTGATTAACAGTACTACTGTGGAGATTAATTGACTGGAATTGGAATTTTGTTTGATTAACTATTAAGCCCGATAGTGCTCCGAATTCTATAAGTAAAGAAGAAAGATATGTTAGTGAGTTTAATGGTTTAGTCAAATATATCAGCATGTCATCTGCAAAAAGGCTAATTTTGACATTTAAGGAGTCAATGTTTATTCCCTCTATGAGTTCATGTTCCCTAAGTGCAATTGCGAATGGTTCCAGAGCTAATGCAAATAAAAGCGGGGATAGTGGACAGCCTTGTCTAGTGCCTCTCTTTATGTATACGTTTTCTGAGCATATACCATTAATTTTATTTGCTATGGGTTGGTGATAGATCGCTTTGATTGTATTCAAGAATTTTTCTCCAAATTCCATGTGTGTCAGAGTGTCAAGTAAATACGATGTTTCTACCGAATTGAATGCTTTTTCAACATCTAGTGATAAAAGTATGGCTTCTATGTGATTATGGTTACAGTAGTCTATTAAATTTAATGATTTATAGATATTATTGGTAATGTCCCTTTTTGGTATAAATCCTGCTTGGTCAACATGGATGTAATTGGGTATAAACGAATTTAAGCGGTTTACTATGATGGATGCAAAAATTTTATAATCGTGGTTGAGCAAAGAAATAGGTTGGTAGGAGGCTGCTTTTAGAGGGTCCTTACCCTACTTGTGGATCACTATAATGTCCGCTCTCTGCCATGTGGGTGGGGTTTTTCCTTTTTCTAAAACCAGATTACATAGTTCTGTTAAGTGCGTAGCTAGTATGGGTGTGTACTTTTTATAAAATTCTGCGAGATACCCGTCTGGTCCTGTAGCTTTGTTATTCTTAGCTGCTTGTTTTGCTGCAATTGTTTCTTGTATAGTGATAGGCTTTTCTAAAAGTGCTCGATGTTCTTCCTCTAGTTTTTTGAGATTTTTCAATGATTGTAAAAATTGAGATATTTTAGCTCGGTCTGGATTTTTTGATGAATATAGTTTGTTATAAAAATCATGAAAGATTTTAAGAATTGACTCTGCCTTGTACTGTATTTTATTGTTACCGTCTTGCAGGCGATTAACATTATTTTGTAGTCCTTTTTGTTTTATCTTATTTGACAGAATGCATAAGGTTTTGGGTGTGTTTCTGTCTGAGCGTTAGTAGATTCCTATAGATTGCTTGACTTTCTAATGTTTCTAGAATTTTGTGTTGTGCTAGTAAATATATTTTTTATTCCTTGTTTTTTATGTGTGCTCCCTAATAATTTAATAATGCTAATTAAGTCTTGTTTTTGTTTTACTTTCTCTTTGTTAATTTTAGCTGAGAGAGCTATAATATGCCCTCTCGCCACTGCTTTTATCGTGTCCCATAGTATATGTGCTTCTGTTTCTTTTCTTTTTTTAAGAAAATTTTTATTGGATTAGAAATCACTATAATATCCATTACAATCAATTTCCTTTAAATATTCCAATTCTAACCCCCTCCCTTTCCCCCCCTTTTGTTGACTTCCAACAGTTTTCCAACCCGTTATCCATTTTTCCCCCTACTCATTTCAAACTTATTTTATTCTATTAAGCATATACTTTCACTCTCTTCTAAGCTTATCTATTATAACACAGTGCTATCTCTATTCCCTTTCCCACTTAACTTATCAACTAAGTATTACATTCCTGGCATATATTCTTTAATAATAACAATCATTTGTCTAATTTTTATACTCTATATTCTATCTTATTCATTCTAGTCTCGTCAATATGGGACAAACAATTTGTCCCTTATTCTGCATAACTTTAAGTACTTCTATAAACATTGTATACATTCAATATAAGTCAATCAATTTAACTTGTACTCTATACGTTGCTCTTTACTTCCTTCTATCTTATATTCCTTCTGTTTTAGTTATATAATTTCTCCATTATACAATTATCTGCCAGAAATAAAATTAGTTAGTTTCTATCCTTATAATTCTTATAATAACACCTCTATTACTTAATACTATATATAGTAGTCAAATAAAATAGTTGCTTAGAATTTCTCATTTAACTTTCCTCCCCCCGGTAAAGTCACTTCCCTCTTCTTTTATTGTATTTCAGTAATTTTCAAACTGCCACAGTTCTCCTCCCACCTCCCATTTTTTCACCAAATATTGCTTCAACTTTTCCCAATCCATGTTGAACTGTCCTGGATCAAGGTCTCTCAGTTTCCTTGTCATTTTGTCCATTTCCGCCATGTACAGCAATTTGTAAATCCAATCCTCGATAGTTGGCACTTCTTGTACTTTCCACTTTTGCGCATACAAAAGTCTAGCCGCTACTGTCATGTAAAATAACAATGTCCTGTGTTGTGCTGGAATATCCTCCATTCCCAAGTTCAGTAGCAGGAGTTCTGGGTTCTTATTAACTTGAAATTGTAAAATCTCACTTATCACTCTTATTATTTCCCCCCAGTACTGCCTAGCTACCTCACAGGTCCACCACATGTGGTACAAAGATCCTTCATGCTTTTTACATTTCCAGCATTTATTAGACATGTTCAGATTCCCTAGCGCAATTTTCTTTGGTGTCAAATACCAACGATAAATCATTTTGTAAACGTTCTCTTTAATATTAGTACATGTCGTGATCTTCAACGTATTTTTCCACAAGTATTCCCACGCCTCCATTGTTATTTCTTTGTTAAAGTTTATAGCCCACTTCACCATTTGCACTTTAACTGTCTCATCTTCTGTGTACCATTTTAACAACACCTTATAAGTCTTAGAGATTTCCTTTTTATCCTCTTGTAGAATTACCTCCTCTAATTCCGAATTCTCCATTCTTACCCCTCCTTTCGCACAGTCCGAGTTATAAAGGTCTCTAATCTGTCTATATTGAAACCAGTTGTAGCTTGGAGACAACTCATCTTGCGTCTTTATTCTTAGTTTAGAAAATTCTATTCGTGTTATCTCCTTGTACGTTAAGCACTGTTGTTCAATATTGACAGTTCTTGGGTCTATTACTTTGTAAGGAACCACCCAGGAGGGAATTCCTTCCTGTAGGTAATCTCTATACTTCTTCCAAATTGTGAAGAGGCTTCTCCGAATGTAATGGTGTAAAAACATAGAGTCTGCTTTTACTTTGTCATACCACAGATATGCATGCCATCCAAATATTTTTTTATATCCCTCTAAGGCCAGTAATTTGCGGTTTTTCAGTGTCATCCAGTCTTTCAACCACACCAAACAGATTGCATCGTAGTAAAGTCTTAGATTGGGCAGTTGCATTCCCCCTCTCTCTTTTGCGTCCTGTAATACTTTCATTTTCACTCGAGGCTTCTTGCCTGCCCAAACAAAATCCGATATTTTCCTCTGCCATTTTTCAAACTGCTTAGAGTCCCGAATGATTGGTATTGTTTGTAACAAAAACATCACTCTTGGCAACACATTCATCTTAACTACTGCAATTCTTCCCAACCATGACAAATTCAATCTATTCCATTTAATCAAATCTTGCTCTATCTGAGTCCACAGTTTCTCATAATTATTCTTGAATAGATCTATATTCTTTGCAGTCAGTTCAATTCCCAAATATTTCACCTTACTTGTTACTTCACAGTCTGTTATTTCCGTTAGTAACTGTTGTTTTTGTTTGGTCATATTTTTACATAATATCTTTGACTTCTTTTTGTTTACATAGAATCCTGCCAGATCTCCAAATTCCGTAATTTTCTCTATTACCTTTGGCATGTTCTCAATTGGATCTTCCACAATTAACATTATGTCATCCGCAAATGCTCTGACCTTATAGGAAAAGTCTTTTATTTTTATTCCACGGATTGCATTATCTTCTCGAATCTGTATCATCAATATTTCCAAGACCAAAATAAACAACAGTGGAGACAACGGGCAACCTTGTCTTGTACCTTTACCTATAATCAGTTTCTTAGTCACCTCGTCATTCACCACAATTGCTGCACTCTGGTCTCTGTAGATTTCTTTCACTGCTCTTATGAATCTTTCCCCCATTTGTAGCTGTTCCATAGTGGCAAACATAAAATCCCAGTTCAAATTGTCAAATGCTTTTTCAGCGTCCACAAAGAAGAAACCAACCTCCTTGTCGCAACGCTTATCATAGTATTCGATAGCATTTATAACTGTCCTTAAATTGTCTTTGATTTGTCTGTTTGGTAAAAAACCAGCTTGTTCCTCCTCAATAACTTCGGATAACCATCCCTTTACTCTTTCCGCCAATATCTTCGCAAAAATTTTTATAGTCATTATTGAGTAACGAAATAGGTCTATAATTTTTAACATTAGTCAAATCTTGTCCTTCTGTGAGGATCAATGATATGTTAGCTTCACTCCAAGTATCTGGAATCTTTTGATCCCTCAAAACACCATTGATCACTTCTTTTAGGAATGGCACCAGTTCATTGACCATTACCTTTTAAAATTTGGCTGTAAGTCCATCAGGTCCTGGCGCCTTTCCCAAATTTGTTGACTGTATTGCCTTCCTTATCTCTTCCTCCGTTACTTCACTATTCAGTTTATCTCTCCATCCTTCCTAAATTACTGGGAGCTTCATTTTCCCCAAATATGTCGCTATTGAGTCTTTATTCACTTCTTTTTTGTTGTACAGTTTGGCATAAAATTTGTAAAAGGCTCTACTAATAGCCGTCTGTTCCAGATATACTTTATTATCCTCACATATTTTATTTATTGTCTTCTTCTCCTTTCTCTTCTTCAATTGCCACGCCAGATATTTCCCAGGTTTATTTGCACCTTCAAACGACTTTTGGTTCGTTCTCTTAAGATTCCATTCCAGTTCTTTGTTATTCATTGCCATCAACTGCTCTTGAAGGATTTTAATATCCTGGTATATTTTCTTTTTCCCTGGTCTTTTCTTTAATTGTATTTCTTTGGCTTTTATTTTCTCCATAATCTCCTGTCTCTTCTCCTCTCTTTTTTTCCTAGCTCTTCCATTTAAGTCCATTAGTATGCCTCTAATTACTGCCTTATAGGTATCCCATACCTTATTGGTTGGTACTTCTCTATTCATGTTGTGTTGTATGAAGAACTTAGTTTCCCTTCTCAACATCTCCATATTTTCTCCCTCTTGTAACAAGTCCTCATTTATTCTCCATCCCTTCCTTTTAGTTCTTTTTCCAAACTTCCACATAATTGGATTATGATCTGAGCCTACCATGGGCATTATTTCCACATCCTTAGTCCAGAGCGCTAAGTCTTTTGAGGCCCAGATCATATCAATTCGTGATAACGTAGAATGTCTCGCGGAGAAAAACGGATATTGTCTGCCTTTGGAATTCTGTCTTCTCCATACATCTTCCAAAGTTTCCTGTTGCGTTAATGCAAAAAAAGTCTTTGGTAATAATCCTCTTTTCTTTTGTACAGTTGCTGATTTTTTATCCTGTTCCAAATTTGTGACTCCATTGAAGTCTCCTGCAAGAATTATCTGGTCATAGGAAAGTTCATCTAATTGCTTCCTCAAATCCTCAAAGAAGCTTTCTTTTGCTCTGTTAGGTGCATAAATTCCAATCACCAACACTCTCTTTAAATTCCATGTACATTCCACTGCTAGAAATCTGGCTTCCACATCTCTCATCACTAATTTTGGCTGTAGCTCCTCTTTTATATACAATACCACTCCCCTTTTTTTCTTTTTTGAGGCCGCTACAAAGTCATTGCCCAATTTGTTCAATTTAAGATATTTTACATCCTGCTTTCTAATATGAGTCTCTTGTAAACACACAATATCACATTTTTGTTTTAATAGCCAGCGGAAAATACTTTTTCTCTTATTCGGTGAATTAAGTCCATTTACATTCCAAGATAAAACTTTACACTCCATATTCATAACCTTGTTGTTGGTAAGTCCTTTTCATTGTCCCTCAAAAACTTTTCCATTTCTAGTTCAGATCTGATGCGCTTTTTCACTCCTCCAAATTCAAAGGACATTCCTTCCGGTAATTCCCATCTGTACCTTATTTTCATGTCCTTCAGAATCTGGACTAAAGCTTTGTATTTTTTCCGATCTAGCAACACCAATCTGGGTAGCTCCTTCATAATAATAACCGTCTTGCCATCAACCTCCAATGGGTCTTGAAATTGTTTACTCACAATCATTTCTCTTATATTTCTAGTCGTAAATTGCACAATCACGTCTCTTGGTAATTTCCTCTGGGTCGCAAATCTTAAATTTATTCGATACACCACATCTAGGATAGCCACAGTTTCCTCCTCCTCCTTTCCCAGGTATTCAGCTAACACCTCGGTAATCTGTTTTTGGGCCGTCTTTCCTTCTACCTCCGGCAAGCCGCGAAACCTCAGCTGCTTCTCCATATGCTTGCTCTCCACAACTGCCATTCTTCCCCTCATCACCCTCATCTCTATTCGTTGTGTGTCTGCAAGGTTCTCCACCGCATTTTCCACTACATTGACTCTTTGCTGTGTCGCTTGCAGATCATTTTGTATTGTTTCCATTCCCTTCTTCACTTCTGCCAATTCATTCTTTACTGTCTCTTTAACCTCTTTCACCAGCTCAGGTTTCATGTCCTTGAGTTCTTTAATCGCTTCTGAAAGTTTTTTATCCAAGTTCTCTATAGCCGTTTGCCACTCTTTTTTCGACATCGTGGGGCTTGCTTTACCTCGCTCCCACGAGTCCGCTCGCTTACTTAACTCCGTGGCGCTTGGCTTAGTGTCCTTTTAATTTAAATGTCCTGGTCTTTTTGCAAAAAGATCATTTAAAGAGTCCAAAATGTCGGGCGTCTTTTCTCTATGGTTCCTCTATGGTTTTTGTAATCCAATATGGCTTACTTCCTCTTCCGCTGAAGCCGCAGCTCTTCCCCTTTCAAAGATGGCGATTCCCTTCTTCCTGTCATCCGGCAAGGGCCGCTTCTCTCCAGCAACTCTATCACTGTTACGTACTTCCTGTTTCCCGACTTCCCACAGCAGTTCTCGCGATGGTAAAACTTTCTCACAGCCTGATATCTCCTTGTGAGCACAGGTATGTAAAACAATAGTCCAATTTCTTTAATAACTCCGTTTAGCTTAGTCCTTTTTCTAATATTATTCTTGCTGGATCCTCCCCTCCTTATAATCAATCTGTTGCAGTTTAAAAGTCTACTTTAATGCTTCGTTGCTTTAAGTAATCTGTCCCGTTTCAAGAGATAGGGATCTTTACCTTCTCAAGCACTTTTCACGGGTTGTAATTGCTGTTTCAATCTCATATTCCCATCAGCTCTTCTTGCCCCTGTTGAAGCTTGGGCATGTAGGTCTTATGCCAACCGCATTGGCTCCAGGACTGCCGCAGAGATTTTAGCTGACCTGTCTTCGGGTGGGACCTCAAGGGACGGGAGAGAGTCCGTTGCGCAGGACCCCCCCCTCGCCCGAGATCAACGCGCCCTGAGGTACTTAAGCGTTCTATGCCTGTTCTCCGCCTGAGAACAGTTGGCCGCGAGCTTATTTTGCCCCGCCGGCCGTTAAAACGGTAGCCTGGTCAGCTCAGCACTTAGAGCTGCGTTAGACCTGCATGGATCCCAAACCGGAAGCCGTGCTTCTGTTTCTTTTGTGATGTTATCTTTAATAGCTGTTTCAATTATGTGTCCTATTTCTTTTATTGCATACTGGTTATGCAGTAGGGGTTTTGGTAAGCACCATTGTGTGCTGTGCTGTGCCTTTGCCTCTAGATTGATTGTCATGGTGACCCATGAATGGTCTGAGATTAAGTTATTCCGTATTTCTGTATCCTCTATTTTCCCAGTTATGCTGATTGAGCTTAGCAGGTAATCTATTCTTGTGTATGTATCATGTCTTTGAGAGAAATATGTGTAATCCTTTTCTCCTTCATGGTGATGTCTTCAGGTGTCAATGAGATAGAATCTCTGTAATATTGCTGCCAGTTTTGTTTTTTTGTTCTTCTTTGTCATATGTTTTTGTTAAAGTTAGATTTATCCATTTGATAGTGTACTATGTAATTAAGGTCACCTCCAATTATCAGATGTCCTTCCTGAAATGCGGTTAATTTCTGAAGGGACTCCTATAAAATTCAGCTGGTTTCTGTTGGGGGCATATAGGGCGGCTAAGGTAAATATTTGATCTCTTATTTTACCCTTTACAAAGATATACCTACCTTTTTTATCTTTAAGTGTTGAAATGGTAAATCATTTGAAATCAGGACTGCAATGCCCCTAGGTTTAGAGTTTCTAGTTGTGTGGTACTGAGCTTGAATCCACTTGGCCTTTAAGCTATTTATATTGCTGAAACGTAAATGAGTTTCCTGTAAGAAGATTATCTGAGACTTGGTTTTAGCCAAATTTAATAACACCCTTTTTCGTTTTATTGGGTCACCTAGGCCTCTAACATTAAATGTTGTAACTTTGAATTTGGAACCCATTGTCCAGATTTTGGGGCTTATTTATGTACTGGCTTCTTCAAGGTGTCTGTATACTGTCTATTTAGTTTTAATCCGATGGGAAGTACTATTCAGGTTAATCAATAGTAGATCTAACTCCTCTTTTTAAAATTCTTCTTATTATTTTTTATTTTTATTTATTTATTATTTTTATTATTAATATTTATTTTTGTAAATAAATTTTTAATTTTTTAAGAAAAGTTTTTTATATATATTTATTTATTAGTTTTATATATATATATATTCCTTAAATTTATATAGACTTCTGGTATAAGTAGTGACTTACCAGTTAAGTAGCAACGTATCTTTTCTTTACCGTCTTTAATATGAGAAACAAGTGTGCGTACTCTTTTCCTTCTAGAGTAGGCTATAAGATCGCTAAATTCAAGTCTATCAAGTTACTGTATGTTTTAGCTTATGCAGTTCAAATGGAAAAACAATCAATTTCTATGATATAATTATAATTATATTATGGGCAGCGCAATCCTAACTGGGGTGGGGAAAGTGAATAGGAACCGAACTAAGGCTTGTGATGGCGCATCTGGTCCTTACTTCCGTGTAAATGGCCCTCCGCCAGTGCTGGGATGTGGCACTGCCCTGCCGGCGGGCTGGCACCGGCGCAAGCAACAGGCGGCCGGGCGGAGGTGGAGGAGTGGCGTAGAGCCCCGTGCCAGCACAGGGGGGGCGGGAGGAGGGGGGCCAGAGTTAGTCTGCTCCCTAAGCCCCTCCAGAAGCGGGAACGCCCACAGCAGCGCAAAAGAGCTACACCACGGAAGAAGGCGTAGCCCATAGGCTCCCATGGAATGGCGAAAAACCGGCCCCCTCTCGAAGTGCCCAGCCCCTCCCCCATGGCCTGAAGGAGCATAGGATGAGAACTATCCCGGGAACCAATCAGCGTGCGAGCCCAGCGTAGATGAGCCCCCCTCCCTGCACCCAATCACCCGCGACCACGCCCTACAAAACATCCGGCCAGCGCTGCCCAAACCCCTCAGGTAAGTGAGCACATGTCCGGAGGCTCTGTCCGTGTGCTGCATGGCGTGGCCTCTTTGAACACCGAGTGGAAGAGAGGGTATTCACGGTGGCAGGCACGGAATGCACTTTGGGGACTTAAGTGAACAAAGTGGGGGAACTTCCCGTCAAAGGGAAGAAGTGCAAATATCTGACTAACTCCCCTTTTACCCTGGCAGGAAGAACAACTCAACATCTAACTGGATTCATGCAAACTAGTTGCCTCTAACTAAGCACAAACAAATTAACCCTTCCGTGACAGAAGAGAATGACACTTGGTGAACTTACTGCAGCCACTCCTTTTTCCTTGTAGGTATCCTGACTCTGGAGTTTCCGCCTGGTAATGAGTGATGGAGCACTGATAGGTGAGGAGGAGGTGGGGGGGACGGAGGAGCCCATTCTGCTGATTAGTGCTAACTGCCCCTTCACCTGAACCCACCCGCTCACTAGCCGCTTCGGGTGAGGCCCAGCAGGGGTGGGGGGCGATCGTGGCCACCCCTGCCCGCCCCAGAGGCAGTTGCCCAGTAAACTACTTGTGATCAGGTGTTCATAACCACCAGCTCATTCCCTCCCTTAAAGGTAAAGGCTCTCCAAGGCCAAGTGCATCCTCGCCACACGGTCGTGCATCACCTGGTCGCTTCCGCCCTCGACTATGTACACCCTCTCAGATGGCGGAGTGTGGGGCTTGCCTCACCAGTGGAGTGAGGCAAAGCCCACATGTGTCTTTTTCTCCCACAGGCACGTCCAGGGCATGGCTGCTCCCCCACGCCCTGCCCTCCCCAAACATCCGTGATGGGCGGTTGGCTGCAGCCCAGGAAGCAGTATCGCGCCGTGGCCTGCATCTCAGCCCCGCCCCTGGGAGCGGGAAGGAGGGCTGTGTGGAATGCTCTGGCTCCCTTGCTAGCCTAAAAACAAGTCTGCTTTTTCCAATGCAATAAAACAAGTTGAAAAACAACTACCTTCTGTGTCTGCGTGCCTGACTTTGTCCCGAGCCCCTCCCCCAACACCCCCCTCACATATTTCCACCTGCACATCACTACAAATGTATCTGACAGACCCCGTGCTGCCTCCCCGCCCCCTCCCTCCCCTCACTGTAACGTCAGGCAGAGAGTTGGGGCCAGGCATGTGTGTGGGGAGCTACCGAGGGCATTCAATCCCTGGTAGGTTGAGCAGCTGGCATCTGATAAGCCAGGGAGAGGGTTGCCGGGGGGCCGCTGCCAGGGGGCGGGAGATGGCAGGGGAAACAGTCTGCTCACTCAAACCCTAGCCCCATCAGCGAAGAAGCTAGGGCAGCGGCAGACGGATGCCATATCCCGGGCAGGAGGTCCTGCGTGCCCGGGGAGGGTCGCTCCCATTGCAGCCACAGCTGCAGCAACACAGTCCCTTGAGCAGTCACCTCCCAGAGTGGGTCCGCCCCCTCGGGTGCCTGCGTTTGCCCCACTGGTCATTCCAACACCCTCTGCCCCGCGGCGTCCTGCCTTGCATCCAATCCTGCAGGGCAGTTGCCAGGCTCCCGGGCCAACACGGTGTGGTTGTTGGGAGGGGCGGGGTGTGTCTGAAGCTGTGGGTGGCTCCGCCCTGGCCTGGCGCCATCTCCTGCTTTCAGCATCTGGGGCCACTTGCGTTGCCCTGCCAGGGCGTGGGAGCCACTCCTAGGCCGCTGGCCCCACCAATCCTGCAGGGGAGGCCGCAGGCCCTGCCCACAGGGGCAGCGGAGGAGCACGCCAACTGCGCCAAGTGGCCGAAATGCGGGAGTCCGAGGCCCCCCGGCTGGCAACCACCATGCGCCCCGCCCACCTGGGCTATGCAGGCTGGGCGGCCACCCATGACACCGGGAGGCCTCCCCCCACTGGCAAGTTGCGCGAGCACCCCAGAGCAGGGCAGCATGTCAGGCGGGGCAGGTGCGTTAGGGTGGTTTGGGAGACATGCCAGAGTGGCCCCTTGCCAGTCCTTGTGCACCCTCCATATATCCACCCTTCTTGGAAGGGATGTGCTGTCAGCGCGGTGCTGGTCATGTGCTCATGATGCCAGGCCACGGACAGCAGGATATGGCTGGCAGATATCTGGAGTATTGCAGGAGGACACGGGTGCATGGGCAGATGAGCTTTATTCCCAGACCCGCAGCATGCCATAGGCACAGGCCCAAGGGGTTGGCATGTGACAAGGATGCAGCTGAGCAGCACAACATCCTTGGAAGGGACGAGGGCCCAGGGGCCATAAGAAACCAACCACCACGGCCCCCTTCCCTCCAATCCACAGGTCTGAGTTGGGAGGGCTCTGCTGAACCTATCCATGGCCTATGCAGCTGCCAGACAGAAGATAGGGTATTGTTACATTTCAGACCCTCCAAGGTCATGCCGGCAAGCTGCATAGTTTGGTGGGCCACACAGAAACACAATACCCACAGCGTCCCGGCTGCATGGAGGGCGACAGGTGGCGGGAGCAGTGGGCAGCCAGGCTCGGGGCCCAGCTAATTGCCAAGGCAGCCAGGAATGACCTGGCAGGTGAGGATGTGATGACTGCGCGGCCGGTGTACCTGTAGGAGCTCTTCTTGGACCGTGCGGAGGTGGCCCGCCTCATGCGAGCATAGTTAGACGAGGCGCTGTGCAAGATGGAGCATGACCTCCTGGAAGAAGAGGTGGCTGTGGGCCCCACGCGCAGTAATTCAGGGTCCCTCTTCGTAGGACGGGCCACGGCGCCATCCAGGGGGAGCCTCCTCTGCTGTCACGGAGGGCAGGCCATAAGGGCTTGGAGGCGCCCCAGCCGCTCCCGTCAAGGGGCAGGGTGCATGTGCTCGCAGCACCCGTCGGACTGCCACCAACTGGTGTCCTCCCTCCCTCCTCTGCAGGGACCATCAATGACAGGTGGATGGCTATCATGAACCAGGTTCATAGGGCGTTCCTGCAGGCCCGGGTGGCGGCACCATGTAAGTCTTGACAACAGGAGGGGCATGGGTGTATGGGGCGGGGCAGCCTGCGGCCGCAGTGAGAGCTTCAGAGCCCACAGGAGCCCTGACGGTCCCATCCCCCATCTCTTGACCCCACAGTGGCACCTGCCCGGAGACCCTCGCCAGATGAGAAGGAACTTGGGAGGGGCTTCACCTCCTGGTCTCCCCCCCACTACCCGCCGCCCGCTGAAGACGCGGAGGGCAACCCGGTGGAGGGGCCTGGCAAGAAGCGGCCGAAGCTGGAGCCTGTCCCCGCAGACGCCTGGGCAGGCGCCGATATTCCATCCCAGGCGCAGGCATCTGGCACCCCATCTGGGCCCCTGTCCTGTGACTGGGACAACGTGGCGGGTCCACTTGCCTCCTCCTGCCCCGACGCGCCACCTAGCCCTCCTCCTCCCCTGAGCTCAGGGTTTTGGGTTGGCAAGCTGGTCACTGGGCGCCCGATGCGGTCCTTGAATTGATTGGGAATTGATTGGGAATAAAGTCAAGTTCATTAACTGTTCTACCAGTGCAGCCTGTCCATGGTGGCGGTGGCTGCCAGCCGGGGCAGCTTTCCCATGCTCTCTACATGCAGGGGTCGAGGGAGTGGGCACTTGGTGGGGCATCCCAGGACACCATGGGTGTGTGAAGGGTGAGTGTCTGGCAGGCCGAGCCCCCTGAAGGCCAGGCATGGCCCTCACTGCACAGCATGCCTCAGGTGCTCCTTGACCCTGTCTCGCACAGCTTGGTGATGCTCCTGGGGATCATCAGGGGTGTCAGGGGAAAGGCGGCCGGCGGGAGGTAGCCCGGGGTCCTCGCCTGGGCCCTCCGTGGCTGGCAGGGGGAGCTGCTGGCACACAGCGATATTGTGCAGGATGACACAGGCGGCCACGAGATTGGCGACAGTGAACGGCTGCATGGCGAGCCGGCTGCCCGTGTGAGAGAGGCACCTGAAGCACATTTTCAGTTCCCCAAAGAGCACTCGATGACCATCCTAGTGCGCCGGTGGGCCTGGTTTTAGTTGGCTCTGTCGGCGGGCTCATCTGCAGGGTATGGCGTCAGGAGGTAGGGCAGCAATGGATAGCCGCGGTCTCCTGCAAGGGGAGGCAGTGTTAGGGTCTCCCTTCCCATCCCCGACCCGCATGGCTCCCCCTCCATCTCCTGACCTAGGAGCCAGCCTCTCCCCTCAGGCCATGATGACAAGAGTCTGTTCAGGCTGGAGGTAGTGAAGATCTGTGCATCATGGATGCTTCCCGCGAACTTGGCAACAAGGTCTTTGAAGATCCTCTGGTGGTCACAGGCCGCCTGGACGTTGATTCTGTAGGACCGGTGGCGGTTCCTGTAGACCTGTGGCTCCTCTCTGGAAGCGCACATGGCCATATGCGTGCAGTCAACTGCACCAGTCACATTGTGGAAGCCCGCAAAGGTGGGGAAGCCTGCCCGGATGGGTGCCAACTCTGCCTCCAAGGTGGGAAAGAGGATGTGCTCGCGGATCCGACCAACTAGGACGTCCAGGAAGGCATGCAGGCAGCGGCTGGCGGATGACTGGGAGACCTCCAGGGCCTCGGCCATCACTCCCTGGAAGGAGCCGGTCGCCAGGTAGCGGAGGGACAGCAGGACCCTCTGGAGGACAGGGATGCCCCAGGGAGCCGCAGCTTGCCCCTGCAGGGTGGGCGCGAGCTCCTCGCACAGAGCCTGTATGGCGGCCCTGTCAAGGCGAAAGCAGTCCAGGCAAGCCATGTCACCCAGGAGCTGGGATGGCACCCTGCCATGGAACCGGCGGCAGCGTCTGAGCCGGCGCCACCTGAGGGCCGCTCAGGCATGCACGGCCGGCAGGAGGTGGCTGATCCGGATGGCTGGGAGGCGTAGCGTCAGTGACAGGCACCAGGCGGGGATGACCGGGGTCCTGCCTGGAAGGAGCGCAGGTTTAGTTACGGCACCCTAAACTGCCCCCCCAACCTGGAAGCAGCAGGCCTACCAGTCGCAGTGGCCCGTTGCGGGTGGCGATCGGGAGCGGGTCCTCTGCCTGCTGCATGGGCCGCTCCAGCCACCCTTCGCTGTCCCGGACCCCCTGCGTCCTCCTCCATCTTGCCAAGGGAGTGGGTGGGCACATGACTAGGTGGCTGATTCCCACAACTTATCTCGGGGACCGGACACTCCAGTGGGCACTGCCCCCATGCCTGCTAAGAGCACTAGCAGTGGCAGGAGCCAGCGCCAGGCGAACTGGACGGAGGCTGAGAAGGTGTTGCTTTTTGGGCTCGTGGTGGAGAATGCGGAGGTCGTCCTGAGCACGAACAGGGGCGCCTCGTCCCGGTCTCAACGATGGGCATTCTGGCAGATGGCAGCTGACAGGGTCTCAGCCGTGGGCAACATGCCCCGCACCGCTCACTCCACAATGAAGCGCTAGAATGATTCTTTCGGGCCCGCGCACAAACGAGTGTGCCTCCTCATATCTCAGGGGGTCCTTATGAGCGGGCCATCGACGAGGGGCTCCCAGGTACAGAGATGGTCATGCGAGCGATCATCACGGAGGCAGTGGTGGGCGGCCTGGGCATTGAGGTCCTGCCCGGTTAGTATGCGCAGATTCAGGGAGGTGGGGGGAAGGAACACATAGATCATGGCACGTGTGACAGGGCCTCTCTCATGGGTAGGCACAGCCCCTGAGGGTCCGGACCCAAGCAATGCAGAGGCAGAGCCAGCAGGGTCTGTGCCCCTCCTGGCGTAGAGCGGGTCCCAGGATCAGACGGCCCTTCCACCACCGCAGCAAGCCCCTGCTGCCAGCGACGAGGAGCCTCAACTGGGCCCATCGGGGGGCACGGATCTGGAGCACGGTATGTGTCTGTGGCCCTGCTACCGGTGGGGCCAGTGTCCTGCTTTGCCATAGGCCTCGGCCACACATCCAAGGCCCCTCATGGCGCCAGCCAGTCTCGAGACGGGGAGGCTGCTCTTCCCTCCCTGAGCCCTCTTCCCACCCGCATCTCTCTCCAGCAGGGACCATGCACCTGGAGATAGGCGGGGATGTGATCGTCCAGCTGCGTGAGCTGCCACCCTCCAGGAGTACCTCTGCGGCTGGAGTGGCTCTCCTGCAGTTGCTCTACTTCCCTGTGTCGGTGGATGGTGAGGGTGGCCCTGGGACTCCGCTGGTTCAGGACACCTCGTCGACAGAGGCACTCGAGGAGCCATCCCACGCCGCAGCACCCTCCCCTCCAGCCCCCCCGCCCCCAGGTGCAGTGGGCCGTGTGCAGGATGGACCTGGCTCCGCCTCTGAGGGGGAGGGTCCCATGGAGGGGGTCCTTCCGGTCGCTCGGGTTCGCGGTCCCCGCCCTGCCTAGCAACTTCCCCCAACACTGGCCGCAATGTGGGTGGCTATCGGGAGGGGGTGGCTAGAGGTGCACGCCGCATGGGAGGAGGCGAACAACCGCGGCCAGGAGTTCATGGCCATGCTGTTGGCAGTGGGAGAGGGGCTCCGCACTTCTCAGTCCCATGGTGAGGCCGTGCTCGGGCGGCTCGTCACCATCCTCAACCCGCCGGCCCCTCCTGCCCCAGAGGCCCCGCCCGCCCCAGAGGCGCCTCTCCCTCAGGGCCGGTCCCATGCGAGGGGCTGGGCCCGTGGACACCCGAGGGGGTCCGGCCGCCAGGCCCACCAGTGAGCCCTGTTGCCGGGGCCGGGGTGTTCGGCTGGACAGGCAGAGCCGCGTCCCTGGGTGTTATACAGCTGCTGGAGGCAATGGGCCAGGGTCCTGGGGGGACGAGGGCAGCGATGTGGAGCTTGGCCGCATGACCTGGTCGCCGCAGCCGGGACCGGATGGGTGAGAGTGGCAGCTGCTTCTGACCACGCCCTCAAACAGGCGCCAGACTGTGCAGGGGGAAGCGGGGGGGCGAAGCAGCGCCCAGGCCATCGACGGGCCCCTGGCTGCCTGTCCTTCCGAATGGGCTCTTCCCGGCCGTACCTCCCCATGGCCCCTCATCGCCCTACCCCCTCCTACACGCCTCCCCTTCCTCACATCGGCTGGGGGTGGGTGGGATGGTATAATAATAAAGACTGTTTTCTGTGCAACGGGTGTCTGTGGTCTTTGCTTGGGATGGGGGCGGGCCCGCTGTGTCTGCCTGTTGGTGGCAGCCTCGGGCCAACCCTCCCCTTTGGCGCCACTTGGAGGCTGTTCCCTGCTGTCGGGACCGCCTGCTGCCCTGGATTCCTCGTGGCAGGGCACCTGCCCGTCCCATGCCAACATCTCTGGACGCGGCTGCCACGGACTTGACGCTGCATTGGGCAAACCGGGGAGAGGCTCCTCAGACCACGCCCACCCCTCTCCTTCCCAGCTGCGAGCCCCGCCCAACGCATGGGCCAAGGCGGTCTGCCAGCATGGGCGCGGTTTGCCTGTTGCTCTGAGGCCTGGCCGGGATCGCATGCTGCCCATAGGCTCCGCTTTTCCTGGCCCCTCCCCCTGCTGCTTGTTAGGAACAGCACCCTTTGGCTGCGCCTGGCGGCGCCCGTGCATCAGACCCACCCACAACACTTTCTGGTTCTCCCAATTTGCATCTCTGCGCCGCTGCTGCTGCCGCCGCCGCCACACTTTGCTGGCACAGGATCCAGCCCGGCGCCGGCACCGTTCCGCCTGTGCAGCCACGCCGGCGTTGGGGCCGGCTATAGGATTGCTCAGTTATAGTACTTGAAAATCACTCCTGCTAATGAATCACTAGCAATGCTATTATAAACACCACAATGTCCAACGCAGAGTACACTGTATTTTAAACTTTCCTATGTACCTTATAGGATAAGACTATTAAATGTTTTTAACTTACAGTCCAGACAAAACTTTACTATATAAATTCCTCTTATTTCTTACTCCTAACTTAACTTCAATCTCTTTCCCTCCCCTTCTCTATAATCTTAATCTATAATATGATTTTTTTTCTTTGTTTTATATTTTAGATTTTTTTAATTTATTATTATTTTTTCTTTTTGCTAAATCCCAAATATCTCTTTATCCTCCCCCCTCCCCCTCCTACTCTATAGAATCAATAAAATGAATTAGTTAAATAAAAGAAAAAAAGGATTTTTATATATATAAACAAAAATAAAAAGTTCTTTGCACTTTAACAAGTTATGAATTCAAATTAATCAATTAACTTTATAAATAACCTTCTATAATATCAACCACAACTATCCAACTTTAGCTCTCTTAAACCAGTGAGTTATTTTCCACACTGGTTTTGGGTATCAACCTCTCCCCTTCCCCAAATACTTGAGAGCAATTAAACACCGTGAGCCATGTTGAGAGAGCTTCCCTCCCTTTCCCCAAACCTCAGTATTTCTTAAAGTATTTAAATCCACTACAACTTTATATTTCCATGTTTCTCTTATATTTACAGGGCTGAAATAAAAGTCAGTTATCCCTGACAGGAATCTTGCTCCCTTTCTGGGGTGATAAGAGATCTGAAGATTTCCTTTTCTGATTTTGTTTACTCGTCTCCATAGGTGTTTCCACTCCGATTGCCATCATGAGGTCCATTCCTGTGTCCATGTCTGTTGCTGTGTATTTCTTGCCATGATATATAACCATGATGTTGCTTTGGTCTTGCCATTTATATCTAATATTTGCTCTTTGAAGCGCCTCAGATACGGTTTTAAGTTCTTTTCTCTTTAAAAGCACTTCTCTTGGGAGATCAGGAAAGATATATATTGGTTTAACTTCATAAGGGATTGATCCTTTTACCCTTGCCTCTTCCAGTATCCTTTTCCTTGCCCTTTGATCATGGATCTCAATAATTATGTCTCTTGGGCGCTCTATATTTTTATTTTGCTGATAGTGACCAATCCAGTATGCATTTGTAATGTAAGGGGCAACTTCATCATCTAGCTTAAGTTGCTTGGCTAGCCAACATGTAAGAAAGCTTATAAGATCTTTATTATAAGTATGCTTCTCATCTAGCCCCTGTAGCTTAAGTTGATTTTGATTGGCAGTTATTTCCAGCCTCATTAGCCTTTCTTGTTGTTCCTTAATTATTTTTTGTACTTCGGTAACATCTTGCTGAGCTTTCAGGCTCACGTCTAGTGCTTTCTCAGCTTTGTGGTTCACAGTTTGCAAGTCTTGTTTAATTTCTGAGAGCTGGATAGTCAGAGGGTTTATTAAAATAGCCATTTGTTCTACTATATCTTGCTTTAATTTAGCAAGCTGAGGGTCTAAATAATTCTCTGAGTTACCTCTTCCGCGTCGTTGTTTGCAGCGTCAGTCACCATTTTGGATTTCTCCACGTTCCTTTCCCGCCGGGTCTTTTGCAGCCGCAAAAAAAGCCTGTAAGTTCTTAGACGCTTTAGAGTTGTTTTTCTTTTTCTTTGATGCGTTTGTTAGCATCGTTTTACATCAATTTATTTTCTGTTGTAGTGCTTAAAAGTGAGGTCTGGGGTCAGGGCTGGCAGGAGCGCTCTCAACACACGTCCATTCCCTTCAGAAGCGACACCATGCCCCCCTACATTACTGCTTTTAAAAGCTCAATTTAATTGAATATTGGAGACAATTTAGAAAGCAACTCATTAAGAAATGAATTAATCCATCACCAATGAATGGTGTAAATGTTACATAAACTTGCAGTAACAAGAAATTCATGCATATTTAGTTTTACAACAAAACATTCCGATGCAAAATTATACGTTAGCTTTATACTCTTATGGAGAAATGCTGATAAATGCTATAATAAAATCACTGCTGAAAATAGAAGGTGCTACAGTGAAATTTCTAGGTACTACGGTGACCTGGCACCTGGAATTTGTTGAGTCCTTGCGTCGGGCATACCTGTGACATGGGAGAACTTTTGCATTAGGAAAGGAGGGGAAGCCTTCAGGCATGGAGGAAGCATATTAGCAGTGATATGGGTTTTTCTGAAAATTTTCAATAAGAAAGTATGATGCCTTAAAGAATGATCTGATTTAGCTTGTCTATTTTGATTTATGTTTAGTAAACAATGTTTTTAAAGTAGCCAGTGTTAATTTATATCAGTGTATTATTTTGAACTGATACTTGAACAGAATATAGGTAATGAGAAAAGGTGTGCCCTATATGTAATAGTCAAACATATTCAAAGTTTTATGGGGAAAATAATTTTATTGGAATAATACTTGTAAATATTTATAGACATATAGCATGTGCTTCCTTTACATTGTTCAAATTTTAGGGAAAAAAATCAAGGGCACTAAAAGCTGCTGACATGCTAATTTTAGCAAAACTGTACATGTTATACTATAATTGTGTATGTTATACTATAGATGTGATTGTGCACTCATCAATTTCAACAGCATTTAATTCTCCACTGGGGCACCTCAATTTCACTCTCTTGCATTACTTGTTAGTTCTGTATTAGACTGATTACAGTATCCCTTCAATCATATATGAGAAGACATATAAATAAACTTTGGTTAGTTTTGTTTTTGGTTCGACCACAGAGCCAATCAGGTGAATTCTTTTTCTTGATTTTTTAAAAAAATTGGGTTATGTATTTGTTGTTGTATTACTCCCTTGCATGTACAAATCAGTTAAAATGAAAGTATTCTTTCATATAATTCCTAAGATTAATTACGACTTTGAAAATGCAAGGTTTGCCTAATGTTGTACTGGCAGTGGCATAAATCTGTTGTTTCATAAAATTAATAACAAGGAATCTTTAGAGCTAGAATTTCTTCCAGTGAAAAATTAAGCACTGGAAATTTTTCTACCTCATACACCTGCATATTAGAGGTGGTTTTGAATCAGAAAACAGCACTTGATATAAAGACCAATTGTACATGTCAAGGGGATCATGTGAAGAGAAAACTTTATTAAGGCTGATGTAATCGTTTGTTGTTTGCTTTAAAACCTTAAACCTTTGGCTTTGGGCCTTTACTTCAGCTCATCTTTACACTATCTTAAATGTTTACCTCAGGAGGGCCCTTGTCCCAATTAGCACTCCTTATATTTCCACACTCACAGAGCTTCAGGTGTTCTCTACTTTACCCAGACTTATACCTCGAGAACACTTTCTCTTTTTTGATCATGTAACCTATATATTGTGTTGTTCCCAAAATGTTTTCACTGCTTAACTGGTACTACAGGAAGGCTTTGTTATAGATGGTAGTGTGACAGAACATTCAGCATGTGAGTGTGCATGTAAGGAAAATAAGGAATCTACTTTTCTGGAACAAAAGTAGAATTTATTTGTAATGGTTGCCGTTTGATAACCATACTGGTTTCAGAATATTCTTAAGCTTTGCAGTTTCAAATATAATTATCTTAAAAGTATTTTCACAGATTCAGTCACACAGAGCTTGCCTTAGACAGAATTAGGCACTCAGGCTTTCGCGCTAGAAGTGTGAAACAAAAAAAATGCAGATCTGGGTTTTAGCGGTGTGAGGGATCTGAGATCCCTGAAATCCAGGTCCGATTCTCTTACCCAGGTTAGAGAACCCCAGATTTAACAGGCCATTATTTCCTATGGGGTGAAATGTCCAGGGAGCGGGAGGAGGAGCATTTTTAAAGTTAACTTCCCCCAATTTCTAGGGAACCTACTCCTGACTATCCCCTAAAGACCACCCAAATTTCAGGGGTCCATTCTATGGGCTTCTAAACAAGCACCCCCTCCCCCCGTCACTTTCCATTGTTTCCTATGGAAGAAACATTTCCAAGGTTTTTAAATTCCACAGTGAGACTCCTCCTCCCCACCTTTGGGATTAACTCATTCAATATTACTTGTGTGAATCTCAATTCTCTCCCAGTGAGAATCTCTTTTACTGAAATAAGGGGGGGAGTGAGGCTTGCTGAGCTTAGTTTAAAAGTGACCTGCAGCAGTGGCTTAAAGGGGCTCTTTTGAAGCTCAGGTGGGGAGGAACTGGCAGAATGGGATGGGAATCCACTCTGCTTGCTGCCTCCTCCCTCGCTCTGCTCATCTGTAGTGGTGTGAAGCTTGTCTCCAGCTCCATCCAAACCACTGCTTGTCCTCTCGCTGCTACTACCCCTTTCACTCGCTGCTGCAGTTGCCAGTTGCCTGCGATTCCTTGCTGCAACTGGAGACTCCCTGCTCCAGAGTTTGGTCTTCAGATTCAATCCAAGGGTTCAACCTGGGGAACCAGCAAAGCTAGATTATGCCAAATTGGAATAAATCAAGGTTTTTTTCAGGTTCCTGGAGCCAAATTGTACACCCCATTCCACACAGTTTTTCTGATTTAGCCAGAATCCTTTCTCTGAGACACCCAGAGTCTAACTTAACCAGAATCTCCTGGCTGGTTAACTTTCTTTTAGAAAAACACAGGCACAAACTCTCAGGCACCACACAGCTTGTCTGACTCAGCTAGAAAGAACACTTTCAGCACACTGACTAAAAACTCCAGTTCACTCTGCACCCAAGATTCTGCTATCATCCAATCCGGCTATACTCCATTCACTTATCCAGCCCCTCTCCTTCTTTTCTCAGAGGCCTGCATTTAAACTCTCAGCAAAAATTTTATAAATCCCACATTAGCAAGCAGAAATAAAATCCAAATTAAATACATTTCATTACACCTGAGGTCACTGGACTTCCTATGTTAGGGTGAAGCGTACATGATGCATGACTGGATCAACATCTCTCTGAGTTCCGTTAGCTCTCTGAGTTTCATAGCATAGACCTCTCTAGGCATGTCGTTGTGTTTTTGGCTATAATGCAATCAATCTGGGTGTCTCCACTCTTGCCCCAACTTCTGTAATCTTGATTTTTGAGCTGTGAACGGCTGAAACTTTATGTCAGATCTGAGCTGGATAAAGCACCAAGTAGAAGAGTGTAGAAAAAGAGGCTAACAAAATGCAAGTTTAATGGCAATGGCAAGTGTGATATAGGTGCAAACTAGAAAACAAGTATAGGCTTTAAAGGGTACATATATGTTGAACAAGATTTGAAAGCATAGCTGCTTTCTCTCCTTTTTTAACAGTGCTTTCCCTTTCAAAACTGATATGCACTGAAGCCCCACCCACTGGATGATCACATGACCCTCAGACTTTTCCACCCATCCTTTTTTGTTTTTTTAAATTTTGAGGATGCAGCACTGCATGGGTAATGCAGTGCTGCATAGAAAGAATGCAATACCATAAAAAAAACTTTAAAAAAACCTCTATATATGTGCACACACCTCTGATCCTCTCTGACTTCCCTAAAAGACACTAACAACACCTAGGGCTATTAACGGCAGAGAGCAATGCCAAACAGACCGGGGTCCCTGTAATACACTCAATAAATATTAATGTACAGATTTATACATAATTTTATAAGTGATAATAAAGTGCTAGTGTATAACTATCAGTGATTCTATGACAATGAAGGTACAACTGTAGACACCAGCATAAGTCAATAATTTGTGCACCCGCAACTTTAAAGACTTGTTAGTACGTTCTGAATTCCGTGTACCAGCAGTGGAAGACAAGAACCCCATGGGTCATTTTCGTTGCAGCTGATGTAATATCTGTGACCTGTCTACCATGGGCCCTGAATTTAGAATCATCAGTACTGGCCGAGTCATTAAACATAAACACTCCTCTACATGTAGTACCACGGGGGTAGTCTATATCATTGAGTGTAGCTGCTCATTAATTTACATGAGCAGCACACAAAGAGCAGTCAAGGTTTGAATTCAGGAACAAATCTCCAGAATTAAAAACAAAAATATGGAGGCACCAGTTACTCAACATTTTTTGGAGTACCATGGAGATGCCAGACAGTTCCATTTTTCAGTATTACAAGTGGTTAAGACTGACAGGTCCCAGGATTTTCATAGGGAACTTCTTAGGAGAGAAGCTTTTTGGATTTATGAATTAAATTGCATCACACCTCATGGATTGAATCAGCAGATAGACTATATGGTTGTTGTGGGTTTTCCGGGCTGTATTGCCGTGGTCTTGGCATTGTAGTTCCTGACGTTTCTCCAGCAGCTGTGGCTGGCATCTTCAGAGGTGTAGCACCAAAAGACAGAGATCTCTCAGTGTCACATCTGTGACACTGAGAGATCTGTCTTTTGGTGCTACACCTCTGAAGATGTCAGCCACAGCTGCTGGTGAAACGTCAGGAACTACAATGCCAAGACCACGGCAATACAGCCCGGAAAACCCACAACAACCATCGTTCTCCGGCCGTGAAAGCCTCCGACAATACATAGATAGACTATACTTGTTATTTATAGGGGTTGACAGGATCATTCACTGTAGATTAAGTTTGGAGGCATGTACCTTTAAGTGAGTAGATAATAGTCAGGGGCGGTATGCTGATTCCCTTTATGAAGCCAATACAGGGTTAGTCAATCACCAGCTCATTGACTGAGAGGAGGAACTCGGTTGTGAATATAGCTGGATGGATACTTGTGAGTTATGTCTTATTTTCCTATGGGATATTTATTAATGCAATAAGGCTAGTTGTAACTGGGGTGTTATTTATGCCTTAGGAATGACATTATCCCCTGAAAAATTGGTTACGAAACAGGTATATAGCTAGTATCCTGTCGGGACGTATTGGAACGTATTGGATCATCCCCATGGTCCGGAGTGGGACCAATTGGATCACCCCTTCATTTGTGGGTTGAAGTGGAGTAATTAGAGGTGGCCGTTGAAGTGAAACAGAGCGACACATCCTTCTTACGGAAGAGATACAAGTATAGGAAGAACTTTGGATGTGAATAGGATTGTACTATTTAGGAGGAATATTCCCACTATATAACACCACCACTTTGCCCAACAAGAAAAGACACGCAATAACTATGAAAAGCTCTGTACTCAAATTGAAAGAGACATGATAAAATGGAATAAATTAAATTTGTCGTGGTTAGGTCGAATTGCCACAATTAAAATGAATGTACTGCCCAGACTGATGTTTTTAATGCAAACAATTCCAATTGTGAAACATAAGAAACAATTTGAAAAATGGCAGAGGAAGATATCAGAATTTGTCTGGGCAGGAAAGAAACCAAGAGTCAAGATGAAAGTTCTTTGTGACGCTAAGGAAAGAGGAGGAATGCAGTTACCTGATCTAAGACTTTATCATGAAGCGATATGTTTGGTGTGGCTAAAAGAATGGGTGTCTTTGACCAATCATAAGTTATTAACATTGGAAGGACATAATAAACTGTTTGGATGGCACGCATATATGTGGTACGGGAAGCATAATATGGATGCAATGTTTCGGCACCACTACCTGAGAAGAAATCTACTGTCAACCTGGCTCAAGTACAAGGAATTTATAGAGCTAAAAAAACCACTTTGGATTGTTCCAGCTGAAGTAATCAACCTAAATATGGAATATCAAGGAAAGGAATGGCTTACCCTCAAAGAATTAACAGTATTAGAAAATGATGGGTTGAGACTTAAGCGAAATGAGGAGTTGCCATTTAAATATGGTTGGTTACAATATAGACAAATTAAAGATTTATTTGATTTAGAACATAGAAAGAATGGTTTTAGAATTAAAAATTCAGAACTAGAGGAACTATTATTGGGGGATAATAGTAAAGCAATATCTAAAATGTGTAAGTTGTTATTGAAGTGGTTTACAGAAGAGGAAACAGTCAAGGTGCAAATGGTAAAGTGGGCCATAAATTGTAATAAGGAAACAGCGATGGAAGCATGGGAACAACTATGGAAAAATACCTTAAAAATATCAACTTGTACCAGTATTAAAGAGAACGGTTATAAAATGCTGTATAGATGGTACTTAACACCGAAAAAATTAGCTATAGCTAACAGTTATCGAATAAATGTTGGAAATGTAAGGAGCATGAAGGTTCTCTATTTCATATGTGGTGGACTTGCCGAAAGGCTAGAGACTTCTGGTCTAGAATATGTGCTGAGATGTCTTTGCTATTACAATATAATGTTGCTAAAAATCCAGAAATGTTATTACTATCTTTACATTTAGAAGATGTTAATAGAAATTATAAGATATTGTTGTATTATATGATAGTAGCAGCAAGAATTTTATATGCTCAATATTGGAAAAAAGAAGAAGTACCGAATATTGAAGAATGGACAAGGAAGCTGTTGTAAATGGCCAAAATGGACAATTTAACTAGAAATCTGAAAGAGCTAGATCCAGAAATTTTTTTGGAAGACTGAAAGAGGTTTAAGAAATATTTGGAAAAGAAATGCGATGCTAAAGGAAAATTGTGGTCTTTGGAGGGATTTTAAATTTTACTAAGTAAGACTTTAACGAAGGGAATATATATAAGATCTCTACCATGGGTAACATAATATAATTGTATTATAGTGAAATAATAATCTCTATGAATAAACGGGGGGTTCGAGTGTTGTTGGAAGTCCATAGAGAAAAGGGGGAGGGGAGGGGGAGGGGTTATATATTTAGAAAGGTTTAATTTGGATAAGTTGTATGTATTAACCAACTATTTTATATCACCTCATCCAATACATCTATTTAAAGAAAAGACACGCAATAAAAACTCAGCCTTTGTAAGAAAATATTTATTTCTGTATAAGAGTATTTTACAACTTTGTATGTCATATTTATTGGATTATTTATTCTTGTATTTTTTGGAGTATTTATTGCAAGATTGCCAATGTGCTTGAAATTTACCAGTCAAGTGTTGTGTATACATGACAATTTTTCATTATCTTTTTACTGTATTCTTTACCTCCGGCACAAATTGTTATTGACTTATACCGGTGGCTGCTGTTGCACCTTCATTGTCATATTATCACTGACAGTTATGCACTAGCACTTTATTATCACTTATAAAATTATATATAAATCTGTATATTAATATTTATTGAGTGTATTACAGGGACCCTGGTCTGTTTGAAATTGTTCCCTAAAAGACAGGCTGAGCTGTGGGTGATTCTCTTCTATATTTAAAAAAATGAGCATGAGTAACTCTCGATAGAAATAACATAATACCTTTAACAGCCTTTTAAAAAACTTCCTATTTGCAGAGCCTCTGATCCACTTCCCCTCTGTTTTAAAGGCAGCTGATTCTTTTCTATTATGCTAATTGTTTCCAGTGATTGGCCCTTAGCAGTTGTCAACAAATGAAACGAGTAATTGACTGGCTGTTCATTGAAGTCCTGCAGTTGTGCTGCTTCCCCTTCAGACACAAGAAACTGCCCGTACCAATAGCATCCTGCATTTTTTTTTACAGGCTTAAACTAATGCAGATTTTTGTGTGGAAAGAACGGTCTGTGCATGAATAGAAGATGATGTTTTATGAAAACATGCGGGGGGGGGAATTTGGGTGACTGAAATGTGGGAAATCCTTGGTGAAGAAATACTCAGTGGTGAATATGCAAATAGCAGTTGTAGTGGTCTGGCTTTTCAGTTTCTGTTTGTTTTAACTACAAGTATTGTATTCATCATAACTGCTAGAATTAAATATTTCACATGAGGCTAATTGAGTTGCCTGTTTAAATAGTAAAGAGGCTATCACTCACTGAATATAATGACTGTAATCAGTAGTTAAATGTGCAGTGAAACAATAGACCCTTTAAGCAGTGTTTGGACTAGGATCTGGGAGAACCAGGTATGAATCTCCACTCTGCCATGGAAGCTTGCTGGGTGACCTTGGGCCAGTCACACTGTCTTAGCCTAGCCTACCTCACAGGATTATTGTGAGGATAAATTGAATTATGTAAGCCACCTTGGGTCCCCCACTGGAGAGAAGGATGATGTATAAATAAAGTATAATAACAACATTCAATTTATATACTACCCTTTAGGACAACTTAATGCCACACTCAGAGTGGTTAACAAGTCATTGTTATCATTATTCCCACAACAGACACCCTGGGAGGTAGGTGGGGCTGAGAGAGCTGTGACTGACCCAAGGTCAGTCACCCAGCTGGCTTCAAGTGGAGGGGTGGGGAATCAAACCAGTTCTCCAGATTAAAGTCCTGCTGCTCTTAACCACTACGTCAGATTGGCTCTCAGCATTTATGAGAAACTCTCAAATATTTATGAGAAACTCTCTTTTGTTCTGGGTACCCACTAACTAACTTATGTGTTAATTTTAGGGCTGCTTGTATCCAAAGAGAACGTGTTACATTCGTGTGTATCCTTTATTCACCTGCCGTTTGTCTACTTCAGATCCCTCCCACAACAGCTTTTCTCCCCATAGGTCTCTAGTCACATGTTTGCAAGAGTCATGTTATTTGTAACACACATCTTAATGCAGGTTTCAGTTCTCCTTAAAAGGTCTAGATAGATATTGTTATCATTTGCCTTCATTGTGAAACAGTTATAACTGTAGTTCTAACCATTCTTATAAATACTGACAACAGCGGACCTAAAATATATGCATATTTACAAAGTAACACTTGAAGCAGCCCTTTGTATATCAAATTTGTATTAGAAACCATGATGTCTCAAAGTGAGTATCTTAAAGTTAAATTTCTATTATTTGCTTGCTTTAGAGAAAGCAGAGCTATGTGCATATGTGGTGTAATGTAAGATCTTTGATACTTGATTGTATGTTCACTTGCTCTTTGATGAAACAATCACGAGAGAATTTTTACCTTCTCCATTTCATGTGCTAAATGAAGGCGCTTCCATGTGATGGCAGCTGGTATTTACTATATCAGTGAACCTGTTAGTTCTCTAACTTTCCTCTTGCCTTGTTGAATGTCTACTATAGTCCTATGGGGATACGTTTATAAGAAATATTCACACATGAAACCCACAAGCTAAAATAACAACCTGAAATATGTCAAAAATGAATATGGAAATTGAGTCTGTGAAAGAAGTCTAATAAAGCAAAAGCAGTCTTTAAAATTAAAACAGGGGAGCTGTTGTCTCTGAGCATCGCCATTCAGTGCAGTGAACTGAACAAATATCTGTATCTTTGGATAATTAAACATGATCTTAATTTTAACATATTCAGATGTCTACAGATATTTTAGGTTTTTTCACCATATGTGATGCTGGTTCCTGCAATCGTTGCCAGGGACCTCCTTTTCACAATTTTACTATTTATGCAGTATTCCTGATAAGTTTGCAAGGGAATATAAGGTCAGATGTTTTAACATTAGAAGCAACACCTTTCATTTAAGTGGCCAATAGAGGCTATCACAGAACAGTGCACACAGAGAGGTGTCTGTCTGTAGCCTGTAAATAACATTAAGTTCTGAAATCAAAACATTTAGCTGCTTTTCTGAGTTTGGCCTATTTTTGTTCACAGCTTCAAAAACATCACAAATACATTTGTATGCTACATGCCTGCTAAATTTAATTTAATGAGGAAAATATTTGATGGAAGTGAAATCAAAGAAATGTCATACCATAGGAGACTAAAGGACTATCTCCTTTACAAACAATAAGATGGGCATTTTTAAACGTTAAAATAGCAGGAGATAGAACACAGCTATTGGAAAATAGAGAAATACTGGTTGGTGCTGGGTAATTTCTTTCAGGGTCTGAGCTAAGTTCAGTTTTGAATCTGAAAATAAATTTTGTAAAATGCTTGATGCAGTTAGTGAATTGTATCATTCTCTTTATTGTAATAGACATCTGTGTATCTTAAGTCTCATCAACACCACTAAGGGCAGCATATTTAAGTAATGACCCTTATTAATGATAATATATGTAAAATTTGACCACCTGATTGAAAAAAGCTGCTAGTTCATACACTATTACATTCCTTGTGAGGAATGGCCTTTCTCTACAAGCAAAAAATGTATATAGGATTCTAAGCCCAGCCCCAGCCCCACCCCCCTTCAGAGAACAGTTAGCTAAGTATTAAAGATGAACAGCAGAACCCAGAAACTCCAAGGCCAGAAACTTCCCAAGCAAAAGAGATAACAGCAGACTGCAAGAGATAACCACAGGCTATCCCATTCCAGGCAACAAACAGCTTCTAACTTCAGAGTCACACAGAATCAAACAGGCCTTGCAGAGTATGGCAGGAGACATCCTGACAGCTGATTTGAATTTAAGCATGAGCCATCTCCAAAGCAAGATGGAATTGCTATTTATCTAGGTTTCGACCTGTTGTGATGGTAGCTGTAGTGAGGCATTAATATTAGCTGACATGGCAAGACTTCTCAGAAACCCTTTTTGTCATAGATAAAGCAAAGGAGCTTTTACTGTTAGATGTGCAAGTTGTGAAAAAGTATATAGATAGCTAGTGACATGATTCTTGAACTTTCCCATTAGCTTCAAAATCAAATGAGCTGATGTGAATATCTTAGTAAAGTCTCTGGGAAATCAAATGTTCCATCTTAAAAATACATTAGCAGATACAGAAAATATTAGTTTTTAGCATAGCCATCTAATATCTTTTGTATCCAACAGGAAGTCCACCTTTCTTTTTTGGAATGGCTTCGAAGAAATGTGAATGCAGAAGGATTAATTGACTCCAGCAAAGTGTCCCTTAAGGTTGTATCATCTTGCAAAACTGAGTTACAAATAATACCCTCACTTATTCCTGTTGTCACAGAAGTGGAGGCTTTCTCATCTGAACATTTCAGCCTTGAGATTTATAAACAGAATCTACAGACACAGAATCTTGGGAAAGTGGTCCTGTTTACTGAAGTTACATCAACCACAATGAATCTTCTCGATGGGTGAGAAATAATACTGATTATAATTTTTTTTCTTTTCATCAAGTAAAATGTAGAAAATATTTTCTATATATTTCCCCAGTTTTCTAGGTCATTGCAAATAAGTTTACCATACAGGGACAATGTAACATTGATGTTGATTTGTTAAAAGAGGCTGATTGAATCTTCAAACAAGAACTGTCAGATATAAAGTAACCTTTCTAACTACTAAATTGCAATAATAAATGTTATGAGAAAGTACACAAACTATAGTTTCATTGTATTTGAGGAAAATATTCAGGATGTATAGATATTATAGTGGAAGCCTCAACAGTTAAAGAGCATTCCAAACAACTGTGTTGTTTCTCATATGAAATCTTTTTTTAACCCATGCAAGTTAGCATTGATGTTAAAGTGAAAAGACATTCCTTTTTCTCCTCAGGATGCCATTATTATCTTCTTCTGTGATACCTGAATACTGACTCATTTTCTGACTCATAGATCAGAACCTTGATGGTGATGGTACATCATTTTTTTTAATAAAGCTAAAGAATTTGGGCAGATGGAGTGTTTAATCATTTGGTTTAAGCAAGGAGATTTAAATGAAATCTACAATAGAAGACTTAAATATCTTTTTACTGCAGAGAAATTTGGGTATATAAAACCCCACCTTTGTGTAGTCATAAGTGTTAATTTAGCTTTATTTATTAAAGAGATTTATTAGTGTGAATTCACTATTTATTGCAACTTCCCTTGCTGTATTTATTGCAACATGCATAAAGCTTTTCATTCTATAGAGTGCCTTGTATCTTAGAAAACCTGGCAGCTAAGTATTAATAATATTGTTGAACCAAGGTAATTGAAAATATCTTTTAAAACTTTATAAAAACTCTTTGTACTCATTGAGACTTTTCAAGTTGATCTGTGAAAAAATATTATTTACTTATTTGTGTCAGTCTCTGGCCTTCAGTATATGACAAACTCATGGTAGATCTAACATCACATTTCTCATAGCTGAGACAATAGTTGTTGAAACATGATAATGGCTGTGGAACACAATGACGTATTCTTAACGCTAAATGAACATCGGCTTGGAAGTAGTGTGTAAGCTGTTGTGTCTCTCAAAGAAGAACAGAAATATTTATATAATAATTATACCTCTGATCTATCTTGTCTATGATCTAGCTTTTCTGTGTGGAGAGCAGTGGGTGACCAATAAGAACTGATCAGTCCTGCTTTATTCCATCTTTCTTCCTGCCCATTTATTTATTTATACACAATTCCGTTCTTCCCTGTGGGGACCCAAAGCTGTTTCTATTGTTTGGCCTTTCCTGTTTCATCATTACAGCAACAGTCCTGTGAGGTAGGTTAGGCTGAGAGTATGTGACTGGCCCAAGGTCACCCAGCAAGCTTCCATGGCAGAGTAGGGATTTGAACCTGGGATCTCTCAGGTTGTAGTCAGATATTTCACCACTATACCATACTATTCCTCCTTTCTTTCTGCCTCTTTCTTTCTCCCTTACTGTTGAGTCACATCCTCAATGGTGTACTGCTTGCCTAAGCATATGTGCTGACCCTGGGCTGTGTGTAGAACTATTCCTTGTTCCTAATGCCTGTACAGTGGGATTTGTAGGACTGGTTCAAGAAAGGACTGCTCTTGTAATGTGCCATATTGTACAAGAAATAAAGGAATGGCTAGTCCTTGCTTCCTTTTGCTTGTCAATCTTCTTTTGTTTTACCAGCTTCCTGTTATCCATTGAGCTTCAGTGCTTTCACCTCCATGTCCCGACGGGATGGATTTGGCCAGTCCTAAATATATCTACTCAGTAAATCCTTTTTATTCAAGGGGGCTTACTCCTAGGAAAGTGTGCTTGCAGCCTCAGATAGTGTTACCTTCTGTAAGAAAAAACAACCATTTCAGAAATTTATTTATTTATATTATTTATAATATGCCCCTCTCATTGAGGCTCAAGGCAGATTACACTGTGTAAGTCAATATGATGAACAGCTGAGGCATTCAATAAAAAAATGAATAGGATATGAGTTGTTGACATTTGAAAACAAGCATAATTCCAAGTATGGAAATGAAACATTGCTGAAACAAAACATAATTAACTTGACACGAGATATTAAATGATGTGGAAACTACCAAGTAGGAGCATATTTAAATCAAGAGACAGTACCCAGTAGTATTGTCTACATTTTCTTTGTTTGGGCAAGGCTAGATGTGATGGCTGGCACAGGTTTATACCTATGTCTTCTGATGCCATTTTTAATTGATTTGTAGTTTTTTAACATATAGCCGCCAATCCAGAACAGGCGTGGTAAAGCCAGACGAGAGCAGGAAGAAGACAACAATGGCGGGGCTACGTAGACACACCAGCTGGGTCACCATCTTCTTGTGAAAGGAGGCGAGAGCAGGAAGAAGGAGGCTGTGGCACACAACTGCCTGCAGCAGCCACTATGCTGCCTTCTGGGGCATGGGAGTCAGGTGAGCAGCCAGCGGAGGCTGCAGTGGCCAGGCATAAGGCTGAGAGGCAATCCCTCTCCTCCTCCCGACCTGGCATTCCAGGGTGAAAGCACATCTCTGGGAAAGCTGGCTGCATGGCCTACGCACCACTGTCTTCCTCCTTTCACCTGGCTTTGTCATGCCTCCAGATGAGCTGGCCAGCCAGTGAGCCCACAAGCCTAGGGCTGCCTCACTGTGCATCTGTTCTGGATGAGGACTCATGGCTCTGTGTTAAAAAAAAAACCCTACAAATCAATTAAAAATAGCATCAGCAGACACAGGTATAAACCTGATCTGGCCATCATGTCTAGTTTGGCCCTAAATCAGAGCATCTCTGTGAGCCATTTCTTACAGCACAGCCCTGTTACCTGCATAAAAAAGCACTCCTGAATAATTCAGTTTTGCATAGTTTGTGGAAAACCACGAGAGTGGGAGCTTTCCTGACCTCTTCAGGCAGGCCATTCTATAAGATGGGGGCCACCACAGAGAATGTTTGGGAGAGATCTGTCTGTTTTGTGTCTGCGGGCAAGGTGAGTTTAAGTTATGCTAAAGAGTTCTTGGGCAAGAATGGGTGGAGGAGAGAAAGCAGGAAAGGCAGGAAGGAGCTCAGTGGAGAGCAGGTAGGCTGAGAGAGAAGTTTCCAGATTCATGCTTCAAATTTGGCCATACATCACATGGCTCACCTTGAGTAAAGAGGGGATCACCTGGGGGTTGGGAGGATCCTCTGGGCCATCCCTAGTAAAATATAGAACCAAAGTGATGACAGTCAGTTAAGGTCCTTGCCATTCCATCATGCAGGGTCTAAGTTTAAAGTGTGTGTGTTCGTGCACATTAGTTGATGTGCCAGCTGGGTGACCTTGGGTCAGTCACAGCTCTCTGGAGCTCTCTCAGCCCCATCCACCTCACAGGGTGTTTTGTTGTAGGGATAATAATAACATACTTTGTAAACCGCTCTGAGTGGGCATTAAGTTGTTCTGAAGGGCGGTATATAAATCGAATGATGTTGTTGTTGTTCCATTTTCATCATGTTACTTGTCCATGGAATACTGTCTTGTTCCTTGAAGCTTGGGGATAGAAAGAAGTGATCACATGGGAAATGTTTTCCTTTTTCAGGGGCTACCGGTGTCCTTTGAGGAGGTGGCCATTTTCTCTGAGAAGGGTAACATTCTAATTTTTAATTTCAGTCAAGTGCTAAATATATTTTCAGTTACACTTGCAAGCTTTAATTGATCTAAGGGGTCCCCAGCGTAGTGTCCGAGGGCACAGTTGTACCCGCTGACACCTTTTCTGGTGCCTACCAAGTGTTTTTAGAATGTGAGTGGGGCCAAGTGGGGCTTTTAAAAAGCATGGCTTCTGATTGTCCATTAGAGTATTGATTGGCTGTGCAGATTTTTTTAATAACATTGCTTTGCCAGGCACTGCTTCCACAGGACAAGGATCTTCTCTGTGTTACTGAAGTTTAGCTGTAGCAGCCATTTTGTGCCTGGCTCCATCTGCAGCAGCCATTTTATGGCAGCTATATTGTTGCTGTGGCCACCACACTATTGCCAGAATTCCAAATGTTCCCACAGGCTGAAAAAGGTTGGGGACATAAGTTACGTATTTGAAGATTTAAATAATATACTGGTTAAATGGGAAAATCAGTAGCCTTGAGAAAGAAAACACTTGTTTCAATAAAAATTCTATGATTGCAATATGAACAAATGCAGTTTTATCAATTAGAACCTTATAAATTGCCTTGGCTAAATTTATTGCTTTATAAACGTTTACAACCTCTGGTACTTCGCACACTTTTCCTCCTCTCCATTCAGAGGTTTCTCCTTCTCCTTTTTTGTTTAGATTTCATCTGTGCCTGTTTTTTTTTAAAAATATGCCTGTATTGCCTGTATGTCACTATATTACTGTCAGTATAAGCTCAGTGGTGGGAGCCTGAGAGCTACTTTAGGAGTGAGCCCAAGGATATTCCCAATGGGATTTTTGATTATTTTTCTTTGAACCTCAGATTCCCATACCATATCACACACTACTTAAAAGACCTGTTGGTATTCAAAATAGTTTGCTATGCGGTATGAGGAATTAGTATTTGACAAACAGAAGTATATGTTTTCTTGTTGTGCAGATTTAATTGTATGGTTATTTGGATCCTGACCTGTAGCTATAGTATAATAGCCAAAATGAACGCCTCACTGTAGTTCTAAACACGTTTCCTTTAATTTTATTGGAACATAGCCATGCAAATTTAGGGCCTTTGTGTTGCAGAATTTTTTAGAAGAGAGATTTGAAAGCTTTGAGTAAAAGATGGTGTGAATCAATAAATAAAACTTTGGTATTACAGATGGCATTTATATTCAGACACTACTTACTTAAGTTTTATTTAATAGGTTTCTAGATCTTTTCACAAGTTTGAATACCAGACTTTTGCTCCCAATCCCTCATATCTACATATCCCCCCAAAAATTAAGATATAGGAGAAAATGGGCTGGAACTAATTTAATGGCTGAGTGACCTCACAGTAGAGAAACAGCCGTAGTCTAATAGGGGTCTTTGTCTACATTTCTACCCTAGCTGGTAACTTGCCAGTCAAAAGTCAAGCAAGAGAAACAGGTGGGAACTATTAGAGCTGTCATAAAGTTTGAAAAATTGATTCTGGAGTCTAAATGAATAGATTAAACTTGACAGTGTTGTCCTAAAGATTCTAAGAAAAATTCTATAGTTTAATTTGTAGTCCCTTGATTATTCATTAGCTCTCCAGATGGCCTGTATTGATGTATTACATAGTATTATACAAGCAGTATTATTGTTGGCATATATTTGCATGTACAACTAAAAGCAGAGTGTGAATACCTCTATTAGTACCTTTAAATTAAGGGGTATTAGTAAAATTGTAAAATAAAGGTTTGTTCAAATATTAAATTATTTAGAATAATCAGTAATGCTTTATGACTTTACATCAAACATTAAATCCATTGGGGCTATCATTCTGAAATAATTCCTTCAAAATTGTCATTGTCATTGTAGAAACTGAAAGTTAAAATTGTCACATTTTAAAGTGCATCCATCAGACACATTACCAAGTAAGTAGGTCAGGTTAACCCTGTAAACTTGTGTTTAATATTTTTAATGATGTAGCAGAGTAGGAAAACTAAGAATTTGATGAAAATTCATAATCAGTGACTACTCAAGAACTTTATCAAGTGTTGGGATAGATTTATTTAAATCAAGGCAATTAAATTAATGTTTAAATCATGCTTAGTATCAGTAAGAAAAATAACCCATGTCATTGATTTAATATTTCCTCTTTTATAACTTACACATTTCCAGATCAAGTATGCTAGAACAATTAAAACTTACTTAGTTTCAGCTAAATAGAACCATTTTATTACATAGGAACATGTTCCAAAATATTTGTTCATGCAACCTAGGTATTTATTTGCTGTACAGAATTGTGCAAAACATCTAGAAAAATGCTTAGGCTTGTTTAAAAGACTTGTGCTCACCCAGTAGGATTTTTTCCTCTTAAAACAGGTCCATAGAAGCTTTATAGGGAGATACAAGTACACGGAAGAAAGGGCAAAGTCCATAGCATCCCAGACTCTGAGAGGTGAGTGCTGGTGATGTTGTGGTGGGGACCTGGAGATGTCACATTGAATAGCAATATTAATAGTAGCATTTCCACATGCCACTAAGTATTGAACCACATTGTATCTGTGCACATGTTTACAGTCCATGTGGCTTGAAAGAAATGGGCAGTTTACAAGACTAAAAAGTAAAACATAATATGGAGATTAACTGTGAGCTAAATGTAAAGTGTAGCTGAGTTATCTGTGCCAGATTATTGCCTACCGTCTCCAATTTGTATCTCCAGTTAAGCAAGCATAGATCTGTAGAAGAAGCCATTTAATTGTAATATGATATGACATCAGCAATTGGGGAAAGTTATTTGCTTATAATCATACTACAGTTCCATTCTTGATTTAATTAGTGTACCTGTATCCGTCTCTCAAAGGATATTGCAGACTATAAGGCTGGAAGGTAGGGTTCATAACTCTGCTAGAAATGCTGAGGGGTGTGGGAGGTAACCATTAGTCAGGGCTTTAATTTCTAAAATATATGTTTCCTGAACTTCATTTGCCAGCAAACCATTCACTCAAACCTAGAAATTATCCTCAAATATCACGTATAAATAAACGTGTTTGGTTGTTGTGAAGTGAATGAAAAGTCACTCTACACATGGGCAGTTTTAGCTTTCAGAGATGAGATTATACTCAGACATTAAGATTCTCCCAAATACCTTGTTTTTCAGTATTGAGTTATGTGACATTTTCCTGGAGCTCAGTCCTTTTAAATAAATTTCACTTCACTTGACCCCCTACCCCAGGATTTGTCATTTTCCTACCTTCCCTAGTGCACTGGAGATCCAGCTGGAATAATGTTCAGGGATTGAATGCTGTCTTGGATATATAACCCACCTAAGCCTGTGGCCAATAACAGGTGTGGTTACTTGACAGAGACAAGATGGTTTTTCTTTAGAAGGAAAAGAAATTTTTTGAAATGACTCATCATCTTAGAAACAAAAAGCCATTTTTCTAAGAAAAACATACGTTCACAGGTCTTTTGTTATATTGATAAGTGTTAAGGACATAAAAATTGCAGAAGCAGAATGGATAATCCCTGGCAGGTAGGTCGGCAGGAAGAGGCACATCAAAGATACTGGTGGGCAAGGGGAATGGATTAGAGGAGTGTCCAAGATTACTATTAGCATGCCACAGATGGATAATCCATGTCAGGTAGAGTCAGCAGGATACAGCACATCACACTTGCAGGCAGACATGAGAATGCGAATTCTTAGAAACCCACCAGTGGGGTCCTGCAACCCACCAGTAACTTGTGCCCCACCAGTTGAGAACCACTGACACAGAGGAGTCTGTACCAGTGTACCTAAGTGTTATTTTCTTAATGACCTTTCCCCTCCTCCCCAAAATCCAATTTTGTATGATTGCCTTCTAAAATAATTACAAAACATTGGGTATAAGTAATTGAGGAGAGGAAGAGGAGTAACATTATGAAATTTAGCTGTGTTGTTACGTATCTTGCTTATATTTTTTGCTGTAGCTTAAATTTATTATCCTGTATTCTGTTCAAGATGCTTTATGTACTTTCAGATGTCTTTTTTCTCTTTTAAAAAAAGTTCGTTAAAAATTAATTTTTTAGCAATGTAGAAGCTATGATATTTGAACAATTTACAAATGTTTTAGTAAATTTGTCTCAGATTTTATCCTATTTTACAAAATTTTGTTGCATTATGAATTGAAAAAATAATGAAATAGCATTTTTAAAAGTTATATTTTCAGACCTGAAATATAGGTACAGGAGCTTAATTTGTCTTCTAACTTTACAGTTTACTTCTTTTTTACTTTTATACAAAAGCCAACACCATGTGCAGTCTACAGAAGCAGATGATGAGGAATAACTGATGGCCACCTCCTTAGTGTATAAAAAAAATGGTATGATTTCTGAAGTTGCATGTTGATAAGGAAATTTTTAAGTTAGTAGACAAGCTCAGGTTAGTAAGGATCACTGTTACTGGAATGTTAGCATTTTGTATCACATGAGATGATGTCTGTTTTTTGTAGAAACAAGGATAAAGTATTCTTCCAATTTTTTAAAGGCAATTCAATTGGGGAATTTTAATAGAAGCAGCAAAAATGTTTTTACTTCTAAATTCAAGTTATATCTAGTCCCTAAGAATATTGGTTTACAAGGCAATTCTGACATCCCTTCCCTTTGGACAAAAGGGGGAGCAGGAGTATGTTTGCTGAGGTTTGGCAGTCTACCAACACCTGGAAGTCTTTCTCCTACCCCACATCATACTAATTCACCTCGGCAAGGACAACATGGAGAAAGGTTCAGGAAAGTCCATTGTTCTACATGCCCTAGCAGACATAGAGCACTTGAATGCAGTTGTGCTGGGTGTGATGATTGTATGGTCAGATATGCTCCAGAGGAGAATCTGGAAGAGCACAAGGCCATTAGGGCACCCAGAGAAGGTGTGTGCTAAAGTGAATGGTGGAGTCGCAAGTATGGATGGCATGCATATTGAACACTTAGTTCATTATCCGTCGTCTGTGCAGTCCCACATGGGACTGTGCATGTGCAGACCTGCCGATTGGTGAATTTTTTCAAGCTTAATGTCCGCTAGGGCGCATGCCTCTCCAGTGTGCATGTGCTGCTTTTCTCACCAAACACGGCACTGTGAGGCTGCGTCCCCTTACCTTCAGTTCCTTTTTCGCCGCCAACTGGGAAGGTTCAGGTTTGTCCACTCGCAATCTTGGAAGGAAGAAGACAATTAGTAAGCTGCCATTACGGCAGAAAGAGACTTATTCAAACATTGCACAACTTGTGTGACCAAAATGACAAAAACGTATGGGCACTCCGTTTTTCTGAGTGCCTGATGGAAGTGCACAATGTCCAAACATGCAAACATTTCTGGAAGTTCAGTCCCAAGGCAAGAGACGAAAGAGTGACCAGGCTAAAGGCTTTACTATGGGAAAAGGCCATGAAGTCTACCGATACCCCCAAGATGACTTGCCCAACAACTGCGGGAAGCGGTGAGCACTCCAAGATCCAGAGCCCAACCGACTCCGAAGGTGAGATCCCTGGATCGAATTTGATGCCTATCTACCCACTCCATTACATCAGATCCATTAACTTTGGGACCATCTCAGAGTGGGTATCATCAGACACTTGATACCCAGAGTCTAACGGGTCTCCCTCAGATCCAGAAGCAGCACACGAAGTCACCTTCGAGATTGGAACAAACGCCGATTCCACAGACGAAGACCAAGAAGGGGCGTTAGGATATGACTACCACCATAGGTTTGGATTTGAGGAGAGTTGAGAGATCTAGTCCAGAAGAAGACAGATCCAAGGAAGGTGGATCCGACAGGCTTGGATCACGCAAACCTGGCCTCTTCGGAATTTGCAGAACTTCCGTGCAAGAAACCCAAAAAGAAGACCAAACACAGACAACTGCATATGGAAGAGAAGGAGGTGGTGGTGGTTGACAAACCACGAACACCATCACTCCACTCTAGATCCCACTCTTACTACTCCTCGACTGAGGAGGGTGACCTACAGGAGGGCTTCCTGCCAGATTCTCCATGAAGGGGTGAAGAAGACAGACCACATTATTATGATTATCTGTACTGATCCTGGCCACACTAGAATTCATTTAGGTATGGTTTGGACCAAGGAAGACCATGCCGTGCACACTCTGTGACCTCAGATTTGGAGAGTTGAGAACAGACCAGAAGTTTGCATACTCCCTATGAGACCTCTGGACCCACAATGTCTTACCAGCCCTCAGATCCAGTACATGAACGAAGCCCAAGCCCAGTCTCAGAACCATCCCCTGATGAGGCAGTAATGGGAGCTGGAAGGATTTCCCCAAATGGGGATTATTGCTTATACACTGAGCAGATGTTACGTATGGCATGGTCTCTAGAAATAGAGGTTTCAGCCATAGACCCCAAACTGAAGGACAAAATCCTTCAGCATCTTTATTCGGGTAACCCCACGAATATGGCTTTCACAATTATAGAGGGATTTGTTGAGCTAATCAACACTATTTGTGAGAAATCAGCCTCAGCTCACCCCACTTCTAAGAAATTAGAAGGCCTGTATAAAATGAGAGAAAACATCTGTACTTTTCTCTTCAATCATCCACCCCTGTCTTCTTTGGTGACAAAAGAGATGCAGGCACATCAGAGACAAAGTTCCCACACGGCCCCAGCAGACAAAGAGTGCAAAAAGCTGAAATCATTGGGGAGGAAGCTATACTCTTTGGCCACCCTGAATGTCAAAATAGCTAATTACACAGCTATAATGGAGGCCTATCAAGTATTTTTGTGGAACCGTATGGCAACATTCATAAAGAAGCTTCCAGAAGACCAGAAGTTGTTAGCCAAGGTGATTCTTGAAGAGGCCCAAAAGCTGTCTAAAAAGTAAATTAACACAGGGCATACCTTGGCAGTCACATCAGTCAGAGATTTAGCTTCTTCAGTTGTGTTACAAAGACACACATGGCTGCGAACAATAGCACTCCCTATTGAGACCAGAAACAAGATTGAGGACTTGCCCTTTGAAGGCCAAACCTTGTTCTCAACCAAGACTGATGATTACCTCTCACAAAAGAACAAAGATAAGCAAATGGCTCAGTCTTATGACGTACTCCAACCTAAACAACCATCAAACCAGCGATATCAATAACGCTCCCAGCAGCCTTACAGGGACAAGCAGTTCAGACACCAACCATATCCTCAATATGCGTAGTACAGGCAAGCCCAAATTCACCAGGGGCAGTACCAGTGGAGGCGTTCAAACAACTGCCCACGACAGGACCAGCAAAAACCCCTGAGCGAGTGAATTAGCAGCAGTCCGTTCAGATCCCCCTTTCCTGAAAGTTCACCCAGGAAAGATAGTCCTGAGACCTGACCTTAAATTCAGACCCAAGGTAGCAACCTATTTCACTTATCACAGGTCATTATATTACATGTTTTCTTCCCAGTACCTGCTGATAGCTCTGAAAGAGCATTGCACTCTTTGGCGCAGAGCCATATTATTCTACCTTCATCATACTGCTCAGTTTAGGAAGGATAAGCAGTTGTTTGTGTGTTACATTGGTACTAGTAAAGGGAAAAGAGCTACAGCACAGTCAATAGTGAGGTGGGTTACACTGGCCATTAAAACTTGCTACTCGATGGCTAACTTACTTTGTCCGTTAGAAGTCAAAGCACCTTCGACGAGAGAGCAAGCATCTTCGGCTGCTTTCCTGAGGGGAATTCTGTTGCATGACATTTGCAAAGCAGCAACATGGTCTTCATCGGAGACATTTGTGAAGCACTACACTCTGGATATGATGGAGAGGAGAGAAGCAGCGGTGGGACAGGCTGTACTCCATTCACTCTTCCAATGAAGAACACACCAACCACCTAAGTAAGAAGGTTGTGAGTCTCCCATGTGGGGTTGCACAGAAGACAGACAATGAAAACTGAATAGCACTTACCGTAACTGTTGTTCATTGACATCCCACTGTGTTTCTTCCATACTTACCTGGGAGGATTGGCGGCTCAGGAGAAACTGAGGGTGAGGGGGCGCCACCTCCCGGTGCTGTATTTGGCGGGAAAAGCCACACATTCTCACCAGAGAGGCACACACACCCTAGTGGAATTAAACTTGAAAAAATTCACCAATCAGCAGGCCTGCGCATGCACAGTCCCATGTGTGCCTGCACAGAAGACGTCAATGAACAGCAGTTTTGAAAAATGCAGCTCTATTTTTTCAGCATTGCTTCCCACACCTCTACAGGGGTAATAGAATCAATCTTTCAGATGAGGTCTATGACATATTCCTTGGGGATCTGCAGGTGGGCCTTACAGAAATCATAAAAAGCAGGTGGAATGGCAGGGCTGACCAAGCATCAAGCTGTTTCCCACCCACCCCCTTGTGGTGGTAGCAGTGTGGGAAAATGTTGCTGAGTGGTACATGATATAGCTTCAGTGAATATCCCGAGGCATCAGTTTGGAGGATGAAGCCACGATGCCTTCACGGACCTGGAACAGGGCCGTTTTCAGACAGCTTACCTGCCTCCGGAACGTCGCACCATGTTGCGGGGAAAACGTGAAATATCGCGTTTTCTCACGCGAGTTTTGTGCGACGTCGCGTTTTCCCCGCAACATGGTGCGACGTTCCAGAGGCAGGTAAGCCGTCTGGAAACGGCCCAGGACTCCCTTGGGGGTTGCCATTATCCTTGACTCTTAGATCTCGCAGCTAGGGGGATAGGATATTGCAGACCTCCCTTGAGCATTGAAGAAGGCTTGGCAAGGAGGAGCATGAGCTGTACTCACATGACAGCAGAGCGCTGATAAGAACAAGATCCTGGCAAGAGTAAACAGTCCAATCAGAGTGGGTGTGGACCTGGGGCTTGCACCCAAAAAATTTAACTCAATCCAGATCCGGGTATCAGGGATACCATAAAAATTCAGTATCCCTGAAATCCAGATCAGATTCTTTAATCCAGTTTGATACAATCAGAGAATCATGAATGTATCCAACCATTTTTCCCTATAGGGACAGGCTGGGGAACATTTTTCAGGCAATCTCTACCAAATTTGCAGAGAACCTACTCCTTCCTGTCCACTGAAGCCCCTCCCTGCCCCAAGTTTCAGAAACATTGGACTCAGGGGACCAATTCTATGGTCCCCCAAACAAGGTGCCCCCAGCCACTGTCAATTGTTTCCTATAGGGGAAACATTTCTAAGGTGTTCCAGGCAAAGATAAACCTTAAGCAAAGTTAACACCTGGCCAAAAGCCAGTGCCAATTCAAGTCCCACTTCCATTGCAAGCTGAGATAAGATCTTGTGGGGACTCCTCTCAGAGATCCAAGGAGCTTCTCAATCAGAAGGCAGAGTGCTAGTTTACCTTTCACTTTCTTCCTGTCTTTGCTTTCACTTTGTGTTACTTTTCAATATAGAGATGAGTTCAATTCCATGTATACAACCGTGTATCCAAATTCCCCTGTGATGCATGATTTTTTTCTCCTTTCAGAGAGTGCCGCTATATGCTGGGACAGTTCTTTTGTATAAGGGCCAAACTACATGTTATGGCAGTCAACTCATGGCTGACAATGCCATTTTAGAGGAGAATTTAGCCGTTTAAAAATTGCTGTGAGTGCCCACAGTGCAGTGGCACCAGGTGATCTTGTTTCCCTGCCCATGTCTTTTCAAGTACTGAAACTATTATGGGAGACCAAGGGAGATTACAGTGAGAGCTTCAGATGTCATAACCTACATATACTTATGTAATCTGTTACTAGCAGACAGGACTGAGAACCATTTATTAATATTTTTGACACTCTTGGAAGTCTGAGGATGAGATGCTAAAAGATACTAATTTAGACATTTGTTTCTTTACTTAAACCAGCTAAATCTAAATGAACAAAACATGAAACCATTTTGTATTCCTAAGATTAAAAACCTTCTTTAATAACTGAGTGATAATTCAAAATGGTGAAGTGTTAAAACTAGATAAGTAGTTCTCCACTGTGGCAAAAGTGCTGTGTAAAAGTGTAAAGTGCTGAGGTGTTTATTTTACCAGTGGGAATCGTGGTTATTGCAAGCATTCCTGGTTTATATGTAGTATCTGTTATGCCAGATGTGTCACATACAAATTAGGCATGGCTCATAAAAGGTAACAATCCCAGATTTCTCCAAGACATAATAAAGAGTAATTCTGTTTTATCACTCACAATTTCTCTCTGCCTTACTATGATGGGCACGTTGGTAGTTTTGAGTATTGGGCAGAATTTTTACACATGAATAGTTGTGTTTTCATTTAATTATAGAGTAATGAATGTCTTTGGAACCTAGTACAATTATTAGATAAATAAAATCAAGTAATCTGTGTAGGATGATATAGTGTATATATAAATATGGATTTTTTTCTGATGAGTGTACTCATGTAATAAATGCCATGTTAAGGAAAAAACCTTGCTAATACTGAACATTGGAAAATGAAACCTTGTGTACTCTTGGCTGTTAACATCATAGGAGACTAGAAGCTTTAAGAGAAGCGATGTTTTTGTCAAGGAGGAAATTACACTGGATGGATTATAATAAAATAAGCAACCAGACATAAGATAATATTAGAAACTGGCAGAGGAATAATTTTCCAACAACATACATAGTTCATACCAGGGCTTTTTTCTGGGAAAAGAGGTGGTGGAACTCTCTTAAGTGCGCGCTCCCAGAAACGCATGATGATGTCACTTCCCAGAAGTGACATCACTTCCGAAAGTGCTGCCACTTCTGGAAGTGATGCCACTTTCTGGGGATTTTTGCTGATCCCCTTCTAATTCAGCAGGGGGAAAGTAAGGTGTATGTGCAAATAAATAAATGTCCCAGGAACCCCCACTGACCACATGAGCCTGCAATTCACAAAGTCATACCAATCCCAATCTAAGAAGAAGAGGCACAAGAGAGGTCTTGTTCTTTCCTTAAGAACAGGAACTGATGGTAAGTAAATTTTCTCTGAGGGCAGCAAGATAGCATTTATTTTCTTCCAGGATGTAGCACAGTAGGCAGGCATCCCCAAAGATCACAAGTTCTTATTGTAGAACCTTCAGCAGAAACCATCTGCTAAATGCTACATCTGCAGAGGCAAAGCCCTTCTAGCACGTAGGAAACTCATGGGCTAATGCTCGTGTTTGTTACTCTACAAGTCTTGCAAAGGCAAAAGCCACTGCAGAATGCAGCAGGTACAGCCTCCAACTCTGACACTCATCCAGCCAAAGTAAAAATAAGAAGCTTTCCTAATTACATTAAATGACAACTGGGGCGTGGGGGGGCTTATCTCCCTACAGAGTGCCCTCAGAAATGTATTTCTAGGGCCCTCCTGGAAGATGTGGTTGCATTGTACAAATCAACTGACATGTATTTGCAGTCTCCCATTTTCTGAAGACCATGCCATTTAGGGTTGCCAGCCTCCAGGTGGTGGCTGGAGATCTCCCAGAATTACAACTTCTCTCCAGGCCACAGAGATCACTTCCCCTGGAGAAAATGGCTGCTTTGGAGGGTGGACTCTATGGCATTATACCCCAGTGAAGGACCTCCCCTTCCCAAATTTTGCAAGTCCCTCGAGTCCATGGGACATGTTGTCTGGCAGAATTTAATATTTCTTATAAGGATTTTCTCCCCCTCAATCCCCCTTTACCCAAGTCTATCTACCAGGATGCTTAATGAGCCCAGTCCAGGTTAAAAAATGTTAGTACTAGCTGTATGCCTCAGCACAGAAAGCTAAAGCAATGTATTCAGAGTGAGCTTATGCATTCTGATAAAAGGTAGTACCTCCTTGGTGTGTGTTCTTGCAAATGAGATATAAAATAGTTTCATATTTCCCTGGGATATCCATACTGTCTATCAGACTACAATGGACTGGGATCCATTAAATTTTTAAAACTAATCATCTGCTTGGCTATAATATCTTTAGCCTACATGGCAAAGTATTGTCAGGATTCTATCACTCTGTCAACACTGCTAGTTTGAGATGGTTTCAGACATAGCGACTTTCCAGCTGATAACAGTCTAATTCTATGAAATTCAGTTTCTACCTGCCATCTGCCAGCATAGGTTAAATCAGGACTGGTAGCACGTTCATTTCCTAGAAAGGGGGGGGGGTCCTTTAATATGTATACTTCCACATTATCAGCTAAGCAAATAGGTCTTGTATGAAAAGATGTATTTTTTAAATTGCATACATATTCTTGAATTGCTCAGTTCACACTCTTTTTCTCTGCATTGTGCGGGGCCCAAGTGGTGGCTGCTTGCTGCAGCCACCTCCCAATGCTACTGCTGCCTGCACATGTCCTCCTCCTCCAGCTCCCCCTTCCTCCGGGCTGGGGGTGCCTTGGGGAACGCACAGCAGAGAGCAAGAAGTTAAGGAGGGAAGGGTGGATTCACCGCCTGGCTGGATGAATCTTGGTGGTGTTGGAGCTTCTGGCAAGCTGGGGTACGAGGTCTACTTTTTCGTTTTTTTAAACACAAGTCAGATTCACTCAAGAAGCTCAGCTTAGCAGCGCTACTGAAGCTGAACAGGCGCAGTGGGCTGCTTGGGAGGAAGGAATCATGTGGGCGGGGCTAACACCCACGTGATCTTTTTACAGAGGTCCTGGAACGCTGTACCAGAGCGTTCCGGCTCAAAAAAAGCCCTGGTTCATACAGTTAATTTTGCTAACTAATTCTACTGTTGTAAAGCTGGCAGTCTTGTTGAGCTCAAAGGAAAGATACATGTCTATTGTTAACTAACCTTCACAAAACTGAAATTGTACAGAGTTTCAAAGAATATTTAAAATACTGAATTTCCTAGACTATTGTAGGACTTCATTTAGCAAATAGAAAAATGTGATAATTTAATCAAAGTTCCCATTACTTTTCTGAGAGAATCATGTTTCTAACAGGATGGCAGTCCATTTCTTGGCTGTGTCTCAGGAGAGGAGAGCTGGAGCTAGTCCTGTCCTTCACATCCGCATCCGTGTTTATGAGAATAAAATGAAAGAGGAGTATCTTTATGCTACTCTGAGCTTCTGGAAGGAAGGGCAGGATAGTAATGTAATATGTAATTTGTCAACTAGATTCAGATAATTTAAAAGTATTCTTTTGACTATCGGTACAAAGAAAGCCACAATATGGGCACTATGTTTGACTGAGAGATAGCAGCATGAGTAGATGCAATAATTGGGTTATACCTATGCCTGGCCCGTGAGAAAAAGTGGACCGAACGAGCCTAATCATCACTAGCAGCTTGTCAGGATAGAGGGGTAGTAGGAGCATCATTCATACCCCAGAATTATGTACAGTAACCTGTGAAAAAGAAAGAGAAATTAATTTATTATTCACTTTAGTTTCATTTGCCTTTATACACAACACCTGTGAACTGATATTGGCACGGGTCCTCCAGTTTCTGCAGCATGGGTGTCTTCAGCTTGGATACTGGGCAGACAGCTAGCCCTGCTAGACACTCTTTACACATTGGAACGGCTGTGCTAACCAACACATATATTGTGCAGCAGACTACATGGTACTGGTTCATCATACTGTACTCCTACATTACCAACTTGGTGCTGCATGGAGTGATACAACAGTGAATTACTTTGGTTACTGGAGTTCCATTTTTTATCATATAGCTTGTTTGACTGTATCTTGGTGTCATCATTGTATTTATTATATTTATTCAGACCTGTATTTATTGTTATTTATTGCATCTTTATATTTATTGTATAACATAGGAAGTAATTGTCTATTAATGAATGGCATCATGACTGAGATGATTGAATTACGGTCCTTCCCTTAGGAGAATATTTAGGCACCTTTTATTGTGTATGGTTTACTATTAAAAGAGCACTTGAGCACTTTAATATACATGCACATGCTTAGCACTGTATTCTGTATTGCTATATATTACATATGAGAATAGAGTAACTGTTTATATAATTTCATTTCCCCGGTGAGGTGATTCCTCTTGTACAGGTTCTGTCAGTACAAAGGGGCTTGGCAGGTTTTAATGTTCGTCTTGTAAAATTTAAAATATTTTACTGCAGAAACACAACTATATTTAGTGGTTTTGGGAACACTAAACAGCTTTTCAGAGCTGATTCATAGTGTCTGCTCTTATTCTGCACTAGGAATATGAATATGACAGTGGATAATTGCTTTGATATCCCAAACAAATCGTTCATTGTTTCATTCCTCAAATTCTCAGTATCAGTGTGTTATCACTGGTGATGGATTATAGCTGGCGAATCCTGTAGTAAATATGCACTGAAGGAATATTTTTACTGACAACCATCTGTCATCTAATTTCACATAACTGCCTGGCTATTCTACATGCCTCTTTTACATAGGAGTCTACTTTCTGAGCCTGGAGGGAGTCTGCTTTCTGACTATCATCCTCTACACACAGACTTATTTTTTCTCAGAATATTCTCATGTCTGCTTCTCTGTACTGCTGCTTATTCTAGCAAAAATGACTCGGTATGTCTTCATGAATAACATTTCTGAAGCAGGCTTACTAAGGCCAAATTAATTTAATTCTTGCTTCTTTAGAAATCTATTTGAAGGTGCCCTTGGAACCAAATCTTGCTCTTTGATTGCAGACCAACACAGCTACCTATCTGAAACTGGCGAACATCATTTTCCTGAAAATTCTATCCTCTCTGTGACATTAGATGTAGTGTTCCTAACAGTGGAAATTTATTTATTTATAGTCCACTTTTCTCACTGTGACTCAAGGCAGATTAGACAGTGTGAGTCAGTACAGTCAATTTCAAAGACATTTCAATAAACAATAATAGAATATATACATGCAGATTCTCAAGATTTAAAATCAGCATGTGTGTTTACATGTTACTATGTTAAGATCTGAGTTAGCAATCTTGATGTTTGTCTGCTGATTTACTGGCTGACAGTTCAGATATATTTTGAATCACACAGTGCTGTGCTGTTCTACTAGACAAGTTTATCTTTATTGTACTCAAAAAAGCACAAGCTCAAAAGCATAATATAAACCCAGTGGTTCAATACGTGGGGGCAGTACTCTTATGTGAGCTACAAGGCCCTATGGAGCTGCCATTATTATGCTTGCTTTTTGGAAGGTCCTTGTTATTGCATTTCCTACTTATTACTCTGGGCCTGCTGCTCATTGTTCTGGCCTTGATCTTTATGACATCATAAATCTGTGCCCCCTTCCTGTCAGGTGAGCTGCTGTCCTGCTTGTAAATGAATGGATCCCATGCTCAACAGGTCTGAAGTCTGGAAGCACTGAGAATAACTGATCAAAATCAAGACTTGTCATAGTTATGTAGCTCCTAATTCCAACTTTGCTTCTACCCTGCCTAGGGAAGAAAATATTTTTTAAAAAATATGTTCATTTTAAAAGACATCCAGATAAACAGAGCTTCTGCCTGAAATGCTGAAGAGTTACTATTAGAGTTATGTATGACCTCACTCCCTGACATTTAGTACTTAACTCCACTTTCTGTAACAGCCATTTTGTAGTTGTGCCCATCACCCTGTGTCAGAATCCAAAGGTGCCTATGGGCTCAAAAGGGTTCGGGATCCTTTTTTAAATGACATATCTTGATTGTACAGGGTTAAAGGGGTCCAAATTGCAAGTTGTCTGTGCTTGGGGAAAAGGTCACTTCAATAACTTATCTACGGCCCTATGGGATATGTGACTTTATAGGTTACATTGGCCATGTACTGTTACCTGACTCACTGGGGGTATACTTGAGCACATTTTACATGCACGACCAGATTCTAAGGTTATTGGAGATATTTATTAGTCACTGCAGCAAAGTGGCACTATCAGGAAAAAATGTTGGATCAAGCACAGCAAACAATCAAGAGGCCAGTATATTAGAAAATAATAAAACTTAATTATATTCAAATAGGCTCACATTCATTGTAGTAGAAAATAAATAGAAGCCTAAGCTAACGAATATTTTTCCTAAACAACCAACTAGCTTGTCTAGCACAGGATGAATGCAATGCTTATTTGATAAGGCATGTTTGAACCCACCAGCAGGCCTCTCACAGGAGATATCTTCAAAGACATCTTGCCTGTTGCAGAATCATGAGGAGAACACAAAGAGACAGGAAGAAGAGGACTTGGAGGAAATTTCAACTTAGACAATGATAGGCAGTGAGAAGATAACAAACCGATACAACCTGTTTCTAATGCAAAGACAAAATGTACTGTCCCCACCCCCATTGTCAAGGCATGATACCTTGCTTTTACTCCAACACAGGTCAAGAGATCTTTTGACTTTGCTGGAATGGGAGCAAACTTGGTTAATTCCTCAGGTAGCGTTTTGAAATGGCAGGGTATGAAAGACACAGTATTTGAGTTTTAATTTTTGTTGAACATATAAAATTAACAACAGTAAAATGGAAGGACATTGAAACATCTGTGTAAAGCACTGAATTTGAGAAATTGCTGAGCTGACCTCCAGGTAACTAGATGACCTAGAGAGTCACATGACTATTTGAAAAATAAGCAGCAACAAGCAAATTAGTTGATTCCTAGTGGAAACCATCCCAGTTATGCTACATGTTTCCTAACTCCAACCCAAAGTAAAAACCCAACTAAGGTGTTATTAGTAGCATACATTGTCCCAGGGGACATAGGTCAGAAAGTAAGGGTTGGAGCTTTTTTCTCTGATCGGTACTCATAGCTCTGTTATGGCATATTATCTCACCTGCGGGGGGAGCATTCCTTTTAAAATAGACACATGAAAGCAAAGAGTCTCATTGTTTATTTCAAAGTATTACCGCTCTAACCGCTAAACCACAGGGCTGTATTGAAATAGGTCTTCTCTTCCACAGCATCTTTATTACAGCCTAACAGCCCTCAGATTGAAGAGAAATCAGAAGTTTATTTATTCCAGGTGTCACGTGAAAACTGTGTCCCAGCCAGTAATCACCCAATGTTGTCTTTTAAAACATTTTTTAAAACCAATCTAATCAGAATGGAAATGATCAAATATTCATGTGTCACAAAGATACGAGAAACATTTCCATGTGTCGAAGATATCGGAAACAGATAAGTATACATGTCATCATCCCTTGTTCTATCTTAAATCTGAAAGATAAGCTACAGTTTTAAGAATCTCACCAAATTGCTTTCAGAAAGTAGATACTCTCACACAATCCAAGTCAGAAATTAAGAGGTATTTTGGAATTGGCTATCTAATATAGGCTGGCCGTACCAAAATCCTCCTATTTGTCACGTCCATTGACATGCCATGAGTTCTTCTCTGAGCTTAAAAGACATTTCCCATGGAAAAGATGTAACAAACTTTGTACTTGTTTGGACCAAATCGTTGAGCTACTATTCTGGGCATCTATTCAACTATTGAAATTATCTCTTTCAAGGATGTAACAGTGAGAACTTAGCTGAGCAAGTAACTTCTACATGTTTTGCAAATATAAAACTGAAATAAATTTCAGGCATAGTTCTTTGTTTGTTCAATCAATATCTGTAAAACAACCCTTGGAAGAGATACATTCAAAAAGTAAGGGGAAGCAGAGTGCAGAAGCGGAGCTGAAATCTTCATGTATTGTCTGATCCAACAGTTAAGAAGTTCCAAAGCAGTGGAGTGGAAGATCCAGGAGGAAGGACGGAGTCTCTGTTTCAGCAGTGGAGGAGCAACCTTGGGGATCAGATTGAACCTTCCCTCACTAAGCTTTGTCCTGTAGTGGCCGTTGAACAGTCCAGAATGGAAGGAAACCCAATCTGCTCATGCCAAGATGCCATTTTTACTATTGAAACCAAATTCTGTTGGTGGCATTTCTGTCATTTTGCTAAATGTTCAGAATTTTATCTGTGATTGAGGAATTTGAGGATGATCTGTAATCAGAGAAATTCTGGGAACCATGTTCCCATTGGCAGTGTTTGAATTGTTCGAAGAAGGTAATGGAGAAAGAGAGAAAGATGGGAAGGTGGAGTGTTTCCTGAGGTACCGACTTGATTAATGTTAACAAAGGCCATGGGATGGGTGATGGCCCTGACTTCAATTATGATTAAGTTTCTTGAGAAGTCTGCATTGTAATTGGCTGGAATTTTGATGAATCCTCTGGAAGCCAAAGAATAGAGCTGTTGTTAGGTGAGTGTCTGTGCTTCCAGGGGAACCTGGCTACTCCCTGTGAGTCAGTTTTTTTATTGACTGTAGCCAGCTCTTAATTTCTCAGCTGTACTAGAAAACATGAAATCTGTCCTGTAATCTCAGATATCACAAAACCTGAGAAGTCATGTGGTGTGTGTAGGAGTCCAAAACATGTCTTTTTTAATATATATATTTTATTTTCCAAACAATAAAAGGGATACAAAACAAAAAAGGAACAGGAATACAAATTACACTAAAGGAAGATTACGGTATCCATTACAAAGATTGTCTAGAATACAATAACCATATATCATTTAAATATAATGTGCGGGTTTATTACAGCCTTTCTTGGAAACATTTCCTCTCTCTTACTATACCTCGCTATTAAATCAAATATTAAAAATATAATATTGTATTTTTAAATATTTAATAATATTCATTGTTACACTTCTCTTACCTCCAAATGAATTTTATAAGACATATTTAACCATTCTAATACGGTATATTATACTATAATACAACAAATTATGCTAATTATCAGTCTGATTAATTAATTTATTTTTATTTACATCATTTATAGTCTGCCTTTCTCACTGAAACTCAAGGCGGATTACACAGTATGAGGTTAATACAATCAGTATCTAGTACGTTTCAATATAATACCATAAGGTAAACAGATACAAGTTTAAAAGACATAGCGTTAGCAAGGATCCAAGACAGAGTAGAAAAAGTACTGGAACAAAACATAATCAATTCTAGGACTAACATGAGACAACATGGAGCACTTGTTGTATATAGGAGTACATATTTAAAGAAGCAGATAATATATAAGGCAAAAATAGTGATGAAATCTACGATCCCCAACTCGTTAGTGAAGCATCTGGGACCCCATCCTACAATACAGCTCTCCCATTTGAGTAAAAAGCCTTTTTGAATAGATCGGTTTTGCATAGCTTACGGAAAGCCAGGAGAGCGGGGGCCCTTCTGACTATATTTCTATACACTATTTCAGAAAATTGGAAACTTAAAATAAACAACATTTCTATAACCTCTGTTAGTCAAAGCTCATGTCCAAATTTACATTATTAGTTCATATCTATTTATATAATTCATTAATTTTGCCATTGCCACATATTCTATCGTTTTATCTTTCCAGTTTTCTCTAGTTGAACATTTTTCATCTTTCCATTTACTTGCTAATACTACTCTTGCTGCTGTTAACATATACCTAAGCAGTTCATATATTATTCTATCAATACTATCTGACAATATTCCCAACATCTCTGGTTTCATGGCAAAATCTGTTTTTAAGATCCCCTGAATCTCTGCATGTATCTCTTTCCAAATTTTTTTAGTTTTTTTGCATGTCCACCACATGTGGTAAAAAGTGCCTTCTACTTCTTTGCATGTCCAACACATACCTGTATATTTCTTGTCCATTTCTGCAATATCTTTTGGAGTTATATACCGCCAACAGAACATCTTATAGCATTTTCTCTTAATGTTTAATTTGCAGTAAATACCATTCGTCCATAAATCTTCCCACTTTTGGAATGTTATCTCTTCTCCCAATTCTGACTGCATTTAAACATACATATTTTCATTTGTTCTGTTTTTGTGTCATGTTGAATCAGAAGTTTATAAATTTGCCCTAACATATGGTCTTTCCACTGAATGATTATCTTTTCAAAATCCGTTAGATTTCTTAGTTGGCCTTTGTGATCCTTCATAGCTTCCTGTAATCTGGAAATTGCCTGAAGATATACCAGCCATTGTATCTTCTTACCTTCTTCAATAACCGATTGCCATGTTTTTATTTTTTTTGAGAATTTATCGTATCTTTATAAATTATATAATCATTCATTTCCCTCATATATTTATCACAGAAGGCATCTATTGGTGACATCTAAAACATGTCTTCTGACCTAAGACTGCTTTCAGGATAACAACACGCGTGCAAAAGCTACCAAAAGCTACAACACCCAAATTACTCATATAGTTTATTTACTAAGGCCCATGACCCTGTTCTTGAGGCTGCAGTGTAGCACATGAAGAAACTTAAGCAGGAAAACTTGTAGATGAGGTTACTATGAAGCTATAGAACTGCTTGACATAGCATCCAATTCTAACCTGGAGCAAAATGTCAAAGCAATCTGATGAGGGACTCTGCTAATGATCTATTGTTCATGTTCCCTGCTTTTTTCCCCTAGTGGGGTCCCAAAACTCATTCTCCTTGCCTCCATTTTATCCTCATAATCAAAAATGTATAAGGTAGAGAAAGAGTGATTAGTCCAAGCTTATCCAGCAAGCATCCATGGGAGAGTGCGAATTTGAACCTAATTCCCTCAGATCTTAGTCCAACAATTTGACCACTATGCCATGCTTGCTCTCATATTCATCCCTGTGTTTAAAGAACGGAAGAAAGAAGTAATTATCTAGTTATACAAATTCCACTGTCTACTATGAAGGAAACTGGTCTGGACAAATTTATGACATTGTAGATATCCTTTCCGGCAAGTTACGGGAAAGATGGATAATGAGGTGCTAAGTTTTCAAAGCAAATGACATTGGGACAAGCTGAGCAAAGACAAGTCTTAATTGATGAGAATGTTTTCTGAGGGTTCTGATGTTTGCTTTCAGTTTTAACTGTTTGGTCAAGAAAGCCTTATGTTCCTCATTTATATGTTAGTGAATATAGTTTCAAGGTTACAAACTAGGAAAAGGAATCTGGCCTTTGCTTTTGAACATTCTGACATATTCTTCTCTTTTGATAATCTGATAAACATAATACTTGGATAATGAAAAAAAATTTGCTGCAAATAAATGATACATGTTTGTGATGATTTAGTTACATGGTGCACAGAGTATGAATTTAGACCAAACAGGTTTTTATCAAGATGCATATTCTCTCAGAATTCATGCAAATGCAATCAAGCGTTCTAAAACTCAATCATCTCTCATTCAGCTGGTATAATGACAAACTTGAGTGAGTGCCTTAGATGGGTAGTTAAGAGATTTCAACATATGTTTTGTTTCTCTCAAACATTCTGCAATCTCTGGGCAGGCTGCAGTTCTTGTATAGAAGGAGGAAGCACAAAAGGGGGGGAAACTCTGTTACATAATTTCGAACATGTCATAGGTCCATCTGGCCTCTACCAGAGCCAGGGCCTTTTCAGTTCTGGCTCCAACTTGGTGGAACTCTCTGTCTGAGGAGACTAGGATTTGTTATCTTTCTACCAGGCCTGCAAGACAGAGATGTTCTGCCAGGCATTTTGTGGGGGTAGGCTGTCCTCTTGCCAGCCATACCACTGAAGACCATCCACCACCCATGTAGGAGCTCATAAAGTGTGGCACATACTTATATCCGCCATCTGAGAAATTTTATTGCACATTGTTAATGTTTTTAAATGTTTATTTATAATGTTTTTATTGTTCTAAACTGTATGTCATAAATTGTATGTTGTTACACCGCCCTGAGCCCATCCGATGGGGAGGGCGGTCTCGATATGTAATAAATAAATAGTTGTCTGGTTAACTCCTGGCAAACTCAAGAATTAAAAAATTATCCTTGTGTTGAGGAACTAAAGGGCACAAACATGCTGAGATTCATGTTAGAGGCTTCTGCAAAGCAGATATTAAAATAGATGAAATGGATTCTTTATCTAAAAGAATAGAGTTGTAAAGTATTAGCCTATGCTAGACTGAATTTGTTTCATTTTCAAATCTTTTGGCGTAGTGCATATCTAGGGATGCCAGACCCCTGGTGGGGGCGGGGGATCCCCCACCCCCGCTCCCCATACTCCACCCCCACTTACCTGAGCAGTGTGAGGCGCGCACCTTCCTTGCGCGCTCCCCCACGACACGGTTTTGTGTGCCGCAGCCACCGGGATTGGGCCCACTGTGGAACGCGGGAGCGCTCCTGCACTCTGCAGCACTCAAACCAGGCCTGATCCATGGCAAACCAGGCCTGTTTTCAGCAGCTGCAGAGCGCAGGAGTGCTCCTGCGCTCCACAGCACCCCAAAACAGGCCCATTTTGGTGCAGATCGTGCCCGTTTTGAGGCACTGCGGAGTGCAGGAACGCCTCTACACTCCGCAGCACCCAAAATGGGCCCGTTCTGCCAGGGATCAGGCCCATTTTGAGGCGCTGCGGAGCGCAGGAATGCTTGTGCGCTCCGCAGCGCCTCAAAAACAGGCCCGATCCGTAGCAGAATGGCCCATTTCCGGCACTGTGGAGCGCAGGAGTGCTCAGCAGCACCCAAAAATGGGCCTGCCCAGGGGGCGCATGATGATGTCACTCCTGAAGTAATGTCATCGCACCTGTGGGGGGGGGGCGAGCTCCATGTGCGTTCACCCCCTCTCCCCAAAGGTAAGTGTCAGGACCCTGTCCCCCGCCGGGAGGTTGAGGGGGCATGGCAACCCTATGTATAGTGCGTAGTGCATAGTTTTACTATATGGCTCTGAAAGTGGAATCAGAATCTGTATCTATCAGCCCAAGTACTTGTAAGGGTTTCTGATATATGCTGTGTATGTAACCATGATGTCTTTCGATAAATGCTGTTTGGATCAATATAAAACAGGAATCCTTCTACTAGATCGTGCATGCAAGATGTTTTTTTAATTAACCCAGAAATCCTGAATAAATCTTTTCACACTCAGCTATTGTGATATAAATGGTCAACTCCACCAGAAGTGGAACACTTTACAAGCCATCTGGCGAATATGGAGACTGCTGTACACCATTCTACCCAGAGCACTATTCTTTTCCCCCAGGGGAAAGCAAGGGAGCTGGCTGGGAACACATATCAGCTTCAGCCGCGCTTATGGGCGCTCGTATTAGGTTCTTTCCACATTGGCAGATTGTACTCGAAGGAGCTTTCTGTCCTTGCTTGGAATTCTTTATACCACACTAACCTTTCCTGATGGTTGGGTTAGCTATAGAAGGTAGACATTTGAAATTTCTGAGTGTCAAAGTAACTGCCCATAAAAAACTAATCATAATATAGCCCATTTCTTAAAGATTCCTAATACATACCTAGAACTTCAAATGCCAGGTCTTGGTTTAAATCTGTTGTGAAGATATGTCTCACAGCAAAGAAACAAGATGCTGTACTATTCTGAATTTACCAAGTACCTGAATGTGGGAAGGGAAAATTCTTCTTCTTTCTTGGAATGATACACCCAGCGATATTCCAAAGAGCTATTGCTTGATCTGAAGGTCTACTTTACTGCTCTTTCAGCATTATATCACCACTCTGAAGTCCTTTCTTGAACAGCTACTCCTAATCCACTTGCCATGGACAAGTCTGATGAAGAGTGTTTATATGTAATTATTGTATACTCTGTACTAGTAGAAATATCCTGTAACCATCAGTATTGTTCTGCTGTACGGCACACTAATATAAAAGATACCTTCAGAAGCATTCAGAGATGGCCCCCTCTGCAATTAATTTGTGATACCGAGAGTTAGATCTGTTGACAAGATATCTCTTCCACCCCCCAAAAATGCTGAGCAGCCTAAATTCATTCCATTTTGATGCTTGCCAGACATGTATTTCAGGCAATTGCTTACTGATTGCAGGAGAGAGGCAGCTGAGAAAATGGGAAGGACAGCTTTCTGGTCAGTAAGTTTCAAGCAAATATCGCTAAGGAAAAAATAGTTATCATAATCCAGAAAAAAACATCATGGTCAGCAAAACTCACCAAAGCATGGTATGAAAAATTAAAATGAAGGTCTTTGTATTTATTAGTGTTTTAAAAAGTCATTTAAAATGGTTACAGAGTATAGAGGAGGGAACCCTTCTTTTATTAGGGTGAATGAAGTCTCATTTGAATGGTAACAGGCACTGACAATATCAGCAAGGAACTGAATGACTCTGCATTCCCATTTGCAATATGTCTGAGTTCAAGATGATAAATTGTACATCTAACTATTAATCCTTATATGTGGTTGTGCATATGAATCTAATTATACCTGATGAGTACATCTTCATAATGCATCTGAACAAGATATGTTACTATCTAGATGACTAAATTATAGATTGTATTGTCAAAGGCTTTCACGGCCGGAGAACGATGGTTGTTGTGGGTTTTCCGGGCTGTATTGCCATGGTCTTGGCATTGTAGTTCCTGACGTTTCGCCAGCAGCTGTGGCTGGCATCTTCAGAGGTGTAGCACCAAAAGACAGAGATCTCTCAGTGTCACAGTGTGGAAAAGATGTTGGCAGGTCATTTGTATCTACTCAGGAGGGGTGGGGTTGAGCTGAGTCATCCTGTAAGAGTTTCCCAGGGTGTAGAATGCTAATGGCGGGAGACTTCACTGTATCCTGAGGAGGTTCTTTTGCATATGGATTGGTGCTTGATGTGCTAATCTTCTCTGCAGGGCTATTGTCGAGTATAGGGTGTTTTGTTAGCCTGGTGTTTTTCAGAACTGGAAACCATGCTCTGTTCATTCTTAAGGTTTCTTCTTTCCTGTTGAAGTTTTGCTTATGCTTGTGAATTTCAATGGCTTCCCTGTGCAGTCTGACAAAGTAGTTGGAAGTGTTGTCCAGTATTTTAGTGTCCTGGAATAAGATACTGTGCCCTGTTTTGAGTTAGGCTATGTTCAGCCACTGCTGATTTTTCAGGTTGTCCAAGTCTGCAGTGTCTTTCATGTTCATCTACGGTCTTCCTGTGCAGTCCCACATGGGACTGCGCACGCGCAGGCCTGCCGATACCGGAGATTTTAATAGCTAAACACCACCAGGGGGCGCTCCCGCCTCTCAGCGCGCATGCGCGGCCGCTTTCCCGCCGAAACGGACCTTAAGAGGCGGAGCGCCCCTCACATACCCTCAGTTTCTCTTTCGCCGCCGATCGTTGAGGTTTACAGCTTTCTTCGTTCGCGATGTCTGAGAAGGCCTTGTTTAAGCGTTGCGAGACCTGCAATCGTAAGATGACAAGGTCGGATGGCCATTCCATTTGCTTATATTGCCTTGGGGAAACTCACAACACTCAGGCGTGCAAGCGTTGCCGCGCGTTTACCTCAAAGGCCAGGGCGGAACGGACGGATCGTTTGCATGCCTTTCTCTGGCAGCGTGCGATGTCGGTCGAGGACCCTCCACCGAAGCCTTCGTCTGCTCCGTCTGCATCCTCTCGTCCTCCTGTACCTTCGGGTTCCAGGACTCCTCGTTCTCAACCGTCTCCGAGTCGCTCGGAGTCGAGGTCCGAGAGGATCCCTTCGGGTCGGAGTTTGTCGGAACCGACCGCTTCGGTTCCGAGACATCTAGCAAGTCGACCTCCTTCGATCTCGTCGGCTGTCTTGGCTTCACCTGCTCGTGGCGCCCATAGAAGTTCGACTCCGTCGGTTCCGAGGTCGACTCCTCCAACTCAGACCACCTCTACGGTTCCGATGACTTCGGATCCTTCTGTGAGATCGAAGGCCGTTCCTGAAAAGAAAAAGAAGAAGCATAAGCATTCCAGTAAGCATGATAAGGCAGTGTTGGAAGGCTTACTCACCTCTTCCCCGTCGGTTCCGGTCGACTCCGCTCCCGTCCAAGTGGAGCAGCAGGCAGATGCGAGTGATCGTCCGCAGTCCAAGACTCCTCCGGACCGGGTGGCTCAGGAGGACGACGTCATTCTCCTCGAGAAGCCTCTTACCCCTTCCGGTCGGGCCCGATCGGCCTCGTACGAATCGGACTCTATTCAGTCGGCTCGGAGTCGACGGAGTCGGTCTACCCGTCGCTCTAGCTGTCGGACCCCACCACGGTCCTATCGGAGCCGATCCAGGGAGAGTCGACGTCGAGATGATCCTGTCCCTCGTTACTTTAGTAGGGAGAGTTCATACTACTCTGACCGGCATTATAGAGGTGCTTCGTTGTCTCCCTCATTTCGAGTCGGTTCCGATGTTGGCTATGACCCGTCCCGCCCTCCGTCGGATCGGGTCTCTCCACGACCCCGGGCCCGTTACAGTGTTTCTCCTCTGTCGGAGTCACCTGAAAAGGAGATTGGGCCATCTGATGAGGCCTCGCCCACTGATGATTTTCGGGCCTACAACGAGTTGCTCCAAAGAATGGCTAAAGCCTTGGACCTTGAAGTGACTTCCACTGAATCTAAATTTACTGATAAGATATTGCAACATATCTATTCGGGTTCTACTCCCTCGATTGCCTTTCCCCTTATTGAGGGGTTTGCTGATCTATGGAAGAAGCTGCAGTCTCGACCTGCGTCTGCTACCGCCACTAATCGAAAAGTGGAGAGCTTGTACAGGACCAAGGACGATGCTCATCCGTTCCTGGCCGTTCACCCTCCTCCATCCTCACTTGTCACCGAGGAGATGCAAGCTCGGCCTCGCCAGGGCTCGCTATCGGCTCCAACTGACAAGGATAGTAGAAAGATCGATGCCTTGGGTAGGAAGTTGTATACTTCAGCTACGTTTGGCATCAAAGTGGCGAATTATGCCGCAATGATGGCGGCCTATCAACTGTTTTTATGGAAGAAGGTGGCGTCTTTTCTTCCTAAGCTTCCCGAAGATCAGCGCACTCTGCTTCGGGTCATTCAGGAGGAGGCTGTTCGCCTATCCAGACACCAAATTAATGTTGGGAGAAGTATGGCTGACACTGCGTCTAGATCACTTCTCTCCTCGGTGGTACTGCGCAGGTACGCATGGCTTCGCACGACCGCCCTGCCAGTTGAGACAAGGAACAGGGTTGAGGACCTGCCGTTCGAAGGCACCACTCTGTTCTCAGAGAAAACTGACGAGTTCCTCTCTAAGAAGAGGACTGACCGTCTGACAGCCCGCTCGTATGGGGTTCTACACCAGCCGTCGCAGCAGCCTTCTCGCCCATACTATCGCTCCTTCCAGCGTGGCAGACAACACCGCTATCAGCCCTATCAAGGGTATGCTTACCAGCAGCGCAGGAGCTACCAGAGCCCACAATCTGCCTTTCCCAGACGGAGGCAGGGCCAACGTCCCAAGCCTGGTTCCCAACAGCATCAGGCCAAGGACCAGGACCAATTGCATAAGCAATTCTGACAATCACAGGGACCTGACCCCACATTTGGGGACAGGCTTAATGCTTTTTTGGATGCCTGGTGTTCAATTTGTTCTGATGTTTGGGTTTTGTCTATTATCCAGTTTGGTTATAAAGTTGAATTTCTTGGTTTACCTTACCTACGTCTCCCTGTGTTTTCTTCTGACCCCCCTCGTTCAGAGATCCTGGGAGAGCTCTCAGCCCTATTGCAGAAAGGGGCTATAGAGGAGGTTCCGGTTGCTTCAGCTGGTTTGGGATTCTATTCCAACCTGTTTTTAGTGGAGAAGAAGGATGGTGGGCTTCGGCCTATCCTGGATCTTAGGGGTTTGAATAAATTTATACGAGTTCGTAAATTCAAAATGGTTACTTTACAGATGGTTTTGACCTTGTTGCCCCAACAGTCGTGGTTTGCAGTCCTGGATTTGAAGGATGCGTATTTTCATATTTCAATTTTCCCTGAACACAGGAAGTTTTTACGTTTTGTCTATGGGCAACGTGTCTTTCAATACAATGTTTTACCTTTTGGGTTGGCCACTGCACCTAGGGTGTTCACCAAGTGTGTGGCAGTAGTGGTGGCTCATTTACGCCTCCAGGGCTGCCAGATCTTTCCTTATCTGGATGACTGGCTCTTGGTTGGTGATTCTGCTGACTCTGTGTCCAATCAGGTGTATCTCACCTTAAATTTATGTTTACGCCTGGGTCTTTTTGTTAATCAGAAGAAGTCCAAGTTGACCCCGGTGCGCTCCATCCAATTTATTGGAGTGGTTTTGGATGGTGTTCGGGATGCAGGCTTCTTGCCTTCAGAGCGTGCTGCGAAAATTAAGAGGCTTATTTCGACCCTTCAGAGGTGTCGTTTCCAATCTGTTCGCTTTATCCAGACCCTTTTGGGTTGCATGGCTTCTACTACGGCTGTGGTTCCACTGGCCAGGTTATTTATGCGACCCTTCCAATTGTGGTTCAATTCAGTATTCTCACCGGCCCGTGATTCTCAAAATAGGAGACTTTCCGTCCCTAGAGGGGTGCTGTCCTCCCTGGAGTGGTGGCTGGATGATGCTAATTTATTTAAAGGGATGGAGTTTGGTTTTCACCAAACTCATCTGTCAGTTACTTCCGATGCTTCCCTTTTCGGTTGGGGGGCTCACTGTGCTGGCCTTTATGCCCATGGGTTATGGTCTGAATCTGAACGTGAGGAACATATTAATGTTCTTGAGTTACGGGCAATTTTATATGCATTGATCTCCTTTACAGATGTCGTGCGGAACAAGTCCGTTCAGGTCCTGACAGACAACACGACGGCGATGTTTTACATCAACAAGCAAGGTGGCACGGCGTCTGTGGCTCTCTGCACAGAGGCGATGAGACTCTGGAAGTGGGCCATAGATCATGCTGTCTGGCTGCATGCAGTTCACATCCCGGGGGTGCAGAATTCCATGGCGGACCACCTGAGCAGACTCCACAGGGAAAACTACGAGTGGTCCCTCCAGGACGAGTATCTCGCCCCTGTCTTCTCGGAATGGGGGACTCCAGAGTTGGACCTTTTTGCGACTGTGGAAAATCGCAAGGTCCTAGCTTATTGTTCCAGAGGAGGAGTAGGCCCAGAATCAAGTGGGGACGCGTTTCAGTTAAGTTGGTCAGGTCCCCTGTGTTATGCCTTCCCTCCGTTCCCGCTTCTGGCACGGGTCCTCAGCAAGATCCAGAGGGACAGGGCGTCCGTCATCCTGGTGACCCCGTATTGGCCGAGGCAACCCTGGTTTCACTCCCTTCTGAGTCTACAGACTCAATCGATCCGTCTCCCGGTGGTTCCCGATCTCCTGACCTGCGGGGGGGTTCTTCACCACGACATCAGGAGACTCAAACTCACAGCGTGGTTGATCAGGCCGGGGCTGCCTTCTCCGAGGCTGTGACTAATGTTCTCTTAAATGCTAGACGTTTGTCTACCAGGCAGTCTTATGCCCTTAAGTGGGACAAATTTTCTGTGTGGTGTAGTCGCAGGGGTTTGGATCCTTTTGAGTCCACCCTTTCTGAGATTTTGGACTTTTTGTGGGAGGTAAAACAGGAGGGTTTGGCCAACTCCTCAGTCAAGGTTTATCTGGCAGCCATCTCTGCTTTTCACCCTCCAGTGGATAGAAAATCTGTTTTTTCCCACTATTCTGCCAAATTATTTTTGCGGGGATTGAATAATTTGTTTCCCCCTGTGCGGGCTTTGGTCCCTCAGTGGTCGTTGCCCCTGGTTCTGACTCGTTTGATGTCTAAGCCGTTTGAACCCTTGGCTTCCTGTCCACTTCGTTTTTTGTCCATGAAAGTAGCCTTTTTGGTTGTGGCTACTTCAGCCAGGAGGGTTGGGGAGCTAGCAGCGTTATCTTGCGAGCCCCCTTATTTGAAATTTCACCCTGAGAAGGTCGTTCTTCGTACAAAGGTTGAGTTTTTACCTAAAGTAGTATCCCGTTTTCATTTATCTCAGGAATTGGTTCTGCCGGTTTTCTTTCCGACTCCGGCTTCTGAGGCAGAGGCGGCCCTTCATTCTTTGGATGTTCGCAGGGCCATTTTATTTTATTTAGATAGGGTAAAACCGTTTAGGGTTGACTCTAATTTGTTTATTTGTTTTGCTGGACCGAAGAAGGGTAACCGGGCTTCGGCTCAGACTATCTCTAGATGGGTGGTCCAGGCTATACTGACCTGTTATTCTGCTGCTAACTTACCTTGTCCTTTGGAAGTGCATGCCCACTCCACCAGGTCCCAGGCGTCGTCAGCGGCTCTCTTCAGGGGTGTTCCACTCCAGGACATCTGCAGGGCGGCGACGTGGGCCTCGGCGGATACCTTTGTGAAGCATTATGCGCTGGACATCCTAGATAGAAAGGAGACAGCGGTGGGCACAGCAGTTCTGCACTCCATCTTTGAGTGATGCTTTGGCGTCACCTCCACCCAGGTATTTAGCTTTGGAATCTTCCCATGTGGGACTGCACAGGAAGACCGTAGATGAAAAACAGGTTTTACTTACCATAACTGTTGTTCATCTAGGTCTTCCGTGCAGGCACACATGCCCTCCCTCTTGGTACTTACCTTGCAGGGGGCGGCGAAAGAGGAACTGAGGGTATGTGAGGGGCGCTCCGCCTCTTAAGGTCCGTTTCGGCGGGAAAGCGGCCGCGCATGCGCGCTGAGAGGCGGGAGCGCCCCCTGGTGGTGTTTAGCTATTAAAATCTCCGGTATCGGCAGGCCTGCGCATGCGCAGTCCCATGTGTGCCTGCACGGAAGACCTAGATGAACAACAGTTATGGTAAGTAAAACCTGTTTTTCTTTTATTCTTGTCTGGATGCTACGCTTTGTGGTCCCGATGTAAACTTGTCCACAGCTGCAGGGTATACGGTATACTCCTGCAGAGGTGAGGGGGTCTCTACTGTCTTTTGCTGATCGTAGCATCTGTTGTATTTTTCGGGTGGGTCTGAATACTGCTTGAAGGTTATGCTTTTTCATAAGCTTTCCCATCTGATCAGTAATTCCTTTGATATATGGCAAGAAGAGCAAGCAAACCCAGGATGAATCAAACAACCAAGGAAAAACAGTCTCCTACAGGAAAAGTGTTTTTGCCATTTAAAAACAATTTAAAACATTACATCTGTATAAATATTAAAACACCATTTAAATAGTGACATTTTGTATTGTGTGGCAGCAGCATCAGGAAGACTTATAATATTTTGCATGCATACTGTGGTGGACAGTTTTTCACAGGGGGGGTGTTAAATTTCCTTTTTTCCCCCAGGCCAGCGGAGGCCCAACCTTAGCCATGAGCCTGGCGGAACAACTCAGTCTTGCAGGCCCAGCAGAAAGACAATAAATCTCGCCGGGCCCTGGTCTCAGTAGACAGAGCATTCCATTAGGTAGGAGCCAGGACCAAGAAAGCCCTGGATCTTGTCGTGGCCAGGTGGGCCTCCTTGGGACAAGGGATCACTAATAGCTGTTGGAGAGTCCTCCGGGAATATATGGGGAGAGATGGTCCCGCAGATACGCTGGACTAAGCTAAGTGGCTCAGGCAGAGCTGGCAGTGTCAGAGGGCCTGCTTGATTCAGACCTGAACCATGTAATCAATGTCAACCAGTGTAGCCTCCCCAGACTCAAAAAGCCCTCCTCACACTATCCCTCCCCATCAACCCATTCAGTAGAGAACTCGCCAAACAAACCTTTTCAGTATCTATTTAAATTATTTTTAATCTAGAGGCTCATCTAGATGGCTTGAGGTAGGTTGCAACAATCAAAAACAATTAGTAAAACAATTATAAAGTAGGGCCAATGCATAGTGGCCAAAGAAGGAAATAATACTAAAACTAATGACAGGCAAACCCTCCACAACGTTCTTTGTAAGGGGGAGGAGATTTTATAAGTACTCGCAAAGAAAACTCAAAAAAGTGAGTGTAATAATGATCTTTTCCTATGATTCTTCGTACTGTCTATGGTAGTGCTAGGGTCAACAGCTTGGGAAAGTCTTTGAAATGTATGGGTGGTGCCTGGGAAGGGTGGAGTTTGGTTAAGGGAGGGAACTCAGCAGGGACATTCTGCCATAGAATCCACTTTCTAAAGCTGCCATTTCCTACAAGGGAGCTAATTTCTGTACCTTGGAGATCAATTGTAATTCCAAGAGAACTCCAGATCCCAGCTGGAGGTTGGTAAACCTACTTCTTTCTCCCAACTTCGCTGGTGACAGGTCAAGGATAGCATCATCTACTGTGAGGTATGTATTCCCCTTCATTCTCTCAGAACAGATTGGCAGCCATTAACTAGATACTACTTAGACAAACACTGACACAGCATTTATTTTTGACTGTTTAATTATCTGTGACTGTGTCTACATAATCAAATATTATTTCCCCTGCATTTTTCACCTGCCATGTGTTTCGAAGGGTTTTTTAAAGATGGTAATGGTTATTGCAGTCTGACATATTCCCACAGTCACTAAATTTCCAGATTTCATTTTCTGAAAAGTACATCACTATCCATTTTATATTGGGGAATAGAAGGGGCTAGAGACTTACTTTTTAAAAAAAAGAACAGTGGGACTTTAGCGGTCACGGCAATATGTCATTAGATCGCAATAGAGCAATAGTAATTTCTGATTAAAAAGAATCTCCAAACACCTTCTGGTGACACAGCAAGGAAAATAGCAGCCATGACTGCAGGAAAAGCTAGTTGTGCTGTACTGTGCTTAGGAAGCAAGACAGTGAAGTAGCCTGGCGAACAGCCATGAACCAGTCAACAAGCAGTTGAACCAGTTATTGAAAAATCAGCTTCTTGTTCATGACTGGAGAAAAAAACATGACCAAAAGTGGTTGGTATTTGAACATCCCTAGTTGAGAAGTCTGTTTTCTCAGTTTCCCTCCCAGAGTTGGAAAGGCAGCCAATCTTTTTTTCAAAACGTGTGTGTGCATGTAATGTTACTTGGTTGTTTTGGTTTAAAGGCTAAGTAAAGGATTTTATAGGGTATGATGTACACATGGTGTTCCCTTTTGCTTGAAAGTTAGGAATATGGTACTCACTCGGGTTCCAGAGACAAGTGCATTCAAAACAACATCCATTTATTAACAAGAAAGTACAGGTATGAGAACAGCTGGTTTCAGAAATGGGAGCACATGCAGTCTACAGTTCTAACTAACAAAGAACTAATAAGTGGAGAATCCAACCCATGAGACTAAACCAATACTCTCAAATATCAGAGGGGGGGACACACTGTTCCATTGTAATATATACAATAAATACTCTATGTTTATAGGATATCCTTCAGTCTAATGCCTTATCTATCACCCTATGGTGGTTTTGAAGATAAAATGGTGTAATCCCATATGTAATGCACTGAACTCTTAGAGGAAGGGAAGGATACAAAAGTGTAATAAAAGGTATCTCAAATATGTCAACCCTCAGTCTTGGATCGTAAGCCTTGTTTCCACTTGCACAGTGCCCTTTTCCATTGCAAAGGCAGGCCTCTACTGCATGTTCCTTCGGTGTTGCCATTTACACACACTAGCCTCTTCCAATGAGCTGAAAAGCACCTAGTGCCACAGAAGTGTGTTGAACAGTGGACAACTTCTACAATGGACAAAAAGCTGCACAAGTGGAACTAAGTTATGGGATCCAAGTCTATAAAATTAAGATCCTAGCATTTCTTATGACTACACATCTGTCACGTAAATGCTATTAAAGCCATATGTTAGGAATAGTTTAGTTTATTCAAAATTTATGTTTGCCTTTTGCTTGAGACTGGGTGAAGATACATCAGCAGAGTTCTTGATTTGGTTGTTTAAAGCAAAATCAAGCATTAATATATGTAATCAACTTGCCTATAACTTGCCTCACCACTTTTTGCCACATTTTAGTGAACTTAGTGGTGTGCTGTAGGTATGGAGGAAACAGAGGAAGGAAAATAGGTTATTTGGTGAAGCATAGGGCATGTGATCAGTGTTTGTTGTTGTATAAAATCACAATCAACACTGACAACGTTGCTATTAAATACTATTTCCTGTGCTAAAAGAGAGTCCGCATAAGCTGAAAAGAAACCTGCAGCCATAGATTTGCACATAGACCTTAATTGGCCCAATTGACCTTCTATGCTGTATTTACAATTGCCTTCAAATTGTAAGCAGATGTTTGAAAACCTTCATTAATAGGTCCCTAACATCTGTTTCACCCGCAATATTGCCCACCAAAGCAGTTATAATTACAAGGGCACTCCATGCATCTTTTCTTACTGGCCTCAGATATTTGTGTTTTAAACAAGTTTTTAAAGTTGATTTTTATTGGGTTAAAAATATTGCATATAATATCAGTACAGACAGAGCCATAGTGTCATCTCAATTTTACAACTTTTTAATTTAAAGAACTCTAAAAATATGCTGTACTGTACTAATTTTCCCTTTTGGTGAATGATAGAATTAAGCAAGTAAAGTAAATAGAGCTTCATCTGAGAAAATATTTTTCCCAGTGCTGTAGCTATCAGGCATCTAAAAGAAAACACTGCCTTGGTAATGTACTTTATCTGTTATATTTTTTGTTTGTTACTGTGAATCTTCAATCTGAAGTCTTTTAAGAAAACTGTGATTGTCTTAAATGATTGAATAAGAAAGTGATATTTCTTGCCAGAGTTGTTTAGGGTTTTGCCTATAAATCGTATCTTAAACCTTCCTTTTACAAAAAAAAGTTGTGTACATTCAGAGTATGTAAAGTCTGTATAAGATTGTAGAGTGGAATTATGCCCACACTGTCAGTGTGCACCTGCCCTGATCCTAGGTCTACTTCGCATTCTCCTATTGAACATAGTGTTTAAAGGTGCTTCAGAATCCAATTAACTTAAGCAGTGCTAGGGGAAAGGATTTGCACATTGGACTATATGCAGGTAGCTCCTGTTTGAGTAGTATGTTCAACAATGGGGACATGGGGATTGGGGTAGGTGATTCCATTCTCCCACCATGCATAATTTATATACTGTATACATGGTAGAACTATAAATGGCTTAGAATATATCTTGAATTTTTTTTTATAATGGAGAGAGGGTCTTTGCAGCAGTGCGCATGTAGGTCTACAAGGTGGCAATCTTCTCCTAAAATTGTATTGAGGATCTTCATAGATATTTGTAGGCTGTATAGTAAACTAAAGTTTTTTGTAATCTAAAAATACAACAAATATTCTCTGGATCTCTGCTTTGTAGTGCAACTTTTCGCTAAATTTTTGTTTATGGTATTAGCAGGAAGACAGCTTAGTTTAACCAGCATCTGTGACAGACCGTCTAAAGCAAAATATGTAAGAAAGAGATGTTAAAATTTTGACACATCGTTTGAAAAAATTTTCCCCCAATATATATTGTTTGTAGTTCTGTCAGGCCTAACTGCTGCCTAGTTAGTAGGTGTTATGTGAGGTGGCAAAATCTTAGATGAGTTACTAACAGCAGAGCTAAGGTGGCATGAAATGGGGGAACAGGTGAAGAGAGTGATCTTTTGTTGCTCAGGACCTAGAAGCTTATATCGTGCCAGGGTTGGCAATGTGAGTCCTTTATGTATCTATCTGTCATCTTAGACTGGAATTACAAAGCCTGTTCACAGTGTTATCAATTTGCCAGATTAGAACTGTGGTATCAAGGACACATGCCTTCTTTGTGGCAGTCCTTGAATTGTGAATCCTCTTTCCCAAGAGGTGAGGAAAGACACATCAGTTTGCCCTTTTGGAAGGGATGCAAGGTTCTTCTCTTCCACCTGACTTTTGACAAATGAATGCGGGGATCTTTTAATTTTTTCTGATAGTGCTCATTGTTTTAACTCCGTGCTAAAGTTTTAACTCTGTTCTAATTGCTTTTATCAGGTAGAATATGCTGCTTAAACCATTCATAACAATGGAAAAGTAGTTTATATATTTTTAAATGGGTGGACTGAGAGACCAAAATAACCCTCTTCTCTGCCATCCCCCCCGCCAGTGGAGGGAGATCTAGCCAGGCAAGTTGCTCTCAGTACCCAGTTGGTGCTGAGTTTGTTGGCTGGGCTGGCAAGATAGCTGCCACTGCCTAGCATGGGCCTGGCAGCAGCGGTAAAATTTGTCCTGGCCCAGTGCAATTTGGCCAAGTCCATCATGTCTTGCCCAGAGGGGACAGTCATATGTCTTGCCTGGGCCCTGCATGATTTGCATGATTTGAAGAAAGACAGTACAAGACTCCTGAATAGGGTTTTTATATAAAAATCAGTATGGCAACTGAGTTTTTAAATGTTCTTGGGGAGATGGTGCATGACCTTTCTAGGGGCCATTTCAATACGAACCTCTCACATGAAGCTACCAAAGTGCCCACCACACAGAATCACAGAGTTGGAAGGGGCCATACAGACCTTCTAGTCCAACCCCCTGCCCAATGCAGGATGATCCTAAAGCATCCCTGACAAATATTCATCCAGTCTCTTCTTGAAAACTGCCAGTGAAGGGGAGCTCACCACATCCCTAGGCAGCTGATTCCACCTTTGAACTACTCTGACCATGAAAAAGTTTTTCCTAATATCCAGCCGGTACCTTTGTGCATGTAATTTAAGCCTGTTGCTTCGAGTCCTATCCTCTGCTGCCAACTGGAACAGCTCCTTGCCCTCCTCCAAATGACAGCCTTTCAAATATTTAAAGAGAGCAATCATGTCCCCCCTCAATCTCCTCTTCTCCAAACTAAACATTCCCAAGGCCCTCGGCCTTTCCTCGTAGGGCTGTCTCCAGACCCCTGATCATTCTCGTTGCTCTCTTCTGCACCCTCTCAATTTTGTCCACATCCTTTTTGTAGTGAGGCCTCCACAACTGCACACAGTACTTCAGGTGCAGCCTGACCAAGGCAATATAGAGAGGGTCTATGACCTCCTGCAATTTCGATGCAATGGCCCTTTTGATACAACCCAAGACTGAGTTTGCCTTTTTTACTCCCACATCACACTGACTGCTCATATTTATTTTACAGTCCACTCTTACCCCAATATCTCTTTCACACACACTACTACCCAGAAGTGTATCCCCCATCCTGTATTTGTGCTTCACATTTTTGTAGCCCAGATGTAATACTGTGCACTTACCTATGTTGAATTGCATCCTGTTCACAACCGCACACTTCTCCAGAGTATTCAGGTCTTGTTGAATTTTAACTGTATCTTCTTGGGTGTTTGCCACTCCTCCCAATTTGGTAGCATCAGCAAATTTAATGAGTAGCCCATTTACCCCTTCATCCAGATCATTGATAAAAATATTGAAAAGTACCGGGCCCAAAACCGAGCCCTGTGGCACCCCACTGGAACCCTCCCTCCAATCTGATGAAATGCCATTGACCACCACTCTTTGGGTGTGGTACTCTAACCAGTTCCCCATCCACCAAACTGTCCTCTAGTCCAGTCCGCAGTCTTCCAGTTTACCCATTAGAATGTCATTGGGGACAAAAGAAGAGAGAAGTGACTATACCGGGGGGGAGAGTTGAAAAATATCTAAGCAATTATTTTATTTGACTATTAGGGATAGAAACTGATTAATCTCATTGCTGGCAGATAATGGTATAATGGAGAAACTGTATAATCAAAATGAATGAATACAAGAAAGTAGGGGAAAATATATAGTAATATACAGAATATGGGTCAAATTGATTGACTTATGTTTAAAGTATAAAACAAAGAGTAATATATGGAGTATGGGTTAAATTGATTGACCTATATTGAAGGTATGCAATGTTTATAATGTACTTAAAGTTATGTATAATGAGGAATAAATTGTTTGTTCAATATAGAGGAGATCAGAATGAGTAAGATAGAGTACAGGTTACCAAAATGATTATTGAAGAATATATGCCAGAAATGTATTATCTAGTTGTTAAGTTAAATGGAAAGGGAAATGAGACAGCATTGTGATATAATAGGTAAGCTTAGAAGAGAGTGAAAGTATATGTTTAATAGGTAAAATAAGTTTGAAATGAGTAGGGGAAAATAGATAAGGGGTTGGAAAACTGTTGGAAGTCAACAAAAGGGGGGAAGGGAGGGGGTTAGAATTGGAATTTTTTTAAAGGAAATTGATTGTAATGGACATTAAAATATTTCTAATCCAATAAAAAAACTTAAAAAAAAAAAAGAATGTCATTGGGGACCTTATCAAAAGCTTTACCGAAACCCAGGTAAATCCCGTCGACAGAGTTCCCACGATCCAGTAAGCTCATCACTCGATCAAAGAAGGAAACCAGGTTGGTCTGACAAGATCTGTTAGGGACAAAACCATGTTGACTTCCCCGGATCACTAAGTGGTTCTTCAGATGCTTACAGATAGATCCCTTTAAAATCTGCTCTAATATCTTCCCAGCAACAGAAGTCAGACTGACCAGCCTGTAGTTTCCTGGGTCATCCTTCTTCCCTTTCTTAAAGATTGGGATAACATCTGCTCTTCTCCAATCTTGCGGCACATCCCCAGTCCTCCAGGAGGCCTTGAAGATGATGCACAGAGGCTCTGCAAGTTCTCTAGAAAGTTCTTTGAGCACTCTTGAGTGCACACCATCTGGCCCAGGGAATTTGTATTCATGCAGTGCAGCCAGGTGCCTCTCTACAACCTCTCTGACAATGTCAACCAGCCCCCCAGGTATTCTGTCATGTCAACTACCATCTCTAGATGGGCTCAAGTTCTTCAGGAAGAAAACAAAGGCAAAAAAGTCATTAAGCCTGTCTGCTTTTTCTCTGTCCTTCATCAGTTTCTCCTTCCATTCCCAACAGCAGTCTAATTGCCTCTTTTACCTTGTGTTTGCTTCTCATATATCTGTAGAAGTTTTTCTTATTGTAGAGAGCCCCCCTGGCCAGACCCAGCTCATACTGAGCTTTGGCTTCTCTGATGGCTGATCTACAGTACCTAGTAACCCTCATATATTCCTCTTTAGAGATCTGTCCTTCTTTCCATTTCCCGTACATTTCCTTTTTCTCCCTTAGCTTATTCTGGAGCTCTCTGTTCATCCACACTGGTTTCTTGAAGCCCTTACTAGGTTTCTGTCTTGCTGGAATAGTGAGGGCTTGAGCTTGCAAAAACTCATGTTTAATAAGAGCCCACCCTTCACTCGCTCCTTTCCCTTTCAGCACACTCCCCCACAGAATGACTCTCATCAAGCCTCTGAGTTCATTGAGGTCGGCCCTACGAAAATCTAACCTACGAGTCTGGCTATGAACTTCCTTGGCCTCCCACAGCAACTGGAACTTCCCCCTAAGGTAACTTCCCCCTAAGGTCCCCACCACTTTCACCACATCTACCAATTCTTCCCTGTTGGTTAATATTAAGTCTAGTATGGCTGAGCCCCTTGTAGCTTCCTCTACCATTTGAAAAAGGAAGTTATCAACCAGGCAGGTCAGGAAGTTGTGTGAGTCTTGTCGCTTTGCTGAGCTTGTCTCCCAGCACACATTGGGGGAGTTGAAATAACCCATAATTATAAGGTTCTGATGTCTGGATACTCTACCAATCTGTTCAAGGAGGGCAGCATCCATTTCCTCTCCCTGGTCAGTCAGTCTGTAGCAGACTCCAACAACAATACCCTTTCTCCTTCCTCCCTTTATTTCCACCCATATACTTTCCACCGAGCTGTCAACCGCATTCTCCAGTACTTGCTGACAATCAAGCCCTCTCCTCACATACAATGCCACTCCACCTCCTCTTCTACCCTTCCAGTTTTTCTTGAACAACTTGTACCCATCCACAACCACATTCCAGTCATGGGAATCATCCCACCAAGTCTCAGTAATTCCTTCTATATTGTAGCCCTCTGTTTGCAAGAGAAGCTCTAGTTCGTCCTTATTACCCATACTTTGGGCATTGGTATATAAGCACTTGTAGCCTTGTACCTTTGTGTGATCTGTCCTACTCAGGTGGGCCCCCACTGTTATAACTTCTTCATTGAAATTGCCTTGATTGTCCCCTTCCCCTTGCGGCATCAGTTTAAAGCTCTCCTGATGAGGCTTTCCAGGTTCTTTCCAAACATTTTCTTCCCTGACCTTTAAAGGTCATGTGCTAGAAGGCCTTCTCTAAAGAAACTTATCCCGTGATCTCAGAACCTAAAGCGCTCCTGCCGGCACCACCATCTCAGCCAACGATTCACCTTGAGTATGGTCTGCTCACTTTGCATTCCTGTTCCTTTGACAGGAAGGCCCAAAGAGAATACGACCTGTGCCCCCACTGTCTTCAACTGCCTTCCAAGAGCTTCATAGTCCTCTTTAATTCTTGCAATGGTATTCACGGCCGTGCCATTAGTTCCCATGTTAATGAGCACAAACAGGTACTGATCAGTCGGTCTGATCAGTTTCAGCAGTCGGTCTGTAATAACATGAATTCTGGCCCCCAGCAAACAACACATCTCTTGGAGTAGGGGATCTGGCCTGGACACATGACATTCCATACCCCTGAGCAGAGAGTCCCCAATGACCACCACTTTCCGTTTTCTTCCACTTCCATGTGGCCCCATGCCCTCTTCACTCCTTCCTCCAGGTCTTTGTAGTTCTCCTTCCATTCTAATCTCCGTCACCATCTCAAGCACCTCAAAATGGTTCTTGAGCTCCAGTGGACCAGAACATCGCCTTAGTTCACGTCTTCTGGTTTGTACTGCAGAACTGAGAGGAGGCTCAGAAGGGAGATCAACTCTTCCTTCTTCTCTTTGACTTACTTCTTCATGCTTGTGCAGAGCCCCCAGGCTCTTGTCAATAAAATCCTCCCCTTCCTTGATTTCCTGAAGGGTGGTGATCCTCTTCTCCAGGCTTTGAATCTTCTCCAAAAGCCTGACCAGCTTACACTTCTGACAAGTGAAGTCTGTCTTCTCTTCTGGGGGGAGAACAAACATGGCGCACTTCATGCAGGTGACTGGAAAGGGGCCTTCTGTCGACAGCATCGCCTTCCAAGTATATTCCGAGTATATCGCCTTCCAAGTATATTCTAGCTGCAGTTCCCTTTCCTTCTCAGAGCCCAGATGGCTGTGATGTGCCTCTGGTGAGGAGGAGTCTAATTCAATCAAGGCTCACTCAGTAGAGGGTGGGGCCAGCATTTAGCCCCAGGCAAAACAGACACTCTCCAATTAGTAATATTCCCTCTCTGCAATCAGCTCCAACTCAGGCAAAAAAGACAAACAGAAACACTTACTCTAACTGGCTCCACTTTACAGCTGTCATAGGCTCTGATTCCTCTGAGGATGAATACTTCGTGGAGGACGACAGGGGACAGAGTATTCCAAGCTCCTCTGGAGTCAGGCATGTGGAGGATCAGCAGGGAGTGGAGCAGCAGGAACCCTTGCCGGAACAGGCTGAGGAATCCTTGGCAGAATCAGAGACAGAAGCTATTCCCTTACCTGCGCCAGCAGTTGAGACCAGGGCAACGTCTCCACTCAGCTCCCCTGAACCTGACAAGCAGCATAGGGTGTGACAGCGTCTCGTTATACAGGAAAGGAGACGAAGTGTGAGGCTTCAGGCACTGAAACAGCAGTGTAGTGACCTTAAGCGCTAGCAGGATGCAGCACTGCCTTGGAGGTGATTGCTTTTAAGCCAAGACGCCCTTTCCCTCATTGCAGAAGCACCTGTGCAAAGACCTGCCCGGCTCTACTGCGACCCAGCTCTCTGCTCTACCTGTTCTCCTGGCTATGACTCTTGGACTCAGTGTTCTGGACTACACTTTCTTCCTTGTTCCATGGACGGCTTTGGCATACTTCAGACTCTAGTTAGGTTTGTGTCTGTTTCCTGCCTCTACTCAGCACAGAGTGCTTCTGCCTCATAAATCACTGGCAGCTGACTTCCGTCTCTGTTACCATGGAGATAGGAGACACGGCTTCAGCCTTCGCAGGCCTAGCTGCTGATAACCAGCAGTTGCAAGCTCAGGTTTCTGCTCTCGGGTCAGAAAATCAAGCTTTGAGGCAGCAAGTCCAACAATTATAGGATCGGTCGGCAGCGTTCGATACAGTCTATTACGATCTTCTTACTCACCGCCTCGCTGATGTGGGGATACGAGGGACTGCCTTACAGTAGCTTGTCTCTTTTCTCCATAGTCAGGGACAGAGGGTGGCGCTTGGAAAGAAATTGTCATCCCGCCACCCTTTGGTGTGCGGGGTCCCACAGGGAGCAGTACTCTCCCCGTTATTGTTCAACATCTATATGCAACCCCTTGCCCAGTTGGTGTGAAGTTTCAGACTTGGGTGTCATCAATATGCAGATGACACCCAGTTGTATCTGATGATGGATGTCTGGCCCGGCTCAGCCCCAGATGTCCTGGAACATGCTTTTGCAGCCGTGACTGGTTGGTTGAAGCAGAGTCGGCTGAAGACAGAGGTCCTATATTTGAGCCAGGGGGGTTAGGTTCGGGACTCCAGCTCCTGGCCTTCGATGGGGCACTGTTAGTGCCAGTTCTGAGGGTTAAGAGCCTTGGGGTGATCTTGAATGTCTCCCTGAAAATGAAAGCACAGGTTACAGCGGTTGTCCGGTCCTCTTTTTTCCATCTGTGGCAGACCAGGCAACTTGTCCCTTACCTGTCAACCCATGACTTAACTACAGTGATCCAAGCAACAGTCATCTCTAGGCTAGATTCCTGTAACTCACTCTACGCGGGGCTGCCCTTGAGCCTGACCCGGAGATTACAGCTGGTACAAAATGCAGGGACGTGTGTTATTACGAGAGTGCCAAATAAGGCACGTATAACACCGTCTTACGCGAGGTGCATTGGTTGCCAGTGGAGTGCCGGATCAGATTAAAGGTTCTGGTATCGACCTATAAGGCCCTGTGCGGAGTGGGACCAGCGTATCCACGGGACCGTCTCTCCCCATATATTCCCCAGAGGACACTCAGATCAGGGGACAAACAGCTGTTGGTGGTCCCAGGCCCCAAGGAGGCCCGCCTAGCCTCGACTAGAGCCAGGGCCTTTTTGGTTCTGGCTCCCACCTGGTGGAACTCTCTGTCTGCTGAAATAAGAGCCCAGCAGGACCTACTATCTTTTCGCCAGGCCTGCTAGACAGAGTTGTTCTGCCAGGCATATGGCTGAGGCTGGGCTTCTGCCGGCCTGGAAAAAAGGGGTGTATAAATTTTAACCCTCCCTGTGAAGGCTGTCCACCATCCTGTTTTAAATGTGTTGTTTTTAATGAACATGAATTTTTAATTGTATTTTTAATATGTTGTTATCCTCCCTGAGCCCGCTTGCGGGGAGGGCAAAATACAAATTTGAAATAAATAAATAAAAATAAGTGTCTGATGCACTGTCAGCTATGCAACAGCAGCTAGCGGCAATGGGTTCAAGTCCAGTGACCCCTGCCCCACGGAAATGCCCAGTCGTGTTGCCTGACAAGTTTGGGAGGAAAGTAGCCGACTTCCCTCTGTTCCTTGCCCAGTGCAAGCTCTACATGAAAGTGCGTCAGCAAGATTTTCCTGACGACCAAACAAAAGCCTCCTTTATCTTGAGCTTGTTAAAGGACCATGCACACACCCTTGCTGGTTGCCGACTCTCCTGTGCTAAACAACTATGCAGCCTTCCTGACTCAGTTACAGGCTGCTTTCTCTGATCCTCAAAAGCTGCGATGACTGCAGCAAGGAAGAATGTCAGTGGCTGCCTATACTGCAGACTTGAATACTCTAGTTTTGGATTTGGACTGGAATGATGGTGCCTTATGTGACCAATACATGGAAGGCCTATCAGAAGAAGTGCTAGACGAGTTAGCTCTGGTGGAGCGGCCTGCCACCTTGGAGGCCTTGATTACACTCAGCTTGCAAATCAATGGGTGCCTGGAGGAAAGATGCCAAGCTAGAAGCAGTGGCCAGGGTCGGGTGGTTACACGGCTCGCAGTACCCGCAGTGGAGACCGCAACCCCAGTGATCCATCCACCAGAAGACATGGTGAAGCCTATACAACTTGGGGCTGCAAGTCTACGCCTTACTCCAGCGGAGAAAGACCCGAGACGCCGAGCCAACCTGTGCCTCTATTGTGGGGTGCTGGGACAGTTTTTCAGCACCTGTCCTGAAAAGCTGTGGAAACCGGGAAATGCCAACCCCAGGGGCCTTTGGCCCTGGCTACCTGGGGCAAGCAAGAGGGCTCGACGAACCTGGCTGTGGAGGACCCTGGCACATCCTAGTCCTGGTTCAGCTACAAGCACCAGGGGAGCCTTGGATCCTGACCCACAACCTAGTGGATTCTGGAGCCTCCCACTCTTATATGGACCTCACCTTTGCAAACAGCACCATGTGCCACTACAAGACAAAACCACAGCGGTCCAGGTGGAGGCTATTGACAGTCGGCCCTTGCGCTCTGGACCAGTCACAAAGGAGACCCAACCCTTGACTTTATGTGTCCAACAGCATCAGGAGACACTGAGTCTGGACATTGCCCATATGCCTCGGTTCCCGCTGGTACAGGGAATGGACTGGCTGATTTTACACAATCCTCTGATAGACTGGACAGCGCAAGAGCTTGGTTTTCGGGATCTCTGACCCCACCTAGACCACTGCACCCTGTTAAGAGTGACTGAGCCTGCTGAGCCCTGGTCTCTCCCTGCTCTGTACGCAGATTATCAAGACATACTCTTTTTTTAAAAAAAGGATTTTATTGAATGGGTTAACATACAGCACAATACACAATACATACTCATTTACCCTTATTGTTAGAATATATGCCCCCCTCCCTTCCCCCTCCCCCTTTTCCCTTTTTGACTTCCAACAGCACTAAAACCCCTTAATTTCTTATCGTTATCTCTAAGTACTCTGTAGTCCCTATTATCAAAGGAAAAGCCCATGCTCATTCTCATATCTCATATCACTTAGTAACTATCTGAAGTCCACAGTTGTCCTTTCACATCCCATGTATTTTCCACATAGTCCTTAAGTTTCTTACAGTCTGTTAAGAATTCATTTGGATTCTGCTCTCTCAGTTTCCTTGTCGATTTGTCCATTTCCACCATGTACAACAGCTTTTGGATCCATTCCTCAACTTCTGGTATGTCTTCTTGTTTCCAGTATTGTGCATACAAAATTCTTGCTGCAACAGTCATTTAATATAATAGAGTTCTGTCCCTCATGTTAACTTCTTGCATATTCAGTCCTAGCAACAACATTTCCGGGCTTTTCAACAAATTACATTTCATAATTAACAGCATTTCTCCATAAATCGTAGACCAAAACATTTTGGCCTTTTCACATGTCCACCACATATGATAAAAAGAGCCCTCATGTTTTTTACATTTCCAACATTTATTTGACATTTCACTGTTTGCATTTGCTAATTTTTTCGGTGTTAAATACCTTCTATAAATCATCTTATATCCATTCTCTTTCAGATTGTTACATGTGGATGTCTTCAAAGTATTCCTCCATAAAAATTCCCAACTTTCCATTGTAACTTCTTTATTAAAATTTATTGCCCATTTCGCCATCTGAGTTTTAACAGCCTCATCTTGTGTATACCATGTCAGTAAAATTTTATACATTTTAGAAATCATTTTCACATCTTCTAATTCTGTATTTTTTATTCTAAAACCTACATTTCTTTTATCAGTTTCAAATACATCTTTAATTTGCCTATATTGTAACCAACCATATTCAAATGGTAACTCATCTTTACCTTTTATCTTGAGGGTGTCTTTCTCTCCACTCAATAACTCCTTTAAGTTAACCAATCTTCCCCTCTATAATACATATTTGGGTTCACCACTTCCGCCGGCACAATCCACATAGGTTTTTTTTCACCCAAGAACTTCGTATATTTTTGCCAAATCATAAAGATATTCCTTCTCACAAAATGATGCTGAAACATACCGTCCATTTTATATTTCTCATACCATAAATACGCATGCCAACCAAACAAGTTGTTAAACCCTTCCAAAGCTAGCAATTTAAAATTTGATAATTTGACCCATTCTTTCAGCCAGACCAAACAAATTGCTTCATAATACAGTCTCAAATTTGGTAATTGCAAGCCTCCCCTTTCTTTTGCATCACACAGTACCTTCATCTTAATTCTTGGTTTTCTCCCAGCCCAAATAAAATCTGAGATACTTCTTTGACATTTATCAAAATGCTTCATTTCCTTAACAATTGGAATCGTTTGTAACAGAAACATCATTCTCGGTAGTACATTCATTTTAACAACTGAGATACATCCCAACAGTGACAGATTCAGTTTTTTCCATTTCAAGAGGTCTCTCTCTATCTGTGACCACAATTTTTCATAATTGTTTTTAAATAAGTCTATATTCTTAGCTGATACTTCTATCCCCAGGTATTTCGTTTTCTGAACCACTTCACACTTTGAAACATTCATTAATTGTTCTTGTTTCTTTTTTGTCCTATTTTTGCAGAGCAATTTTGACTTTGATCTATTAATAGTGAATCCTGCCAGATCTCGAAACTCTTTAACTTTATCTAACAATATTGGTAATGTCTGGATTGGATCTTCTACTATAAACATTACATCGTCTGCAAATGCTCTGAACTTATAAGAAAACCCTTTGAGTTTTATACCCTTAATATTGTCATCATCTCTTATTTGCCTCAAAAGTATTTCCAACACCATAACAAACAATAGCAGTGAAAGTGGACATCCTTATCTTGTACCTTTTCTTACTCCAATTTTTCTGTCAAGTCACCATTTACCACTAACAACGCATTTTGTTCAAAATATATAGCTGTCACTGCATTAATAAAATCTTGCCCCATATCGATCTTTTCCATTGTCACAAACATAAAGTCCCAATTTAAATTGTCAAAGGCTTTCTCAGCATCAGCAAAAAACAGGCCTACTTCTTTATCTGGATGCTTGTCATAATATTCAATGGCGTCCAACACTACTCTCAGATTGTCCCTAATTTGTCTATTTGGTAAAAATTCGGCCTGCTCCTCCCCCACAAATTCCATTAAATATCTCTTGAGCCTTTCCGCTATAATTCTTGCAAAAATTTTATAGTCATTGTTCAATAAAGATATCGACCTGTAACTTTTAACACTTAATAAATCTTGTGACTCTTTTGGAATCAGTGAAATATTTGCTTCATTCCAAGTCTTCGGGAAATTTTTCCTCTTAATAATTTCATTCATCAACTTTTGTAGAGGCTGCACCAAGTTTTTTTTCATTACTTTATAAAATTTTGCTGAAATTCCATCCAGACCTGGTGCTTTCCCTATTTTAGTTGATTCTATAGCATCTAAAATTTCTCCTTCTGTTACTGGAACATTCAAAGTCTCTCTCATTGTAATTGAAATCTTTGGTAATTTTGCTCTTTCCAAATATGCTTCTATTTTGTCTAAGTCTGTCGTTTTCTTTTGGAATAATTTAGCATAATATTTATAAAAAGCTCTTTTTATCCCTTGATGGTCCATTATTTCTGTTCCTTCTTCTATTATCTTCCCTATAACTCTTTTTCCCCTTTTCTTTTTCAATTGCCAGGCTAAATATTTCCCTAGCTTGTTGGCCCCTTCAAAGGATTTTTGCTGCAGAGATTTTAATTGCCATTCTAACTCTTGGTTTGCAAAAGCTGATTATCAAGACATATTCGAGGAGAGGAGGGCAGATCAACTTCCCCCGCACTGGCCTTTTGACTGTGGAATTGATTTGCAACCAGGCGCATCCCTGCCTGTTGGTTGGTTATACTCGCACTCTGAGCCAGAGCGCCAGGCTCTCCGGGACTTCTGGGACAAAAACCTGCAACACAGGTACATCCGACCTTCTACCTCTCTTATGTCGGCCCCTGTGTTGTTTGTGAAGAAGTGTGGCGAGCTCTGCCTCTGCGTTGATTACTGCGCCCTCAATAAGATTGCCATGAAGAATTGTTACCCTCTGCCATTGATCCTTGAACTGTTGGAGCAAGTGAATGGGGCATGAATAGTCACTAAGTTGGACCTCAGGGGGACGTATAATCTTATCAGGATCCGTGCTGGGGACGAATGGAATTTGGCACTCGCTATGGTCAGTACGAGTACCTGGTCATGCCTTTTGGACTTTGTAATGCCCCAGCCATGTTCCAGAGGTACATCCATGAGGTACTCCATGACCTGATAGACTGCTTCGTGGTGGTTTATTTGGATGACATCTTGATTTACTCCCGCAATCCTGCCCATCATGTGAGCCATCTCCGGACTGTACTATGTATTCGAGAACACTGGCTATATGACAAGCTTTAGAAGTATGCATTCCATCAGACCACCATTGACTTCTTGGGCCACCGCATCTCCCTTCAAGGCATACAGATGGATCCAGCAAAGGTGGCAGCCATCCTGATGTGGCACCCCCCCCACAGAACTGTAAGGATCTGCAATGATTGCTCAGATTCACTAATTATTATCATCATTCGTGGAGAAATACGCGTCCCTGGAGACTCATTTGACCCAGCTGCTAGAACCAAAGGAATCTTTCTGCTGGACAAAGAGGCCCGGGGGGCATTCCAAGCCTTGAAAGAGTGCATGGCCTCTGATCCTGTGTTGTGACACCTTGACCCTTCCTTGCCATTCATCATAGAAACTGATGCCTCCAATTTTGCAATGGGAGCCATTCTATCCCAGCGACGGGAACCGGTGGACCTGTTTCAGCCGTATGCTTTCTATTCCTGCCAGTTTACTCCAGCAGAACGCAACCATACTATTTGAGAGTGGGCGTTACTGGCCACCAAGGTGGCTTTGGGGGTCTGGCGTCACCATCTCAAAGGAGCGTGACACCCCGTCCAGATTTGGACCGATCATTGGAACCTGGAATACCTGCAAATCGCCCGACAATTGAACCAGCGGCAGATCCGATGGTCCCTATTCTTCTCTCAGTTTAACTTCACCATCACCTACATCCCTAATTCCCAGAATCGGAAAGCATATGCTTTGTCTCAAAAACCCGAGCACTACCACGACCAGGCACCCGCGACCCCACCAACCACCATTTTGCCATCAACTGCTTTTGCTGCTGCCACCAATCTCCCCTCCCTTCGAGTCTGCATCCAACAGCAACAACTCCATGATCCCTGTGCCCAGAAACAGGTGCAAGCGGTGCGAGACAAGGAAATCCCTGCTGAGGCGGAGATTATCATACAAGATGGATTGGTACTGCATCAGGGACACCTTTACCTGCCGGTCCATTGCGTAGGGAGGTCTTCCGCCTGTCCCATGATATAGGCTCAGCGGGGCACTTCAGGAGATATAGGACTTTGCACTTTGTCGCATGGGAATTCTGGTGACCCCGAATCCAAGCTGACATGGCCCGTTATGTTGACACCTGTGATGTCTGCCATAGGGCCAAGAACCAGCCTAGCAAGCTAGCCAGCCTGTTTCAGCCCCTGCCCACTCCACCAGGACCCTGGCACAGAATCACCATGGATTTCATTGTTGAGCTGCCTATGTCAGGACCCTATTCCTCCATCTTAGTAGTGGTGGACTCGTTCACAAAGATGGCACACTTCATTCCTTGCTCTGGAATGCCAACTGCCCAGGAGACGGCTCTACTGTACCTGCAACACATTTTCCGACTCCATGGAACATACCACAGATCGCAGAACTCAGTTTACCTCCTGGTTTTGGCAGGCCCTGGTCTCTCTCCTGGAAACCCGACTGCATTTTTCCTCTGCACATCACCCGCAGACCAATGGGCAGACTGAATGCATTAATGCAGTCCTCAATCAGTACCTTCATTGCTACTGTAACCATCAACAAGACAATTTGGCATCATTACTGCTCCTCACGGAGTTTGCATACAACAATGCCATACACTCCTCGATGTGACAGACACCTTTTCAGGCCAACTATGGTTACCATCTGCATCACTTTCCTGAAATCATGCCTCGATCCCCTATTCCTCCTGCAGGCACTCTGACCCAGGAATTGCAGGCTTAATATGCCATGCTGAGAGAAGACCTTGATCAGGCCAAGGCAACCTACAAGGCCAAAGCCGATCGAACACAACAACCAGGGGAGGACATCCATGTCGGAGACCAGGTATGGTTATCCACTCGCCACCTCTGCAGTACCAGGCCCTCATAAACTGGATGCCCAGCACATTGGACCCTTCACTATGATAGACCAGATCAAGCCTGTAACCTTCCGGTTGGATTTGCCTCGGATGCTTCGGATACACCCTGTGTTTCACCTATCCTTGCTCCTACGGGCTCAACCCTCTATGTCCTGCCACGCTGACACCCCCACCCATCTGAGTCAACAACCACGAGGAATATGAGTTTGCCCAGATTCTCGTCTCCCACTGTCGCCGAGGCCAGCTGCAATACTTGATTGAATGGAAGGGGTACAGACCTGAGGACAACTCTTGGGAACCTGCAGACCAGGTCCATGCATCTGTGTTAGTTTGAGCCTTCCACAATGCGTACCCCCGCAAGCCTGCACCAGTGTTTCTGGGGGGGCGCCCTGAGGAGGGGGATAGTGTCATGGGCTCTGATTCCTCTGAGGATGAAGACTTCATGAAGGATGACAAGGGACAGAGTTTTCCAAGATTTGGCATACTTCAGACTCACTCACTTCCATGGAAGGTCAATGCTCACTCATAAAAAGCTATGGAGAATCTTAAAAAGAAATGGGAGTTCCACAACATCTGATTGTTTTGATGCGCAACCTGTACTCTGGACAAGAGGCTACTGTCAGGACAGAATATGGGGAAACTGAATGGTTTCCAATTGGCAAGGGTCTCAGACAAGGACACATATTATCTCCCTATCTGTTCAATCTCTATGCAGAGTATATCATAAGGAAAGCTGGATTAGATCTAGAAGAAGGTGGAGTGAAAATTGGTGGTAGGAACATTAACAATTTGAGATATGCAGATGATACCACATTACTGACAGAAAATAGTGAAGACTTGAAATGACTACTGTTGAAGGTTAAAGGGGAAAGCACCAAAGCAGGATTACAACTGAACATCAAGAAGACAAAAGTAATGACTACCAAGGAACTACACAATTTTAAAGTTGACAATGAGGAAATTTAAGTTGTTCAAGATTTTATTCCTTGGCTCAATCATCAACCAACAGGGAGACTGCAATGAAGAAATCAGAAGAAGATTGAGTCTCGGAAGAGCAACTGTGAGGGAGCTAGATAAGATCCTTAAAGATAAAGATGTCTCTCTGGGAACCAAGATCAAGATAATCCAAACTGTGGTATTCCCCATTGCCATGTATGGATGTGAAAGTTGGACAGTAAAGAAAGCTGACAGGAAAAAAATTGATTCATTTGAAATGTGGTGCTGGAGGAGAGTTTGCACATACCATGGACAGCCAAAAAGAAAAGTGGAAGGCAGCAGGAAAAGAGGAAAACCTAAAATGAGGTGGCTTGACTCAATAAAAGAAGCCACGTCCTCCAGTTTGCAGGATCTGAGCAGGTCTGTTAGAGAGAGAATGTTTTGGAGGTCTTTCTTTCATAGGGTTGCCATAGGTCAGAAACGACTTGACAGCACATAAGACACACACACACCCTAAGGGGGTAAAATGTGTTTTCCTGAAGGGATACAGCTTCCCTGTGTGGCTGGCAGGCTGCTGCTTGCACCCTGGCCCGCTGCCAGCTTGGCCCCTCTTCCCTGATTGGGCCAGCCTTTCAAGGTCATTTGCATATGTGAGCTGATAGAGGTTCACAACATTCCACACTTCATCCCACTCAGAGATAGTTGGAACACAGAGATCATTTGCATATGTGGCCTGATTCGTCCTCACCTCCAACATTCTGAACAGTATGTAGTTGCTATTGGGAGTCATTGAATGTGTCCTGAGGTAAAATGCACCTTCCAGTCTTCCCCAAAAAGTTCACTAGGGTTGCCAACTCGAACAAACAAAAAGCAAAAAATGTTATATACCCGTAAGTATTATAACTGGATTTAAAGTAATTAAACATCGTAGCGAAGCATAGGTATCAAGCTATTCTTTTATATGGCTGTCAGTTGATTAAAAATAGTTAATATCTCCTTTTTAATTAATCAAAGGCCTCAACGAACATAAAATATTCCCTTGGTTCATACCTCCACCAATTAAGTGGTTTAAATAGACCCCCAAAGACTAATCTACTAATAGACTACTTATACAAACAAGGATAGACTGTTCCAGGTATAGGAAGCAATACTGAAGAAGGCGGAAAAGAAAAGGGGAAAGAAAGAAAGGGATCAGGGGAAAGAAAAAAGGGATGATGGCTGTGTATAGCGAAGACAATGAGGTAGAAGGAGGAGAATACTCCACACAAAAAGCTTTAAAATGGGCTTATTTCCCATCCTGAGGGTCAATGTCATTGCTGGGAGAAAGCAGCCGTGACTGACATGGTTTGTACTTCCCAATATTTTCACTGCAGTGTGGAATCTTTACAATAAGGCAGCAGCAAATGCGTCAGAATGGCGCTTATGAATTCTACTACAGAACACTATGATACAGAGGCTTCTAATTTTCTTCTATGTGGAAAAATGCACAAAAATCAATTGTGATTTTTAGCATATTAGTTTATTCAAAGTTTTAGTTTTTATTTATATAAAAGTAATGACTGTTTATTTCAAAACAAATTTGCCTTTAAAAAGAATATTTCTGTATATGTAACATATAAGAATCTTAACAGTGTTTTAAAAAGCCTGACTATGGATTGAATTTCATGGATCCATATTGGGCTATGTAGAAACAGTAGCAGTCATTATAGCTTGGCAAAATGTTCATGATTGCAGATGACTTACAGGTTTGTCTAAAATTATACATCAGTAAGGAAAAACAGTTCCATCAATGTATAAAAATTTCCAGTCATTTCTCTGGTTTTGACCTCTGTTGATCTTTCTACTATTTGGTTACCTTCATATGTTGTCGTTTTGCTGGGAGGGAAGAAAAAAATGTATGCTACATTCCTGGGGAGATGTTAGAAGCTTTGTTAAAAGAATTGTACCCTAACTATCAGGGACTGCTACAAGTCTCTCTTCTATTATAAACATTTAAAAGAAACTTTATTACTCTGCCATGTTAATTCTCACTGGAATAAATTTGTTTTGGAAAATTTTCAGTGCAGGTTCCCGCCCCCCCCCCCCTTGATTATAACTTTGTAAGAATTCAATACAGTATTTAAATAGCATGTAATAAGCTTCTTAATACATGAGTACACTCTGAAAATAATTAATGAAGGTGTAATTTCTGTAGTCCTATCTTTGTTTACAAAAGCTTACATCCGTAGGAGTATGCTGCATGTCAGTTGACCTCTCTTCAGAGTGGCTGACAGTAACTATTCCAATTCTGAGCTAAAAATCTCAAATACTGAAGTCAGAAAGCCCAAGTTATTGAAATAAAACGTAGTAATTGTAAATAACCTTGCAAATGTTTTCTTGCAATTTCCCACCCTGTTTTCTTATTTTTACCAAGCCCATGTGTTGAGAAACTTTATAATGAGACTACCTGGAACAGAAAAAACACCAGAAGATAAGCTATGACAAAACTACTCCAAAAAATGGTTCAAAATACATGACAAAACTTAACCAATAAATGCATACTGTTAGACTATTTGAATCACATCATATGTAATATAAATTCAGGACTAAAGTACCCAGTGGCTGTCCCAGGTACTTCCTAAACAATGGGATCAGCTAATTTGTGGGTGCGCCATTTCCCCCCCACACACTTTTTAAAAACCTCCCCGTACTGATGAGATGACACAGACTTGGCGATTGGTCCAATTGAATTCCCTCTCAGTTTTCTGGCCACAACCAAAACACCCTCCTACCCCTATGGAAGAGTGAAGGGAGGTTAATGAGGATGGATAAGATGGCAATCAATCAGCAGTGGGCAAAATCACCAGGAGACTAAAATGAGCCATAGGCAGAGCCCCTCCCTCTTCTCAGCACTCGATACTTAACAATCTCCTCATCCATCCTCATCAGAGGTTGAACTCCTTAGGCACAAGCACTGTAAAATGCAGTTAACAAAAGGGAGAATAAAGAGGCCAAGACCAAGAAGACAGAGTCTACTACCCCTCCACACAATACATGGAAAGGGAGGCGCCATCTTCAAACACAGGACTAACTTTCAGCCACTTCCTCAGCTATTATAATGTCTGATATTGAGACGATTGAGTGGTCAGAGGAAGAGTCTGACAACACAGATTTCTCCAGTCTGAATATTTTCAAAGGCTTCTGAGGAAGGTAGTAACTACTCTCAACTATCCACTAGAAACATAGGACAGACCATCTTCCTCTAACTCTCCTATCTGGATGGTCAGGGTTTCAAAAAAACATCCCAAAAGAGCTGTCAGCTGCCCGTTTTCCAAAACATTTGAAGAGGTCATATTCTCTGAATGGTCCACACCAGGTGGTGGATTAAAAAAAAGTTATTCCTTACCAGACAAGGTCATGGATGATCTAAAAGTACTCTGGATTGATGCCCCCATAGTAGTCCCTCATGCAAATGCTCCTAAGGAGGGAGATAATGTACTTAGGACCGTGTGGATAAAAAGAATGAGGCTCTACTAAAGAAGTCTCACAAGGCAGTGCAACTGCAGTTCTCTCTATTTTTACCTGCGTGGTGGTCATTGGGCAGACAAGCTATCACAATCAGAGACAGATCCCTTGTCACTCAGTTGATCTCTTATAATGATAAAAGGGGCAGCCGAGTTGCATCAAATACCTCTCAAGATCACCTTCATTTCTGTGCCAGAGCTCAAGCTGCTACGGAGATATTTTTTTTAAAAAACAAACCTCTGGCTACAACAATGGAAGATGGACACCTTAGCTAAGACCAACCTTTCCACTAAAACAGTTTTCAGGGCTGCAGCCCTTTCAGGGACAGAGCCCTTGATTCAGTCCTTGTGAAAACTAAAGAGGAAAAGAAGGCCATGCCTGCTATATCCTCAGAACTATAAGACTAAGTCCTTTCAGTCATTTCGTTCCTACAGGCAATCAATCACTGGCAGAGAATCTGGGACATCAGAACAGGAAGGCAGTTGTGTTACCACTCCTGTTTCCCTCACAGGCAGTTTCTCAGGGCCAAGTCATGAGATACCGCACTGAAGGAAAAAAGCCTCCAGCATGACTCCAAGATCAGGAGACATCTTACGCCTTCTGTAGATCAATGGAAAAGGATCACCACAGACTGCTGGGTACTATCTATGGTGGAACTGGGGTACAAAATACAATTCATTGCACTTCCCCCACACCATTTCATGACCTGCCTGGTTTCCAGAGGCTGCACAAATAAGCAAGACATTTACAGATGCCATCCAGCTTCTTTTGGGGATTGGGGCCATAGAACAGTACCCCTTCAAAGCGATTCCAGGGGAGTATATATTCAATTCTCTTCATAGTCCCCAGAAATCAGGAGAACGGAGAGCTATTCTGAACTTGAAGGATCTCAATATATGGGTAAAGCAATAAAAAATTGTGTATGGCTTTGCATTCCATCCTGCTATCAATAAGCACAGGAGTTGTCTTAATGTAACTAGATCTCTAGGAGGCCTATCTACATATTCCCATTCATCCAGTTCACAGAAGATACCTCCAGTTCACCTACAGGGGGCACCATTACCAATACAAGGCTATCCACTTTGAAATTTCTTCTTCACCGTGGGTCTTCACAACAGTGTTAGTTACTCTGGTAGCTGACATGAGACGGAAGGGTATCAAAATGTATCCTTGTTTGGATGGTTTTTATATCAAGGCACCAGACAAGGACATATTCAATCACCACACCAGGATGGTGGTTCAATTACTCCAAGTACAGCTCTGACCTGGATAGCCCTGGTGAACCTGATCTTCTTAGATCCCAGAAACTAAGCAGGGTTGGCCCTAGTTATTACTAAAATGAGAGACCTCCAGTGAAGATCAAGGCTGCAGAGGCAGGCAATGCCAAACTACAGTTTCCTAATAAATTCAAAAAAGCCCGTTGCTCCCAGTCCTACTGCATCTGGGGGCCAGAACAGACACTTACTGAATGAGAGTGTATCTGTCATCAGAAAAACAAACAAAGAGCAGGAACCATGATAATAAAATTGCTACGCCGAAGCAAGCAGATGCAATGCAATTAGCTCAACTACTGGGACTGTTCCTAGACACAATAGATCTAGTAGCCTGGGCCAGACTCCACACGAGGAGTTTACTATAGTATCTCCTTCCATTCTAGAAGAACATAAGAGAAAAATAACATACATACATTGACCTTAAATGAACCTTTAGGGTGGTGACCTTAAATGAACCTTTAGGGTGGTGGACATCATCAACCAACCTGACACAGGGTGTTTTTTCTCTGCCAACCTTCTTACATCATAGTAAACATGGATGCCAGCTTAAGGGGCTGGGAAGCTCACTGCCAGGGCAGAGTGGTTCAAGGAAAGAGGACAACATTGGAAAAGCAAGACAATATAAATTGGCTAGAACTCAGGGCAATAAATCCGAACCTGTTAGCCTTTCAAGAACTAACCCCAAAGAAATTTGTGCTGGTTCAGATGAACAATATCATGGCAAAAGCCCATATAAATCGCCAAAAGGGGAACAAGAGTACTTACTTTGTACCAAGAGTCCATTCAAATCCTACAATGGGCAGATAAACACTTTTTAGGCTTAGAGTCCAACATATTCAGGGAACATTAATTACATTAGCAGACTAACTAAGCAGACAGGATATAGACCAAGCAGAGTGCACTTTAAATGACCGCAAAGCTTCAGGACACCTATAATGAACCTTTTTTGCCTCTACCAAGAACGTGAAAGTCCAGAGATTCCTATCCAGGTTCAACGAGGTGGAGGTGGAAGGAACAGATGCACTACACTACATCTGGCCAAAGGGTCTACTCTATGGCTTTTTCCTCTTCCTCCAATTCTCAGCTAGCTACTGGCCAGGATACCCAGGGAAAAGGCAAACATCATATTTATAGCTTCACACTGGTCAAGGAAGCTCTGGTGTTCCAACTTGGTCCACTTTTAATTGTAGAACCAGACACGATCTTCTAAGCCAGGGCCCAGGCCTTCAACCAGACCCATCTTGGAAGAAACTGATGGCATGGAGACTAAAAGGATAGATCTAGAACTATCTGCACTACCCAAAGAGATTGCAGACATTAAGGTTTCAGGACAGATGGCCAACTACAAGGAGAATATACAATTATACATTATAAGTTTTTTGTAAAGTGGACCATTGACCAAGGTGTAAATCTCTTATACCCTTCCAGGAGGGGATATCTTTTCCTTTTTATCTGCAGGAGGAAAAAGGGTTTTAGCCAAAACATCTTAAAGAGACAGTGGCGACCATTGCCGCAGCCCTTAATAACAGGGTTCTGAGAAACATAGCTCATAACAAGCACATAAAGAGATATCTGAGAGGAATGGTACAAATAGCACCCCCTGTTCAACACGGATTCCCGACCTCAAATCTTTACAGGGTTTAAAAGGCCCTTACAAAAGCCCCCTTTGAACCTCTTCCTTCCATTTAATTAAAATTAACTTTCGTGGAAAGTAGCCTTCTAGTCATCAAACATCAGAGCGAAGAGTCTCTGAGTTAGGGGCCCTGTCTATCAGAAATGAGTGATGTACCTTCCATAAAGAGTCAGTAGTATTAAGAACTGATCAGTCTTTTATCCCAAAAGTCAATTCCCCTTACCATATCAACCAGCTATTGGTTCTGCCTTCCTTCTCCAAAACACCTTCACACCCAGGGAAGTGTTATGGCATAAAGTATATGTTAGAAGGACACTGCACAGATATAATAAGGGATTTGCTGCCTTTAGAATCTCTGACTCCTTGTTTATTTCCCATAGAACTCAAAACTTAGGTAAGAAGCTCTAAAAAGCAAACTTAGCCTCTGGGGAAAAAAGATGTTCATCCGCAAGGCAGGTGTTGGGCTATGGGTGACAGGATATGATAGACGGGTCACTGTACCATTGCAACAAGAAGTCCAAGCTCTTGGTTAAATGGTTTTATTCAGAAATCCAATCATTTCCTTATATATGTCCATAGAATTACACAGAAGCAAGAAAGCATCTAAGCAGTACATGCTTCATTGACAGAAATAGAAACTTGAAGAAAGTACATCTCTAAATATCCAATTATTTTCCGCATCCCATCTAGACCTCAGGTTTGCGTGGGAAACGGTCTAGGAATTTCTGCTAGGGTTTATACATCAGCCTAGACAGGACAAAAGGCATAAGATTAAACTGTAACATTCCAGACAGTGCAAGGTCACTCCTGGGAGCTTCAAAGGAAGGAGATAAGACAGCTGTGTTCTCAGGATGCTTGAGAAACGAACGTGATGGTTAGAGCATTTGCCAACTGACATTAAGGTACAGCATTAGCAATACATAGAACAATGACATGGATGTAGGGGTACAGACATGACAGCCCGTAATGTGCAAGATCTAAGGGCCCCATTTGGAGTCACAGCTCACTAAACTAGATCAGCCGTGGCTTCGACAGCATGTTCAACTAGGGCTCTGGTGGAGGAGATTTACATACCTGCAACATGATCGTCTTTTCCACTTTTGTTAGGCACTATAGAATGGAATAACAGATTCTATAGAAGTAGTTTTTGGAAGAAGGGTTCTTCAGCAGGTTCTGGAACAGTAAATAATTTAACTTAATTTATTGTATTTATATTCCGCCCTCCCCACTTTCTCAGGCTCAGGGCGGATAACAGAATACAAATATACACATCATTAAAAACACCTTAAAAACACAATCATCTCATCTACATCTATTACATATAAATAATTTTTAAAAAAATTTAAAGCAGCACATAGCAAAAGTTTAGTGTATCACACAGTGGTGTTACCAGAGCAAATCCATACCATAATAATAAGTGTGGCAGCAGCATCTGTGTTCACATGGGGGAATAGTTTAACCCCCCCCTCCACGGGGGGGGCACCGCCCGGCATCAGCCATATGCCTGGTGGAATAGCTCTGTCTTACAGGCCCGGTGAAATGCAAGCAAATCTTGCCGGGCCCTAGTCTCACAAGGCAGAGCATTCCACCTGGCCGGGGCCAGGACTGAAAAGGCCCTGGCCCTGGTCGACGCCAGGCGGGCCTCTCTAGGGCCAGGGACATTTAGAAGATATTTTCCACTAGATCGACGAGTCCTCTGGGGCTCATGCGGTGAGAGACGGTCCCGCAGATACGTCGGTCCCAGTCCACACTGGGCTTTATAGGTTAACACCCAAACCTTGAACCTGATTCAGTACTCCACTGGCAGCCAATGCAGCTGGCATAGCACCGGCGTAATGTGCTCCCACACTGCTGCTCTAGTAATGACCCACGCCGCTGCATTCTGTACCAGCTGTAACAACTGAATCAGGCCCATGGGAAGCCCAGCGTAGAGCGCGTTACAGTAATCCAGCCTAGAGGTGACCATTGCTTGGACCACTGTAGTCAAGTCGCGGGGAGATAAATAAGGGGAAAGCTGCCTGGCCTGCTGAAGATGATAAAAGGTGGACCTGGCAACTGCCTTGATCTGGTCCTCCATCTTCAGGGAGGAGTCCAGAATCACCCCCAGGCTCCCAACTCTCGGGGCCAATGTAAGTGGTGCCCCATCAAGTGTAGGAAGCCGGGGTCCCGAAGCCATCTCCCCACGACTCACATACAGGATCTCCATCTTTGTGGGATTCAATTTCAGCTGACTTTGTCTCAACCAACCAGCCACAGCCTCAAAAATACGCTCTAGGACATCAGGGGTCGATCCAGGCCGCCCGTCCAACAACAAGATAAAGCTGAGTGTCATCCGCATATTGATGACACCCAAGCCCGAAACTCCGCACCAACCGGGCGAGGGGGCGCATATAGATATTAAATAATAAGGGAGAGAGTATCGCTCCCTGTGGCACACCACATACCAGTGGCCTACGAGATGACACTCTCTCCCCAAGCACCACCCTCTGTCCCCGATCATGGAGAAAGGAGACCAGCAACTGTAGAGCTGTCCCCTGGATCCCCACATCGGCAAGGCAGTGGGTCAAAAGCTCATGATCAACTGTATCCAAACGCTGCTGACAGATCCAATAAAATCAGCAGTTCTGATCCGCCCTGATCCAGATGTCTGCGGAGATCGTCTGTAAGGGCGACCAGCAGTGTTTCGACCCCATGTCCCAGGCGGAAGCCAGACTGGAAGGGATCTAGGGCCGAGGTCTCCTTCAGGAAATTCTGCAGTTGCTTCTCTGCTGCCCGCTCAATCACCTTCCCCAGAAACAGAAGATTGGAAACTGGTCGGTAACTGAGTTGGTCGGCAGGATCTAATGTTGATTTCTTCAGAAGAGGCCGTACCACAGCTTCCTTCAACGCCTTGGGAAAAACCCCAGAGCTCAAGGACAGGTTTACAATCGCCTCCAAGGAATCCTGAAGCCCGTCAACACTGGCTTTCACCAGCCATGACGGGCATGGGTCCAAGGGGCACGTGGTAGGCCGTACCACCTGCAAAATCCTGTCCACCTCTTCCCCGAAAAGAGGGCTGAAATGATCAAATATAGGTCCCGAAGACGGCCAAGGGGCCTCTAGTTCATTTACCGTATCAACTGTGGCTGGTAAGTCACGGCAGAGACGCAAGATCTTATCAGCAAAAAAGCTCGCAAAAGCCTCACAGCTTATCTCCGAATTCAACTTTTGATGGTCTCCATCTAGTTGGGAGACCAGTGAACGGACCACATTAAATAATTTAGCCGGGCGTGAGCTAGCTGATGCGATGGAAGCTGCATAATACTCTTTCTTCACAGCTTTCACCGCCATCTCATAGGACCTCATAAACAGCCTATAGGATGTTGTTGCTTCCTCGTCACGAGATCACCGCCACACGCGCTCAAGTCGTCTTAGCTCCCGTTTCTGTCGCCGCAGCTCCTCTGTATACCAAGGAGCCTGGCGACTCCAGCAGCGAAGAGGACGATGGGGATCGTTTTCATCGATGGCTTCAGAGAGCCCGACTTGCCAGCCCTCCACTAGCTCATCTAATGAACCACCGTGGAGCATCGGTTCCCGCAGAGCATTCTGGAACCCAATTGGGTCCGTAAGTCTCTGTGGGCGAGCATAAATTTGCTCACCGCCCTTGCGGGGGGGGGTGGCACCCCCAGCCGGGCCTTCACAAATAAGTTTAGCTCGCACTAACTAGGCTTTTTTATATAATCAGTTTGGATGCCTTCCCCCACTGAAGGAGAACAAAACATTGGGCTCACCTAAAAGTTTCTTCTCTTCAATGGGACAAAGGCACCCATTTCTTCCGCCACAGAATGTTCGGAAGTAAAAAAACAAAACAAACAAAAGAAGTTTTTATGGTCGAACCAACGTTTGAGATTACCTGATTCAAATAAATTAATAGTCTGAGTAAAATGTCACATTGAGCAAGGCTATTTCATGTCTGGAGGGACTTCTGGTTAGGATCCCAGTAAGGCATACACAAAAATTTGCATAGTCCTGCCTGGAGCAAGAAGAGGTGTGAACTAACCAGTTTGGATGCCTTCACCCCACTGAAGAGAAGAAACTTTCAGGGAAGTCCAATGCTTTGTTCCACATTACCTTTGATATATTATATGAATGGCAAGCTGTTGGATCGAGAGTGATTTGTTCTTTCTGTAACTCTGCATCTATCATTAGAATCTTATCCTATTTCATTTTGTGGATATCAGTTGGTTTCATTAAATATATCTCCACTTTTATTTTGTCCTCCTTCATCCTTTGGTACTTTTTTCCTGGTATTTTGCCTCCTTCTTAATGGAGGATGGGAAACACGCTGCTCCTCTCCAAATTGGGAGGCAGGGACTTTATTTCACATGCTGCCAGGCTGTTTGAGCCTTGCAAAAGCACATGACTGCTGAGACCCAGAAGAATTTGGATATCATGCAGCAAGGCTGGGAATGGAAGGATGCCATTTTATTAACAATGGATTTCACTGTGAAACTTCCCTATACTGATGTAGATTGTGGGCATCTGGCCCCAGCTACTGAATTGATACCAGAGCAATGGGAAAAACAGTTTTGCAGCAGAGCATGGTATGGGGAGGTAAAACCCTAACAATTCCCTATCACCACCCCTTTTGCAGGTTGTCCTCAGGGTGTATCTAACTGATTTAACAATGTTGTATGAGTTTAAATTCTTACAAAAGGCAAAATCCCTCCCACCTGTGGGGGCAGAAAAGATGATTCTCCTGTTCCTCAACTGTCTCCTTCTCCACCTTCCTATAGTCTTCTAGGAAGGGAGGTAGGGATGAATATCCAGAATGGTGGAGGGATTTAGACCCTAGGTCTTGGCTCACAAAGGCAACTTGGAAGACAATTCCACAGCATCATTTTCCCCCCAGGAAAGACAGTCAGGTTCTGCTTCACATGGTTTGGATGTCCAAGAAAGAATTCTTTCATCTGATAAAGAAGAAAAGATTCTAAAAAGGCAAGAGATAATAGTTCCTGAGCAGCCCAAGCACCTCTTTAATAAGGAAGACTGCTAACCAAAGCAATAGTGGCCCTAGATCTCTCTGAACTTTTTGACTCTAGGAAAAAATAATCTAGAGTGAAACAAAAGTTAACCAAAGAGTTCTTCCTGAGGTAAGCAGGTGTGGAGAGGCTGGTACCCTCCTCTGAATTCTTTGAACACCAAATTAAGGGACTTATCCTCTCTCTAATAAGCAGAATCCTACATGGCACTGGATCCCCTTCCAGAAGATGTGATGTTTATTCAATTTCCTCATTTATACCCTGACTTTCTCCCCACTGGGGGCTCAAAGCAGCTTACATTCTCTCCTCCATTTCCTCCTCACAACAACCCTGTGATGTAGGCTAGGCTGAGAATGTATCACTGATCCAAGGTCATCCCGCTAGCTTCCACGGCAGAGTGCTGATTTGAACTTTGGTTACCCAGGTCCTAGTCCAATTCTCTGACCACGATAATACACTGTCTCTCATTGATGTTTACACCTTCTTGAAACTAAGTTCTCTGGTCATTGAAACATTGAGTATTAACATCCAAACATGATGTTGAATGCAGTTCTAAATAAATGTCTACTACAGTTGGCCTTTTGCACCATGTGTGACTTAATTCTAGTTACCTGTTATCACATCAGAAGAGGGGACTTGCCGTTTAAGGGAGAAGGTTCATTCAGGAGCAAGTCCGATGACTCTTTGGAGAGAGTACAAAAGCCATGGCCTAGTCTCTGAGTTTAACTGCCCCAGCCTTCGGGCAACCAAAGCTGCTTTTATAGCCCTACACATCTAGGTCATTTGTGGAAGCCACCTTTCTCTTTTGGGGATTATTCTTCTTAAGCCTTTTCCTTCCTCATATTCATCTTCTTTGTTCCAGATTCAAGTGTCATCTTTGACTCTGTGTGGCTTCTCGTTTTCACTTGTTCCTCATGTTCAAAAATCAAAGTCAGGCTTGGGGATGGAGCCCGGGAAGGGCAGAGTTTGGGAAGGGAACTGAACTGAATTGTGGTGCGATAGAGTCTGCCCTCCAAAGTTGCTGTTTCCTCCAGGGGAACTGATCTCTCTAGTCTGGAGATCAGTTGTATTTCCAGGAGATTGCTAGGCTCCACCTGGAGGTTGGCAACCCCAACTGAGTCTTTTTGCTAGAAAGCTTTTTCCTAGAAAGCTGTTTTGATTTCAGTTTTTAAAAACAGCAACTCTTCTTACCTATAAGATAGCCAAAAGCAGGGGCAAAATGTGATTCTTTTTTAGTGATGTTGTGTTCTTGCTCTTTCCACCCTCTCTCCTTCTGGCTGAGGAGATATGTGCAGGAAAAGGAAAGTAGAAAGGGCAACCAAAGACAATTGCTTTTGAGACACAGAAAAGTCAGCTAAGAACTAAAGTAAAAGTAGGGCGCAAGCCTCATTTTGTGAAGCTCTTAAGGTCATAGGGCAGCAAATTAGAAGAAGAAACACATCTTTGTCCTTGGTAAGCTAGCGCTTTTGTGAAACACTGGTTGTAGATACTAGTGTTTCAAAATTGTCAAATTATGCACAAGATGGGGTGTGCATGCACACCTACTTTTTGTATACCATCCACTTCCTAAAATTGGTGGGAGGAGGACACAGTCTCTTTCATCTTTATATTTCAAACTGGTTCCAAAATGCCTACAAAATTCCAGTGAGTTATTTAGTTTGTAAATTAGTGTCCTGTTTTAAAAATTATTTTGTATACAATATACTGGGTTTTTTTTAAAGTTATCATCTGCTCTGAAATGTGTAGAAATTGTCCTGTATGACATATGGAAATATAACTACTGAACTGTGGTAAGTTGTTATGGAATTTGTGTAAATGGACAATTTAGATTCAGAAGTTCCTATTAGTGTTGCCAACAACCTGGAGGAAAAGTGTCATATCCCTTTAACAAAGGCTTAATGGGATGTTATTTAGCAAAGTAATGTTACTTGCCTGCACGTCATGAAAAGCTTCATCTGCCCATTTCCATACATTAAGCCTCTATTAAAGGGACAGGACATTTTTTCTCCAGGTTTTTGCCAGCTCTAGTTTCTGTACTTGTATAAATGCTGATCTAATGATTTACACTGTAACCATTTCTGTAAATTATGCTTATGCTGTACTACAGTAAACAGGATTGGGTCATTTAATCAAATTTACAGATTAGTTCATTGATCACAACTATTTCATGCTAACGATCAATAGTAATGCACTTTAATTCTTTAATTGTTAATCTTTTTAAAAATATAACATTGATTGGTATAATCCTGCTAATATGAAATGTAATTCTTTTGGTGGTGTGATATACTTTCTGATCTTGTTAAATGCATTTGTAAAAGTAAAAGATCACTGAGTAGGCAAGCAAATTTTCACTTTTTAAAGAACAAACAGTATTCAGAAGCAAAAGAGGTTTATAATAAAATGCAAGCCAAATACTTGAATTCTGTTTTTCTTATGTCTGTGTTATAATATAATAATAGTTGTTAATGAAATTGCTTTTCTGTTTAATTTTTAATGGGCTGGGATCTAAAAGGCCCTGAGCTTATGTTGATTGATCAGCTGCCATCATGCCTTGTGCCAGACCACTTTTGAAACTGAAAGGACTTTCAAACCCACTAGAGTGAGCTGCTGGAGATGAGGCTTTTGTATCCCTATAGCAGTCACAAGTAGAGATGGGCACGAACCGCATTACGAACTTCAAAAACCCACGAAAATGGCGTTCGCACGATCGCAATCCGGCGGCTCGTGATTGTCCACGGCCAACGAACCAGCGTTCGGAAGAGGCCTGGGTTGGTACGTTCGGCCACAGTTCGGGAAGCCAGACAGTCAGGTGCCAGCAATCAATTCCCCTGGCAACGGAGCCGGGGGAATGCCTGAACTCTGTCTGCGCTCCTTCTGTCGCCTTGGAAACCCGAATGGAAGCCCAGCTTCCATTCGGCAGGTCTTCCTTCCAACCACGGAGCTGCAAAGCAGTTACAAGTTGGGAGAAGACACCCATGGGAGGTGGAAGGGGGTGTCCTGTAGCCATGGGCACTCCAATCTCATCCCTACAAACCCTGATAGGCAGCTCTGACGGCCAAACACAGACCTCCTGCATTGCTCAATGGGACCTGTGCTTATAAATAGCCATGGGCTCCCAGGCTGAGTTTCACTTTCAGTGAGCAGTGGAGTGGGACAGAGCTCTTGTTTGCCACTTGCTAGCCTTTGGGGAGAGAGACTAATTCAGGTTGGATTTGGGGGATAGGGATCTATTTCCTCTGGTTCCAGGGCTGCTGCCTGGCTCTGGGGCCAAGCTCAGTGGGCACCTTGGCTGAGGGCTCGCATTAATTATTGATCAGTGCCTGATCTGTTCAGGTCTGTGGGAGTGGTGGGCTAGGGCTCTAGTCCCTTCCTCCCTCTGGTGCCAGGGCTGCTGGAAGGTCCTGGGGCCGAGCTCAGTGGGCACCTGGGCTGAGGGCTAACCAAATGATTCTTATTATCACAATCGTTATCATTTTAATTGTGATTCTTATTATTACTATTATTATTCTTAGTCCCCGTGCCTGTTCCGTTCAGGCATCTTGGTGTGCTGGGCTACGGCTGTAGCCCCAGCCTCAGGTTCCAGTGCTGCTGCCAGGCCCTGGGTCCAAGCTCAGTGGGCACCTCAGCTGAGGGCTCACACAGTATTTAGTGCCTGATCTGTTCAGGTCTGTGGGAGTGGTGGGCTAGGGCTCTTGTCCCTCCCTCCCTCTGGTGCCAGGTCTGCTACTAGGCCCTGGGGCCAAGCTCAGTGGGCACATCGGCTAGGGCTCTAGTCCCTTCCTCCCTCTGGTGCCAGGGCTGCTGGAAGGTCCTGGGGCCGAGCTCAGTGGGCACCTGGGCTGAGGGCTAACCAAATGATTCTTATTATCACAATCGTTATCATTTTAATTGTGATTCTTATTATTACTATTATTATTCTTAGTCCCCGTGCCTGTTCCGTTCAGGCATCTTGGTGTGCTGGGCTACGGCTGTAGCCCCAGCCTCAGGTTCCAGTGCTGCTGCCAGGCCCTGGGTCCAAGCTCAGTGGGCACCTCAGCTGAGGGCTCACACAGTATTTAGTGCCTGATCTGTTCAGGTCTGTGGGAGTGGTAGGCTAGGGCTCTTGTCCCTCCCTCCCTCTGGTGCCAGGTCTGCTACTAGGCCCTGGGGCCAAGCTCAGTGGGCACATCGGCTGAGGGCTCACATTGATTATTATTAATCAGTGCCTGATTGGGTCAGGTCTGTGGGAGTGGTGGGCTAGGGCTCTAGTCCCTCCCTCCCTCTAGTGCTAGGGCTGTTGCCTGGCTCCGGGGCCAAGCTCAGTGGGCACTGTGGCAGAGGGCTCGCAATATTATTCTCCTGTGGTCTGGAGTGGGGCAGTCGTCACTAATGGGTAGCTCCTCCTCCTTCTCTTTCGCAGGGCCGGCAAACTTGCGATCCTTCAGGGGGAGGGGCTCCCAGGCTTCCTCAGTTTTTTCCGGCCCTGCTCAGCAGGCGGATGCAAGTTTGTGCTCTCCGGAGCAGCGATCCTTTGAAGAAGAAGAATTGTGCAGGCGCGGGCTCGCCGGGGCGAAGGAAGGCTTAGTCCTCCAACCCCCCCCTCCCTCCCTCCGCATTCAACCTCCAAAGGCGAGCGCAGAGCCGACGAAACCTAGCCAGCTAGGTCCCGGCTGCTGCTGAGAGACCCAGGGGAAAGCGGCAGGAGTCGGAGCCGCGGCAACGCAGCCGAAAGGAAGCCCAGAGGCTCCAAAGCGGCGGGGACTCTACTGAACGCGCCAAAAGGAATCGTGAGTTTTAAACGGCCCGAGGAGAGGCTTTTGGCGCCTTCGGGGAAATGGGGGGGGGGATTGGATTGGAGGGCTGGTGGATGGACAGGGGCTTAAAAGCAGCCCTAGCTCGTTGCAGAAGGCCGGTGCAAGCCACTAATATACGGCGCAGGCCCCAGATCATTCCCCTTTCTGATTACGGACCTAGTTTGGTGCAAGGAAAATTAACTCTGGCCTCCCTGAGTATTCCAACTATAGGGTACGGAGGGGGGAAGTATTTATGGCCAGACTCTAACTCGCGCCCACGCTTACTTTCGCTTTAGGCTGCAAGAATTTTGGCGGGAATGGCGGCCCAGGCTGGCACGAGTGACAAACAACCAGGGGAGTCAGACATTAATAACATGGACTCCCTGGAGAGCTCAAGTCGGCAACACCCCAACCAAGGGGGCAATGCAGGGGTTGGTGACCCTGACCTTGCAGGTCCAGAGGCAAAAGCAAACATTTTAGCATGGCTTCAAACAGAAATTAAAAGAGGCATTGATAGTGCAGTTAAGGAATTAAAGACAGCCTCTCAGGGAAAATGCAAACAGAAATCCAGCACCTCTAAAGGGAAAAGGAAACTGGAACCTAGTTCCCAAACTGAAACAAAAAAGAGAAAATTAAGTGAACGGCTAGTGGAGGACTCCAGTGAGTCTGATGAGTCCCAGGGTAGTTCTGTACAGTCACCTCACTCATCAGGAAGCGAGGAAGGGGAGTTGTCAGAGGAAGAAGAGACAGACCTAATTCAAACGCAACCTAGGCTTTTTCCTCAGGACATGTACTCCAAGTTACTTGCTAAAGTGCTAAGAACCCTGGAAATCTCTCCACCTGTGGCAGGAAAAGCGGAAACAGAGCCTGTTCACCCGCAAGGCCTGGCGAGGGCACTCCCCAAAATGGGCCCCAAACACTCAGGGGTTCCTTTGCCGGCTATCTTCCATGACACCCTAAGGATGGAATGGGATAACCCTGCAAAACCTAAACTCTACCAATCTGTTTTTCACAAGTTTTACTCACTAAGTCCTGATGATGCAAAAAAGATCAAGCTTCCGGTGGTGGATGACCCAGTCACCAGCCTGGCAACCACATCAGTCCTCCCTATGGACTCGGAAGGCATGCCTAGGGACCCGTCAGACAAGAAGATTGAGCAGGCCCTACGCAGAAACTTCGAAGCCTCGGCAGCGTCGCTGAAATCCTCAGCTACCGGCTCCCTGTTCGCCAGAGCGGCATACACGTGGGCATCGGACCTGGCGGCGGCTGGTAGGGAAGTTCCAAAAGAAATCAAGAATGAAGTTAAAAAGATAGCGTTGGCAGCAGCCTTTGCAGCGGATGCCACCCTGGATTCCTTTCAAATGTCCTCTAGGGCCATGGGCTTCAACGTGGCAGCTCGGAGGAACACGTGGCTGAGGAACTGGGACGTGGACCCCCAGGCACGCAGCAAGGTGGCAGCGATCCCATATTCCGGGGACAAGCTCTTTGGAGAGGCGCTGGACAGGTTCCTGGTGGAGAACTCTGAAAAGAAGAAGGTGCTCCCGTCCAAAAAGAGAGACGCAAAGTACAAAGGAAGGCAGTCCTTTCGTGACATCAAAAGACCGGCCAGACAACAGTCAGACAGGCCATTTAAAAATCGCTGGCAAACCAAGCATAGATCGGACAGCAGACCCTTCACCTTCCGGAAATCATCCTTTCAACCTAAAGGGCAGAAGAAAGCCAGTCAAGCATGACTATCCGCACAGAGAGGCAACAGGACCAGTAGGAGGCCGACTTCAAGCCTTCGCGCCCCGTTGGAGACAAACTGTGTCAGATCAGTGGGTACTGGAAACAGTATCCAGGGGCTATTCCTTGGAATTCGAGAAGACGCCACGCAGGGGAACCATGCTGCTGAACCCGCCTCAGGTTCACCGCTTTCCAACTTGGAACCTCAACGTGGTGTTGAAGGCACTCACTAAAGAACCTTTCGAGCCAATGGCGACCTGTTCCTTAAAGATCTTGACCTTTAAGACAATCTTCCTTGTGGGCCTGACCTCAGCCAGGAGGGTATCGGAGATAGGGGCCCTATCAGTAAATAGGGAGTTATGTATTTTTCACCAGGATAAGGTAGTTTTGAGGACGGACCCGGCTTTCATTCCTAAAGTCAATTCATCCTTCCACAGGGGGGAGGATATTGTTCTGCCCTCATTCTGTGCCAACCCCAAGAATGATAGAGAAAGAGAATGGCACAAATTAGATGTGAAGAGAGCCCTAAGCTTCTATTTAGACAGGACCAAATCGATTCGAGAGGGAGAACATATGTTCATCTCCTTCAAAAGCAGCTCTATGGGCAAGAAGGTTTCACTATCAACACTGAGTAGATGGATAAGGGAATGCATTGTGTTAGCCTATAAATCTAGGAACCTTGCCCCACCCGAAGGGATCAAGGCCCACTCCCTTAGAGGGGCGGCAACATCAGCGGCCTATAGGGCCTTCCCCTCATTAGACAGGATCTGTAAGGCAGCAACATGGAAGTCAGTACACACGTTCACCAAACACTATAGGGTTGATCAGCTGGCTTCAGCAGAGGCGGCGTTTGGTAGAAGGGTGCTACAGCACGTCCTGGACTAACCGAATGCCCCTCCCCTTGGGTAAACTGCTAGCATATATCCCATTAGTGACGACTGCCCCACTCCAGACCACAGGAGAATGGAAGATTTATATTCACTTACCGTGAAGCTTCCTTTCTCGGTGGTCTCGGAGTGGGGCAGTCGGGAACCCACCCATAAAATAAATATTAATATTAATAGAAGGGGAAATGGAATGAAGAATGAGCAAGAGGGAACGAAGGAACGTTAAGGTCAGGGGTCTACGGTTGTAAATAGTTCCACCTTGGTTAGTGGCCGGTTGTTTTGGCCGAGTTGGACTCTTGCTGTTTTCTAGTTATATAAGTTACAGGACAGGCGAGACCTGGATTGAACCTGCTTTGGGGACCGAAGAGGGCTTGGAAAGGAACTGAGGAAGCCTGGGAGCCCCTCCCCCTGAAGGATCGCAAGTTTGCCGGCCCTGCGAAAGAGAAGGAGGAGGAGCTACCCATTAGTGACGACTGCCCCACTCCGAGACCACCGAGAAAGGAAGCTTCACGGTAAGTGAATATAAATCTTCCATTTCCAGTGTCTGATCTGGTGGTCAGGCATCTTGGTGTGCTGGGCTAGGGCTCTAGCCTCAGCCTCTGGTTCCAGGGCTGCTGCCAGGCCCTGGGGCCAAGCTCAGTGGGCACCATGGCGGAGGGCACACAGAGTCATCTCCTTTCCTGTCCTTCTTAATTCTAGTTTGGTGGCACAATGAGTCTTCCTCTTGTGTTGGCCACCAAGGGTGGTTGTGGGGTGAAGTGCGATGGTAGTCCTCCTGGTGCAGTTGTGGAAAGCAGTATTGGTTGTGGCTTGGGGCTGCAGAGAGTCTTCCCGTTCCCCCCAATTCACCAGTGTGGGCTGTGGAGGAGGCCAAAGAGGTCTTTGCGCAGGGGAAAGAGAATCTCTCTCAACATTTTGAGGAGGGGTGTGTGGGCAATGGATCCCTGGAGGAATGGTATGTGTGTTATGAAAGATCCCTCCTGTCCCCATCCCAAACTTGGTGGTGTCCCCTCCTGCAGTCCACCCCTCACCCTGTCATCCGTGTCCAGCCCCACAGCGCAGCCTGTAACCATTCGTCCTCCTTCCCCTGGGACAGTTAGTTGTCGACGTTTCAATGCCTCCATATGGAGGCACTTTCGGGCCCTTCCTGATGACCCCCATGTGGTGCGGTGCTGTGCCTGTGATGTCCTGGTGCGCAGGGGCAAAACCCCAAAGCACCTATCTTCGACAGCCCTGACTCGGCACCTGAGGAGGCACCACCCAAGCCTGTCTCCCTCCTCACCCGGTGAAACATCCGTTGTGGGGAGAGAGAGGGCGACCAGCTCTTATGAGCGGGGGTCAGTGGGAGGGTCACTTTGCCCTGAGGGTGATGCTGGTGGGAGCAGAGCGCTCCGGCAGGCTGCGCTTGCGGAGATTGTCTCCTCGGGGTCTGGGACAGCACTGCTTTGAACCTCGAAGCTAATGATTCAGGATGCGGCTGCTGCTTCACTGTTCCTCAGTAGGACCCTCGGGTGAGGACCCACGGTGGCTGGGGGATCAGGCCCCCGGTCCGAATGACACGTCCTCTCCCTCCCACAGCGGGAATACCAGCACGCTCCTCTTTGGCCTGACAGTTGCAGGGGGATCTTCCCACTTACCCCGACGTGACAGGTCCTCTCCCTCCCATCCTTTCCCACAAGTCAGGAAGGTGGGTGATGCTGATGTCAGCCTCCTTTGGGCACTTGTGCAGCAGCTCAGGAACTGTTGCACATATAGTTAAGCCGCACAGTGCCCGTATCCATCGCAAACGCTGAACACTCTGAGCAGGGGGTAATAGGTCCCTCGACTCATGTCCGTCCCGCAAAGGCAGGAAGGTGGCCGATGTCAGCTGCTACTGCTGCTGTCATGTTTCTGTCTCCCCCTCTCAGGAACCACTTTGACCCGTGCAAGCAATGTCTCCTGTCCTGCCCATCCCCTACTTGCCACAAAGGCAGGACGGCGGACCAGGTCAGCCCCTGCTTCATGAGGGACTATCCTGTTACTGCTCCCTCCTTGGTTACACAGCTCGGTTGCGATCGTGCAGCTGATTGTATTGTATAGGGATACAGTTGGTTGACAACGTGGTGGCACCCCTGTCAACGGGACTGACGGGACCCCTTTCAGCTGGGTGGGAATGTGTCCTGGAACTCCCGTCCTTTCCGTCAAGGCAGGAAAGTGGGTGCTGTCGGCTGCCACCGTATTACTCCTCAGTGGGACCCTCAGGTAAGGACCCGCCATGGCTGCTGGATGATCTTCCCCCTCCCCCTCCTCATGTCAGACAGAACAAGACAGAGAGACAGATACCCACTGTCCTACATCGCTGGGAATACCTGCGCCCTCCTCTTTGGCCTGGTGCGCAGGCACATGGGGGGTTCCGCTGGTGAGTGGCCAGACCCCCTGCCCCCTGAGGGGAGGTGGCTCGCTGCCGCCCCCCCATGCCTGCCAGGCCCGGTGGCCACTGCCAGTACCCACCTTTCTACATCACTTGGAATACCAGTGTGCTCCTTTTTGGCCTGACGGGCGGGCATATGGGGGTGCCACCAGCGAGCAGCCAGACCCCCTGCCCCCTGAGGGGAGGCGGCTCGCTTCCACCTCCCCGTGCCCGCCAGGCCTGAAGGCTGCCGCTAATACACACCTACCTACATCGCTGGGAATGCCAGCGTGCTCCTTTTTGGCCACATGGGGGGTGCCGCTGGCCTCCCCACCTCCCTGTGCCTGCCAGGCCCGGCCGCCGCCACCAACACCCACCTTCTGTACACTGGGCCAACGTCAACTGTTGGCTCTAATTGTATCAAGTGGGAGTTTCCTGGGGTTCTTGGATTGGAGAGTGTGTAACTCCAAGATCCCTTTTGCAATCTTGTCCAAACGGGTTATGGCTGTAGGAGAGCCTGCAAAGGACTCCCTGGGAATATGGGCTCTCTAAGAGCCACTGGGGGCGTTCTGCTTCCCACGAACCGCGAACTGTTTCGGCAACGGAACACGTTCGTTGTGGTTCATGACCTCGGGATTGTCGTTGGTGCCGAACCACAAACTGCTGGTTCGTTAAATTTTTTTGGTTCATGCCCATGTCTAGTCACAAGTATGTGAAAGTGAGTGATCTACATGCATATCCTCACTGGACTGAGGTGTCCATTTCCGAAATATCTTTCTATGGATATCCCCTCATATATCTTTTTGTTACTCATGTGGGTAGACAATGTCCCCATCTGGAAGGGAAGAGGGCTATGGCTCAGCAGTAGAGCATCTACATGCTCAAGGTCCCAGATTCAGTCCTCATCCCCTCCAGTTAGAAGTATCATGTAGCAGGAAACATGAAAGACCTGTCAGGGTCTCTGGAGAGCTATTCTCCTCAGAGTAGATAATAATGTCCTTGAAAGGCCAAAGGTCTGCCTGGTATAAGTCAACTTCATATGTTCATGTTCAACATATCTTCGGGATATCTCTCTCTCCTTGTTGTCCTTTCAGCTTCCCAAGAAGCTGAAAGCAGATAGCCAAGTATTAGAATAAGCAGTCAATTGTAAACCTTCCTGATTTTTACCAAATCTCAGAAAATATTGTCAGAAAAAGGATTCTGACAATATTTGGATTATTTATTTTACGGTACCTCTGTGAAGGAGTATATCAGTGTTCTAGCATAATTTAAAACTTTCTAAAGAATATATTCCCATGAGAAAAAACATTAGTTCCTTAAGGTATTTTTTACAGTTGCCTTTCTGAAGAATTGTAGTTGGGGTCTAGCAGTATAAAAATAAGTAGTTTTGAAAAATATGACCTTGCTTCTCAAAAGGAAAGCATTTATTTGTGTTATTTCTAAATGTTGCCTTCCTGCAGTAACCTATCAGCATATTATATTTTTAAGTATACAAATGCTGAAAATCAACAAGTAGAACAATCAGTGGTCCATCATTTATCAGTATTGCTCTAGTAAGAAAGTCTGTTAATTAGGAATATTTGGGGGGAAATTCGACAGAGTAGAATCCTAAATTCTAACTTTTCAGAGGTTTTGCCTATCTCCAGCCACTGCCATCTATTCTGATCACTCAGAATTCCACTTAAAAACTCTATGAAACTGAAGAACCATGTAATGCCCTCTTTGGACACCTAATTCTGCTATTTTTTTTTCTCTTCAAAAGAGAGCCAGTGTGGTGTAGTAATAAGAGTGCCAGACTAGGATTTGGGAAACCCAGGTTCAAATCCCTGCTCTACCATGGTGCTTGCTGGGTGACCTTGAGCCAGTCATACCCTCTCAGCCTAACCTACCTCATAGGGTTGTTGTGAAGATAAAATGGAGAAGAATAATATAAGCCACTTTGAGTCCCCTTTGAGGAAAAAGGTGGGGTATAAATGAAATAAATAAAACAAATTAATACAAGTCCAGTCCTCTCATGCCCTATATGTTTCTGCAGTACAAGGATTAAACATATCCAGAATTCATACCTAAATGCATTCCTACCTATTCAGTCTATATTAGAACAACTGCCTGGTCTTAACAAACTACTAGGGGAACCACTTCTCTCCTTTCATTTCTGTCCTGTCACTGATGGCCACATCCCAGAAATACCACAGATTTAGCGTTCATTGAAAGAATAAGCAATTGTGCTTCAGCAGAAATGTGGCAATATCTGTGGAAAAAACAGTGGCCTACTTTATTGTACCAGAATAAAATCCACTCAGTTGATAACACTATTAACAGGGGAAGTACATAGTCTCATAGTATAGTACAGATTATAATGAAACTAGAATATTTGCCCTGTTATAAAAAACTGGAATTATAAACAAGTGTTAAAATTATGCTTAGGGTACAATTTTGTCTAAGTGTTAATACATTGAAGGGCTACATAAACAATAAAAATGTCTGATCAGCACATACAGCCCATTTCATGCCTGTAATTACCTGATAAAGCAGTTCGATAACACTTAACTCTGTAGGTTATGATGACCCCATTCTTAGTCACTCCAACTGTAGTAGTATTCTCTAATTGGTTTACTTTGGCAACCTGATAATAATTGATACTCTGCTATGGCAAATTAAGTGCAAACTTTGCTGCCATTCAGGAGGAAAGATGACCCGGACCTTACCAATGATTCTGAGTGTATGATTCTGAATACACTGATGGTTTTTAGGAATGCTATCCATATTTTCTAAACTATAAGGCTTAGTGTTAATTAACAACTTTCCTTTTATCATATATTTTTACTTTGTTCTAGAATTAGAGGAGCAGTCCTGTTGGTCTTAAAGATGTATGGTGAACAATTGTTTGATCAATTGGCATTTTAAATGAATAATGTATTTATCTTGGCAAATATATTTCTCTGCTAATATATTGCTGGAAAGTTAAGTAGGTTTTGAATCACTTGGCATTTTATTTCAGATTTTTGTAGTGCCATAAAGGGTCTCTTTTAAAATCCCAAAAACAATATTTGGGTTAATCTTATGTTGTCATCTGGTTCTAGTTAATTTGTGTGCCTGCTAGAACTCTCTTGCACTGTTGCCACTGTGTTTGTGCAAGAAATCCATCTGTCCATTTCAGTTTGCTTGTGTATGAGTAGCTCAGATATTCTCTGAATTTTCAAATTTCCTAGTCTTTCTTCTTTTATGGTAATTGCATTGTGTCTGGGTTGATCCTCACTATACAATTTTACAAACATATTCACATTTATATGCACAATAGACCACGTATTCAGTATTGTATGATGTCCTGATATGTGTATTAGAAAATTGACCTCGCCTATTCTTTAGTTCAATGGTATTTTTCTATGCAGCTTGCAGAGAGCCATTCACAATTTACATGGACCAAGAAAGAGCCGCATGACTACTCTATGCCCTGCACGCCACTCTACCAAACAAAAACATACAATAACACAAGATATAGATAATGTTAAGTACATAACTATAACCTTTAAAATTACAAGAATAACTCTGAGCAATGTAGGGTTGTCTTTCCCTATCTCTGTTGAACCTTAGCACTGACTATGTTTCTGTACTCAACAGGGCAGATGATAGCAAGAAGGCCATGGTTACTCTGCATATGTCAAGTAAAAAGGAATAAAGCAGCAATAAAGGGGGATTTATTTATTTATTTTATTTACATCATTTATAGTCCGCCTTTCTCACTATGACACAAGGTGGATTACGCAGTATGAGGTTAATACAATCAGTATCAAGCCTGCCAATCAGATTTTTTTTTGTCGCTTTTGGTCACTAGAGGACATCCGCTCTCTCCCAGAGTGCAGGCATGGCTGTTTTCCCACCAAAACAGTCCTCTTCTGGAAGGTGTGGTGCCCTCTCCCCTCAGTTCCTCTTTCACCGCTAGTAGGTTCAGTAGCATTCTTGTCTTCATTATCAGAAAACAAGGCCGTTCTTCTTAGTCTAAAAAAGAAAGGATTTGTGAGTTCAAAAAGGCCAAGAAGGCTCTGTTAAGACGGTGCACACAGTGCAACTTTAAAATGACCAAAAATGATGGACATGCTCTTTGCTTACTCTGTCTTGGTGAGGGGCATAACGTTAATGCCTGTTAATGCAATGATACATGCACCTTTGCAGGCTGGTATTCATGAATGAATCAGCCATCTATCTTTAATGTGATATCTGAAATGTGTCTCTGGAGAAAAGTTACTTATTTAAGACGTTTCTGTGCTGCCTTCCTACCCCAACAGGGTACCCAAGGTGACAAGCATTAATAACATTTATTGGGGATATACCAAACAAAACAAAAAAGTGTTCACTTGCTGGTAGAAGACAACGATAGAGGGAGATAGACAAAATCTCCCTTGCAAGGGTTCCAGAGTATTCACATTGTGACAGAGAAGGCTGTTTCTTGGGTGGTGGGGGCACCCAGAGTTTGGCACCCAGAGTATGGCCTCAGGTGGTGGGGGCACCCAGAGTTTGGCCTCCAGTGATGATAAAAATAGATAGGCAGGTTTATATGGGAAAAGGAGGTCCTTGAAGTATGTTAGTCTCAACTTGTATAGGACTTGAAATGAACTCAGAAGCAAATTGGGAGCCAGTATAGACAGGAGTGAGATGGTCTCTAAGAGCCACCAGTCAACATTCTGGCCACAGCACTCTACCACCTGAAGCTTCTGGAAAGTCTTCAAAGGCAGCACTATGTAGAGAGTATTGCAGTAATGTAATCTAGATATTACCAGGGCATGCACCACTGCGGCAAGCTCTTTCCTTGTGCTGCAGTTGGCTCACCATCTGAACCTAGTGAAAGGAATCCCTGGCCCCCTTGCCACTGATTTACCCAACAGGAGGTATGGTCTAGCAGCACCTGAAAACTATAAACCTGCTCTTTTAGGGGGAAATGAAACCACATCCAGAACAGGAAATATCCCAGTTCCTGGATCAACACCCACCCCACTAGCATCTCTGTTTTGTCAGGATTAAGTTTCAGTTTGTTAGCCCTCATCCACTCCAAAACTGCCTCCAGGTACCTGTTTATGGTTTCCACAGCCTCTTTGGATCTGTTGGAAGTGCGAGATAGAATAAATCTACTGGTGGTCCCTGTACAAGGAGGTCTGTCTCTCCTTGAACAGGGCCCAAGCCTTTTCGGTCCTGTCTGTAGCCTGGTGGAACTCTCTTGTCTATGACAACTTGGGCCCGGAGTGACTTACCAGGTTCTGCCAGGCCTGTAAGATGGGGATGTTCCTCAAAGCATTTGGTGGTTGAGGCAACCGGACCTCCAATTCGGCCTCCTACCAGGGGAGGCATCCCCTCCCTGGTGTTTGTTGTGTTGTCTGCTGATTGTCAACAGGTCCAAAGGACCTCAGGTCCAAAGGATCGTATACAGGATTGCACAATGAGCGTTGCTGAGGGTGGTTTTCTGTATCATATTTGCTTTTTTATGCTATTGTTTTATCTGTTTTTATGTATTTTTAAATGATGTGATCTACTCTGAGCTTGCTTACGGGGAGAGCGGACTATAAATTCAATAAATAAATGGTAAATAAATAACTGAGTGTCATCTGCATATTGGTGACAACTCAGCCCAAATCTCTGCATGTCTCCCTGTGGTTTTACATAGAAGATGAAAGGCATGGGGGACAGGGCAGAACCTTGCAGGACTCCGTAGGCCAGAAGCCAAGGTACAGCAGTCTCCTATCACCACAGTCTGAAACCTACCTTTGAGGTAGGACCAAAACTACTGTAGACCAGTGCCTCCCAATTTGAATCCCCAAAAGCATGTCAGGGAGATACCATGGTACCAAAAGCTGTTGAGAAGTCCAAAAGCATTAAGAGAGTTTTACTCCCCCTTTCCATCTCCTGGCACAGGTCATACACCAGGGCAACAAAGGCTATCTCAGACCCATAGCCAAACCTGAAACCAGATTAGAACATATCCAAATTATACGCTTCATTCAGGAATCTCTGAAGTTGTCCAGCCACGATTTGTTCAATCACCTTGCTCAATAATAGTACATTTAAGACTGCACAGTAGTTAGTGAACTCTCCTGGAACCAGAGTAGGCTTGCCATCCCTCCACCAGAGATGGGGGGAACCCACCCCCATCTGCCGCTCCCTGATCTCACTCATCTGGCTGGCAGGGAGGACACATGGGGGAGAAGTGCATGTGCGCGCTCCCCATCCTGCAAAATTGGCTTCAGTGTGCTTGCGTTTCTTCCCTTGTGCTGGATTTTTGCCTTCAATGTGCCCCGCTGCTCTTCCTACTGGAAAGGCAGGAAATATGAGCTCACTGAAACCAGTTCAGGAGGACAGGAGTGTGTGCATGTGCAAAGCACATACTCTGCTGCCTCTACCAGTCCCATCCACTCCAGTTTTGGCCCCTGGGCCCACTGGCAACCTTAGTCAATAGTGTGTGAACTATGCTTTCTGGATAGCTGTACACTCTGTGAATAATTCCCGTGTTTCAACAGAGACATCTGGGTGTTGTTATTTTGACCCTGGTGCAGACTCTCCTGACAGTTTTCAAGGAGCCAAGCACTTAACTGGAGTTCGACATTCAAGGCTGAAGTCACATTCCTTTCAATCACCTTATCTGGGTTCAGCCTGAACTCTCAATGGAGAATGAGCCATGAGGAGGGGCCTGGGGCAATTTCAGAATCCTATACCTTTACCCTATTGCTTGATTATGATTGGCTCAATAGCTTAGCCTAGTTGCTGGGCATAAGGGAATAAAGGTTGATCCACAGCTAATGGTTTTTATACTTGTGGTTCACCTTGACATGGGAACTGCATGATCCATCTGTGCTTTCCAGTGAGCCAGCCTGACTGCTGTATTCTACAGTTGGGAGACAGGGCTCTGGATGTCTGACTCTGACTATATCAGAGTTTTTATCCTGCTACAGATTCTTTGTGTCAGGTATGTTAAAGATTAGGAGTTTTTAGCTTTGTTTTTCTTTATCCTTTATGCATACATTCTAGTTTGTAATCTGATCATTGCATAATAAAAGCTATTAGACTTTATCTTGTTGTAATTCTTTGGTTCATGGCTTCAATCTAAAGACAGCATTTTGGCCAATTTGTCTTCTGCTACAGTTAAAAAAATTGGCTAGGATTCAGCTTTAGCTGTACCCAGGTAGAGTCTGGTTTAGCCTGACACTTTGTTCCCCAGTCAGTGTGAGGACTTAGCTGTCAGGACTGGTAGCAACTTACTGGTTCAAGGACAGGTAGAACCCTGCTCTGGTTTCCCTGGTCTTGAGGGATCTGGGTTTCAGTCCACAACCCCCTTCACAAAAAGTAGATTTCTTTAGGAGTGGATGCACCACCTTCAAGGAGTGACACCAGGACAAACTGGGATTTGTTTCTTCTCCACAAACTGGGATGGTAAACCACAATTAACTCTTAGAATCCTGGTTTGTGGAGAAAAAACATCCTACTTTGTTCAGGCCCATGTCTTCAGATGGGAACTGGACTGATGGGAATTAGTTGGACTTCCATTTTCAATCTCTCTGTGCTGGGAGAAGGAAAGAAGCACACTAACACAATCCTTAACAGCAACAACAAAAACTTAAAAAAACCTCTATAGGAAATTATAAAGCACATTATATGAAACTATACTCTATTTAGTTATACGACAAACTATATTTTGAACATACCAATTCTTATATACTTAGCATTTTGTCTAAACTTCTTCCATTGTTACATTTTTTAATTACCACCTTTTGAGATGGAAAATTCTGAGTATCTAAATGAGATGTTAGTGTTTTTTGCCAAATTTATATTTTAAAATGGTTATTTTAAAACTATGCACTTTTAATGAACCATCTTATTCTCAATGTTCAGAAACCAATATTGTCTCTTTTGGTGATGTTTAGAATTTTAATGCATTTTAGTTCTCATTTGGCACGGCCTATGTGCTCCTCACAGGAGGGTCTTTAGAAATAGGATTAACTTCTAGAGGAATGCATTAGCCATGCCACAGAAGTACGCAAAGCTCTAACTAGCTTGATAGATTGCCCCATGCTTCAAATCCTCCTAACTCACCCCCTCCCTTTTTTATTGACAGCTTCTCATTGAGCGCCTAGAAGCATTAGTGTATTTAGGAGTTAGATGTTTTGTATGATCCTAGGCTGATCTCATATTCGCTTTCTGAAATTAATTCAACACTACTTTACATGTTAATCCGCAAAGGATTGATTTTGGGAAGGTCAGAGTAGAGCAGTCTCAGAAAATGGAAGAAAAGCTCTACTTAAAACAGCTCATTTCAGTTCCCAGAATTGTATAGATGCCTTTTCATTGTGGCACTTAGCCAGCTGTATGAGGCTTGGTCCTCTTGCAGAATATATCAAACAACAGTGTTTGATGTGAGCTGCAGAAAGTTGAACTAATTAAGTTTAGCTTCATTAACCAATTGCAGTTTCCAAATTGCACAACTATACTTGAAAGCCTGCTGGATAATAGACTGTCCAATCTCCTTTGGACTTTAAGCCTTAATAACTGAATGGTACTTTAATGACAAGATGAATAGTTTTTTTAAAAATTAAACCAACTTGTCCCTTTTTTTTCGTGTACTTTGACATTTTTGTATTTGAAGTGCATAGTTGTTATAAGATAAAGTTGGCATGTACATGAAGAGGTTCACGGTGTGCGGCAAGTTGATGTTGGCTCACTAGAGACAAAAAAATTTCTTTAGTGTATAACTAAACTCTTAACAAAGAATAACAAAACTTGTGGTAAACCTAAGCTCCTAAATTCTTATTCAATGTAAAATGGTTTTTGAAATGTTAAAAGTAAATCACAGCAAATCAGAACTGAAGAAGTTTTCATATGTTCATCTGTGTTAAATATTTATACTTTACTACGAATGTACATCCACAGATTTTGTGGATTTAAAAAAAATATTCCATGCATGGAATCTCCATTGGTCAGTAACTATGTTTGAGCTTGTTTTGATCTAGCAGGAGTCTTCTTATGTTCTATATTCTGTCTACAAGTGTGTAGAATAGATAAATTTAGGTTCTCTTGTTATAGTAAGAATGCCACAAAATTACTTTCCATAATATATAAGCATCATCATTGTCTTCCTCTTGTGAGTTTTAAATCTTTACTTACAAATGCTGAAAAAAGCTAATATGATCAAAGTTATAACTGATGTTTGTAGACTGAGTGACTGGTATCAAAGTTCTTGATTTTGTCAAAGTACACATCAAATTAAAGTCATTAAATGTACTAAATCTTATAAAAACAATCTTCCTTGCCTAGTAATCAAGCACACACATAGCCAGTAGTGGTGTGTACCAAGAACATTTCTGTTTCAGTTTCAGTTCTGAGTAGTTCTGGAATAATTCTATTTCATTACTAGTTTGTTCCAGGTCAGCTGGTGCCGGCTGAGAACTGATCTATTTGGGTTTTTTCATTTTAATGAGTTTCAGGCCGTTGTGCACACGTTGGCCACATGTGTAAATGAATACTGTTCTTTTCAGGGGGAGTACAAGGCTCTGGAGCAGCTTTTTTGCACTTAGCCAAAAACAGCATCAACCATTAGTCCCCCTCCTAGTCTAAACCATTGATTCATTGAGTTTTTCTGCAAACATAGTACCACATACGCACAACAATGTGGACCCATAGAAAGCAAGTGGCAGTGGGTGGAGCAGTGGCAGTGGGGCATTCCCAAGTAAGAGAGTGCTCCAAGTACAGTGCAGCAACATTAAAAACAATCCTGCTTAGTGTTCACTTTTTTATTTTTCTATATGCCAATAACTTACTACTTTTGCATTCTGCTGTTGCCTGTTGGTTTCATTTTTTTTGTTCTTTGTAGTTTTTCCCCCACAATGAAGGGCAAATCAAATCTTTCCTTTTGATGCTTTGCATTCTGCTTCCAAATGGGGCATTCTTGCTACCAATCTTCTCCATCATCCAAGGGCAGGCAGGCAGAATGATTGGGTGAAAAAAAAACCCACCCAAACAGACCTGTTTTTTGCATAAGCTTTCCTTTGCTATGGGGGCATGTAGGATTGTTTTTGAAAGGGGGGTTTAAGTACACGTTTGCCATTGACTCAGAAAAATAGAGAGCCCTGAAAGTCTATGGAAGCAATCCTAAACAGGTCTACTCAGATGCAAGCCCCTCCGAGGGAAATGTCTTTCAAATTGTAGCCTATGATTGAAATCTCCCTTCCAAACGTTTCCAAAGCCCATAGGAGGAGAGGGATCTCTCCTTGCAGGGACCCAATTGGCAAGGAGGGAGAGAATGCCATTTCCCAGGTAAGTACAGGGTGGGGAGTGGGGATATGCACTCATGCACTTTGGTCTCATTTTCCCTTCCTACCAACAGAGTTAATTAATAACATTCTCTCTCACCTTGGGATCTGATTGGTGTTGTTCAGGAAAACAAGTTGCTGCCCTGCAAGGTGAGCCCAGTGCCTGTCTACTGCTGGAAGGTACAAACTGAAATGAAATATACAAACATTTTGGCTTGAGGGATTTGTTACAATTTCGTTTACTGGACTTGGTTCAGCGTTCCTGGGAACTGCTTTAATGAGCTGAATCAGCAAGTTGTGTGTATTTTCAGTTCTTTTTTGTGTTATACAAACCCCTAATAGCCAGACTATCCACCCATCCCAGCACACAAAAACGAATATACACACAGCTCACTCACCTCCTACCTGCTTTGACTCACCCAACACTGTTGTTCTGCCAGACTAAAGGAAGAGATAATTATTAGATTAGAGGAAGACTGAAGTTCACCTCACTGACTCACAGCCAGTCAGTCTATCTGTCCTTCTTCCCTATCCTTTTTTCTGAGGAGGGACTGGGAAAAACTTGAAGGGAAAAAACATCAAGTGAGCAGCAGAACCTCCCAAATAGACCTATAGTGGCTGATGCTGGATAAAAGAGCCAGCATGTTGTACTAGGGTGTCAGACTGGGATCTAAGACAGTCTAGTTAGAATCAGTACTTGGAAAAAAGCTTCAGGCTGTACCGGCAAGCATCTGTGAGACACAGTGATGTAGCCTTCATCATCAGCTGGCCACCTGCATCATCCCCACCTGCCCCCACCACCCCCACCCCTTCAACATGAACATTTTAACAGCATGCAATAACATTAAACAACATTGGAAAACATCAAAAAACAGTAAACAGGTGCAAAATATCCCTAACCTAACCAGTGCCTATCTAACCTATTTCTCACTCCAGTTGCAATCAACATTTCTGGGGCATGTTATTATTTTTCAGAATAAGTTTGGTCCCACACGGTCACAGTTTGGGGTCAATTTTTTAATTCCTGGGGGGGGGGGAGAGAAGCCAAATTGCAGGGTGCATTCCCTTTGCCACTGAGTCCCACCCACCTTCTGCTGGCCGTTGTTACCTACTTCTACAGGTTTGTAAAGGGAAGAGCGCGATTCCCCAGGACTAGACTCGCAGAGGATGCAGGCCACAAGGAGGGCTTACCTCATTCACTCTGGAAGTCCACTCCTGAGAAATCGAAGAGCCGAGAGTTGACCTTCAGGAAGACCAACTGCTCAACACTCCATGGGAGAAGGCGGGTGCGATATGAGCTGACAATGTCGGCCGCATAAGACACGCTCGCTCTCCACGCTCATCAGAGGGCATCAGAGGAGCCGCTGCGCCTTGAGGGAGAGGTCCGGCCAGACCACCTCCTTTTTGGCCCAGTAGTTCAGCGGATTGGTGGACAGCAACTGACAGCGCTCTGCAAGGTAGTCCCTGACCATTGTTTCTACCAAATCCTGTCTCACACGACTCACGATCCCAGAGGGGCCGAGGGGCTGATGGAGCATCTCCATGGACATTCCGGCAGTGGCTGCAGGGGGAGCCTGCTCAGAAGGGGCATGAGAGGAACACACAGGGCTGGGCCCCCACCCATCCCCTCTGATAACAGGCAGCCCCTCTTGGCCTGCCTACACCTCACCCGTGCACAGGGGGAATCTCTGGCTTGGGTGAGATTCCAGTCATGCTCGGCAAAAGTGCCCTTAATGCGCGGGTAGCATATGGTTGCCAACATGTAAGACTCCCTCTGTGAAAGGCTTTAACCTGGCAGCTATGCCCTGCTACAGCCTTCTCACGAGTGTGCACACCGCTGGAACAGTGTCTGCACTTGGTGCATCTGGGTCTACAAAGAAGGTCATTGAACTCTGGCGTGTGTGCACCAGAGGAATGACCAGACCCACGGTCACCGTGTCAAACAAGACCGCCACAGTGAAGTCCTTGAAGGGCTTCAGGACCTCCACTGTCTGGGAGATGGTGAGCCAATCCTCCTTGCTGAACTCACCCTCTTGCCTCCAAGCATCGCTCTCTGAGAGCAACACCTCAAGGGCAGCCTGCTGTTCCACCAAGCGCTCCAGCATGGTACAGGTGGAGTTCCAGTGAGTAACTACGTCAGAGATCAGGTGATGCTCTGGTACGACTGCCCTGGCTTGCTTCTGGCGCAGTTCATGAGTGGACTTCACACTACATGAGAAGTGACTCGAGAGCCTCCAACATTTCTGCAGGAGATAGTGGAGGTCACGAGTTGCAGAGTCATGGGGTTCTGTGGGGAAGCCTATGCCAACCGCAGCTTTCACCACTAGGTGAAGTTTGTGGGCCGCACAGTAAATGTGCTCCTGGCCTAACTGCCACGCCGCTGCCCTCATGTTGCTGCCACCATCCATCACCATGCATCTCATGGTGATGGTGCCCTTGCCTACCCAGTTGTCCTACTCCCTTTTCAAGGTGGCAGCGATGTTCTCCACCGTGTGTGACATGTCAAGAACCTGGGCATGGAGCAAGGCCTTGCAGTAGCTGGCCCGACAGTCTCCCATCCATCCCTGCCTAACACTGAACACCCCGTCCTGAAGGTCCTCAGATTGCCACCAGTGAGTAGTAAGCGACAGGTACGCATGCTGCACACTAGAGCAGGTCCAGATGTCAGAAGTGAAGTGTACAGTTCTCCCTGCAGTGCAGAACAACTGTTCCTTCATGTGGTCCCTGGCAGCCCTGTAAAACTAGCGCACTACGGTCCTGCTTAATGTCGTGCAAGCATGGATCGTGTACCAGGGATAGGCGTCATGGAGCAGCCTCAGGAAGCTGAAGTTGTCAACTACGGAGAACGGCTGACTATCTACAGCAATTATGTTGATGATATGGCTTGTGACGTGCCTGCTCACCTTCTGGATCCCCCCTTTGGGCACACTAGAGATGCTTGGCGTCCCCGACCTACAGGAACCCGTGGGGGGAGAGCACCAGAGAAGCCTGCCTCCTTCTGGCTAGCTGGCATCCATGTGGTGCCACTTGAACTTTCCCCTCTGAAGAAGCAGCGCCTGGTGTTGCCTCTTCAGGTGCTTCCACATGCCAGACATGGAGAGGTGGTTCACATCCCTTCTGCGACTGATCTGTTGCCTATGATGCTTGCACTGGGCAAACCGGGGGCCCTCTGTTCTCTGGAAGTGATTCCAGATATTGGAGGTAGTGGGAGGCCCATGCCACACAGGGAAGGCGCTTATGGGGCCCCCAGGAGACATCTCCTGTGGGGTGATCGAGGCAGACACACCGTGCCTCGGCTGGGCAGTCATAGAGGAATGAGGCTGAAAGGTCAGAGATGTGGGCTCTTCCACCACACTCTCTACCTCTTCCTCCACCACCCTCTCCTCCTGCATAGCCATGAGAGGCCTGCTGCTGGCCTCATAGAAAACAGGGGAGGACCGCCCAGCAGGGGGTTCCTCCTGCAGTTCTTCCAACATCCAATGGGTCCCTGGGGTGAGTGGAACGCATGGAAAAGTCGTGCCCCACGTCCATCCCAGGATACACCTGTCATGTATGTCTGTACCCCTCCATCCATGTCATCGTTCTAGGGGATGCTAATTGTCAATACTGTGGTTTGATTTCCTATGACCAATGTATTATGCATCACTTTCGTTTCTCTTCTTCCCTGCCTGAGAACACAGCTGTGCAATCTGTGTATTTCTTTGAAGCCAGGTATTTCTCTGAAACTCACTGAAATGACCTTGGACTGCCTGAAATGTTACTGTCTATGTTATGCCTCTCTCTGTCTTGTCTAGCTCCAGCAGAGATTCCCAGACTTCTTCCCCCTCAAATTTGTGGGTTAGGGAGGAGGGGATTGTTTGAGTATTTAGACCTGTATGTTCCTCAAGCCTCCATTACTTTCAAGGAAGCTGTACTGCCTAGAAGCTTTCTTGTTTCTAAGTAAGCTGTGTACCTGTATATGGAAATGATCTGATTTCTGAATAAGAAGTCATTTAACCAGGAACCTGTGTCTTGATGCAATGGCCCAGAGATCTGTCTGCTGTATCCTGTCATCCATAGCCTGACAACACCACATGCTGCCCCTCCTCCAGCTGCTGGGTCTCAACAGCTGGAGAAAGGGGAGCCTCAGCAGCTGGCCCCTGCCCAGGGCCAGCTCCTGCCTCAAAGACCTGGGTTGAGGGCAACCCTCCAGCCGCTGCCTCAGGAAAGAGGGCCTTGCGAACCCTCCTGCTGTCACCAGAAGCCAGGCTGGTGAATGGCAGCAGCACAGGGAAGGGCCTCCTCTGCTCAGATGGGATAGCCACAGCACTGCCCCTCCCCCTTCCCTCCACCCCTCTGGTCTTAGTGCTTGCCTTTTTTCCGGGCCCCTCAGCTTTCCTCTCACTCATGCTTCCCCCCCTTGATCCTACACTAACTACCAGCTATTAAGTTGATTTAAAAATAAACCCTAAAGCCTAGCCCCAAGTATGAATGTATCACCTATCTACCTATTTCTAAACTTTTTTTTGGCTCTGTCACTGAAGATGGTCACTTAAATCTTTTTAAAGGGCTCTATTTATGTATGTGAAGCTAAACCTACACCAAAAAGCTGAATTCCTCTTCAAGAATCAAGCTGGCCCTAAACCCCAAGTTAAAGGAAAGCCGTGCTTGGCTGAGGAGCCAATGGGGTGAAGCTACCATCTGTGGGATTATGACTGAATGTCTCTAAGTCAGAATCCCCCCTAAACTTAACGTTGCCATAGTAATCCTGCTCAGTATGAGAGGAAAGCCTATTACAAAAAATGTGCCCTACCTGGCTCTAAGGGTGCCAGAGGTGGGCAGGGAAACCCTAGTTAACGGACTACTATTGGGCAGCCTATTTATATGAGTTTAATTTGAACAGAACCTCACCTAACTCTTACTAATTCTTCTCCTAAAGAGGCCTATTTAATGGGGAAAACTAGTCTTCCTTCCCTAACAATTTATTTTAGAGGGCAAATAATGACAAGAGCCTACCACTAGCCTACCTCACAAGTCCATTATTTAAAACTAATTTCTCTCAGAAACCCAAAGTAAACTAACCAAACCCTGCTATAACTACAAACACCACAACCCCCCAATCAACAAAACAACAACAGCAGCAAACAACAAACTTTAACTATAAAACACCAGCTATTCTAAGAAACACCAACTCCAACACCAACTGTACAATTTGCCAACCACCAAACAACAGTAAAAAACACCAACACCCCCAAGCAAGCCCCCTCTGAATCCCACCTACAACTCCCCAACACACACATGCACTTTACACACACTCACTTAAGCACACAAACACACACACAGCAAAGAAGAAAAACCCAAATTAAAATGAAATTAAAAACTCAGGCCCACCCACTTAAGCACAGCAATTTAAAACAGAACCCCCAATCAAGCCCCCTTTGAATCACACCCACAACTCCCCAACACGCACACACACTTTAAAATAATACCAGTTCCCCCCCACCTCCAACAGCTGAAAAAAAGTTAAACTCCAACAGTAACTTTTAAACCACACAACTCAAAACAGAAACAGTTCCCCACACACACACACCAATAGCTGGAAAAAAATTAAACCTTCAACAGTTAACTTTGAAACTCCACAACTTAAAAACAGGGACAGTCCCCACCCCCCACCCCCAAGCTGGAAAAAAGTTAAACCCCCAACAGTAATTTTTAAACCACACAACTCAAAACAGTAACATCCCCCCTCCCAACAACAGCTGGGGAAAAAATTAAACCTTCAACAGTTAACTTTGAAACTCCACAACTTAAAAACAGGGACAGTCCCCACCCCCCACCCCCAAGCTGGAAAAAAGTTAAACCCCCAACAGTAATTTTTAAACCACACAACTCAAAACAGTAACATCCCCCCTCCCAACAACAGCTGGGGAAAAAATTAAACCTTCAACAGTAAATTTTAAAACTAATTCTCTCACCAGTCCAGAAGTCCAGCGGTGAGTCAGTCGGTCAGGAAGGGAGTCCTCCAGGTGAAGTCGGGTCCAGTCCTCCAAAAGTCCAGCCAAAATAGAGACAGAGAGTCTACCAGCAGCAATGGGAGTCTCTCTCAAAGTCTCTCTAGGCCAGGAACAGAATGGAAGCTGGTCCAAAGGCAAGCCTCTAATTTAAATCCCCTGCTGCATCTCCTTCCAGGGAATCCATTCGCTGGAAGAAGGATGCAACAGTGGGATTGGATGCTCCTAACTCCCCCCTCCCTTCTGTGATCTTCCTCCCTCCTCCCCCTTGTAGTGCTCACCCCTCCTCCCCCTCCCATCCTGTGAAATTGGAGGGAATCTCTGCAAGTAGCTCTTTTCTTGATCTTTTGCAAGTTTGCAATTGAGCAAGAAAAGTGCTGTTTTCAAGCTTCTCACCAATTTTTACGAGATGGGAGGGGCAAGGGGGAGGTTGTAGTGAGTCACTCACTTCTTCTCCCCCTCCCCTCTGCTAAGAAAGCACGAGAAACTTTGCAAAACTTTGCTAGCTGTTTGCAAGTGCAAACAGGCAGCAGATGACTCCCAGGTGACTCAAAGTGACCCGAATCGCTTTAGGTTGCCCTGCTTTGGTATTCCCGAATCGAGACCAGCCTGCTTGCCCCAATTAGGTATTACCGAAACCCAAAGCTCACATCCCTAATTGAAAGTGTGTTTTCCACCAAGCATCTGCTGAGGTAAGAAGAGTGTTGGGGGTGGGGTGAACCCTGAGCCAGAGCAGCAGTTTTGAGCACTGTTCCAGAGCAAATAGATTTGAGTGGGCACCCAGATTTAGACCAGATGCTGTCTCCTTTCCTCCAATCTGATTATTGGTTCTGATAGCAGCTATTAAGAGGATTCCTTCACTTTCACAGCAATCCTACTCAGGTCTATTCAACAGGGCTTACTTCCAGGAAATAAGATTGTTAGTCTGTCTCCATTTTAAGGTATGAGATTAGTTGGTGTTGGAGGGGTGAAGGTGACAGGAGCAGTGGAGACCTAGATTTAATTCAGGCATTACAGGAGATAACAGCAAGTGGTTATGCAAGCGCTCTTGATCCATGTTAAGTGTTAAAAAACTTTCAGAGCTGAAATGCAGAAACTTCAGATGCATACGCATTTTGCATATATCAGACTAACCTCTTTGGACATTAGAGGAGAAACAAAATAAAATTAGATTAGATTATGGACTGGACTCAAAGGGTTGCTGTTAGAGATCAGTTATCTTCACTGTAGGATTTGTCCAGTGGAGTTTTGCAGGTTGCAGTCTTAGCTCCACTCTATCTTATTCAATCTCTATGTAAAGCCCTTAGGAAAAATCACTCATAGTTTTGGAATCAGATGCCATCAGTATGCTGATGACATTTTCTTTGTCCAAATCTTCTGGGGATGCAGTAGGGGTCTTGAGCCATTGCCTGACTGCTGTAGTTAAATGACTAAGGGTGAACTAGCTAAAACCAAACCCTGATAAGATGGAGATAACGCTAGTTGGGAAGCCTGAGGTCTTGAAGAACATTGTGCTTCCCACCTTTGGTTGGATTCAGCTAACTTTGCTGACTCTGCCAAGATCCTAGGGTGTTATACTAGATCCATCATTACTGCAGGAGAAGCAAATTAATGCATATGTAAAAAGCAGCTTCCAATATAGTTAAGCCTGTAAGATGGCCCCCTACTTTGGCTCAGCTGATCTGACTTCCTGTATCCATGCCATAGTAACATTGAGCCTAGACTACTGTAATAATGCACTCCCCTCAAAATAGGGTTCCAGTTCTGGGTTGAGAAATTCGTAGAGATTTTGGAGGTGGAAACTGAGGAAGGCAGGGTTTGGTGAGGAGGACATCAGCAGGGTATAATGCCATAGAGCCCACCCTCCAAAGCATCCATTTTCTCCAGGGGAACTGATCTCTGTGGCCCAGAGATTAGTGGTAATTCCAGGAGATCTCCAGCTACCACCTGAATGTTGATAAGCCTACCCCAAAATCAACTCAGAAACTTCAGTTAGTGCAGAATGCTGCAACTCGCTTATTACTAGGAACTAGGTCGTTTGTGCATAGTTCACCCATTGTCTGAGCACAGCATTGGCTGCCCATTAGTTACCATGTTCAATAAAAAGTTCTTCATGGCCTTGGACCCTCATATTTGCATATCTTATGCCCTGCTACAACAATTTTACTCATCTGAACTGCGCATTCTGCAGGTGCTATCCTACAAATTGGTAAAATTAACAACTGACTGCACACACATATTCTCCAAGGAAGTGGGACAGTTCTGCACTGTCTGGGAATAGCTCCTCCTTTCTGAAGCAGGGTCAGTTGTTTCAGTTGATCCCCAGTTTTTTCCGACCTGGCAGACGTCAGTAGAATCTGCTTCTTGAGAGAAGCAATTTTGGACAAACAAGGAAGAGGAAAATTGATAGCTACGAGACTCAGACCTTTGGAGCTTGCAGGAAAAGGAAGGAATTTTCCTCCAACCCCCCTCCTACAGCAGCAGAAAGTGCCAGTGTGAGCGATGGAGTCGACGGCCCTAGGTTCTCCTAGGCCTCGGGCTCTGTGAGGACTCCCACAGAGTTTTTTCTCACTAACCCTTGGGCAAGAGAACTCTTCGCCCCAACCAGACAAGCAGCGCTGGGGTTACGGTCAAGTCCTCTCCAGCAGGCAAAAGCAATGATGAGACACAGTCAACATACGGGAGCTCAACCCGACTATACGACTGCAGCAGCATGAGGGAAGACGGTAGCGCACTGGTGATTAATCTCCAGTAAGCAGCTCTGTAAAGGGCGCCAAAACCGGAGTGGAACTCCATGTGAGTAGGGAGAAGTCCAGAGGCCAAACTCGCAGCCTTTTCCTTTCCCCCTCCCCCTCTGGGCCCGTTATCAGTAGTAAAGGATGTTAATCCCCCCCTTCTCTCAGATTGGTGTAGTGGTTAAGAGCGTGGGACTCTAATCTGGAGAGCCGGGTTTGATTCCCCACTCTTCCACTTGAAGCCAGCTGGGTGATGTTGGGCTAGTCACAGCTCTCTGGAGCTCTCTCAGCCCCACTCACCTCACAGGATGTTTTGTTGTGGGGATAATAATGACATATTATGTAAACCACTCTGAGTGGACATTAAGTTGTCCTGAAGGGGGGTATATCAATTGAATGTTGTTGTTGTCTTGCAGTCGAGGGAAAATCCTCTTTTGGTAGGAATGGCAGCAAAGGCAGGCCTAGACGCCTCCAAAGTGGCAGAGGGAGCCCTGTGTGAACTAGATCTACGAAGTTTCCCTGCTTCCAACCAGTCACTGCAGTTCTCAGATATTGAAAGCCAGATGACGAATGACCCGAACTTTAATAAACAGGATGCCAAATCAAACTGTCCAGAGCAGGCGACTGAGCCACTGCCCCAGCCCCGGCACTTACCAGATGGGCCAGGGACCCGACAGGTGCTCTCCCCAGGCAAGGAAGGCTCAGAGGCCATGCCACTGCCACAAGCAGGGCCCGCAGACCAGCTGAGAGGTGCAGTGGAGCAGGCCTGCCAAACAGCTGAGTTATGCGGCAGCGCAGCAGCAGTCTCTGCAGCCCCTCACAGGCAGCAGCCCAGCTCCCCACATGCCTGGGCTGAGCCTGAGCAACCCCCACGGGCAGACGTGCTGCCCGGAGAGGTGGGACCCAGAGTCATGGGGTGCCAGGAACTGATTGGCTGTGAGGACGGGACAGGGAAGGAGTCAGTGGCAGGTAGGAAGGAGAGACTGGGGGCATGGGAGCAGGATGAGGAAAAGAAGCACTGGGAAGCAGGCGGGCCCTGGATGCAGATTGGACAGTGGCAGGCAGAAGGGTAGAAGGAAACTGTAAAAAGGGGAGTTCCCTGGGATGCCAGGGAGGAGAAGGCTGGGCAGAACAGCAACGAGAGAGAGCTGGCAAGGCAGTTCACCCAATGGGCAGTAGGGGGGCTTGGTGACTTAACTACCCCCCCTGCCCAATTCTTTTTTTTTTATTAAATTTTTTTTATTGGATGGTTAACATAGCATATAAATGTTATTACATCTTACTTACTAATTATCCCCTATAGATATACTATGCTCCCCACCCCCTCCCCACCCCCTTTCCTCTGTTGACTTCCAACAGCACCGCAACCCATTTCTTGTTACAAATACTATCTCTTAGTTGTTATTTTAAACTTAATGGTAAAGATTTACATTATATCTTATCTTACTTAATACATTATCTTACTTAATACATTATATCTTGTCTTACTTAATAACATTCAAAAGACCGTAATTGTCCTTTAACATCCCATCTTTTTTCTAAATATTTTTTCAATTTCCCCCAGTCCTCAAAAAATTCCTTTGGATCTTGCTCTCTCAATTTCCTTGTTAATTTGTCCATTTCCGCCATATATAGCACTCTTTGTATCCACTCTTCAGTTTTCGGTATTTCTTCTTTCTTCCAGTATTGTGCATACAAAGTTCTTGCCGCCGTTATCATATAGTACAATATTACTCTATCCCTTCTATCAATCTCCTCTAAATGCAAGGATAGCAATAACATTTCTGGATTCTTAACTACATTGTTTTGGAGTATTAAAGACATTTCAGTACATATTTTAGTCCAATAGTCTCTAGCCTTATCACAAGTCCACCACATATGAAATAGAGAGCCCTCATGCTCTTTACATTTCCAGCACTTATTGGATAGCTGCTTATTAGCAATGGCTAACTTTTTCGGTGTTAATTACCGTCTATATATCATTTTATACCCATTCTCTTTGATACTGGTACAAGTTGAAATTTTTAAAGTATTTTTCCACAACTGTTCCCATGCATCCATCATAATCTCATTATTAAAATTTATTGCCCATTTTACCATTTGAACCTTAATCGTCTCATCTTCAGTATACCATTTTAACAATAATTTATACATTTTAGAAATTATTTTATTATTATCCCCCAATAAAAGTTCTTCTAATTCTGAGTTTTTATTTCTGAAACCTGCCTTCCTTTGATCTGCTTCAAATAAGTCTTTAATTTGTCGATATTGCAGCCAACTGTATTTAAATGGTAATTCTTCATTCGATTTAAGTTTCAACTCATTGTTTTCGGTTTTTAATAGTTCTTTATAAGTAAGCCATTCATCTCCTTTATATTCCAAATTCGGGTTAATTACTTCTGCAGGAACAATCCACATTGGTTTCTCTTGCTCTATAAATGTTTTGTATTTTAACCAAGTTGACAGTAAATTTCTTCTCAAGTAATGGTGCTGGAACATTGTGTCCATTTTATAATTATCATACCATAAGTATGCATGCCATCCAAAAAGTTTGTTATAGCCTTCCAAATTTAACAACTTATGATTGGATAAGGACACCCATTCTTTTAGCCATACCAAGCATATTGCTTCATGGTACAGTCGAAAATCCAGTAATTGTATACCACCTCATTCTCTTGCGTCACAGAGCACTTTAATTTTTACTCTAGGTTTCTTTCCTGCCCACACAAATTCTGATATTTTCCTCTGCCATTTTTCAAACTGGTTTTTGTCCTTAACAATTGGTATCGTTTGCATCAAAAACATAACTCTAGGCAGCACATTCATTTTGATTGTAGCAATCCAACCTAACCATGATAAGTTCAATTTGTTCCATTTTATCATATCTTTTTCAACTTGAATCCAGAGCTTTTCATAGTTGTTTTTAAGCAAATCAATATTTTTAACTGTCAGCTGTATTCCCAAATACTTTGTTTTTTGTACCACTTTGCAATCCGTTACTTCCAACAATTCTTGTTGCTGCTGCTTCGTCATATTTTTTGTTATTTTCAACTTCTTTTTATTTATATAAAAGCCTGCTAAATCTCCAAACTCTTTGATCTTTGCTAACAGTCTCGGCAGAATTTGTACTGGGTCTTCAACTATAAACATCACATCATCTGCAAATGCTCTTAGCTTGTATGAAGACCCCTTTAATTTAATCCCTTTTATATTCTAAATGTAAAGATAGTAATAACATTTCTGGATTTTTAGCAACATTATATTGTAATACCAAAGACATTTCAGCACATATTCTAGACCAGAAGTCTCTAGCCTTTTGGCAAGTCCACCACATATGAAATAGAGAACCTTCATGCTCCTTACATTTCCAACATTTATTTGATTACTGTTTGTTAGCTATGGCTAATTTTTTCGGTGTTAAGTACCATCTATACAGCATTTTATAACCGTTCTCTTTAATACTGGTTCAAGTTGATATTTTTAAGGTATTTTTCCATAATTGTTCCCATGCTTCCATCGCTATTTCCTTATTACAATTTATGGCCCACTTTACCATTTGCACCTTGACTGTTTCATCTTCTGTAAACCACTTCAATAACAACTTATACAGTTTAGATATTGCTTTACTATTATCCCCCAATAATAGTTCCTCTGGTTCTGAATTTTTAATTCTATTTTTTTAAATTATATTTTATTCAACGTTTTCAATAATATTTTTAAAACAACAAGAACCAATTAACAACATAGCATATTACATACAACAATCAGAAAAGTACACCTCCTGTTACATGGTTCAATAATATTCAGTTATTTGAGTGGCTGTTGTGTAACAAAAATATATAGGAAAAGCTCTGTTAAACAAAATTTTTCCAGGTTTGGTTACTGATTAGTGATGATCTTATTAATGTGCCAACTGGTATCATAAATATGCTAGGGAATAGTAGAGGGAGGTCATGTTTCCTGCTTGCATTTACCATATTTTCATCTTTTGTTAAGTAATCTAGAATTGGGGACCATTGCTCCAGAAGGTGGGATTTATAGTTTTGGTTTTCCCTTTGAGCAAGTTGATCCGAAAGTTTTTCCATTATAAAATGGTCCCAAATTCGGGCTTGCCAATTAGAGATTGTCTGTGTGAATTTTTTATTCCAATTAGAAGCTATAATTAGTTTTGCAATCGCTAATAATGTGAGCATTAGATTTATTCTGATTTTTGGAATCCTTGGATCTTTCCAGTGGCTCAATAAAATTACTTCGTATGTTCTAGGTATTACATATCCAAAAATAAACTCTATTTCCTTAATTACTTTATCCCAGAATGCTTTTACATATTTGCACTCCCACCAGCAGTGGAGAAAGGTCCCCAGCTCGCCACAGTTCTTCCAACATTTAGAAGAAATAGCATGGTTTACATGATTGACTTTGACTGGCGTCAGATACCAGTGAGAGTATATTTTTACAGTTTGCATTTTGATATTTATAATTCTAGAAGTATAGATGTGAGATTTCCAGATTTCCTTCCAGTTGTCATTGGAAGGATCTATGTTACGTTCTTTTTGCCATATTCTTTGATAGGACAGCAATTTGTTTCCCTGCTTTACATTAATAAGGATATGGTAAATTTTAGAAATTAGCCCATTTTGTTTATCTGTATCATTTCTTAACAATTGTTCAAATTCTGTGGGGGGTTTTTTTAGAGCTTTTTAAATTTATTTTATCTTCTGTGAGATGTTTGATTGGTAAATATTCAAACCATGGAATATGTTTTTGGGTGCCCAGCTCCAGTTTCACTTTTCCCTGCATTAGGCCTTTTGATGTCACATCAATAAGTCTGGATTTGTTATTTTGCCTCTACCACTTAAAAGAGTTAGAACTTAAAGCTGGGCAAAACCAATTTTGCCCAGTGAAGGAAGAAATAATAGATATATCTGGTAAGAATTTGCCTCTAAGTTTGTCCCATATTTTGATATCGCTATTTAAAAAATGATTTTGTGGTATGTTTGTAGTATTCCTAGTGTCTTTATTCCAAATGCTTTCTGGTACAGATATTCCCTCCTTGTTGTTTAGTTCAATATCTTTCCAGTCTATGACTACTGATTTATTCAATAGCAGTAATATGTTTCTAAGGTGAGTGGCCTCATAATATGCTCTAAAGTCTGGTACGTCAAGCCCTCCTCTCTTTGAGGTTCTTTTCATGGTTTCATAAGATATTCTTGGTTTTTTGTTATCCCAAATGAATTTGCTTATTTTAGCTTGCCACTCTTTAAATGTTTGCTCAGGGATTGTTAGTGGCAACGCTCTAAATAAATATAGTAATTTGGGGGAAAGAAATGACCTAATTAAATTTATTCTTTCTATTAATGAAAGTTGTACTTTATTCCAATCAGAAAATAGTGAGGGAAGGGGATTCGGTTTCGTTTTCCCAGCCATGTCGGACGTTCCTCTCCGCAGGTCCGGGGGGAACTGTCTGAGCAGCCTGACTGGGCGGTTGACCCGCGAGGGTTAACCTCCAGGACTCCCAGTGAGGGAGCCTGGATCTGGGGCGCCGCGGGAAGAACCCCTCTGGAAGTAATGCAGAGGGTAAATTGCCCGCTTGCTCCAACGAAGGCCGGCAGACTTGCGCAGCACCGCGTGTGCTGCCGCGCCATGGAGAACGGCAATAAGCAGATTTAAGGTGAAAGCCTGTAAGTAAGTGAATCCCTTCTGATTCTTAAGCGTATGCGAAGGATTGGTGGGAGCTGAAGCTAAGAAGGCGCGGATTTCTTCCCCCTTTACTGAGTTTCGGAACTCAGTTGGCGTCCCCCCCCCCCAAGATGGCGATGAAAAAGCAGAGCCCAGTAAATCGGTGATGGCGACGCTACAGGGGAAGGGGGAAACTTTGGAAGAGTTGGTGAGACAAGCAGTTTTCGATGCTGTGCAGCCCTTTGTAGCGAAACTGAATGAAATGGGGCAAAAGGTTGATTCAGTGGAGAGCGAGGTGAAAGCCATTAAAGAAACAGCGACCGGAGCAGAGCAGTCTGTGCACGAGAACGCCGTACTCATGAAAGCAACAAGTAAGGAAGTGAAGCTTTTGGAGAATCAATTAATAGGATTGCAAGTGGACCGTGCCCAAACGGTACTGCGTCTTCAGAATGTAAAAGAGGAGGAAAATGAAAATTTAAAAGATATGGTGTCTGGACTTTTGGCGACATTCGCAGAGGCAACTAAAGAAGAGTTAAAAAGCGACATCTTGGAGGTCCGGTGGATGTCTTCAAAGTATGTAATGAAGCAGCAGCTGCCTCGCGAGATTATTATTGACTTTTCATCTAGGAAGACCCGGGACACCATCTTATATAATTCGTACAATGTGGACTTGGATTATTTGGGCAACAAGGTTAAAATTTTGAAGGATGTTCCATTTTTGGCTCGTAAAAGAAGATTCAAGTATAAAGGACTTGCGGCTTTCTTGAGGAAATGTGATGTGAAATATAAATGGTTGTTTCCAGAAGGCGTTTTGTTTAGTTATAAGGACCAAACTTATAAGATTACATCGGAAGCCCAGCTGACAGACTTTTTTCAATCATCAGGAGTTCCATCAAGACGAACGTCCAAAGTCTGAAGGGGAAGGTGGGGGGGGGGGAGGAGAGAGCAGGCACAGCTGCTCCAGCTGCGCAGAGAGAATTGAGACCGAGACGCAAGGGGAGGGGGAAGAAGATCTGATCCTGAATATGGCTTGTACTGTATAAGATCTACTAATCTGATTGCATGTTAGAAAGTTAACTTTTAAGAAAAATTGCAGCATGAAGGGAATACAAGAGATGTAGTGTAGTGTTTATTGTTTGTATGTTGCTCTTCCCCCTTTTCCAGCCCCCCTCCCCTTTTTCCCCCTTTTTCTTTCCCTTGTATTTTTGTAGTTTTTTGTAGTTTTCTATGTTAGATATTAAAAAATAAAAATTTTCAAAAAAAAAAATAGTGAGGGAAGGGATTGAGTAATTTCTCTATAATTAGTGGTAAAAAGATCTCCTAGATTGATAGGGATCCTCACTCCCAAATACTGCAAAAATTGTTTTATCCATCTATATTGATAGGTTTGCTTAATGTTTTCTTTTTTTTTAAAGTTTTTTATTGGATTAGAAATATTTTAATGTCCATTACAATCAATTTCCTTTAAAAAATTCCAATTCTAACCCCCTCCCTTTCCCCCCCTTTTGTTGACTTCCAACAGTTTTCCAACCCCTTATCTATTTTCCCCTACTCATTTCAAACTTATTTTACCTATTAAACATATACTTTCACTCTCTTCTAAGCTTACCTATTATATCACAATGCTGTCTCATTTCCCTTTCCATTTAACTTAACAACTAGATAATACATTTCTGGCATATATTCTTCAATAATCATTTTGGTAACCTGTACTCTATCTTACTCATTCTGATCTCCTCTATATTGAACAAACAATTTATTCCTCATTATACATAACTTTAAGTACATTATAAACATTGCATACCTTCAGTATAGGTCAATCAATTTAACCCATACTCCATATATTACTCTTTGTTTTATACTTTAAGCATAAGTCAATCAATTTGACCCATATTCTGTATATTACTATATATTTTCCCCTACTTTCTTGTATTCATTCATTTTGATTATACAGTTTCTCCATTATACCATTATCTGCCAGCAATGAGATTAATCAGTTTCTATCCCTAATAGTCAAATAAAATAATTGCTTAGATATTTTTCAACTCTCCCCCCTGGTATAGTCACTTCTCTCTTCTTTTGTTATATTTCAGTAATTTTCAAACTGCCACAGTTCTCCTCCCACCTCCCATTTTTTCACCAAGTATTGTTTCAGCTTCTCCCAGTCCGTGTTAAACTGTCCTGGATCAAGGTCTCTCAGTCTTCTTGTCATTTTGTCCATCTCCGCCATGTACAGCAATTTATAAATCCAGTCCTCGATGGTTGGCACTTCTTGTACTTTCCACTTCTGCGCGTACAAAAGTCTAGCCGCTGCCGTCATGTAAAATAGCAATGTCCTGTATTGTGCTGGAATATCCTCCATTCCCAAGTTCAGTAGCAGGAGTTCTGGGTTCTTATTAACTTGAAATTGTAAAATCTCACTTATTACTCTTATTATTTCCCCCCAGTACTGCCTAGCTACCTCACAAGTCCACCACATGTGATACAAAGATCCCTCATGTTTTTTACATTTCCAGCACTTGTTAGACATATTTAAGTTCCCTAGCGCAATTTTCTTTGGTGTCAAATACCAACGATAAATCATTTTATAGACATTCTCTTTAATGTTAGTCATGTCGTAATCTTCAACGTATTTTTCCACAAGTATTCCCACGCCTCCATTGTTATTTCTTTATTAAAGTTTATAGCCCACTTCACCATCTGCACTTTAACTGTCTCATCTTCAGTATACCATTTTAACAACACCTTATAGACCTTAGAGATTTCCTTTTTATCTTCTTGTAGAATTACTTCCTCTAGTTCTGAGTTCTCTATTCTTATCCCTCCCTTTGCACAATCCGAGTTGTAAAGGTCTCTAATCTGTCTATATTGAAACCAATCATAATTTGAAGACAACTCTTCTTGCGTTTTTATTCTTAACTTGGAAAGGTCTGTTCGTGTTATTTCCTTATATGTTAAACATCGTTGTTCATTGTCAACAGTTCTCGGGTCTATTACTTCATAAGGAACCACCCAAGAGGGAGTTCCTTCTTGCAGGTAGTTTCTGTACTTCTTCCAAATTGTGAAGAGGCTTCTACGGATATAATGGTGCAAAAACATAGAGTCTGCTTTTACTTTTTCATACCACAAATATGCATGCCATCCAAATATTTTTTTATATCCCTCTAAGGCCAGTAGTTTACGATTTTTCAGAGTCATCCAATCTTTCAGCCACACCAAGCAGATTGCATCATAGTAAAGTCTTAGATTGGGCAGTTGCATTCCACCTCTCTCTTTTGCATCCTGTAATACTTTCATTTTCACCCTAGGCTTCCTGCCTGCCCAAACAAAATCCGATATTTTCCTCTGCCATTTTTCGAATTGTTTAGAGTCCCAGATAATTGGTATTGTCTGTAACAAAAACATCACTCTTGGCAGCACATTCATCTTAACTACTGCAATTCTTCCCAACCATGACAAATTCAATCTATTCCATTTAATCAAATCTTGCTCTATTTGAGTCCACAATTTCTCATAGTTATTCTTGAATAGATCTATATTTTTTGCAGTCAGTTCAATTCCCAAATATTTCACCTTACTTGTTACTTCACAGTCTGTAATTTCCGTTAATAACTGTTGTTTTTGTTTAGTCATATTTTTACATAATATCTTTGATTTCTTTTTGTTTACATAGAAACCTGCCAGATCTCCAAATTCTTTAATTTTTTCTATTACCTTAGGCATGTTTTCAATTGGATCTTCCACAATTAACATTATATCATCTGCAAATGCTCTTACCTTATAGGAAAAGTCTTTTATTTTTATTCCACGGTTTGCTTAATATTTTCAGTTTGGTCTGTAGTTAGGCAAATTGGGTAGATTTCACTCTTATTATAATTAATAGATAGACCTGACGCTTCTTCAAATTTGTGAGCTAGCTCTTCTAATGCTTTCATTGAGTTATTAGGGTCTGACAGATACAGAACCATATCAGCAAATAATGAGATTTTTATTCTTTTTTACCAATTTTATTGCTTTTATGGAAGGACATTCTCTTATATGATTAGCAAAAGGTTCGATAGCTAAGGCAAACAGGAGCGGGGAGAGTTTGATTTTTTCTGATTTTTGTCCGTTTATTTTGATATGCGTGGTGGGAGCTGCATAAATAGTGTGTATTGCTCTTAGAAAGCTACTGCCAAAATTCATATTTTCGAATAGTTTTTGAATATAATTTAATTCTACCCGATCGAAAGCTTTTTCTATATCAAGAGCCAAAATAATTGATGGTAGTTTAGCTTTTCTACTGTGTTGTATTATGTCCAGTGTTCTCCTTATATTATCCGTTAATTGTCTCTTTGGAATGAATCCTGACTGATCTAAATTGATGTAATTTGAGATTATTTTGTTTAACCTAGCTGTTAGAATTGCAGTAAATATTTTGTTATCTTGGTTTAGGAGCGTTATGGGGCAGTATGAAGCTGGATTTGTTGTATCTTTGTTAGGTTTAGGAATAACTACCATGTTTGAGTCCGTCCACATAGGGGGTAGGACTCCTTGATCTAGGATTAGGTTACAAACTTTGGTTAATGTTGGGGCTAGCAGAGTTGAATATTTTTTATAAAATTCTGCTGGGAGTCCATCCTTCCCTGGGGTTTTGTTGGTCTTTAGATTTTTTTATTACTTCGAGTGTCTCTTGAAGAGATATATGTTGCTCCATAAAGATTTTATGTTTCTGAGATAGTTTATTTTTTATGCCGAATCCACTCAGAAAGTCATTTATTTTATTTGGTTGAGGGTTATCTGTTGAGTATAATTTAGAGTAGAATTTAGAAAAGGTTTCAATAATTATTTTAGAACTAGTTTGGAGTTGGCCCTTTTCGTCCCTTATAAGATTAATCATTTTGTTTGCCATCTTTTTGCCTACTTTCCAGGAAAGTAGCTTTAATGTCTTAGTATTTTTCTGCCAATATTTTTGTTTTAAAAATAAAAGATTTTTTTGGATAGTCGTTGTCTCTAATGACTCCAATTTTTTCCTCTCCGTCAAGATTTGTTTGTATATTTTCTTGCTACATGTTTTTTATGAGCCTGTTCTAAGCTAAGTAAATTATTAGAGATTTCTACTTTAACCCTTTCTTTTTTATATAGGCAGTGGCTATTGCTATATATTTGCCTCTTATTACAGCCTTCATTGCATCCCAAATTATCTCCAGAGAGACCCCACACTGCAAATTGTGGTCAAAATAATTTTGGATCTCTTCGCCTATACTTTCATAGGCTTCGGTATCAAATAAAAGAGATTTATTCAAGCTCCAATTAGGTTGTTTGTTATTTTGTTCCAGAGGCATAAATGAACATTCCACCCATGCATGGTCCGTCCACATTTTCAAGCCAATTTTTGAAGAGGGGATCGGTAGCATTAGATTTGGAGAAGCTAGTATGTAGTCTATCCTCGTGTGTACCTCATGTCTGGGTGAAAAAAAAGTGTAATCCCTTTCGTTTGGATGGTGGTTTCTCCAAACATCAACTAAATTAAAGTGCTCTAAAATATATGATAATTGCTCTGTTTGGGGGTTATTAGATTTTTTGACCTTGATTTTTCTCTTTTTATTTGAGTGGTGTAGCTTTGGTTTGGCAATTAAATTCAGGTCTCCTCCCAGCAACAAACCTCCTTCCTGGAATGCTATTAGTTTGGTAAATGTATCCTTCAAGAATACATGTTGGCTATTATTGGGTGCGTAGATTGAAGCTAACATAACATCTGTGGATTCTAGTGTTCCTTTAATAAATATAAATCTGCCCTATTGGTCAACTTCTATTTTTTTACAGTCAAATCTAACATTTTTTGAGATTAGTATGGCCACACCCCTGGACTTGGATGTACCAAACGCTTGATATTGGTATCCCCACCATTTTGACTTAAATACCTGATTTGCTTTTGCGGTTAGATGTGTTTCTTGTAATAGTAATATGTCCGGGCGATGTCTTAATAGCATTGTCAAAACTCTTATGCTTTTAATTACATGGTTAAGACCTCTGCAATTTAATGAGATCACTTTAAGAACCATTTCCAGAGGATAAAAAAGAATTAAGAAAAGTTACAATATGTTGTATTGATGATAGACTTTATACAGCCAAACTATATCTTATTCCCTTACTCTGGTATTTTGACTTGTTTTAATAAAATTATACAAACTTGGAGTGCGGTTTTAAATTTTCACTCGCACCCCAGTTATTCCCTCGTATATATTATCAAAGTAGCTGAACTTGAAAGAGAAAGATAGGAGGTGGTGGAAACAAGAAGAGAGAAGAAAAGGAGTATAGAAAGAAAAGAAAGGTTTATAGACTAGAAAAAGTTAGTAGACGTTATATACAACAACTCCTCTCTAAGGAGGACAACCACCAGAACCTTTCCCTTAAAAAGGGAAATAAAAAACAATATAACTCTTGTATTGTCGAAGGCTTTCACGGCCGGAGAACAATGGTTGTTGTGGGTTTTCCGGGCTGTATTGCCGTGGTCTTGGCATTGTAGTTCCTGACGTTTCGCCAGCAGCTGTGGCTGGCATCTTCAGAGGTGTAGCACCAAAAGACAGAGATCTCTCAGTGTCACAGTGTGGAAAAGATGTTGGCAGGTCATTTATATCTACTCAGGAGGGGTGGGGTTGAGCTGAGTCATCCTGTAAGAGTTTCCCAGGGTGTGGAATGCTAATGGCGGGAGGCTTCACTGTATCCTGAGGAGGTTCTTTTGCATATGGATTGGTGCTTGATGTGCTAATCTTCTCTGCAGGGCTATTGTCGAGTATAGAGTGTTTTGTTAGCCTGGTGTTTTTCAGAACTGGAAACCATGCTCTGTTCATTCTTAAGGTTTCTTCTTTCCTGTTGAAGTTTTGCTTATGCTTGTGAATTTCAATGGCTTCCCTGTGCAGTCTGACAAAGTAGTTGGAAGTGTTGTCCAGTATTTTGGTGTCCTGGAATAAGATACTGTGCCCTGTTTGAGTTAGGCTATGTTCAGCCACTGCTGATCCTGACACGCACAGAAAACTATGCAAGACAGAAGCACAGCCACCCAGACTATATGGACTCCCTAAAATACATAAGGATTCATTCCCACTCCGACCCATTGTGAGTGCCATTGGTTCACCGACATATGAATTAGCTAGACATCTGGCCGATCTGCTGCAGGACCACATCGGGAAAACCTTGTCTTACATCAAAGATTCAGCAGATTTCATCAACAAAATCAGTTCTCTGAAACTCAATCCACAAGACATACTTGTCAGTTTTGATGTTGTATCCCTGTTTACCAAGGTTCCAGTAAAAGACACTATTGCACGTATTAATCAGATTTTCCCAGAGGATGTAACAGCCTTATTCCATCATTGTCTGACAACCAGTTACTTCCAATGGGATAACGAATTCTATGAACAGATGGATGGGGTGGCCATGGGGAGCCCTCTCAGCCCAGTTATAGCAAACTTCTACATGGAACATTTTGAAAAAACAGCTCTAGAATCAGCACCCCACAAACCTAGTGTATGGTTCCGGTTTGTGGATGATACATTTATCATTTGGAGCCATGGGGAGGAAGAATTGATGGGGTTTTTGAATCATCTCAACAACATCCACCGGAACATACAATTCACAATGGAGAAAGAAATCGAGGGAAAACTCCCATTTCTGGATACCTTGGTTATCCGCAACGCAAACTTTCAGTTAGGTCACAAGGTCTACAGGAAACCAACTCACACTGATCGGTACTTACACAAAAACTCCAATCACCACCCCCGACAGAAAAGAGGCATAATGAAAACATTAGTGGATTGCGCAAGACGGATATGTGAACCGCACTTTCTCAATGAGGAAATTAATCATCTAAACCACACACTTCAGGCAAATGGCTACTCCAGAAATGAAATCCGAAGAGCAATCAAACCCAGGATGAATCAAACAACCAAGGAAAAACAGTCTCCTACAGGAAAAGTGTTTTTGCCATATAGCAAAGGAATTACTGATCAGATGGGAAAGCTTATGAAAAAGCATAACCTTCAAGCAGTATTCAGACCCACCCGAAAAATACAACAGGTGCTACGATCAGCAAAAGACAGTAGAGACCCCCTCACCTCTGCAGGAGTATACCGTATACCCTGCAGCTGTGGACAAGTTTACATCGGGACCACAAAGCGTAGCATCCAGACAAGAATAAAAGAACATGAAAGACATTGCAGACTTGGACAACCTGAAAAATCAGCAGTGGCTGAACATAGCCTATCTCAAACAGGGCACAGTATCTTATTCCAGGACACCAAAATACTGGACAACACTTCCAACTACTTTGTCAGACTGCACAGGGAAGCCATTGAAATTCACAAGCATAAGCAAAACTTCAACAGGAAAGAAGAAACCTTAAGAATGAACAGAGCATGGTTTCCAGTTCTGAAAAACACCAGGCTAACAAAACATTCTATACTCGACAATAGCTCTGCAGAGAAGATTAGCACATCAAGCACCAATCCATATGCAAAAGAACCTCCTCAGGATACAGTGAAGCCTCCCGCCATTAGCATTCCACACCCTGGGAAACTCTTACAGGATGACTCAGCTCAACCCCACCCCTCCTGAGTAGATATAAATGACCTGCCAACATCTTTTCCACACTGTGACACTGAGAGATCTCTGTCTTTTGGTGCTACACCTCTGAAGATGTCAGCCACAGCTGCTGGCGAAACGTCAGGAACTACAATGCCAAGACCATGGCAATACAGCCCGGAAAACCCACAACAACCATCGTTCTCCGGCCGTGAAAGCCTTCGACAACATGTCATTTACATTCTCAGAGAGAAACTCCTCCATTTCCTGTCTTGATTTAATTATGACTCTCAAACCATTAAAGTAGAAGCTCAACCCTTCTGGTATTTCCCATCTGTATCTAATGTCTTTCTCTCTCAACTTCTGGGTCAATTCTCTATATTTTTTCCTCTCTTGGAGAATTCTTCTAGGTACCTCTTTCATTATCTTGATCCTACTTCCCTCCAGTGATAGGGGATTCACAAAATGTCTTTGGATAATCTCTTCTCTCATTCTTTTCGTTATTAACTGCGCAATAATGTCTCTTGGTAGGTTCTTTTGTTGTGCATATGCGGAATTGACCCTATATACTAGATCCAAATTTGCAGTGATTTCTTCTGGTTGTTTATTCAAAAATTCTACTAAGATACCCGTCATTTGGTCTTGTACATTTTGTGCCATCGATTCTGGAATGCCCCTAAATCTTAGTTGTCTTTCCATTGCCTTACATTCCATCGCTGCCATCCTCTACTGCATCACTTGATTTTCCATCCTCACATTTGTAGCTAAATCATTAGTCTTCTGTTCCACTTCTTGCACCTTATTGTTTGTTGCTTGTAGTTCATTTCTAATTCCCTCCATATTCTTAGCCAATTCTTCCACCTCCGTTTTAATTACATCTTTCAAATCTTTTACCAATGTTTCATACATCTTTTGTATTGATTGGTTCAGTTCTTTGTAACCTTCTGTAACTTTCTTCTCCAGTCCTTCAATCGCTGCGTCTACTGAGGCTTGCCACTCTTATCTAATTTTTTCGCCATACTTGGACTTGGCTTAGTGCCCACCCACGTGTCCGCTCTCTTTCTTAAATCCGTTTTGCTTTTTTATTGTTTTCCCCTTAATATTACTCACTTTGATGGTATCGGTAAAAGAAGAATTTTTTTTTAATTTGTATCCAAAATGTCGGGCACAATTTCTCTATGGTAACTGGAATCGCTTCTTCCCTCAGCTACAATGGCATATCTCCTGTTCCTTTAGGCCCGATTTCCCGCAATGCTTACTTTATTTTGCTTCCCGGTCTTCTTTCTTCTCGCTGTTCTTCCTGCTTCCAGCTTATTCTTGTTCTCTCTAGGCAGACATTGTCTTCTCCTCTCCCAATCTCATCTCCTCTCGTGATGTTTCAACGCTATTTCCCAGCTCCCTCCTCCTCTCTCACACCGGTTATCTCTCTTCAAACCGCAAGTATGTGTAAACAATCCTTTGTATTGCTCTTTTTGTACTTAAAAGCTTGCCAAATTAGTGATTTCTTACTCAAATATTGTTCCTTATTGTTTCCTCTATTTCATTCAGCCTTTTTATTACTTTATTATCTGGTTTTTTTCCTGCTTTTTCTGTTCAAAAGTCCAATAGCAATCTTTACCTTACGCTGCCTTCTCAGGTTGTCTGTGCTGTTTCCTCCATTTCTAGTTGGTCAATTCAATTCAATTCAATTCTATTCTATTTATTACAGCAAAAGCCAGCAGTGTAAAGCAATACAGTTCCAAATAATAAATGAATACTATCATTACAAAAAGATCAAAGATATAAAAGGGATAAAAGTTAAAATAGAATAACAGTAATGGGAATAAAAAGTTATATTGTGTTTTCCACTAAAAGAAGTTTACATTTTCTAATAGCTAAAGAGCAGAATTTGGCCACAGCATAGGCTACTGAGCTCTGAGAATCTTCTAGAAGAAATTTTTCGCAAGATTTCTGGTCTAAATTCCAAATAGGATTGCAAAGGGTTAAATTTAGACAAGAGAGGTAATATGAGGCGAGACCGTTCTTCACAATACAATTAACAGAATAAGAGTATGTGAGTAACAGATTCCACCATGTTGGACATGCATGGGCATAAGCGCTCATGCATTGGTATCCGCAAGAATTTACCGTGCAATACAGCTGAGGGCATTGCCTCAAACCGGGCTCTAGAAAATGCCCATCTGTAGGACTCATGGGTAATACTGGATAGGTATGGGGCAGCTGAAAAATTGGACCAAGATTTTAAACACCTGAAGTTCTTGGGAAGCAGAGCTTCTTCATTTTGTAATTCAATGTCAAGAAGCCTCTGAGTGATAGCTGTTTTTGCCATGTTCAAGGTTCCATTAGAGAGATCTTCGGGGTTTAGCCAATTTGCTTGATCTTGTTAAAAATTTGTGTAAACCAAGATGGGTAGGGGTCTGCGGCTAGGAAATGAGTTATCATTCCCTTTGGATTATAATGAATTTTCAGCCAGAGGAATATTGCCTGTTCCCAGGCTTTTAATTCAACTCTGGGTAATCCTGCCTCTTGTCTAAGTATTACATTAGATGTACTCTTAGGAGTGCCAAATAAAGATCTAAGAAATTTTGATTGGACTGTTTCAAGGATCGTAAAGTTGGCAGAGTCCAATTTGTGAGCCATACAAAAGTTGGACCAAAGATTTTGCCTGATAAATTTTTAAAGCCATAGGGAGAAAGCCAGCGCCTTTCCTTCTAAATAATTTGAGGATGGCATTTGCACTTCTCTCAGCCGAGGTAGCTGATGAGGATAAATGTGCTGAAAATTTGGCATTATAGGAGAATGTTATGCCAAAATATTGAAAGTTCTTAACTTGACCTATGACATTTCCTTTCCTATTCCAGCTATATTTCCTAAAAGAGCTGCAGAAGCGCACAATTTTCATTTTATGGAAATTAATCGTTAACAATTCAATGTTACATTGGTCATTAAATTTTTCTAAAGCTCGCTTCAAGCCATCTTTGATCTGTGTTTAAAGTACGGCATCATCGGTGTACATTAAAATTGGAACTTTTCTGCCATTAGAGAACACAGGAGCTTGAGTGTCAGTTGTATGAAAACGTTATCAGGGAATTGATGCAGATGTTAAATAAGAACAGAGCCAGTAAACAACCTTGTCTGACCCCTTTTTGGACTGGAATTCTTTTTGAAAGTCTACCATCCTGTGTGAGTCTTATCTGAAGGCTATTATTTTCATGTAGTTTAATTAACAGAAGTAATAGCCTTTTATTAATACCCATGTCAGCCAGTTTAGCCCAAAGCCTTCCCCTAGACACAGAATCAAAGGCTGCCGTGAGGTCCACAAAGGCCCCATACAGCGTCTTCTTCCAGTGTTTCACATATTTATAAATAAAATAATCTAACACCAGGCAATGATCAATAGTGGAGTGACCAGATGTAAAACCGGCCTGTTCAATCTGAAGTAGGTTATTTTGATCTAACCATTCACTCAGTTTTAGACAGAGGTGTTTCGTATATAACTTACAGATCACATTCAAGAGACTGATTGGCCTATAGTTTGACGGATCTGAAGGATTACCCTTTTTAAATATAGGAACAATTATGGCCAGGCCCCAATCCTTAGGAAATTGAGCTGAAGCATCTATGTATGAGAACAGATTTGCTAAAACGGGGCCCAACAGTTTATATGCGATTTCAAAAGTTCAGCAACAATAAAATAACTTCCTGATCGTGTGTGCCGTCCTCCTCCGGTTCCCTGATCACCCCGTAGCCCACACTCTCTAGTTGGTCAAATCTGGTACTGAGGCTTGGTTTCTGACGATCTTATGCCAATTCAATGACTCCAGAGGTACTGCAGAGTTAGTAGCTCGCCCTTCTCCAAGGGGACCTCAAGGTGGTGGGGAGAATCCTTGATTCAGAACCTCCCCCCGGTCACCAAGATCACACACTCTTGGGGCCGTGTAGCATTCAAGACCCCCTTCTCCCTGAAGGGGAGACGGTAGCAGGCGTTTGAGCACCTCGTTTCCCAAAAACAGTATCTCGGATAGCCCAGCTCCCTAGGCTACTTCAGATCGCCATTAATCCCAAACCAGAAGTTCCCCCCCTGCCCAATTCTGAGGCTGAGGGAGCTCCTCCCCTGGACACACCCAGGAAGACGGCAAAGGGTGGGGCACGCAAACCTTGGCTTAAAGCAGAAATGAGGAAGGAATTTAAGGAGTTTGTTAAGGAAATCAAGAAACAGGATGCAGTAACCAAAGGGGGTGACAGACAGACAGACTCTAAGAATAAAAAGCTTGAGAATTTCCTTCTTCCCATTAAACCTAAAAGAAGGAGAGTGGAGGAAAATCAGAACCAGGGAGGTTCTAGCCTCTCGGAGGACCCCCAAGATGACTCTGAGATTGCAGATATCTCTTCTGCTAGTGAAGAAGGGGAATTATCAGACAAGGAGGAGGATACAACCCAAAGAAAGAGCTACTCCAGGGACAAAAGATCTAAGCTAAGAAAAAATCCCAGAGTTCACAACAATAAATCTAATTATTGTAAAGTTTTACAAACCTTTTTAAAGTGCTACAAGTGCAACAGTGCCTAGTTTATCAATGATTATTAATAAATACAATAAATAACAGTAGGTAACAACACATATCCCACTCTTTGCAAAGTCGTTACATGAATATCGAAATGGTGGGAAGAATCTACAACAATAATTTATCAGTTCCTTTAAACCAGTTCATTTACGTTGGTGCACACAGGCACTCAAGCCAGATGGTCAACATCTCATGCCAGGAATGTAGACTTGCTAGATGGAATCAGAGAAGCAACAAGGCTGAAAATGCCACACCTACGGGTTTTGCCAGAATAATTAGTCCAATCTCGTTTTGTGTTGACACTTCTTCACAGGCAAGTTTTTATAGCAAATTCTTCTAACAGTTTCACACCACCATGTCAGTGTTTTGCAGGATGGTCTGAGGTGGGAACAGATCCAGCCTTTCCTCAAGGCTTGGAGAGGGCTCTGCCCAAGCTGGAAGCCACCCAAAAAGGTGTCCCTCTACCAGAAATGTTCCATAGCATATTAACAGCAGAATGGGAGAGCCTGACCAAACCGAAGGCAAATCAATCTGTCTTTAGCAAGCTTTATTCTCTAATGCCAGAAGCAGCAAAAAAGATCAAGCTGCCAACAGTGGACAACCCAGTCACTTGCCTAGCAACTAACTCAGCCCTACCTGTAGATGCAGAGGGGCTTCCCAAGTATCCATCAGACAAGAAGATTGAACAAGCCTTGCACAGAGGCTTTGAGACCTCAGCAGCTTCTCTGAGGGCATTAGCTATGGGTTCCCTATTTGTCAGAGCAGCCTACATGTGGGACTCAGACTTGGCAGCGGCAGGCACCAAGGTGCCAAAAGAGTTTAAAGACCAGGTTAAAAAGATAGCCCTGGCTACAGCTTTTGCAGCTGATGCCACCCTAGATGCCTTCCAGATGTCATCCAGAGCCAGTTTGGTGTAGTGGTTAAGAGCATGGGACTCTATTCTGGAGAACTGGGTTTGATTCCCCACTTCTCCACTTGAAGCCAGCTGGGTGACCTTGGGTCAGTCACAGTTTCTAGGAGCTCTCTCAGCCCCACCCACCTCACAGGGTGTTTGTTGTGGGCATAATAATAACATACTTTTTAAACTGCTCTGAGTGGGCATTAAGTTGTCCTGAAGGGTGGTATATAAATGAAATGTTGTTATTATTGGCTGAGAAACTGGAATATAGACCCATCTACTCGATCCAGGGTAGTAGCCATACCCTTTACAGGAGCCAAACTATTTGGAGAGGCCCTAAATAAGTAGTTGGTGGAGGATAAAGAGAACAAAAAGGTCCTGCCATCAAAAAGGAAAGAATAAAAAAAAACAGGCACAGCCCTCAGTCCTTTCAGGACCCCAAGAGACCCCCCCACACTCAAGCGTATCCAGACAGTTCAAAGGACTCTGGCAATCCAGAAGCTAAATGGAGAACAGATCCTTCTCATTTTGGAAAGGCCTACAAACCAAGGGACAGAAGAAATGAAGTTCAGCATGACTATAACCATCATACAAGGATTGTAGAGATCAGGGGCCACTTACAAGATTACCCAACAATGTGGCATCAGACAATCACAGACAAATGGGTTCTGGACACCATAACTTCAGGATACTCCCTGGAGTTCTACTCTGTACCACCAAGATGCTTCATCCAGCTTCCAAGAAACCCAGTGAAACAAAAACACCTGATGATAAGGAAAGCCATTCAGCACCTATTAGATATAAAGGCTATAGAACTGGTTCCCTCACAGTACACAAAAAGAGGCGTGGATTCAGTGTTTTTCATCGTACCAAAAAAAAAATGGGAATGTCAGAGCCAGCCTGGACCTCAAATGACTGAATATCAAGACTCACAAATTCAGGATGGAAACAATGAAGGCTATTGTAGGGACTATTCAAATAGGGAACAATCTAGTTGCCATAGATCTATCAGAGGCCTACTTGCATGTTTCCATAAAGGAAACACACGGGAAGTATTGCTGCTTCGCATACGACAGAAATCACTACCAGTACAAGGCCCTTCCCTTTGGACAGAATTCATCTCCAAGGGTGTTCACCAAGGTTCTTGTGACACTAAATGCATACTTGAGGCTACAGGGGATATCGATTTTTCGTACCTCGATGACATTTTGTTAAAGGCCAGATCCCTGACAGCTGGTCTGGAGGCAATAAGACTGATGACAGAATGCCTGGAGGCACATGGATTCGTGATCAACAGGGAGAAGAGCAATCTGACGCCAGTGCAGAAAATTATACAGTTAGGAGTCATGATAGATATGGTGACAAAGTCTTCGTATCACAGGAGAGACAAGAGAAGATTCAAATCCATGAGACATGAAAGCGAAGAAAGATGGAAGTAATGCGACTAGCACAACTTCAGGGGATGATGGTGTTGTGCCAGGTTGCGTTACAGTGGTCAAGATTCTATACATGGCCATTACAGAAGTTCCTATTGCCCTTCCAGACAATCATAACGCACAAATGTCAAAAGAAGGTATTAATACCACCATCCCTCAAACCAAACCTGGAGTGGTGGATGGTCCCGACAAGATTCCAGGGGGGCATATCGCCCAGGGAACCAAAGGATCATACAGATCAGAGGCCACTTACAAGATTATGCAACAAAGTGGCGTCAGACACAGACACAAAGAGAATTATAATAACCACAGATGCAAGCCTGACAGGTTGGGGAGCACATACCCAGGAAAGAATAGTTCAAGGAAAGTGGATAGAAAAAGAAAGAACCAAGAGCCTAAGCTTACTAGAGTTAAGGGCTATCAGGAAAGGCCTGCAGGGGTTCCAAAACTTACTGTCACAACACCATGTCAAGGTACAGACGGACAACATGACTGCAAAGTCATATGTAAACAGGCAAGGAGGAACCAGGTTCATGTCCCTAAATCAAGAAGCAACCTTAATCATGAACTTGGCAGAGAAGAACCTAAAATCAATAAAAGCTGTGCATGTTGCAGGACAGGAGAACATAATAGCGGACTAGCTAAGCAGAAGTACCATAGATCAAGCAGAATGGTCTCTCAACAAAGAGGTATTCAAACAAGTGTGCAGAAGATTCGGCACACTGGAGGTGGATCTTTTCGCAAATGCACAGAACTGTCAAGTAGAAAAATTATTCTCAAGAAGAAAAGACGAACAGGCTATCGGGACAGATGCCCTGAATATGGACTGGCCATGAGAACTACTATGTGCCCACCGATACAACGGTTAAAAAAGGTGTTACAGAAAGTGGTGGAGCAACAGGCAGAAGTGATCCTGATAGCCCCTCCTGGCCAAGGAGAGCGTGGTTTCAGGAACTGAGGAGGTTATCAGGCCTGGAACTATGGCAGCTGCCACAGAGGATGGACCTAGTGATGCAAAGAGAAATAAGGCATCCAAACCCAGCAGCACTAAGTCTCACAGCCTGGAGACTGAGTGCCAGCAATTGAAGGAGTTAGGTTACACAGGGGGAGTGATTCACACTATGCTGGCATCCAGAAAATTCTCAACCAACAAGAGCTATGACAACACATGGCAGACATTCTAAGACTGGTGTGGGAGAAAAGGGGCTAACCCCCTAACGACATCAGTGAAAGAGATACTCCTGTTTCTTCAGGATGGGCTAGATAAGGGGCTCCGTACTAGCACATTAAAACAACAGGTAGCAGCAATCTGTACCATAAGAGGAATAAGAAAGGGAGCGTCTCTTACTCAACATCCACACATAAAAAGGTTCCTGAGAGGAACGGCTTTGATAAATCCTCCTCAGATACACAGGTTCCCAACATGGAATCTTACTGTGGTACTATCAGCGCTTACAAAGGAACCATTCAAACCCATGGCATCATGCCCATTAAAGGAGCTGACGCTCAAGACCATCTTTTTGTAGGCATCACCTTGGCAAGAAGGGTATCTGAAATAAGGGCCTTATTGGTGGACAAGGAACTCCGTATACTCCATAACAATAAGGTAGTACTAAAGCCAGATCCCTCATTAATACATAAGATAAATTCCCCATACCATAGGGAAGAAGACATAATTTTGCCATCCTTTTGCACTAACCCAAAACACAGGAGGGAAAAGGAATGGCATCGCTTAGACAAAAGAAGGGCACTGAGCTACTACATAGATAGAACAAAACTAATATGCAAATGAGAGAGCATGTTTGTATCATTTAGGAAGTGCTCTCTGCGACAACAGGTATCTACATACACCATAAGTAAATGGATTAGAGAATGTTTCATCATGGCTTATAAGGCCAGACAATTAGAACCACCAACAGGCATCACAGCACATTCGCTCAGGGGAGCAGCCACTTTAGTAGCATATAGATTTTTTCCATCTCTGGAGTTGATATGCAAAGCAGCAACATGGAAGTCAGTATATTCCTTTACCAAGCACTATAGGATAGACAAGATAGCATCAACAGAAGCTGCCTTTGGAAGGAGGGTGCTACAATACGCTCTGTAAGATTGTTGGAATCAAGACCCACCGTGAGGTACACTGCTTTTATACATCCCAGACACTGCAGGACTGTCCCACTTCCTTGGACCACCGGAGAATGGAAGATTTAAATCATCACTTACCGTGGCGATTCCTTTCTTGGTGGTCCGGTAGTAGGACAGTCCTACCCACCCAAAGAATATTAAAAATACTGAAGGTAGCCAGACCATTTATGTTATGGACAAAGCAAGACAAGTTGGGTGAATTAGAAGGAATACATGCCCCATCCATGCCAATGTGAATGATCCTTCTGTGCTGAACCACTGTATCCTGCTGTAACTCAATGTCATTTTACCAGTGTTATAACTATTTCTCTTACGGGCTACCACAGGTGTTTATCTGATGGACTGTAACAGCTTCCAGTATTTATGACCTTGTACTCTCAGCTTTTGCTATGTCTTGCTTCTTGGGTTCCTTGACACTCTCATCCCCGTTATGGTACTGGGCGCTCCTGCGCATCTCACAATCGGAGGTATGGTCAAAGGCTGTGGGGTCCCTCTTGCTTGGGTTTCCCCCTTGTTGAATCCTCAGTCCCTCCTGGGGTGGTAAAGTGAAGCTTATGGGTACTGTTAGGGGAGGTTGACTCTGTGAGTTCGTTGGCACTCTCATCCCCATTGTGGTAGTTCGCGCCCCTGCACCGGCCGCAGTTGGGGGAACGGACAACGATTGTGCTCTCCCATATGGATCCACTCCTACTCCACAGGACGGTATATTTGGTGCCGTCATTAAATGGAAATGTGGGAGAATACTCCTTCCCTCCATTCCTGTCGCTACTACCGGAACCTGTGTGGTGATAGGAACTATTTGGTCGTCTACGAATTGCTTGGGAGTCATTAAATCCGCTCTTCCCCTTTCCAGCAGTATGGTCCATGCAAAGTCTATAGGTCCTTGTCCCATTTGTGAGACTCTCCCCCTCCGTGGCGGGAAAGGGGATCTGACTCCTCACTAACTCCGGTTATCAACCTCGCCGGTGCCTCTGGCGCACTCTTCAGTTTCCTTGTTCTTTAAGGACATTCCGTTCCTATTCTTGTTGTCTCCTCACGGCATGAGCTAGTTCCTCTCAAGTTGGATGCATCCATCTCTCTCATATGCGGCTTCTGGCCCCCGATAGGATTTTCTGGCCCGGCCGCCCTCTCTAAATCGCTTGATTCCAGGGATCCCGTCTCATTCTCAACAGTGTAATCTACCAAAGCGTATCTGTTATCAGGGGTTAATTCACATTCCCCCTGCCTTTGTACATCCGGCAACACCGATTGTATTGCTTTATCCTGCAGCTCAGGTAGCTGCGGTGTCTGGCCCCAATCCTGGTGTGTTGGCCCGGCCGCAGCCCCCAGCTCACAAGTATCCAAAGGATTTGTTCCTGGATTGATAGCACTCCCATGATATTCCACGGCATTACCAGGGGGTAATCTAGGATCCCCCAGTCCTCCTCGGCTTCCTTTGGTGTGGGCGTTTCAGTAACTTCGGGATTCTCCTCGGCTTCCAAACTGGTCTCCAGCTTCCCACGTTTAGGGCCCAATTTCTGACCCGGTGGTTTGGGGGTGCATTATATTTCTATTTTTGTAATACTATTACTTGAATTGTTAAATATGTCATATTTAATACTTATGTCTTTTTCAGATTTCTGAAGTCCTAGTCCTGTTACATTATTTATTATGTCTACTTATCTAATTGGCTGTACTGAGTTACATTATGTAATACACCTTGAATCTCAGTGAGAAAGGCAGACTATAAACACAAATTAAAAAAATAAACAAACATGAGACTCTCATGAAACACCTCTCAGTTATACTTGATTTAGTATACCGTGCATCTAGCTTACAGTGCAGCCCTAAGCAGAGTTACATCCTTCTAAGTTCATTTAAATTAGTGGCCTTAGAAGGGTGTAACTACATAGGATGGCACTGTTATAGTTTAATTTCAACGAGCTTTGACTGGAGTGACTGCTTAGGATTGCACTGTCAGTCTCCTAACTTCCTGAGTTTAATACACCTTCACTCTTTGTTTTAAATAACTGAATGAATAAATTCATAAAATAGTAGTCATGAACAAACTTGACTTGCTTAGCTGAGTTTATCTGACATTGCACAGTCTTAGGGAACATGAAAAGTAGCATTGTCATAGACAGTCAGAGGATGCTTTCTAGACCTGGAGTTTAGGATTGTCCTAAGATAACTGAATTTCAAAACTGCTATAATAAAGTTCATGGAATATCTAACAAATAATCCATTTAGAATAAGAGCCTGAATAGTAAACTCAGAAAAGAATGCATACAAGTATTAAAGATAGTGGTGTTTTCCACATGCTTATGTAGGCAGGCTTATGTAGTTGCCCAGTTGTTGCTGTGGCTGCTAATATAGTTTCCGTGATGGTTATTTTTTAAAAATAGATGATTGAATAGCATTATAGCAATATACCATTATTCTGAATCAGGTTCCCTGAGTTCTCAGCTTTCATTTTTAAAGAAGGTGTCCTGCCCATTTTACAGATCTAAGACTCCATCAAAAAAATGCAAGTAATGGGGAAGACTGGGGGAGGCAGGACAAAACCCACTGAGCCTGTTCCCTTCACGAAAAATCTTTCGTGAAGCGAGGTCACGGGGAAAAATCCTTCATGAAGCGAGGTCACGGGGGCATTTTTCATATCAAGGCAACATAATTCAAGTCTTTCAGGACCTCTCAGCTGAGACCCTCAACCACCACAGAGCGTTACGACCAACCACATCCAGGTTACTGGAAGAGAATATCAGGTACAGATGGATCTCATTGACCAAGCTGCAAGTAATCCACCAAGGCAAAACATTACGAGTCTGTGATCCAGAATCAGACAGACAGCTACTGAGAGACTTGAACTTGACCATCCCAAAAGCGGCTAACGAAGACATCAGCGCTGGTGGGGAGCCTGTTGCAGAGGCCCTCAAGAAGAAAAGCAAGATTCCAACAAAAGCTTCTTCTTTTTGCCTTAAGTCAACCTCTTTTTGTTTTTACTTATTCACTTAATCAAGAGTGTAAATTTAGTGATGTATGGCTCTGGCATTTCATTGTCACATTCTGGAGCTTTGGTTTATCTCTCTTTCCTTAGTTTAAATCAGTATTCCCGGCTGGGGGAGAGGGGAGACAGCTCTTCTTCACCTCCCAAATGGTTTTTAGGGACCTCCAGACAGAGGGCTGCATTCCCTCTTCTCATTGCCTGGCGGCTATGCTTCTGGAGTTTAACTTCTTACTGAGGTTTTAGAATAGTTTCTGTTACGTTCAGGGTCTTCTTGTTTCTTAGTTATTTTGGAGGGATTTGGGGGGGTGGGATTAAGGTTTGGAATTTGGAGTTAGGGAAGGAGAGGAGGGAAGTGGGGTTAGATTTACTGTTGACATCGTTTATGACTTTTGCCACTCACATTAGGATTTCTATCGCAGTGTTGCACTTTATAGCTTAAGATGCTTTGCTTGAGAATATGTTCATTTTACATTCATGTTTATTGTAGTAGACTGTGCCTTAAATAACTGTCTCTCTTTATTATACTCTACAAGGTCTTTTTTCTACTGCCAGCCACACTGCGACACTATGACCAACCAAGTGCCAGTGGCTCATTCTCCTGTGAAACTTCATCTTAATCAGAGATCGCTACTCTTTCTAAACCATGTCTAAAAATATTCAGGTATTCTTTCAATTGCAGGAGGCTTAACAACAACATTAAACATATCACTTCCTTGCTAGTTAAACAACGTCCCAACATAGTTTTATTGCAGGAAACTCACCTTAAACGCAACCTATCTCAAGTACTTAAATCTAACTGGTTTCAGCATCATTTCCAGGCCCCTGGTTCTTCCAAGGTCAGAGGGGTGGCAGTTTTAATTTCTAAGGATACCTCTTTTCAACTCTCAGCTCTTAAGGCTGACCCTTCAGGCAGATACTTATGGGTGAAGGGCATGGTCAACAGCTTTAAGTTAACAGTTGTGTCGATATATGCTCCCAATAACAATCAGATTTTATTCAAGACACACTAACTAATCTTTCTGTTTTTGCTGAGGGCAGAATTCTGGTGGACAGAGACTTTAATTATATTGCTGATACCACTCTAGAAAGGTCATTTAACAACCAACCTAGGAGAAATTCTAAATATAACACTAACCTACCAAGTGTCAGGTCTGTTGCCCACAGTCCCTCCATCTTTGTGAACTTTGCAATCATCTCCTGTGTGTGTGTGTGTGTGTGTGTGTAGTTTTTCACATAAGCTGTCCAGCTCCTGGGAAAACTGCACTCCTATCTAAGATGGCTCACCACAGCGGCCTTGGGACAGCTCCTTCCTACTCTCCCACTGACTATGCCCAGCTGGTCGGGCACCGAGGGTGGGGGGCTTACAGAGAGGGACTGAAACTTTGTAGCAAACATCCCATACATCATTCCCAACAAGAGCCCTGTGTACAGCCAGACGCTTTTATTTGCTTCTGTGTAACCTTTTGGACATACATATATGCTGTAGTTATGATTTCTCATTAAAAACCTTGACTCGAGAACTTGGATTTCTTGCTGCAAGGGGGGAGTCAGCTCCAACGTATCCTGTTCTCCATAGACTGACACCAAGACTAAATGAGCTTTTTCAGAATTTTCCCCTAACTGATATTTGGTGTCATCTACACCACAACAAAAGGGATTATACTTATTTTTCTTCTCATCACAATATCCATACACGTATCAATTATGTTTTGGTATCTCCAAAACATAGCCACCTATTCGTTTCTTCAAATATTGGACTTAAGGCATGGTCTGACCATGCTTGGATCAACTGTGAAATACAACATGACACAATAACCAGACAGAGCTTTAACTGGAGGCTGAATAAATTTCTTTTATTAGATCAATCTTTCTCCAGAGAAACAGAAAAGAAACTTGAAGAATATTTTTTATTTAATTCCAATGACGAATCCCCTCATAGCATGGTTTGGGGTGCCATGAAAGCTGTCATAAGAGACAAACTAATCTCACTCGCTGCATCCTACAAAAAGAAAAAAGAACAATATAAATTAGAGTTAATAAATAATATTTGAATGTTAGAAGAGAAAAATAAGAAACAATGTTCCACCAAAATCTACAAGAAATTGGTAATAGAAAGGAAAAAAATGGAGGCTCTCAAGGTCCATGCAATACGTAAAAATTTGTTATTATTGAAACAGACATTTTGGCATCAAAATCCCAAGACACTCAGCCTTTTGGCATGGAAGGATTGTAAAAAAATGCATGCTACCTCAATCTGCTCCATCAAGAACCAGAAAGGTGCACCAACTTCAAATGCAAATGAAATCTTAGATGTCTTTGCTGATTTCTATAAAAAATTATACTCCTCCGAGGCCCCAGATATGCTTTCTGTAGCCTCTTTTTTCTATTAAAACCTTATCACAGAACCATAGGAACTAGATGGAGCAACAAATTTCTAGACAAGTTATAAAAGCCATTCAAAAACTGAAACTCAGTAAGGCCCCAGGTAGAGATTATTTTTCAGCCGAATTCTACAAAAAAAATTATTAATACCCTGACCCCCTAACCAATACTTGCAATTCGATTTTGTTCCATGGCATCATACCTCCAACTTGGTACGAGTCTAAAATCATCTTAATTCCTAAAAAAGGCAAGCATCCAATGATCCCTGAATCATTTAGGCCCATTTCTCTACTTAATCAGGATGCAAAGATATTTACAGCCATAATGGCAAACGGACTAAATTCTTTCTTTTAAATTTTATTTTATTACAGCAAACAAACAAAAGTTCACATAAAGAAACAAAAACATAAAAATAAACAAGAACATAGAGGGAGACATACCATTTAAACATTTTACAGATTTTTTTTCTTAGTACTTAATAACTCTTCCACAATACCCATATCTTAACTAAACATATAACTTCAACTTTATTGCGAAGATATCTGCATTTTTCCCGCTTACTTCAGCCTATCATTTGTTGCCAACCTTATAACTCTAATGTTCAAATCCGCATATCATTAGTTCTGACTTCTCTTTTATATACAGAAAGTCCATGAAAGATTTCCAGATCTTCACAAAATTTGCTGTCGTTTTGTCCCTCAGCAGTTCCGTTAATTTTGCCATTTCCGCAATCTCCAACATCTTTATTATCCAATCATCTATTGTTGGCAATTTATTCAATTTCTAGTATTGTGCATAAATTATTCTTGCAGCCGTTGTCATATATCTAATCAAAATTCCAAATTCATTTTCTATTGAAATATCCATTAAACTCAATAGACACATCTCTGGCTTTAGTTGTAGGTTGCTCTTTAATATTTTTTGCATTGTTAGATGCATTTGTTTCCAATACTTTTTAGCAACCGGGCAGGACCACCACATGTGGTAGAAGGAACTCTCATTTTTTTGACACTTCCAACATATATTTGACAACAAACAGACGAAATTCATTTATTACAAATTACATTCACTGTGATCAAATGGGCTTTATGCCCCATACAAATATCTCAGATAATATTGTAAATATTGCAAACTTACAGTGCAATCCTAACCCCCCAGGCTGCACCGTCACTCATGCGCCTGTGTAAATGGAGCGGTGCTGGACGGCACCCTAATGACTTTTGCAGGATAGTCCCGCCAGCGCCCGAGCGTGGCAAGGCAAAATGCAGTGGCCCCTGGGAGGTCCCGCCCACTGTTCCCCTGACAACCCCGCTCACACCAGCCAATGGCCACACCCCTCCCCTCACATCCCGGTGAGAGAACAGCAGCGGTGCAGCCAATGGGGAGACTGCAATCACCGCTGCTGCCACCGCCGCCAATAGGCCCCCATCAGGGGGCAGGCATCCCTGCCAGGGAGGGGGCAGGGGTGACAGTGAGGGTCCAGATCGAACACCCCCCCTCGCACATCCAGCCCCCATTTCTAATGAGGGCCAGGCCAGTAGCCGCAGCTCAGAGCGCCTGCACATGCCCATTTCCACTGCCACCACCAAAAGAAAAAGGTTTCCCCCCCCCCCGCTGAAAAGTAGGGCCAGACAGTAGGGAGCTGATCTCTGTTGCCTGGAGAGCAGTTGTACTTCCGGGAGATCTCCAGCTACCCCCTGGAGACCAGCAACCCTAGTCAGTCCCCAGGTTCCGGAGAAGCAGGTGGGGGGAGGCAGGGCCACCAATGAGTGACAGGAACGCCCATTGGGAACCACGTGAGAGGCTGGGAGGCTGTTTGGAAATGAGGGGAAGGAAAAGCGCGCTTAGACTTGCTGCCACGCAACGGGAACACATTACTGCATCTCTACAAAGCGAGAGCGGGGGCTGGGCCTTGACAGCCATGTCCCAGTACCAGGGAGATCCCCCCCCAGAGTGAACTGAGAGACCATCCCCATGCCAAGCCTATCCCTGCCTCCGCAAACACAACCCCCACCCCCTGGCAGCAGCTTTCCACCTGCACCCCGTCTTCCTGGCTTATCAGACGCCAGCTGCTCAGCCTACCAGAGAATGAAAGTCCTCGGTGCCTCCCCCCTCCTCGCAGACAGTCCTGGGCCACATTTCAAGTCCCACCCCTCTGCCTGACGTTACATTGGGGGGCGGAGGGGGGGGGTGAGGCTGAACAGTGTCTGCTTGATACATTTGTAGGGATGTGCAAGTGGAAATATGTGATGGGGGTGTTGAGGGAGGGGCTAAGGACAAAGTCAGACACGCAAACACAGACGTTAGTTGTTTTTCGACTCGTTTTATTGAACTGGAAAAAGCGCCCTTGTTTCTAGGCTGGAAAGGGAGCCAAGGCATTTCACACAGCCCTCCGTCTTGCTCCCAGGGGCGAGGTTGAGATGCGGGCTGCGGTGAGATATTGCTTCCTGGGCTGGATCCGAATGTCACTCGCAGAGGATTGGGGGGGCGGGGCAGGGAGGCGCAGACATGCTCGGGACGTGCCTGCAAGAGAAAGACACACATGTGGGCTTTGCCTCGGTCCACGGCCGAGGCAAACCCCACACTCCAAAATCTGAGAAGATGCACATAGTAGAGAGTGGCAGCGGTAGCGACCAGCTGATGCCAGACCGTCTGGCGAGGATGCACTCTGCCTTGGGGTGCTTTTACCTTTAAGGGAGGAAACAAGCTGGTAGTTACAAACACCTGGTCAAGAGTAGCTTTCTGGGCAACTGCCTCTGGGGCAGGCAGGGACAGGCACCATTGCCCCCTCCCCTGCTGGGCCGCATCTGAAGATGCTAGTGGTCAGGTGGGTTCAGGTGAAGGGGAAGTTAGCACTAATCAGTGGGACAGGTCCGCCGTCACCTCATCTCCTCCGTACCTTCAGCGTTCCCTTGTTGCTTAACGAGCTGGAACTTCAGAGTCAGGACCCCTTCAAGGAAACAGGAGTGGCTGCTGTTAGTTAGCTAGATATTCCAGACTTTGCCCTTCTTCCCTTCAGTGAGTGCAGTTCTCCCTCTTTTCTTGCAAAGTCCCCAAAGTGCGCCCAGTGCCTGCCACTGTGCGACCCTCTCCCCCACCTCAAAGTGGCCACAGCACACAGCAAATGGGCAGAGATTCCTGCTATGTGCTCACTTACCTGAGGGGTGTGGGCAGCGCTGGCCGGATGTTTTATAGGGCGCCTTTGCGGGTGATTGGGTGCGGGGAGGAGGGCTTGTTCACGCCGGGCTTGCACGCTGATTGGCCCCCGGGATAGTTCTCATCCTATGATCCTTCGGGCCACGGGGGCAGGGCGGGGCGCTTGGAGAGGGGTCCGAGTTTTCGCCGTTCCATGGGTGCCTATGGGCTATGCCTTCTTCTTCCATGGCGTAGCTATTTTGCGCCGCTGTGGGCGTTCCTGCTTCTGGAGGGGCTTAGGGAGCGAACTAACTCCAGCCCCACCCTCCTCCCCGCCCTCTCCTGCACCGACGCGGGGCTCTACACTACTTCTCCACCTGCGCCTGGCCGCCTCTTGCTTGCGCCGGTGGAGGCCCGGTGGTGGCTGGGCGCCTCGTAGCACCACTGACGGAAGACCATTTACGCCGACGTAGAGGTCAGATCCGCTGTCGCAAGGCTTAGTTTGGTTCCTATTCACTTTCCCCGCCCTCCTTAGGATTGCACTGCCAATCAGTCTCTAATTTTATCATTAGAAGCTGAAAAAGCCTTCAATAGGTTGGAAATTCCATTTCTAATTCAATTACTTGATACTATGGGATTTAGCCCCCTTTTTATTCAAACCATACAAACACTATATGCTTTACCCAAGGCTCAAGTCTTGGCAAATGGCCTTCTCTCAGAAGATTTTAGACTAACAAGAGGCACTCGTCAGGGATGCCCATTATCCCTTTTACTTTTTCTATTCCTGTTGAGCGCCTAACTGAACTAATTAAGAGCAACACTGATATACAGGGGGTCTCCATTAGTGATCACAAATACAAACTCATTTTGTTCACTGATGACATGGTGATCTATGTTACCCAATCCCATGAGGTCAATTCCTGCCCTAGAAAAGACTATTGCATCTTTCAGCCATGTCTCAGGATTTAAAATTAACTTTACAAAGTCAGAACTATACTCAATAACCATTTCCGCCCCATTGTTTAAATTTCTAAAGAAAAGACTATCTTATAGGTGGATTAAAACCTCATGGAACTACCTTGGAATCAAAATGCATCTTCTTTTGAAAGATCAGAAAACATGTAACTACAATGACCTCAATAACAAAATTAGATCCCTTCTTAGAAAGAATCATAATCTCAATTTGACTTGGCATGAAAGAATAAATTTAATTAAATCTTTTATTCTTCCCTTATACTTATTCTTCTTCAGAATGCTCCCTATTTTTCTTTCTGACTAGGAAATCCAAATTTGTCTGCCATGTTTGGATTTCCTTGTCAGAAAGAAAAATTTGAGCAAATTTGTCTGGGAATATAAAAGGCCCAAGATTAGTCAGGAAGCCATGAGCAGACCTGTAAAGAAGGGTGGTTTAGCCCTTCCGACATTAAGAAGCTAGTATATCGCCACCCATTTGGTGAACTTAATTATTTCAATACGTCCTAGTGAATGTAGTCAGTGGGCCAACATTGAGAATTCTTACTACAACCCATGACATTTTTCTGATATAGTCTGGAATGGGCCTAGGGAAAGACCCCTCCTTCATACGCAAAGTGCTCTCTGCTTCATCACACTTCAGATCTGGGATAGGGAAAGGACATTGTTAGCTCCTAAAATCTTACCCATGTCATCTTTTCTTGCACAAAGCTGGTTCCAGCCATCCTCTAAACCCCACCACTACAATCTATGGAGAGAAACAGGTAATTATAGATTGTTTGATGTAATCAAGCATGGTCATATCTTAGAAAAATCTAAGCTAGAAGAGGGGTCTAGTAGTAAATTCCCATGGTTC